>NC_133325.1:494057405-494692466 GCF_042186555.1 Aquarana catesbeiana
TTTTCCCAAAACAAAAAAAAAGCCTGTTTGTGAAAATCAAAAAGCCAAAAATATTTTTTTGTGGATTAGGTATAAATATTTAGATATAATTATATTTTGCTACATTATTAAGATATCATTCTATTTTTGTCTATGAACATTTTATACTAAATGCAGAACGGAATGCATAACAACCATTAATAAAAACATCTCCTTATAGGAATTAAATAAATGTGTGGTTTGTTATTTCAAGGCTCAGTATCATTTTAGTTATAATTGTAAAAAAGTTGTTTACAGTGGCAATGGAGCTTATTTAGACATTTAAAATTACAATACAGTTGGCACTACAACTGCTCGACCATAACCTAGGAGACAGCCCAAAAGAAAGGCAAGCAATAAATATAATGCAAGATTTCATCAATAATTTTTTTATTGTCAAAAATTATATATCCTGGCCCATTGCAATGGCCCCCCTACCCATAAAATAATTAACATATTGCTGTCTAACTTGACGGGCACTTTGGGGGGCCAAGCCAGTACGGACAGTATCCAGGCCTGTAAGGTTGGCTTCTATTTGTCCGGCCTCAGGCCCAACTGTGCCTATATAATTTGGCGAATGCTTATTTAAAAAGTTGTGCAGAATGCAGCACGATAAAACGATAAAATTAAGTTTGTATTCCGCCAAATTAATGGCTGTTTGAAACAGGCGGAACCGGCTGGCCAGAATTCCAAACGCATTCTCAACCACTCTTCTAGCTCTGGCCAGCCGGTAATTAAAAACCCTCCTCTCCGGGGTGAGGGTTCTTTGGGGGAATGGCCTCATGAGGTGCTTGCTGAGAGCGAAGGCTTCATCGGCAATGAAGACAAAGGGGAGTCCTTCCACGTTATCCTCATCAGGTGGCAATCCCAGGCCACCACTCTGGAGACGCTGGCAGAACTCCGTCTGGGCAAATACTCCTCCATCCGACATCCGGCCATTCTTCCCCACGTCCACATATAAAAAATCATAGTGTGCCGACACCACCGCCATTAAAACAATACTGTGGAACCCCTTATAATTAAAATAATATGACCCCGAATGGGGTGGTGGCACAATGTGGACATGTTTCCCATCTATAGCCCCTCCACAATTGGGAAAGTCCCAACGGCTGGCAAAATGGGATGCCACAGTCTGCCATTCCTGTGGCGTTGAAGGAAACTGGGAAATCAAACAAGAAAACCAAAATCAATTAATTTGGAAGCTAACATTGCAAGAAAATTAGACAATTAAAAACATTATTCCCCAGCATCAGTATAACATTCAATAATTTAATTGTTCTGGAATAACTAATATGGAAAGGCACACTTATCAGATTGCTCACCCCCTCTGATGGAACATTGATTACATTTTAGGGGGTTGTGAAATCCCTAAAAAAAATTACTTTTAGGACACGCAGGAATTTAGGGACTAAAAAGGCTACAAGACTGCAGTTGTCGCACTCTGCAGGTGCAGTTGCTAACCAGCTTACAGTAAATGAGGTAATGTAAAAAGGCATTCATGTTGCAAGGAGTACACAATCACATGCAAGGGCAATTAATGAAAACACTTTGAGGCTTGCATATGATTTGATGATGGAAATCAGCAGAGCTTCTGCTCATTTACTAAAGCACTGGAACAAATGCACTTGTAGAGTGCACATGCATTTTGCAAAGTGCAACATATATTTGCTTTAGACAAATCAACACCACAGAACATTCCAGCAAATTTTAACGAGGGGGGGGTGGGGGGGTTGTGAAATCTAGATAATTGCTCATTAGCAGCACACTATTTGGAGTGAGTTTAGGTGGTGGGGGGGGGGGGGTGGGGGGGTTGTGAAATCTAGATAATTGCTCATTAGCAGCACACTATTTGGAGTGAGTTTAGGTGGTGGGGGGGGTGGGGGGGTTGTGAAATCTAGATAATTGCTCATTAGCAGCACACTAAATACACTCAAACAAAATACATTCCAAATGAGTAGACTAGGTGGATATGTTCCCATCACTTCATGCTGGGAAGGTTATTGAAGGAAAATATACATGCATGACAAAAAATAACAGTAAAAAATTCCAGCATGTGTGAGGATAAAAAGGGGACATTCACACTATATTGCAATGATGGTAAGTAGTGTTTGAAGCAAGAAATACATCACATTATCAAAGATTACATAAAAGAACATGTGATGCTAATAAAAGAAAAATATCTTACCTTAATATAGTCCTTCTGCAGGACCTGTATGATGGCAGAACAGGTCTCTGGGATAATGATCCCCAGAGCCTGGGGGGAGATGCCTGTCGAGAACTTAAGGTCCTGCAGGCTTCTCCCTGTGGCCAAATACCGCAAGGTAGCGACCAGCCTCTGCTCCGGAGTGATGGCTTGCCTCATGCAGGTATCCTGCCTGCTGATATAGGGGGTCAGCAAAGCCAACGAACGGTCAAAAACGGGGTCCGTCATCCGGAGAAAGTTCCTGAAATCCTCAGGATTATTCTCACGGATCTCACGGAGCAAAGGCATGTGACAGAACTGGTCACGCTGAAGCAACCAATTCTTGGTCCATGAACTCCTCCTCGCCCTGTTCATGGACTGGTCTTGGGCTGAAGAATAAACTACAGCACCAAGCACATACAATGCACGAGCTCTACGACGAGTACGTACAGGTAACATGGCTTCAAAACGGTCGGCTGGTCAGAACGCACTAAACAGAACGCACTGAAGAACAGCAAGGCCTGTGAAGAACGACCTGAAAATCAGGAACGAGCGGCCAATAAAACAAAGATTTCTCAATGCCAACTGACCAAACGCACTGAAAAGCAGATACAAACCTCACAAGCACAGACTGAACAACAGTTAAAACGAACTGAAAAATACGAGTCTCACAAGTGCGAATCGTCTCTCACCAAACTTCTACTAACACGAGATAAACACGAGATTAGCAGAAGGAGCCCAAAGGGTGTCGTACGGGCTATTGAACTTCCGTTTTATAGTCTCGTCGGACTTGGTGTACGTCACCGCGTACTAGGCTGTCGTACTTTTGTGTGGTCGTGTGTGTGCAAGTCCGTTCGTAAGAAAGTCTGCCGCAAGTCCGCCGAAGGTACGTCGGAAGTCTGTCGGACAGGCTGTCGGACTTTTGTAGACGAAAAGTCCGACCGTGTGTACGCGGCATTACAGTTCAGCACAACACTTTAACTCACGTGCAAAAGCTCATATCTCTCCCAAAACTGTTCACTCATGTTTCAAAACCATATTCCTTTCCCATATAAAGAGTCAGTGCTACCAAAATGGCAAAGATTCTTCTCAATTGCTTTGGCTCATTTCTTGAAACAGACCAGACGTTCTCCACTCTCTTGGTGCTTTTGCCAAAATAACCTGGATGGTTCAGCACAACACCATGGTTCACCTTCAAAAGCTCATATCTTTCCCAAAACAGTTCACTCATGTGTCAAAAATAAATTTCTTTCTCATTCAAATAGTCAGTGCCCCAAAATGCTTTGTCCCTTTGGCATTGTGTAAGCACTGCAAGTCAAAATGTTTAGAAGTTTTGTCTCTAAGGCTGGGTTCACACTGCTGCGGTGGCAGACTTCGTATGTGATTTGCAGTGCACTGCTGTTCACATCACATGCGATGTCTGTGCTGTGCGATATCAGCCATACAGATAGTATGGCTGATATCGCACCGCATTCGGTCCAAACTCGCACAGGACCCTTTTTTTTGTTCGGACCAGAATCGGATCGCATGGGTGTTCACACCTATGCGATCCGATACATGTCCGAATTGTCAGTTCGCAGTGCGATATGCGAGCTGAACTGGGGGTGTCGTTAACATTGTATGACACTCCCCAGCAGTTCGCATATGGCAGTGTAAACTGCCATGCGAGTTGGTGCGATGCGGGAACCCGCAGTAAATTCGCTGCGTTCCCGCACCGCAGCAGTGTGAACCTAGCCTAAGGCAGAGGACCATTGAAATATCCCTCATCCCTCAATATCCCTCAATATTCCTCATGTCCACCTTTAAGTCTTAGCCCAGTCCTTCATTGACAATGATTACAGTTTTTGTCTAGCTAACTGAATACAATTGTGTATAAAACTGAAAAAAAAGAAAAGATTTTAGGCTAAGAGTAGCCTCCAAGGTTTGACATCACAGATTGCATTCATACTGCCAAGGAAAAATCACTTTACAGTATTGTAACCATTATCATTTACACACAAAGTTACAGTAAGTCCATACATTAGAGTAAAAAGAAAATTTATTATACAGTAATATACAAAAATATAAACACAAACAAAAAACAAGGAAAATTACATTTAGCCTACAATGCTGTAAATAAAGCTGGAGTTTCACAACTACTGTAACATCTCTTCACTGGCCACCGTCCTCACCCTCCTGCCCATCCACACGCTGCTGTCTGTCTGGCCACAGATTCTCGTCAACATCGCAGCGTATATCCTCCCTTGTGATGCAACGAGGGGAGAAACGGCGTGCATGTCGCAACCATCCCCTACACTGATCTCCTGTAATATCCTCACAGGCAGCATCCATTGCATGGAGCAGGGACCTCTGATTTTGAGCCCGATGCTCATACACTCTCCACCTCCAAGCAGAGAAAAACTCCTCAATAGGATTGAGGAAAGGAGAGTAAGGTGGTAGGAACACCATATCCATCCTTGGATGAGCAGTGAACCAGGCCCTGATAAGCGGGCCACGGTGGAAATTCACATTGTCCCATACAATTATATATTGTGGTAGGTGAGGCCCTATGAGACCTCTCTCATTTTCAGGGATCAAATCCAAATGAAGGCGGTCCAAGAAGATGAGGAGCTTCCATTGTATGGACCAAGACTGGGGATGTGAGTGGCCACACCATTCTCAGACATGGCAGCACACATAGTTATATTGCCCCCTCGCTGGCCTGGGACATCCACCGTGGCCCGGTGGCCAATAAAATTATGGCCACGTCTTCGGCCCTTGGCCAGGTTGAAGCCAGTCTCATCCACATATACGAGTATGTGAGAGGTCTCGTTTCCTTCCAATGCCATTATTCTCTACAATAGAGTAAAAAAAGAAAACATCAAATCAGTCATACAGAAGAGTCGTATACTACAGTTACAGACAGTTACATAGGAATTAGGGTTGTCCCGATATTAGTACAAGTACTTGTAATCGGGCAAATGCTCCCGATGCTTCCGCCGATACCTGGAAGTCAGCTGTGATCGGCGCGTGGGGGAGTTACAAGATTCTCCCCCAGCGGCTTTCAGCGGCTTTAGTGACATACAGCGGTGATCGGTCACCTCTGTCACTGCATCCTCCTCCATGTCCCCTCCGTTCCTCTGTCCCCCTCCGCTGTCCCCAGGGGCGTTGCTAGGTGGCAAAAAGACCAGGGGCTTCAGCCCGAAGTCCAAAAACCGGGGGGGGGTGGCGCGGCTTTTTTTTGGGCTGCGTGGTGGGGTTGTGTGACTTACCAGTGCCTATCAATGCTGACCAGTAAACACACCTGCCTGACACTGACCTACATACACTGACCTACATACACTGACCTATATACACTGACCTGCCTGACCTATATACACAGACCTATATACACAGACCTATATACACTGACCTGTATACACTGACCTGTATACACTGACCTGTATACACTGACCTGTATACTCTGACCTACATACACTGACCTGCCTGACCTGTATACACTGACCTATATACACTGACCTGCCTGACCTATATACACTGACCACTATACACACATTGCGTGTCTGACCTACCTCAGCCGTGGTGTGCGGTCACAGCAGGCAGTCAGTCACTTGTCACCGTCAGAGAGGAGCCGAGGAGGAGAGGAAAGCCTCCCACCCGAGCGGGAATGTAGCGTTCCCGCCTTCTGGAGCCTGCAGGCTAAGATGGACGTCACATCACACGTCCCGCTCCAGAAGGCGAGAGCTGCGGCACTCTGCCACTTTCGGCCGCACTCGGCCGCTATGGCACTCGGGGACTTACTCGGCTACTTTCGGCCGCTATGGCACTCGGGGACTCAGCTACTTTCGGCCACTTTCGGCCCGCACTCACAATCAGATCGGTCCCGGCGCCGGCGCTCGGGGCTGACAATGGAATGCAGCATTCCATAGACTCTGGCTTTTTGGGGTCACGTTCGGGGCTTCAGCCCCCCCTAGCCACCCCCTCCATACGCCCCTGGCTGTCCCCCTCCGTTCCGCCGTTCCCCTCTCCTTCTCTGTCCCCCTCCGCTGTCCCCTCCGTTCTGTTATCCCCCTCTCCTTCTCTGTCCCCTCCGTTCTGCTGTGCCTCTCTGCTGTCCCCCTCCATTCCGCCGTTCCCCTCTCCTTCTCTGTCCCCCTCCGCTGTCCCCTCTGTTCTCCTGTGCCTCTCCGCTGTCCCCTCCGTTCCCCTCTCCTTCTCTGTCCCCCTCCGTTGTCCCCCTCCGTTCCGCCGTCCCCCTCCTCCTTCCTTTGTGAATGGACAGAGTCAGCTGACTCTGTCCATTCACATAGATGAAACATTGTAATCTCCTGTGATTACGATGTGTCAGTTTATGAATGGAGAGGAGCCGCTGTCTTCTCTCCATTCATTCTCAGTGCAGCTGAGGCTGCAGAGAAAGGGACTGGGGAATCTCTATCCTTGGTCTCTTTCTCTGTCTCAAGGGGGAGATATCAGAGGTCTGTTACGTAAGACCCATGATATCTCACCAAAGCTAGGCATGTGCATTTCGTTTCGTTCCGAATCGAAATTCGGACGAATTTTTCATTATTCGGAAATTCGGATGCATCCGAATTTCCGAATGACAAAAGTAAAGAATTTAAACGAATCCGAAAAAAAAACGAACGAATTCGAATCGAATTCGAAAACATATTCGAATCGAATTCGAAAACATATTCGAATCGAATTCGAAAACATATTCGAAAACATATTCGAATCGAATTCGAAAACATGATGCTATTCTTTTATACTTTCTATTCTATCCTAATCTTTTCTATTGGAATTCGATTTCATTCTATACGAATTTCAAATTTCGCAAAATGGTTATATATAGTTTACTTTTTCAAATTCAGTTATTGTTTTTTTCGAATGTGGTAGAAATTTTTCGAATTTGACAGTTTTTTTCGAATGTGGTAGAATTTTTTCGAATTTGACAGTTTTTTTCGAATGTGGTAGAATTTTTTCGAAATTGATAGTTTTTTCAAATGTAGTAAGAATTTTTTCGAATTTGACAGTTTTTTTCGAATGTGGTAGAATTTTTTCGAATTTGATAGTTTTTTCAAATGTAGTAAGAATTTTTTCGAATTTGATAGTTTTTTTCGAATGTGGTAGAAATTTTTCGAATTTGACAGTTTTTTTCGAATGTGGTAGAATTTTTTCGAATTTGATAGTTTTTTCAAATGTAGTAAGAATTTTTTCGAATTTGATAGTTTTTTTCGAATATGGTAGAAATTTTTCGAATTTGACAGTTTTTTTCGAATGTGGTAGAATTTTTTCGAATTTGATAGTTTTTTCAAATGTAGTAAGAATTTTTTCGAATTTGACAGTTTTTTTCGAATGTGGTAGAATTTTTTCGAATTTGATAGTTTTTTCAAATGTAGTAAGAATTTTTTCGAATTTGACAGTTTTTTTCGAATGTGGTAGAAATTTTTCGAATTTGATAGTTTTTTCAAATGTAGTAAGAATTTTTTCGAATTTGATAGTTTTTTTCGAATGTGGTAGAAATTTTTCGAATTTGACAGTTTTTTTCGAATGTGGTAGAATTTTTTCGAATTTGATAGTTTTTTCAAATGTAGTAAGAATTTTTTCGAATTTGATAGTTTTTTTCGAATGTGGTAGAAATTTTTCGAATTTGACAGTTTTTTTCGAATGTGGTAGAATTTTTTCGAATTTGACAGTTTTTTTCGAATGTGGTAGAATTTTTTCGAAATTGATAGTTTTTTCAAATGTAGTAAGAATTTTTTCGAATTTGACAGTTTTTTTCGAATGTGGTAGAATTTTTTCGAATTTGATAGTTTTTTCAAATGTAGTAAGAATTTTTTCGAATTTGGTAGTTTTTTTCGAATGTGGTAGAAATTTTTCGAATTTGACAGTTTTTTTCGAATGTGGTAGAATTTTTTCGAATTTGATAGTTTTTTTCGAATATGGTAGAAATTTTTCGAATTTGACAGTTTTTTTCGAATGTGGTAGAATTTTTTCGAATTTGATAGTTTTTTCAAATGTAGTAAGAATTTTTTCGAATTTGACAGTTTTTTTCGAATGTGGTAGAATTTTTTCGAATTTGATAGTTTTTTCAAATGTAGTAAGAATTTTTTCGAATTTGATAGTTTTTTTCGAATGTGGTAGAAATTTTTCGAATTTGACAGTTTTTTTCGAATGTGGTAGAAATTTTTCGAATTTGACAGTTTTTTTCGAATGTGGTAGAATTTTTTCGAATTTGATAGTTTTTTCAAATGTAGTAAGAATTTTTTCGAATTTGACAGTTTTTTTCGAATGTGGTAGAATTTTTTCGAATTTGATAGTTTTTTCAAATGTAGTAAGAATTTTTTCGAATTTGATAGTTTTTTTCGAATGTGGTAGAAATTTTTCGAATTTGACAGTTTTTTTAGAATGTGGTAGAATTTTTTCGAATTTGATAGTTTTTTTCGAATGTGGTGGAATTTTTTCGAATTTGATAGTTTTTTTCGAATGTGGTAGAAATTTTTCGAATTTGACAGTTTTTTTCGAATGTGGTAGAATTTTTTCGAATTTGATAGTTTTTTCAAATGTAGTAAGAATTTTTTCGAATTTGACAGTTTTTTTCGAATGTGGTAGAATTTTTTCGAATTTGATAGTTTTTTCAAATGTAGTAAGAATTTTTTCGAATTTGATAGTTTTTTTCGAAAACATATTCGAATCGAATTCGAAAACATGATGCTATTCTTTTATACTTTCTATTCTATCCTAATCTTTTCTATTGGAATTCGATTTCATTCTATACGAATTTCAAATTTCGCAAAATGGTTATATATAGTTTACTTTTTCAAATTCAGTTATTGTTTTTTTCGAATGTGGTAGAAATTTTTCGAATTTGACAGTTTTTTTCGAATGTGGTAGAATTTTTTCGAATTTGACAGTTTTTTTCGAATGTGGTAGAATTTTTTCGAAATTGATAGTTTTTTCAAATGTAGTAAGAATTTTTTCGAATTTGACAGTTTTTTTCGAATGTGGTAGAATTTTTTCGAATTTGATAGTTTTTTCAAATGTAGTAAGAATTTTTTCGAATTTGATAGTTTTTTTCGAATGTGGTAGAAATTTTTCGAATTTGACAGTTTTTTTCGAATGTGGTAGAATTTTTTCGAATTTGATAGTTTTTTCAAATGTAGTAAGAATTTTTTCGAATTTGATAGTTTTTTTCGAATATGGTAGAAATTTTTCGAATTTGACAGTTTTTTTCGAATGTGGTAGAATTTTTTCGAATTTGATAGTTTTTTTCGAATATGGTAGAAATTTTTCGAATTTGACAGTTTTTTTCGAATGTGGTAGAATTTTTTCGAATTTGATAGTTTTTTCAAATGTAGTAAGAATTTTTTCGAATTTGACAGTTTTTTTCGAATGTGGTAGAATTTTTTCGAATTTGATAGTTTTTTCAAATGTAGTAAGAATTTTTTCGAATTTGACAGTTTTTTTCGAATGTGGTAGAATTTTTTCGAATTTGATAGTTTTTTCAAATGTAGTAAGAATTTTTTCGAATTTGATAGTTTTTTTCGAATGTGGTAGAAATTTTTCGAATTTGACAGTTTTTTTAGAATGTGGTAGAATTTTTTCGAATTTGATAGTTTTTTCGAATGTGGTGGAATTTTTTCGAATTTGATAGTTTTTTTCGAATGTGGTAGAAATTTTTCGAATTTGACAGTTTTTTTCGAATGTGGTAGAATTTTTTCGAATTTGATAGTTTTTTCAAATGTAGTAAGAATTTTTTCAAATTTGACAGTTTTTTTCGAATGTGGTAGAATTTTTTCGAATTTGATAGTTTTTTCAAATGTAGTAAGAATTTTTTCGAATTTGATAGTTTTTTTCGAAAACATATTCGAATCGAATTCGAAAACATGATGCTATTCTTTTATACTTTCTATTCTATCCTAATCTTTTCTATTGGAATTCGATTTCATTCTATACGAATTTCAAATTTCGCAAAATGGTTATATATAGTTTACTTTTTCAAATTCAGTTATTGTTTTTTTCGAATGTGGTAGAAATTTTTCGAATTTGACAGTTTTTTTCGAATGTGGTAGAATTTTTTCGAATTTGACAGTTTTTTTCGAATGTGGTAGAATTTTTTCGAAATTGATAGTTTTTTCAAATGTAGTAAGAATTTTTTCGAATTTGACAGTTTTTTTCGAATGTGGTAGAATTTTTTCGAATTTGATAGTTTTTTCAAATGTAGTAAGAATTTTTTCGAATTTGATAGTTTTTTTCGAATGTGGTAGAAATTTTTCGAATTTGACAGTTTTTTTCGAATGTGGTAGAATTTTTTCGAATTTGATAGTTTTTTCAAATGTAGTAAGAATTTTTTCGAATTTGATAGTTTTTTTCGAATATGGTAGAAATTTTTCGAATTTGACAGTTTTTTTCGAATGTGGTAGAATTTTTTCGAATTTGATAGTTTTTTCAAATGTAGTAAGAATTTTTTCGAATTTGACAGTTTTTTCAAATGTAGTAAGAATTTTTTCGAATTTGATAGTTTTTTTCGAATGTGGTAGAAATTTTTCGAATTTGACAGTTTTTTTCGAATGTGGTAGAATTTTTTCGAATTTGATAGTTTTTTCAAATGTAGTAAGAATTTTTTCGAATTTGATAGTTTTTTTCGAATGTGGTAGAAATTTTTCGAATTTGACAGTTTTTTTCGAATGTGGTAGAATTTTTTCGAATTTGATAGTTTTTTCAAATGTAGTAAGAATTTTTTCGAATTTGATAGTTTTTTTCGAATGTGGTAGAAATTTTTCGAATTTGACAGTTTTTTCCGAATGTGGTAGAAATTTTTCGAATTTGACAGTTTTTTTCGAATGTGGTAGAATTTTTTCGAATTTGATAGTTTTTTCAAATGTAGTAAGAATTTTTTCGAATTTGACAGTTTTTTTCGAATGTGGTAGAATTTTTTCGAATTTGATAGTTTTTTCAAATGTAGTAAGAATTTTTTCGAATTTGATAGTTTTTTTCGAATGTGGTAGAAATTTTTCGAATTTGACAGTTTTTTTCGAATGTGGTAGAATTTTTTCGAATTTGATAGTTTTTTCAAATGTAGTAAGAATTTTTTCGAATTTGATAGTTTTTTTCGAATATGGTAGAAATTTTTCGAATTTGACAGTTTTTTTCGAATGTGGTAGAATTTTTTCGAATTTGATAGTTTTTTCAAATGTAGTAAGAATTTTTTCGAATTTGACAGTTTTTTTCGAATGTGGTAGAATTTTTTCGAATTTGATAGTTTTTTCAAATGTAGTAAGAATTTTTTCGAATTTGATAGTTTTTTTCGAATGTGGTAGAAATTTTTCGAATTTGACAGTTTTTTTCGAATGTGGTAGAAATTTTTCGAATTTGACAGTTTTTTTCGAATGTGGTAGAATTTTTTCGAATTTGATAGTTTTTTCAAATGTAGTAAGAATTTTTTCGAATTTGACAGTTTTTTTCGAATGTGGTAGAATTTTTTCGAATTTGATAGTTTTTTCAAATGTAGTAAGAATTTTTTCGAATTTGATAGTTTTTTTCGAATGTGGTAGAAATTTTTCGAATTTGACAGTTTTTTTAGAATGTGGTAGAATTTTTTCGAATTTGATAGTTTTTTTCGAATGTGGTGGAATTTTTTCGAATTTGATAGTTTTTTCCGAATGTGGTAGCATTTTTTCGAATTTGATAGTTTTTTTCGAATGTGGTAGAAATTTTTCGAATTTGACAGTTTTTTTCGAATGTGGTAGAATTTTTTCGAATTTGATAGTTTTTTCAAATGTAGTAAGAATTTTTTCGAATTTGACAGTTTTTTTCGAATGTGGTAGAATTTTTTCGAATTTGATAGTTTTTTCAAATGTAGTAAGAATTTTTTCGAATTTGACAGTTTTTTTCGAATGTGGTAGAATTTTTTCGAATTTGATAGTTTTTTCAAATGTAGTAAGAATTTTTTCGAATTTGATAGTTTTTTTCGAATGTGGTAGAAATTTTTCGAATTTGACAGTTTTTTTCGAATGTGGTAGAATTTTTTCGAATTTGATAGTTTTTTCAAATGTAGTAAGAATTTTTTCGAATTTGACAGTTTTTTTCGAATGTGGTAGAATTTTTTCGAATTTGATAGTTTTTTCAAATGTAGTAAGAATTTTTTCGAATTTGACAGTTTTTTTCGAATGTGGTAGAATTTTTTCGAATTTGATAGTTTTTTCAAATGTAGTAAGAATTTTTTCGAATTTGATAGTTTTTTTCGAATGTGGTAGAAATTTTTCGAATTTGACAGTTTTTTTCGAATGTGGTAGAATTTTTTCGAATTTGATAGTTTTTTCAAATGTAGTAAGAATTTTTTCGAATTTGACAGTTTTTTTCGAATGTGGTAGAATTTTTTCGAATTTGATAGTTTTTTCAAATGTAGTAAGAATTTTTTCGAATTTGACAGTTTTTTTCGAATGTGGTAGAATTTTTTCGAATTTGATAGTTTTTTCAAATGTAGTAAGAATTTTTTCGAATTTGATAGTTTTTTTCGAATGTGGTAGAAATTTTTCGAATTTGACAGTTTTTTTAGAATGTGGTAGAATTTTTTCGAATTTGATAGTTTTTTTTGAATGTGGTGGAATTTTTTCGAATTTGATAGTTTTTTCCGAATGTGGTAGAATTTTTTCGAATTTGATAGTTTTTTTCGAATGTGGTGGAATTTTTTCGAATTTGACAGTTTTTTTCGAATGTGTTAGAATTTTTTCGAATTTGATAGTTTTTTTCGAATACGGTCGAATTTTTTCGAATGCGGTCGAATTTTTTCGAATGCGGTCAAATTTTTTCGAATTCGAATACGAAACGAAACGAATTCCGAAAACGAATGTAATGAATGCAACGAATTTAACTAAACGAATTAAGTTAAATAACGAATCGAAACGAAACTAAACTAAACGAATTTTTTTTTATCCTGCACATGTCTAACCAAAGCCCCCCAACAGGGCTGATAAAAAAAAAAAAACACATATTGCAATAAAGAATAAAAAAAAAAGTATCGGTATCGGCGAGTACTTGAAAAAAAGTATCGGTACTTGTACTCGGTCCTAAAAGAGTGGTATCAGGACAACCCTAATAGGAATGTTCTATGTTCTACACAAGTTCAATATACTACTGGCCAGTATTCCAGTGGTTCCAAACCTGGGGTACATGTACCCTACGAAGAGGTACTACAGGGGGTATTTACAGTAACAGAAAGGGGAGGGTAAAAATTATCAACGAGTAGACTTACTGAAATGTCACAGTAAAGCCCACAGTATTAGATAGATTTGCATGGGAGGCACTTCTGTAATTGCAGCTCTTTGACCCTTTTTCTTACTGTATTATATGTTATATTCTTCAAAATAAGGATTATAATGATAATTGCATCATACAGTAAGCTGCAGTTTTTAGGCAAAATGTTTATAAATCAGATACGTAAATCAAATACTTTCATACCTGGATTACCTAGATTCAGAAATCAGGTAAAGTGGGTACTGAAACCAATACATTTCGGGAACCACTGCTTACGGTAATTGTAAAAAGGTTATCTTGATGGACAACCAGTGACTGACTTACATGTACATACTGGTACCGCAGCTCTTTCACTCTGTCAGAGTTCCTCTCAAACGGTACCCTGTAAATTTGCTTCATTGTCATCTGATGCTTCTTCAATATGCGGGCTATTGTGGAGAGTTGACATTTTGGAATATGGCATTGTCTTGTAGGATTTCAGTGCGGATCTGTCTCAATGTGATGGCATTATTTGCAAGCACCATGTTACAGATCTCTTGTTCTTGTTGTTCATTGAGAAGTTTTCTTTGGCCACCCGTGCCAGGTTGTCGTCCAATTCTAGACATAGAATTCAAAGGACAACACTTCATTCGTAATTTATACCTTATGTATTCCATACAGAATGAGTTACCAATGTAATCGTATTGTTGTTTTACTTACCACACTTTACCACAATTCTAATGCAATACTGCACAGTGACTGGAATACTACTGTAAACTGTATCATCAATATTGTAGAAAATAAACTATTCCCTAGTTTATGTTCTACAATATTTTTATTGTCATTGTTAGTATCATACGTAACATCCCACTAGGTAATATACTGTAATACTGTAGGCCTATCACACACACACACACTAAATGAATTTGTAAATGAGTAAATAAACATATTTGTTGCTCTATGCACAGTGTCCTGTCCTATACATTATATAATTCCATCATTGACTGACTACATACCTGTTTTCCTTGCGAAAGGTTTGGATGATAGAGGAGACTGTAGAGCGAGGCACATTAGGCTGCACTCGGCGACCTGCCTCAGCCATTGTGAGGCCATGGTTGATGACATGGTCTATAATTGTGGCCCGAATTTCATCAGGGACAGCATAGTGTCTTCGTGCTCCTCGGCCTCTTCCCCCTATTCCACCACCACGCAGCCTTACTCCTCTTCTTCTTCCTCTTCCTCGAGCAGGCAATTGCCCTTGTTCATCTACTTGGCCAGGTTCCTCCATGTTCAGAAATTGTACTGGTCCTGCATGGTCAAGCTCTATATATACATGTTTGGCAGCATTCACAATCATGGACAGCACCTGTCAGGTAACTAAACATACTGTTTGATTGGTCACCTGAGACCAACTCTGACTCATCCTTCGTTAGTCAAGTTCTAGTTGCACCTGACTGTCAATTGCTGTAATCATTTTATCAAATGTTCCAAGAGATTCATATATGGTATTCATGGTATTATGTTCCTGAATAATTTTGACAATTGAACAGACTATTGTGCATGTGATGACTTAAACAATGAAATGATGCTGACATGTTTTGGAGAGAACAACCATTAGACTGAGAATTGACAATCAGTTTAGATCAACAAGATCTATTCACTTGGAAATTGTGCTAAATGTAGGCTACTTGTACTTAATCATTTGAAAGATGTACTGAGACATTGAGACATGCACTGAGACATTTGCAATTTTGATGAAATGAATGAGAAATTCAATTCAGTTGTGAACAATTGCCAAGTGGAGATTTGTCCATGTTGTTTTGAGAATGCAATTTCTGTTTCAAGAAATGAGCCAAAACAATGGAGAAAAACTGTAAAGCGGAACACAGAGCAGACACAATCAGACTGACAGAGGAATTCCATAATTCCGCGAAGGCACATAAACAAAACCCCACACCTGAATCCTTGGCAAATTTGGATAAGGCCAAAACCCTTCTAAATCTAAACCTGACTGAAAGGCACCTTAGGTGGACGGGGGCAAAACTTTACTCCCAAAAGGACAAAATAGAGTCAAAACTGGCAGTCAAACTGAGCCCCAAACCCCACTCTTTGGCATTCCCGAAAATTAGGCTACCCTTAGGGGACCTGACCCAGAATCCTGACAAGATCATGACTGCTTTCCATCAATTTTATTCAGACCTTTACAAACCGAACTTTTCATCCCCCCGACGGTCTCAGCATTCCTTACTGGACTCCCTTACACTACCTACTTTGTCACCCGAACACAGGGACCTCCTGGAGGATCCCTTCTCGAACTCGGAAGTACTAGACACAATCAAAACATTAAAGGTGGGTTCCTCGCCAGGTCCAGACGGCTTCTCAAATGGTTACTATAAAAAGTTTGGCTCTTGTCTGGCCCCCTATCTGATGAGACTCTTTAATGCACTTAGGGAGGGGTCTCACCTTGGTACAGACCTCAACTCAGCATACATATCGGTTATACTAAAACCGGGCAAAGATACAAGTGAAGTGGGCAATTACTGTCCCATTTCGCTGATAAATAATGACATTAAAATTATGACAAAGATACTGGCAAATAGAGTCGCGAGTTTCATCCCTTTATATATACATAGAGATCAGGTGGGATTTATCCCTGGGAGACAGGGCCCAGACCAGATCCGTCGGACCATCAATGTCATTTCCCTCCTTAGGTCCCAGTGGGATGGGGGACCTCCTCAGAAAGGCTTTCTCCTTTCGCTTGACCTAAACAAAGCCTTTGACTCTGTAGATTGGGCGTACCTGTCTGATATCCTAAGGAGATGGGGTTTTGGTGCTCATTTTTTGAACTTAATCAATTCGCTCTACTCTAATCCCTCAGCACAAGTGCGCCTGATGGGCAGATACTCATCCTCTTTTAATATCAGTAGGGGCACCAGACAAGGATGCCCCCTCTTCTCCCTCCTTTTTGCTATGGCCATCGAAACGCTGGCCATAGCGATTAGATCGAATCCTGACATTAAGGGAGTTATGTGTGGGGACCAGGAACACAAGTGCGCACTCTATGCCGATGACCTCCTCCTTTACATTACTTCCCCATTAATCTCTACGCCTTTGATCTATAGGACGCTAAAGGAGTTCACGGAGATATCTGGTCTAGAGGTCAATATGAATAAATCTTTGACTTTAAATATAACAGTACCTAGTGATTCACTTACACACCTCTCTAATAACTTTGACTTTTCGTGGGCCCCGGTCGCACTCCCTTATCTAGGGATAAAACTAACACCAGACATAAATAATCTTTTTAAAGCTAATTATCTGCCTATGATTATCAAATGTAAAGAAGAGCTGGTCAAGTGGTCTAGATGTGGTCTATCCTGGCTAGGTAGGGTGCATGTGGTAAAGATGACGCTCCTCCCATGCCTTTTATACCTTTTCGCTCCCTTCCAGTTCCAATAAGGAAGCAATTTCTCAGTAAATTTCAGTCAGAAATAATACGCTTTGTCTGGGGTAACTTTATTACTTTATTACGCCTAAAGTCACAGGGAGGACTGGGGTTACCAGATTTGTGGGGTTACTATCAGGCAGCACAATTATCACAAATTTCGATAGTCTGCTCTAGGAACTCCAAACCTGATTGGCTTTCTATGGAAAGGAAAGCTGTCCCCCTTAATACTATTGATTACCTCTTATGGTCAGACCCCAAGTGTAGGCCGGCAATAGTGGCCCCCACCCTATCCCACTCGATTGCTTTATGCTCCAAACTTTACACACATCACTCCCTGATTTCCCCTCTGAAACCATTGGCCCATCTTTTCCATAATCTGAATTTCCCTCCGGGACTCAATATAAAAGCGTTTCGCTGGTGGACAGACAGGGGCCTCTATCGCATAGGTCACTTCCTGTCACCAGCGGGTCCACTTACCCTGGCTCATTGTAAGAAAAATCTGGACATGCCGGATACGGAAAGGTTCAGATTCACCCAAATTTCTCATTTTTTACACACCATCTGGTCCAACATGAAGGATCCTCCCTCTATAACACCTTATGAGCAGTGGTGCTATAATTCTATGGACCAGAGGGGAGGTATCTCCCTGATTTATGCAGAACTTCAAATGAATTTGGATAAACCATCCTACGCTCGGGCCTGGGAGGAGGACACGGGCAGCGCCTGGAACACCTCTGATTGGTTTCGGGTCTCGACACGCTCCTCTAAAGGTATCTGCAATGTATCGCTAATTGAAGGTAGCTTAAAAGTTATGACTAGGTGGTATTATGTTCCTTCTAGATTAGCATTAATATACCCAGGAACATCCCCGCTTTGCTTTTGAGGATGTGAGCTAGAAGGTTCTATGTTTCAAATCTGGTGGTCATGCCCTCGCATCAGATCCTTCTGGAAGAAGATTTTCCGCACCATTAGCTCCTTAACAGGAGAAATGATTATCCCTAATCCTAACATAGCGCTACTTAATCAATACATACCTAATCTGACCAAGCACTTACAAGTGCTCTCCTTCTTCATACTGGTGGGAGCTAAAATTACTATAGCAAAAGCCTGGAAAAGGCCCTCGGTCTCCTTTCAGGCCTACAGAAGAAAAGTCTCATGGATTATGGCACAAGAACGCATAGTAGCGAAATTAAACGATAAAATTGAGAGATTTAATGCCACCTGGGAACCATGGGCCACACTTTGTGATATTCCATTTCTCCCTGGTGTGGAGACTACATCACGGAACCTCTCCCCTCCCCAGTGATTTCCTCTTTTTCTAACTCCACCTTCTTTTTCACACGTTTCTTCTCCTCTCTTTTTGGGCATCCTGCCCGTACCTCAATTGACAAGTTGACATTCTTGAAATAGCCCTATTGAAGATTTTCTCCTATGCCTGGGCTGGACAATCGGGATAGTGCTCTCCCCCTCGGGGATACCAGACTCTTAAAGTTCAGGGAGGATGTGTTTACGGTTTGAGCCCCTGGGAGCTCTCCAGACCTTCCCACAGTAAGAGCCCATAGGGGTGGGGCGTTTGGGAACCTAGGGGGGACGCAGACGTTAACGCCCTGGGACATAACAATTTTACTTTCTCAGTAATCATTTTCCGAGGGGGGCACTCCCTGGTGGTCCTGACCCTCTACTTGAGTGTCATTGTTGTGTGACATATATTTAATTTTCCAATATTAACTTTGGCAAATCTTGTTCATTTAAAGTGTACATGTGTTTAGCTCGCTGCATAGCAATGACTGTTGAAGGTTACGGATTCTGTTATTTTCCTCTATGCTTTGGATACTTGTCCTTGATTTGTATGCTACTGCTCTTTAATAAACATTTTAAAACTAAAAAAAAAACAAAAAAACGCTCGCATAGCTCCGCTACAGTGGCGGTATAGCCACGGTATAGCCGCGCTGCCCCATTGATTTCAATGGGCAGGAGCGGTTTAGGAGCGGTAAATAAAACGCTCCTTCACCGCTCCAAAGATGCTTTTTGCAGGAGTTTTTTTCTCTCCTGCCAGTGCACCACTTCAGTGTGAAACCTGAGGGCTTTCAGTGTGAAAGCCCTCGGGCTTTCACACTGGAGAAACAGCAACGGCAGTTTTAGGTCAGTTTGCAGGCGCTATTTTTAGCGCAATAATGCCTGCAAACCGCCCCAGTGTGAAAGGGGCCTCAGATGTGATGGGAGTGGGGTGTTCAGTAATTTAACAAAAAGACAGCTGGGCAAGGCTGACATCACTTAGTTCATAAAAATGCATTAGCAACTTCACACAGTACATAGGAGTTATGTGCATTTCCAACAGTTCAACAGGTAGTTTTCTGTACTTGCAAGGTCCTTAGCCACTTCAGTATTAGCCTCTAACATCCCTTCATTAACAGTTTATTTTTAGTTATCATCACTCAAACTATCAAAGCTTGATTACTCCGTCATGCAATGCTGTTTTTAAATGAATTTCATGAAATTATATTTTTAGCATATAAAGGAATATAAAAGTATATAAAAGGACCAAACATTAAAAAAACACTCCTTGTAGGAGGAGATTTTAATATGGTTCTAGAACCCCAACTGGACACCTCCTCTCAGCGATCAAATATCTCTTACAGGTGGTTGAGAGCCCTGAAAAAAAGAGTTGTTTGGACACCGATTGCTGGACTTATGGCATATTTTAAATCCTAAAAAGCGGGACTATACATACTATTCCCCAGTCCACCAATCCTATTGTAGGCTAGATTATTTTTTCACGGGAACACAACTATTGGAATGGAACCCAATAATGGACATTGGGTCTTTCATCTGGTCTGATCACTCACCTCTTTTTTTGACAGTACAACCTCCCCAGATCCCACGGTCTGATTGGTCATGGCGTTTAAACGAAACCCTTATGCAAGACCCATTATGTCATCAGGCAGTTTTGGCAGCGATTAAGAATTTTATCGCTGACCATGAACATGATGAGACCCCATTACCTATACAGTGGGAGGCCTTAAAAGCAGTCGTAAGAGGACTATTTATCCAACATGGAGCTCGCTTAAAAAAAGAAAGATCAGCAACTATACAGGACGACCTGTCAAAACTTCGGGTGTTGGAGATCTCGCAAAAAAAGACCCCAACTCCGGAGCTATTGGCTGATATATCTTTGGTACGATCATCTTTGCTGCAGTCTTTGGAGGTTTCCCACTGTAAAAGTCAATATAGATATGCCCTGGGAAAGTACCGGTATGGAGACAAGGCTGGGAGATCACTTTCAAGGTCTTTGCATCCCCGACCCCCAGTAACTTTTATACCTAGCATTGCGTTACCATCTGGAGAAATTACTTCAGATCCAATCCTTCTTCAAAAGGCATTCTGTGATTATTTCACAGCGTTGTACAATCTAACTCCCCCATCATCCTGCGACCCAGACTCTCTTGGTCGTCGTATACAGGAATATGTGTCCGAAACTGCTATACCAATATTAGATGAAAATAGTGGGAATTCTTTGGACTCCCCGTTTTCACTTGAGGAATTACTGGAAGTGATTAAGAATACACCATCAGGTAAAAGTCCCGGCCCCGATGGTTTTACATCAAAATTTTATAAGACTTACAAGGATTCTATTACACCATTTATGCTTCGAGTGTTTAATAGCATATCTGATATTAATGGGTTTGTACCCCAGACATTAGAAGCGCACATCTCACTACTTCCTAAACCTGATAAGGATTTAAACTTGTGTTCTAGTTATCGTCCTATATCCTTAATTGGGGTAGATATCAAGATATATGCCAAATTGATTGCCTCACGTCTTCAATCCCATATTCCCAATTTGGTACATACAGACCAAGTTGGGTTTGTACAGGGGAGAGAAGCACGCGATAACACGCTTAAATCCCTTTTACTCATCGAATATACCCAATCGGCAAAGATACCAGCTTGCCTTCTCTCTGTGGATGCTGAGAAGGCATTTGACTGTGTTGGGTGGCCGTTTTTGGAACAAACTTTGATTCAAATAGGATTAGGACCAATTCTGTTAAGAAAAATTATGGCACTCTATACCAAGCCAAGAGCAAGAATACGGATTAATCGATCATTATCCCCTAACTTTCCTATTCAAAATGGTACACGTCAGGGATGTCCGCTATCTCCCCTCTTGTTTGTTTTAGTAATGGAACATTTGGTAACTGCTCTTAGACAAAATCCTTGTATCTCAGGCATACCATTAGACGGACAGGAGGTGAAGCTGGCAGTATTTGCTGACGATCTGCTACTCTATATTACCAACCCACATGTCTCCATGCCATCTATTCTGTATGAATTTCAGCGTTTTGGAGCTCTGAGCAATTTTAAAGTAAATCTGTCCAAATCAGAAATTCTTAATATCTCTCTATCACCACGTCAAGTTCAAGCTCTAGGGAATAATTTCCCATTTAAGATCTGTACTTCGACACTTCAATACTTGGGCATAAAAATTCCACAAGATCTTACTAAGCTATATATAGAAAATTATTATCCTCTCATGCAGCGTACAATACAGGACATTAAGAAATACGAGCGAGCCCATTACTCATGGTTTGGGAGGATCAATATATTAAAAATGGATATAATACCACGCTTTCTCTACCTTTTCCAAACCATACCTATAGCGGTCCCCCGTTCCTTTTTTACCATTCTACAATCTACCTTTACAAGGTTTATCTGGGGATGTAATAGACCTAGATTGCAAAGGAGAATTTTATCTCTCCCCAAAACAAAGGGGGGCGCAGGGGCACCCGACCTATATTACTACCACGCTGCAGCAGTGTTAACTAGACTAGTAAATTGGTTCCATCACTCCCATCTTAAACAATGGGTACACATAGAACAGTCAATTGCTCCCTTGGATCTCCAGGCGCTTCCCTGGCTAGATATCTCTGCCCGAGGCCCACCTTCCTCTGGATCCTTTCTTACAGCACATTTATTGTGTACCTGGGATAAACTACAAACCCAATTAGGACTTTCGCCTAAAGTGGGATTAATGACACCCCTGTTTGGTAACCCAGGGTTCTTACCGGCAATGGCACGGAGACATTTTCTGGTATGGAGCAGGGAGTCAAATCGTCGAATATCCCAAATTATTTATCAGGGAGATCTCCCATTGCTTTCAGATTTGATCCCTACTCAGCAACAATCAATTAAACATTGGTTGGAATATCGGCAAATAACGTCTTTTCTTTCTTCTTTTCCTTCTATAGATGTGTTTAATAGAGAGCCATATACCTTTGAGTCTCTTCTGTTGCAACAAAATACACCAGAACATATTCTGTCTGCAGTGTATGGGGTTCTTATTCTTAGACTCCATACATGTCTCCCGGAGTTCCCAAATAAGTGGAAAATGGACTTGAATGTTGAAATTAAGCCAGAGGAATGGGAAAAAGCATTTATTCTTACACATAGTATGTCGTTAGCAATCAAGGCCCAAGAGACAAATTTTAAGCTTTTCTCTCGGTGGTATAGATGTCCGGTGTTGCTTCACCGGATATATCCAAATGTTTCAGACCTGTGTTGGCACTGTCATTCTGCCAAAGGTTCTTTATTACATATTTGGTGGGAATGTCCTTCGGTACATAATTTTTGGGACATGATACTGCAGCTTCATACCCGTGCAACTGGGGTGACTATTCCCAACATACCTCAAATTACTTTGTTATCCATCTTACCTGGCTCGTACAAAAGCATTAAAAAAGGCCTTTTAAGACAATGGTTGACAGCTGCAAGGGCAGTAATACCGCGCCACTGGCGGTTAGCACATGCTCCACCGTTGACTGATTGGATTCTAGAGATGGACCATATTGAGAGGATGGAGACTCTTCTATCACAGGAATTGGACACGTACGAACAATGTCGTCAAACTTGGCTTCCTTGGAAAGTGCTAAGGGAGTCCCCTGAACTACGGAATCTGTATGTGGTTTGGAGGTAGGATATGAAACTGGTGGAGAGATGGTTTGAGTGAGGCGATCCTGGTTTGAGTAACTACTTCGGGTAGTGTATTTAATTAGAACATTACGGTCCCTTTTTTTTTTTTTTTTTCTCCATTTACTTTTTTTGTGTTGTGTCTATGTGTGTGTTTTGTGTGATTAGAGCTAATATTACTGTGGGAGTTGAAGAAAGGGAGTAGGAAATTATATATCTTATTTTTCTAAATGGATGAAAGAAAATAAGGCAGGGATATCCCTATTAGGGTTTAGGGATATATGGTCTTGGGCGGTGGTGGCGGAACTTGGTGCAGGGGATGTTTTGGGACCATGCCTCCCTTGAGTGTGGGGAGGGTAGGGGAGTGTCTGGGGTCCCGGGGTCCGCCATCACGGGTCTGGAGTATGATCAGGGGTTGTCTCTCTCCCTTGTTTGTTTATGATTTTTTTTTTTGCTTCTCTTTTCAGAGACTCCTTCAGTGTGTTGGTATATCTTTGTTTTATGTTTTATATATATTATTGTAATGTGGTATTTATATATATATATATGTGAATGTATTTATATTTATATATATATTTGTATTTTTTGTTTTGGCACCCATTGGATGAGATTAATGCTTGTCTTTTCTTTTTTTCTCCCTTTTTTTTTGTTATGTAAATTTAAAATTTTCAATAAAAGATGGAATGCTAAAAAAACAAAAAAACATTTTCCCTTTATTGCTTTTATAAAACAAACAAAAAACAAATGCCAGAGCCATACAAAAACCCTCCGAAGAGCAGAGAAGAATTGTACCCAAAGCTGGTTCTAGCAAGTACTAACTCAGCAGAATCAATACAATAGAATACTGAATCACACAAAATGCATATTTGAGATTTTGGTAGATACCAGTGGGTTTAATTATTTACAAGGTTTGAATATATTTCAGGACATTGGAGGCAAGATATTTGCTTCTGAGTTCACATATAACTGCATTAATTGATATTTTATTACATTTACCTTACGGTGAATTACAAATATGGATATCAACCTTTTATATGTGTTTGTTGTAGACTACTTATTTTGAAATTGTTATTAAAGCTATTAGCTTGAGATTCAAAGGTGGTCAATGTATAAAGCATATAGCATTGAACATGCTTTACATCTGACAAATTCAAGGGATCTAAAAATAGTAAAAACTAAATCTTATAGAACAGGTTATGTTAACTACTTGAGTACCAGATTGCAATCCTCCTTTATTACCAGGTATATTTTCAGTTTCTAGTATTGTGAATGACAATTACTTGGTCATGCAACATTGTACCCACATTATTTTCATCATTTATTTAGAATGATAGAGCTTTCTTTTGGTGGTATTTAATCACTTTTAGACCAGATGCTTTTGGCACTTTTTGTTTACAAGTTTAAATCAGTATTTTTTGCTAGAAACAAATATTTAATTTTCTTTTAGCAGAGACCCGAGAGAATAAAATTACAGTCTTTTTTATGTAACATGGTATTTTGCGCAGTGTTTTTGCAAACTCAATTTTCTGGGAAAAATATATATTATTGGATAAATAAATTAAAAAAACACAATATATACCCCAATGTTTTTGTAAAATGTGAAAGATGATGTTGCGCTGAGCACATGAATACCTAACGTGTCACGCTTTAAAATTGTGCAAGCTCCTGGAATGGTGACAAATTATGGTACTTAAAAAACCCTATTGATGACCCTTTAAAATATTTTACAGGTTACCTGTTTAAAGTTAGAGGAGGTATAGCAATATAATTATTGCTCTAACATTCACAGCAATACCTCACATGTGTGGTGCAAATAACGTTTATATGCGTTCGCTCCTGCATGTGAGCACAAAGTGATCAGGAAAATTGTAATTTTTTTTCTTATTTATTTTACTTTTTATTTTTTATTTCTACACTGTGCCTATATTTAGTTTTTTTTATCACTATTACAAGGAATGTAAAGATCCTTAGTAATAGAAATAGGGATGACAGGTCCTCTTTATGAAGAGATCTGGAGTCAAAAAGACCACATCCTTTACCTTTAAAAGCAAAAGATACAAAAAAAAATGATCTTTTGCTTTAAAAGAAAAAAAATGTTTACTTCCACCCTGGACCAGAAGTGGCACCATGAGGTTGCTCTGGTCCTCCAAGGTCAAAGGGCAATCAAAGATGATCTACTCATTGATCGCTCTGGGACTAGCCGGCAGCATTATCACAACGTTCCTCAAGCTTGTTGGTTTGAACGGTAAGCCCCAGAAACACTGACGAGCGTTTGAATGATCTTGAATTCTGAAAACATACTTTTTGAAGAATCACACACATTTGCCTCCTTGCATTCTGTAACACATATTCAATAGACCTTGTGAATATGCACTGCATATGTCACACATCTCACAGAGCCTGCCTTCTGAAAGAACAGGAGGTTTACTTAGTATAGAAAACATAACAAACCATCACTGCTTGCAGGCAGCAAGGTACCATGGGATATGTAGTCCTTAGAAATCTAAAGTATGCCAAAGTAATAAGCAAAAGAGAAGCCACAAAGCATGCAGCAGGAATCCAGGAAGTTGTGGAAGGATGACCAACAGACAGGAAGCAAAATATGTGAAGGGTTAAAAGCAATGTGTATAGTATAGTATATGGCACTATGGTTAAATTGATATAAACTCCTCTCCACATCTTTTTCTATACCAATTATACCGGTATGACACTTCTATGTCACTATGGTTAAATTGATATAAATTTCTCTCCACATATATTTTTCCCTACCATATAGTATAGTATAGTATATAGTGTGTAATATATTCTTTTCACTTCTTTTAATTGATATTTACATTTTGTTTTATTTAACACATCTTGAAGTGTATGTCAAGGAAGTTTTAAAAAAAATGATGTGCAGTACATGACTGCAATAAATGCAAATTTTTATGTGCATATTCACTTGAAAGACCAAGCAAGTACAGAAACATACTTGTTGGTTTGCCAGAAATGTACTCAACTCCTAAGTCTTATTGTGATCTAAAAACACAAACTTTTTGTATTGTGAGCTCTGTCCGTTGTCTTTTGCTAAACTACCCAATCACTCCTACTCTCAGATATCTACTCAGTAAAGGGTAACTATTATGTTGTCTGTTATAAGAACTAGTGGGGCTTAATAGCCTATTTGAGATAACACAGGAAGTGTGCAGAGGACACAGTAAAATGCTTCAAATTAAATATTAACAGAGCAAAAAGAGCAAATAAAAAATGTCATATACACTATAACACTCTAATTTTTTTTTCACCAGAAAAACCAAGTTTATTGAGATGCAAATATACATATATACATTTGCCATAATCGCAGAAGGGATTAAAACAATACAAAGAGCAAAATTCTATTATTATAAAACATATACAGTTTAAGTCTTTTTTATATATATATGTGCAGAGTATATTATCTAGAGAGTATAACACATGTGAATTTAGGACGTATTTTCCAGTGTCCTATACATCTTGGGCAGAGTCATTGAGTGCAAGTCTCACCATCCTCAAACCATCTATCCCATATACTCACAAATTTCTGTGGGAGACCTCTGTGCATGTATATCATTTTCCTATATGGAAGAGTGTTATTAATTTCCCTTTTCCACCCCTGTAGAGTTGGAGGCAGAGCCTGCTTCCAAACCCTGGCAATAACTTTCCTTGCTAAGAATAGGGTCTCGTATATAAAGATAGCTTGATACTTGTCCACATCAATATCGGGCAGAAGACCCAGGAGGCATAGCTTAGGATCCATACCCACAGGTGTGCCCATATTATCATGTAGAAACTGAATCACTTGTAGCCAATAAGTCTGTATGTTCAGGCAGCTCCATATCAAGTGATAGAATGTACCGAGGGTCAGCAAACACATGGGACACAAATGGCTTCTTGCAGGTTGAAATTTAACTAGTTTCAAGGGCGTTAGGTATGCTCGATGTACAATATACAATTGTGTCAGTCTATCCGAAAGTTCAGGGGAAGCCGTCTTGACACCTTCTAGAATTTCATCCCAGCCTGAGTTTACTATAGGGCCTAGATCTTGCTCCCATGCTATTTTAGCTGTCTAGGAAACCTTATGCACCCTATGAAGGTGGATAACATAAGATAGATAGATAGATAGATAGATAGATAGATAGATAGATAGATAGATAGATAGATAGATAGATAGATAGATAGATAGGAAATATTTTGGAAATAAGTTTAGTCGGGTCTGCACCAAAATATAATATCCAGGACCGGTGGGGTGTCAAGTGTCACGGTGATATTTGCCATCTGTGCTCGGACTGCGTGCCTGAGTTGCAGATACCGGAATAGTAAGTTATTTTGGAAGTGAAAATTCTTCCTTGAGTGTTTAAAAACTTTTGGGTCCAGTCTCTGTTAGGATTTGAGAGAGGTATAATATACCACATGCCGCCCATAGCTGTGGTTCAGGTACTATTCTCAACTCAGACAAGCGGTCGTTAATCCATAATGGGGTGTGGTAGTTGGGGTTTTTAAGAATATGCCATGCCAATTTATGGCTACCTTGGCCCCATACGAATGAATTTAGAATAGCTTCCATCTTTTTAAAGACATTAAGGGGGATGTACAGGGGGGCATGCCAAACCGCATATAAAATTTTTGGTAACAATATCATTTTTATAACACTCTAATTTAAATGAATATATGTGGGCCATTTCCTGTCATAGAGATTTCTGCATGATCAATGAGGTAAGCTGAAATTCAGCGATGTTACCAATAACACAATAGTAAATGTACTTTATGGAAAACTAACTAATGCAAGTACATGAATAGGACTTGCTATTAGCCTCATGTAATGTCCTAAACAGCAGTACTAAGCTTAGGAGAGGTAGAGACAGCACTACTACCTATGTATGTTGCATACATGTGTGCTGACAGTGGGACAGAGCAGAAGGTTTACTCATCAATATGCTGCTCCTTAACTGTCCATTTACAGACTTGATGTGGGCAGGTTGCTTAAAGCAGAACTAAACTCTCAAAAGTGATTTAGCTCCACTTTAACACTCCACCTCTCCACAAGCAGAATTGTGGATTTTTTTAAAGAACTTTTGCTTTTCTAACCAATTTTATTTTAACTTTTTAAACTTTTAGTCGCAGCTCCACTGCCATTTTGGCCTAGGCTAGAATGACATGTACCTGGTCCGGCAGTCTCCTGGGGTACTCACTTTGAATCTCCCAGGAGCCTGAAGGATAAGCACAAGGAATGGCTGGGGGGTGGTCCAGAGGGCATGCTGGGGTGTCAGTCAGGCATATGATAAGAGTTGGCTGCCTACACCCAGGAGAGGGATTCTAGGTGGTGTTCTGGGACCAATTTTGTGACATCTGAACACCGGATCACAGTGGGACAACACTGGAATTGCTGTGTGGGTCAGTATGTGCTTTGAAGAACACTACATGTAAGTGAAAAAAAAACATGGGGGTGGGGAGCATTGAGTACTGTTTTAAGCTGTGTTATAGCACAGAAATATTAAAGTCACCAGGCTGACTGTACTGTTAGCAAGTCTTTGTAAAAAATAAAAAAATTATAACAATTCAAATTAAACATATGCACAGTATGAATACAGTAGGTTTGCTAGTAGTTCACCCTTATCTTGTGCTTGATACATTATAATTTAATGTTTAACTTCCACTTAGTGAATGTGTTCTTTTATAAAAAAAATCCTGAGCAGCTTTATGTGGTTTTATACACATAAAGTACATCTCCATGTTAGCAGGAGCAGTGAAACATTGATTAATATGACAGTCCACATCTCCTGTATTAGAATGCATCCTTCTTGAGGATCAACTAAATTTTCCATCATCAATTAGTTTAACTTGCTTCCCAAAGAACAGATCCCTTGGGATGTAACTGAGTTTATACATCAAATTCTGAATATTTATGAAGGCTTCTAATGTAGTTTTGAGCAAAACATTGATCCTTGCCATGTATGCAGGGTTTGCTGTCAACATAGCAGAGAATTAATTTCAGTGGTCTGTGTTTTAAATGAAAAACACAAATTACAGTGGTATTACCCCTTATAATATATTTCTGTGAAACTACACATATATGAACCCTGCAGGAAAATGTATCCATGTTTAAAGAGGAAGGCTTATTGAAAAAAATTACACAGAGTGAGCCTTTGATAACCATATCAGTGTAGCCATATAGGTAAACAGTTTAAGAGTTATATTGCCATCCGTGCTTCTCATAATACTGAGAGCCTTACATGTATCTTACAAAGCTGTCTTGAAAATGTATGCAACTGAGGCATCTATTTGAAATTAAAGGCACATTAAACAGGCCCTCTTTGTTGATTGTGAGGATGTTTTCTGAGAAGCTTTTTCTTTTAGGGCTCACAAAGGCAGGTGGGGAGCATTTTTTCCACCCTAGCCCTCCATCGAAATGCTAACATTACAGCCTCAGGGTGGTGCAGAGTTTTAAATGGCTGCAGAGTTTGACAAGTAGCACTGTCTGTCAAACGTATTCAATAAGTTCAATTGAAGTGCAACGCTCAGCTTGCAGCTGCAGAATGATTTTTTACTACAAAATCCCCCTTAGGATTGAAAAAAAACAGACATTCAGAAGGTAGTAGGATCGCTGTGCGCCAACTGCTTCTTTACTGCCCTTGAAAGCGATCCACCACAGATCACTTTTTTCAGAGGGTGGTATGGCCAGTGTAAATGAAGCCTTTTTTTTAATTAATTGTGTAATACATATTTAGCAATCAGTTTAAAACTTCTAGAAGTAGTGACAATGTTTTTAGTGAATGTTTGTTGTGTCTGTGCTTCTAAAGTTGAGCGTACCCTAGGGATTATTGAGTTAACTCACAAATAAATTTGCTCCTAACTCAGGTAATGCTTTTATATGTGCCACTGTTCGCACTCTCATAGCCTAAATATAATAGGATAGTACTAGGGCCAGTTTTAGACAAAACAGTGCTTTGGGCAAAAATTTGAAATCGAGGCCTGATATGCTAAAATTTTGAAGTGTCACCAAGCTGTCTCTAAAGAAAGGGATGCATAAAGGAAATATAAAAAGTGTTGTCTTTAGCATACAGTCACTTGCAGAAAAGGCAAAATGTGGTTGATGTTTGTACTGCTTATGCTTAAGTATTGATAAACCTTACGGCTTGCAAATGTAAGCGGAATAAGAACTCTTCCAAAGCAGCAGTATAACACCTTATGTGTCTGTCAGTATGGAGGAGCCTTGGGTTTGGGTTCAGGTTGGGCTTGTAGCAAACCCAACCCATTTGTAGTTCATGGACCCAGCAAATAAATGTAGATTTTTGCTTCCATAGTAACCAGCTACCAATAATTTTAAAACAATATATAATCAGCTCAATATTGGAGAAACTAAGTGCAAAAAATACTGTGCAGACTAATTATCAGTGACCTTCAACAAGGCTTGTTGTGATTGCTGCTAACACCTATCAGAGTGTGTCCACATGTGACTCTCAAACTAAAATTAGTATAACATAACCAGTGTGGTGCAACCAATATAAAACACAATATATAATCCAAAAAAGTCCAAATTCTGTGTGAAAATTTCACGGTTGTGTGACTCTAGGAAATAGTTAAAAAAATAATAATTCAAAATTTCATATAATCTAGTGACTTCAGTGACCACCACATCTAACTGAAATGCCTGCTCACCTCCAAATAATGACCCCACTGCAGAGTCCCAATCGTCTGTTAGAATATCTCTCGGGATGCCATGAGGTACTCCTCTTCAGGGCATCCCTGGACCATGCTGACCTCTTCTTTGAATAGGGTAACCCAAAATTCTGCGCGGCCAAAAAAGGGAAAAAAAACAAGCAGCTAACACAACCAATAGGATATAGGCATGTAACAATGAAACAAAAATTATGTGTAGCGCTAAAAGTTCAACATGAAGGTAATGTCCAACCAATGATAAAAGGTATCAAGGAAAAGCATAAAAGACAGTCCTCCTTGTATAGAAGACTCATAAAGTGGTTGATGTAATTTCAGTGACTTCGTGTAAGGAACATATCAAATGTGTGACATCTGGGGTGAACATAGAAGAAACACACCACCACCAACTATAGGGAGGCTTACCAGATGACGTGGACCCAAGAGGGCGTATGCCCAACTGGGTCAAATCAGGCTTGGGTGGTGGGTGATGATGGATGTTCCAGAGGAGTGATGAGACTGGAAGTCCGAGAGCAGACCAGATGCTGGTGGGTCCCTCAAGATGACGTTGGAAAGTGAATGGCAGTATAGTGTAGCAAGAAGGAAAAAGGCCACATAGTGTGATTCCATAAAACAAGTACCAAATTTATTAAAAAAGATACACTCACATGAAGTTCTTAAAATCAGCGCTGTTAAAAGTATGGCCTTAGGGTAGGACCTCACTGCAGCAATACTTTTAACAGCGCTGATTTTAAGAACTTCATGTGAGTGTATCTTTTTTAATAAATTTGGTAGTTGTTTGGTGTGCGGGTCCTTAGGGGGGTGCACTACACATGAAAAAACTGAGCTCAGGGTATAAATCCCTTCTACCCTCCGTCCTGACACTGCCTGAAGCATGAGACCAGAGCAGCAGTGATGCAAAATAAAGCCAATGAATTGCTTTGCTTTTGGAAGAGGAATTCAGGTTGTTACCTCTGAGGGTAAGCTTTGTGGCCAAGTAAAACCCTTCAATGTAATTGACTGCTTATATTGGAGTACATGAAATGTCTTATGCTTGAGCTGAACCACACTAATATAATATATATATCTATATATATCTATATATATAGATATATATAGAGATAGATAGATAGATAGATAGATAGATAGATAGATAGATAGATAGATAGATAGATAGATAGATAGATAGATAGATAGATAGATAGATAGATAGATAGATAGATAGATAGATAGATAGATAGATAGATAGATAGATAGATAGATAGATAGATATATAGTTTCAAATATAGTCTGCAATAAATGTATTTAGATTGGAATTTGGAATCATTTAGTAATGTTATCTGCCACTGATTTCACATTGTTGATTTAATTTGTGATGTTAATATATTACAATAATTATAGCTGGTGAGTGGATGTGTTTTCACTGCATGCATTTTCCGTCCCTTTTTTTTTTTTTTTTTTTTTTTAAGGAACACGTAATTTACAAACTTCAGGAAATCTCATCAGTGTTGATTACTTTTAATTAACAGTTTGATGATTCAATGTACAAAATAAATGCTAGTACATGCAACTCTATCTTGGTGATTTATAGAGCTTCACATTCTAATTAATCCGTTACTTCAATTTTTCCTTTTAAATTTATAAAGAGAATAGTTAAACTATTTTATAAGTCTAAAGTTTTTTTTTTCACAAACGTAGTTTGGCTTAAGCTATCCATAAATGGTAATTTTTTTGTTCAGCAAACTGACTGAATTAAAAAAAACTGAACAGATTTTCCCATTCACACATTTGAGGTAGATGGGCGTTCCTCCCTGAAGTGTCATTGTATTCTGACATGGGACTCCTCCACTACCACAATACACTGATCAGCACTACAGCCAATTTTCTGTGCTGATCAAGCAAAAGAATACCAAAAAGCCCACTCATGATAAGTTGATTGATGAATTGACTGAATGGGAACAGCCATACATGGATTGAAATTTAGTAGATCCCTGCTGAACTGACCAAATTTTGATTTACGTATGGTCAACTCAAAGGGGTTGTAAACCCTTGTTTTTTTTTTTTTTAATAACAAACATGTCATACTTACCTCCACTGTGCAGTTTGTTTTGCACAGAGTGATCCCAATCCACCTCTTCTGGGGTCCCCCGGCATAGGATGCAGTAAAGTGGAAAAACACGAGGGTTTAAAACTTTAAACTCTAAAACCCTTTAAACTTTAACTTTAAACTCTTTAAGTCTCTGAAGCTCTGCAAAGTGTCAGGTTTCAGTTATGGATCGGCAACTTAGGGTTCCCCAGTGCGTGAAGTCCAAGCCTCAGCCTGCTTCTTTACCAGGGTCCTTGATGGTGGGGATGGACTTTCATCAAGCTGGAACCATGGCCTCCAGGTCAGGGGTGAGGTCAGGATGGGCAGCAAGCAAGCACAAACAGTTGACAAAGTCAGGGAGGTACACGGTTAGACACTGAATACACATAATACTAGGCAAACAGGAGCTCAGAGAACTAGGAAGCAATGCAGGCTGCACTGAGCATGTATTTTATAGGGAAACAAACTGGGAGGAGGGCCAGGAAATATAAACCCAAAGAATAGCAGGTGACTGCCGCTTGTCATTTTGGCGCCTTCTCCTCTTGGCTGTTAGCTTGTCATTGGTGGACACCCATGACCCAACTGAAGTGTATATATATACTCCTCTCAGTTGATTCACACTCCCTTCAGGGCTGTTACCCCCATGGTTATGGTGCACTATTGGACTTCATCAGCCTTACTGTATTCCAGGTAACTTATTGGCTTCTCTTACCCTCCCTTTTCACTTTTTACCATCATGTTTTGCTCCAATCCCTCCCTGTCTTTGGTATCAATACCTTAGCTTTGGGTTAATTGGCATTTTTCACTTTTTCAATCTATTTTTGCTATCACAATGGGGGTTATTATGTTACCCCTAATACCCTGCATTATAGGTTACCCCCTATGACATTTCCATATCATTGATAGTCCCTGCATCATAATTTCTTAGTTTTTCCATTAATATTTTTGATACTATCAGTCACTTTTTGTAATATATCCACTGCTATATCCCATATATTTTAACATATATCTCCTTTTTCATAGATGGTTACATTTCTGTGGATCACATTCTCTTTTTCTATCCATGGGGGCCTATCCCTGGGGAATATTGTCTCCCCTTGGCTATCTATCTACGGTCCGGTTTGTCAACCCCAGCTCCCGCCACTGATGTTATTTCTGGTCGGCCTTCCGGCCCTCCATGCCTGCACCCAGTCTCATTAGCATTCCTGTAAGTAGCCTTGGCAAATTGGGGATATCTCCCCTCTGCTCTTCCTACATAAAATACCTATTATTCTATTTTTACAAATTAATTATGTGTTTCAATACTTATAGACATCTACTCCATACTTTCTCCTGAATAGTGGCAGTCGCCACGAAATGCATCAAGCCAATAGATGCCTTTTCGCTTATATTTTGCAACACCATTAATTACCATACTTACCAATTGGATTGTACTATTGAACTAGAGATACAGTTTTTTACCAGGGAGACACACTTTTATGAAAATGGTTCTATACAATGTGTACAATATGAACTCATTATGTTGCTAGTATATTATGTCATTATTATCATTGTCATATTTTATATATCCCAATGAACCTTGTTCTATATAATGTTTACATTATGAACTTACTATGTCAATATTTTATCATGGTATTACTATTATTGTTATATTTTTATATCAATGAACCGATGACTGCCAATTGTTGTTTTGCAATGCTGTCATGGAATGTCTATAGTTCTAATATACTTAGAACCGGCCATCTTCATTTATATCGTGTTATCTCCAGGGGTGTATGCTTCATATAAAGACCTACCCTCCTTCCTTTTTATCAAATCAATAGGGATGGAGGCGCTTGGCGGTGTTAGCCTTGCGTTCTCATACAAAGTAATTACCATACTTAACAATTGGATTGTACCATTGAACTAGAGATACAGTTTTTTTACCAGGGAGACACGCTTTTATGAAAATGATTCTATACAATGTGTACAATATAAACTCATTATGTTACTAGTATATTATGTCATTATTATCATTGTCATATTTTATATATCCCAATGAACCTTGTTCTTCTTTCAATAGAGTTTTATTGTATATTGAATAGAAAGTATACAGTATTACAAGGTCATATAATAATACAATTAATATACAATTTTTCAAAAGATAAGTGTAAACAGTCAAAGTATGCTTATAAAAAGCTTATAAGAAATAAGATTATGGATAATAATGTTAAGATAATAAAAGTGAAAGCAAAATTTGAAATTTCACCTATACCTTTTATATAACAATTCACGCAATCTAAATGAGCTGCGAAAATCATACACAAGTAAATTATATTAAATATCTTAAATCTGGTAAATTAAATAAAGTCATTTTGTGTGTAATAGAACAAACCAAATAACTATAAATAAATGATATAAAAGTTTAGGATAGGTCGGCTTATAAGTAATCTTAACAATGAAGGGACACATATGGTAAATATTGTAGAGAACTCGAAGAATTGCGGTCTCCAGACCTCTAGCGAATCCTTACTAACCTGAAATATTATATGTGTCTCAACTGCAAATTGGGAAAATTAGTTCTATGATTAAGGAGATATGAAGAAAACAGAAATTATAAGTAAAGGGTATAATAGGGGGAGATCAAAGCTTAAGAAGAAATATCTATATCTAAGGGGGATAGAGAGGGGATGATAGAAGCATTTAAGGGTGTCCTGCAATAATGACCTTATTATGAATATAACTATATTTTAGTGAAGGATAAGTAAGGGTAATGAGAGAAAAATGAGGAGAGGGAATTATTTCTTCTTCCTCCATCTACCTGATCTAAAAGTAAGTTGAAGGTTTACCTGGAGATTAATTGTTTGAATTCAGATGATATTTGGAAGAGGTTCCAACACGCCCATGTTTTCTGGAATATATGAGACGTAACCCTGACTTGATGAATCAATTCTTCCATATCTGCCACTCTATTTATGCGACTAAACCAATCTCCAATTGTTGGGGGAGTAACATTTTTCCAAAGAGCTGGAATACACAATTTAGCTTCATTGATTAAATGCAAAGCCAATGACTTATGGTACTGGTATTTTGGGATGTGAGAATGGTGTAAAAGCATTTGTGCTGGGCTGAAGTCTATTGGAATTGCGGAGATGCGAGTAGTTAAATGATAAATTTCCTTCCAGAAGGGTTGAATATGAGGGCAAGACGACATTATATGTAGTAAAGAACCATCTGCATCTTCACATCTCCAACAGTTAGGTGGTATTGAGGGGGAAATTTTATGTAATCGGATTGGAGTTTTATACCATCTTGAAAAAATCTTGAAACCATTCTCTTGTACGGACACATTAATAGAACCTTTATGAATGTGAGAGTAAACTCTACTTCAATCCTCCTCTAGTAGGTCAATAGAAAGATCTCTTTCCCAACACTGACTCACAATCTTGGATTTAGGACTGTGGCATGAGAAGAGAAGGGAGTAAAGTTCAGAAATACTATGTCTCTGTGGTTCCGTTCTTGTACATATCAATTCAAAAGAAGTATATTGTCTAGCATGAGCTTCTCGAGTCAGAGGATTATTCAAGAAAGGCCTAATTTGGAAGTAAGACCAAAATGGAAAGGGGTGATCTGAGTTCAGTGAAGGTAAATCAGTCAAATTCATAAAGGAATTGTGTTGAAAAAATTGGGCAGCTCTCATATTGGTATGAGGCCAAGATTTTGCAAGGAATGTTTCCGAAAGGCCTGGTGGGAAATCTGGGTTGTTATGAATAGGTGTAAAAGGTCCTGGGGTAGAGGAAATTTGAAATTTTTGACAGGGCTTATGGAATATTTGTAAAGTATTACCAATTAGAGGATGTTTACAATTTTGTGGAATGTGAGTAGGAGTAATCCAAGGTAGTTGGTGTAGAGGTATGGGAGAAAAGGAATGTTCAATGCCTACCTAGTCTTTGGTAGAGAAATGAACATTCCAATCAATAATTCTTGCCAACTGGCAAGCCCAATAATATTTGGTGATATCTGGAAAACCTATACCCCCTTTCATTTTGGGTATGGTCAGTCTTTCATGGCTCAATCTAGGTTTTGCCCTGCCCCACATAAATGTAGAGCAAGCTGTATGAATTGAGGTAAAAAAGGCTTGAGGAATTTTGATGGGAACTGTTTGTAGGATATATAGAATTCTTGGGAGGATATTCATTTTGATTATAGATGCTCTACCAAACCAGGAGAAGATACCTGTAGACCATGACTTCAAATATTTTCGGATGTTATGAAGAATGGGGATGTAGTTTATTGAATAGAGTTTAGATAAATAAATGGGTAATTGGATACCTAGATAAGTGATTTATTCTTTACTCCATTTGAAAGGGAAATTAGACTGGCAGCGAGAAATCTCATCAAGTTCTAGAGAAACATTCAGTGCCTCTGATTTGTTAAAATTAATTTAAAGATTGGCTAAATTCCTGAACATATCAAAATCTTTGAGTATATTTGGAATAGTAATGTGAGGTTCTGAGAGAAATGATAGAATGTCATCGGCAAAGGCCGCAAGTTTGTAGGTGTGTTGATTAATGGTGATACCCTTGATGTCAGGGTTAGATCTTAGACTTTGAAGTAAGGGTTCAAGGGTGAGAACAAAAATTAGAGGAGATAGGGGGCATCCCTGACGAGTACCATTTGAGATTGGGAAGGCGTTCGATAGGTGGCCAGTAATTCTGATCCTTGCCATTGGGGAAGAGTATAAAGCCAGGATGAAATGTAACAAGCCAATCATTTTAAGGGATTCAAGCATATAGTCCCAGGCCACTCTATCGAACACCTTCTCCGCGCCTAGGGATAGAAAAGAAATGCATTGGTGGGTGGATGTCAACAATTTATGTAGATTAATAGCCTTAGTGGTATTGTCTTTCGCTTCCCTACTAGGTATGAAACCCACCTGATCCTTTGAAATTAATTTGGGTAAAAGGGGTAAAAGACAATTTAGCTAAAATTTTGGCATAAAGTTTAAGGTCCACATTTAGTAAAGAGATTGGTCGAAAATTAGTTACCAAGGAAGAATCTTTGTTGGGTTTTGGAATAACCGTTATATGAGCTGTAAGGAGATCTCGTGGTGGAGGGTTATCTGGTGATAATGAGTTAAAAGCCATTATAAAAATGTGGGCGAAGTATTTCCTGAAAGGATTTATAATAGCCAGATGTTAAGCCATCAGGACCAGGACTTTTACCGGGTTTCAATTGTTTTAGAGCAATATCAACCTCCTCAAGAGATATAGGATGAGCAAGTTAATTTGCTTCCTGATCAGAAAGTCGTTTAGGGGTGTGTTTTGATAAGAATTCATTGATCAGTTGAATGCGGGCCCTTTTCCCAGATTGAGTATTGGAAGGTGCTAAATTATAAAGATGGGTGTAATAGGCCACAAATCTGTTAGCAATGTCATCAATAGTAACCAATTTGCGTCCTGTTGAGTCATTTATAGAATGGATAATTGTACGTACTTTCTTTGAATGAAGAGCATTGGCTAACAATTTCCCTGCTTTTTTCCCATACTCATAAAAAAGTTTTTGAGATAAAACATAATTCCGTTTAGATTTTTTGTCTATTTCTTCTAGTAGTTCTTTCCTAGCTTGACAAGTTCATGTAAGGATGATATTGCTTGTGTAGATTTATGTACCCTTTCCAAAGTTTGAGTACGAGTTGTCAGTTTAGTAATGTAGGACTGTCTTTCTCTTTTACATTTTATGGAGATAGCGATTAAGTATCCTCTAATTGTGCATTTGTGTGCTTCCCAGCACGTCATTGGTGATATGTCTGGTGAAGCATTTTCAATGAAGTATTGGCTTAATCGCTTGTTAATTTTGGGTACTATATTGTTATCCGTAAGAAGGGAAAGAGCTAAGTGCCATATTGAGGAGCGTGGTGTGACGTCAGGAAATGTAAGGGAAATAGAGAAAGGATGATGATCCGACAAAAACATGGGATCCATGGTAGTGGAATTGAGAAAAGTCAGGTCTCTTTGTGAAATAAAAAGGTAATCAAGTCTGGAATAACATTTATGTGGGGCAGAATAGAATGTATAATCTTTCATTGTGGGGTAAAGTGTACGCCAGGTATCATGTAGTGATAAGTTGTGAAGTTGAATTTTAATAGAGCGTAATGCTTTGTATTGTATAGAAGAGGTTCCCGTAGAATTATCTCGAAGGGGATTAAGGGGAACGTTGAAATCACCACCTAAAATCAGGATACCTTCTTGAAAATTGGGGAGTATTCACAATGTCGATCTAAAGAACTGACCTTGTTTAGAGTTAGGTACATATATATTTGCAAAAGTTATTGGTTTTCCATGAAGGGAACCTTTCAAAAAGAAGTAACGACCATTCAGATCCATACACGTGTCTGAAATTTGAAATGGGCATTGTTTCGAAAATAAGATTGACACTCCTTTAGATTTTGAGGTTGGGTTGGTGGCATGTATAAGGGTCGGGTATCGTGTATTAGAAAGTTTTGGGATGAAATCTGTTTTGAAGTGCGTTTCTTGCAAAAAGATTATATCTGCTCTATTTTTATGCATTGAGGAAAGTAGTTGTGAACGTTTTTCGGGGATGTTAAGACCTCTGATATTTAAGGAGATGATTTTTATAGTGGGTGAGATTGTCTTAGGACATAATAGGTCCATTTTGTGTAGTAAACCAGGTAATTTGTGTGTTAGAGTATTCAGGAGTCGATGGAGGGGAAAGATAGGGAATAGGAAAAAAAGGTAGCTATATAAGGTATAAGGAAGGAGGTTTAACAAAAATAAAACAAAAGAATACAGGGTGAGACAAAAGGGACAGGGAGTCAATAAATGCACAGTTTATGGAATAAAGGGATACACAATGAGTGTATAACAATGTAAGTGAAAAAAAGGTGATTAACAAGAACCTGCTTGCCAATCCGTTAACTGTAGACACTAAGTCTACTATGAGGCCGGATAATGTCAGTGGTATGGATAGTGATTTCGAGAAATCGAATATTTGAATAATATCTGGTACCTCTGTGTGTGGATGAGATCAATCGCGTCAAAGATGGGTTTTCGCAATCAATGAGGTACTACCCGCTAGACAGAGTCAAAGGTAATGAACACCATAGGAGGTAGAGAGTAAAAGACCGGGAATATTTGGCCTAATAAAGTGTCAATAGGAGTGTAAAAATTTGTATTAAGGATGGAGATTGAGAAAAGTTCCCCAAAAAGAAAAAAAAAATAATTAGATAATTAGCGGGATGTGAATAATATGAGTATAGTGAGGAACATTGTCGAGTACTATACCAATTATTACTAAGAGAGTAGTTTGTCATAAGATCTATAAGATGTCCAGTGAATGTAATATTTAATAGAGTATAATAATCCTTATCCAGAATATAAAAAAAAAATAGAAAAAGGGGAATAGATTGATTAAAACCATATTGAAATAAAAGGAACAAATGGAGAACCATAAAGATTCATGAGGAAAAAATAACCCATAGTTTAGTATGTGATAAATTGTATAATATCACATCTCCAGGTAGGCAAATATAATAACAAAAAAAGATATTTAGTGAGAAGTGAAGAATGGGATGAGTAATAAACAGCAGAAAAAATACAATATCTGGATAAAGTGTGATATAATAATATGAATAACAGGTATTAATCTAAATTAATTAAAAAGATTAACTGTAAACTTGTTTGTTGAAATGATTTTGGAAGATGATCCACAGGAGTAAACCTTTAAACGTATAAGTGAGTTTTTATTATGATAAATAAAGGAAGACTCTTTTGTTATCATGAAAAGAAGGAATACGAGCATTGGGCATGAGCACTGCATGTCGGGTGTAGAACACATCTGTTATCCAGATGATAAATGTGTTACTTGTTTGTGTAAATTAACAAACAGTCATTGTAGATAACATTTATATAATTGAATAACATGCAGGGCGTCAAAGCATCAATGGATCATTTCCCAAAATCTTCTTCAGCATATAGTAAAATATAAACTAATTGAGTAATATGCTAACATATAAGCAAAAGATAGACAGGGCATCAAGAACCTTAAATCAATATAGAATTGCTAGATATATAATATATATAATACCATAACGCTTCCAAAGCGCATTGGATAAGTATGTTTTAATGATGTTAAATTTATTTAAATATATGGTATAAATAAATGTAAATAGAAAACCAAATCATACAATTATGAAACCTTGAAAGTCTTCTAAGGTTAAACATTTAAAGTAAGAATAAGGGACTAATATGTCCTTGAAACAAAGAAAAAAGAAAAAGGGAAAATAAAGGTTAATTATTTAATTAATTAATTAATTTCTCCATTTCCCCCTGCTTCTCCTTCTCTCCCTCGCACAGGCATTCAGCAGCTGCAGGAGGAAATAGAGAGATTGCTTCCTCTATGTCAGTGTTTCTCAATCTTTTTGCAGTCAGGGCACCCTTGAAGTATATCCCTAGGTGAATGGAGCTGCACTGCAACCCACTCTGCAACTATGTGCATTGCATGCAGTTGCAACATAGTGATGATGCATTTAAGGGGTTAAAACAGGTGGTTTGATAGCTTCTTTACTGGCTGTCAAACGACTCTGAAATGTTATCTGAGCATGGATCGCTTTTCAGAGGAACAGCATTTTTTTCTGGTACTATGAACAAGCAAGAAAAAAAATCAGTTCTGATTGTACACATATAGGGGGTCAGGATTTAATGTGCATACATAAAATGTGCATACATACATGTAAACACACACACACACATATATAAATACACACACACATATATATAAACTATAACTAAATATACTGTATACAGTAAGGTACATAAATATTGGGACATCGACACAATTCTAATCTTTTTGGCTCTATACACCACCACAATGGATTTGAAATTAACAAGATGTGCTTTAACTGCAGACTTTCAGCTTTAATTTGAGGGTATTTACATCCAAATCATTGTGTAGGAATTACAACAGTTTGTATATGTGCCTCCCACTTTTTAAGGGACCAAAATTAATGGGACAATTGACTGCTCAGCTGTTCCATGGCCAAGTGTTTGTTATTCCTTCGTTATCCCATTTACAAGGAGCAGATAAAAGGTCCAGAGTTCATTTCAAGTGTGCTATTTGCATTTGGAATGTGTTGCTGTCAACTCTCAATATGAGATCCAAAGAGCTGTCACTATCAGTGAAGCAAGCCATCATTAGGCTGAAAAAACAAAACAAACCCATCAGAGAGATAGCAAAAACATTGGGTGTCGACAAATCAACTGTTTGGAACATCCTTAAAAAGAAAGAATGCACCGGTGAGCTCAGCAACACCAAAAGACCCGGAAGACCACGGAAAACAACTGTGGTGGATGACCGAAGAATTCTTTCCCTGGTGAAGAAAACACCCTTCACAACAGTTGGCCAGATCAAGACCACTCTCCAGGAGGTAGGTGTATGTGTGTCAAAGTCAACAATCAAGAGAAGACTTCACCAGAGTGAATACAGAGGGTTCACCACAAGATGTAAACCATTGGTGAGCCTCAAAAACAGGAAGGCCAGATTAGAGTTTGCCAAACAACATCTAAAAAAGCCTTCACAGTTCTGGAACAACATCCTATGGACAGATGAGACCAAGATCAACTTGTACCAGAGTGATAGGAAGAGAAGAGTATGGAGAATGAAAGGAACTGCTCATGATCCAAAGCATACCACCTCATCAGTGAAGCATGGTGGTGGTAGTGTCATGGCATGGGCATGTATGGCTGCCAATGGAACTGGTTCTCTTGTATTTATTGATGATGTGACTGCTGACAAAAGCAGCAGGATGAATTCTGAAGTGTTTCGGGCAATATTATCTGCTCATATTCAGCAAAGTGCTTCAGAATTCATTGGACAGCGCTTCACAGTGCAGATGGACAATGACCCGAAGCATACTGCAAAAGCAACCAAAGAGTTTTTTAAGGGAAAGAAGTGGAATGTTATGCAATGGCCAAGTCAATCACCTGACCTGAATCCGATTGAGCATGCATTTCACTTGCTGAAGACAAAACTATGGAAAATGCCCCAAGAACAAGCAGGAACTGAAGACGGTTGCAGTAGAGGCCTGGCAGAGCATCACCAGGGATGAAACCCAGCGTCTGGTGATGTCTATGCATTCCAGACTTCAGGCTGTAATTGACTGCATAGGATTTGCAACCAAGTATTAAAAAATGAAAGTTTGATGGATGATTGTTAATCTGCCCCATTACTTTTGGTCCCTTAAAAAGTGGGAGGCACATATACAAACTGTTGTAATTCCTACACCGTTCACCTGATTTGGATGTAAATACCCTCAAAGTAAAGCTGAAAGTCTGCAATTAAAGCACATCTTGTTTGTTTCATTTCAAATCCATTGTGGTGGTGTATAGAGCCAAAAAGATTAGAATTGTATCGATGTCCCAATATTTATGGACCTGACTGTATATACACACCCACATATAAAAATACACACCCACATATATATATATATATATATATATATATATATATATATATATATATATATATATATATATATATATATATATATATATATATATATATATATATACACACACATGCATACATACATGCACACACACCCACACACATACATGCACATACATAATTACATACATGCATATACATACATGCACATACATACATACACATGCACACACACACATACATGCACACACACACACACACATAAATATACATACATAAATACAGCCTTTTAAAAATCGGTAGTGCTTTACCTTACCTCTTCCTGCCGGGTACTGCACTGTAGGGGAAAACAAAGAGCGCTGCACACACTGTGCTTTCACTTTAGATGTAATCAATGTGACAAAATCCCTGCAGCGCTGATTACAGTTTGGCTGAGGATCGGAGCTCGGTCTCAGACACCCCCTTGCTGCGTTATACAGCATGGGGTACGGTCGCCATGGTGACCTCAGCGACCCCTATACTTCCACCACTGGTCCTACTCTTTTTGGGTCCCTCAGCAGCACTCCTGGCTCCTCCTCTTCTTGAGTGCCACGTCAGAGAAGCACTCTCCTTCATGGACATTCGTGCAGGCGCGCTCCTGTGTCCTGCTTCTATTGACACAGAAAGCAGGACTCGCCCCCCCCGGTGCCCACATCATTGGATTTGATTGATAGCAGCGTGAGACAATGGCTGTGCTGCTATCACTCTATCCAATCAGGAAACAAGACACCGGCCGGAGCTGGGGTGCTCGTTCCCGTCGTGGGAAACACAGGGCTCAGGTAAGTATAACGGGGGCACGGGGGGGGCTGCTGAGTGACAGAAGGTTTTTCTACTTAATGCAGAGAATGCATTAAGGTGAAACAACACAAGGGTTTACAACCCCTTTAACCTGACACCTGACTTTCCACCTCCAGATGACAGGCAAGCAGCTTCATAATACCCCTCACTCCCATTCCTGCCGTGGATCGGCAGCCCCCTCAGCAAGGAACATTTTGGATTTATTTAAATCTAAGCCCTCAGTCCTCAGCAGCATGGCAGGGAGCAAGATGGCGCTGACACACCATGAGGAGGACTTCAGTGAGGACTCTCAGTCTGCTTCAGAGGATGCAGGTAGCGTAGCTACTTCCCATGCTGATCAACCCCTCACATACGCTGACATGTCGTGCTTCGCTGCAGACATTAAGTCCACATTCTCAGTGGCCATTACAGATTCAAAAACGAACCTACTGGTGCTAACTGAGAAGCTGGCCTCAGCTGAGGCCGAGGGGAAGCACAGAGACAAGGCTATTCACAGGCTGGAAAAGGTAGCTTTCTCTTACTCTTTACACTTTATTGAAGCGAACAGGCATTTGGAAGATTTGGACAATAGGGGACAGAGAAACAATATCAGAGTGAGGGGAATCCCTGAATTAGTAGAAACAGATCAAATTGTCCCAGGTCTGCAGAGAGTCTTCAACAGCCTCTTAGAACAACAGGAAGACATGGAGATAGAATTTGCCAGGGCTCACAGAGCTCTCAGATCATGGGGTCCGGATTCTTCACCCCCAAGAGATATTATCTGTTGTTTGCAGAACTTTGCCCTTAAAGAGGACATAAGGCGTAAAGCCAGAAGGAATCATCAAATAATTTTTAATGGGGAAACCATCATGCTTTTTCAAGATCTTTCTCAAATTACCTTGAAAAATCGCAGGGCATTGTGCCCCCTCCTGGATAAGCTGAGAGAAAAAGATCTAAAATAAACGTGGTGCTTCCCATTTGCTTTAATCGTCACTCATAATGGCCGACAACATATTCTGCACACACCAGTGGAGCTGCCGGACTTTTGCCATGCTCTAAACTTAGACCCTCTGGATCTTTCGGACTGGTACAACTAATTTACACTACTTCCCATGAAAAAAAGTCCCCCAAGATCACCTTTCTCATCGCCTGAAAAGGCGCAATCAAAAAAAAGAAACACAACCGCAACGGAGGCTCAAAAGCTGGGACCCCCAACCCGAGACCTGCCTCCCTGAGGGATCCAGAGGACAGGTAACTATGTGACTGTAGCTTCTACGCTCACTAACCATGCTATATTTTGTTCTGTGTGGGCCAGATAACCTCAGAGACTCCTGCTTAAGCTGAGATGATAGCAGTTCTTCAAATCATCCCTACTGATTTTCCACTCTGGGTTGGCTGAGTTTGGTTTTTACTGACTGAGGTTGCTGAGACTTACTTAGATGTCCAAGCAACAAAACTACAGGAAGATAACTCTTTGCCTGAGAAAATCTGAGGATTCCCTCCCCTTTAGTGACCATTAACATTCTTCTGCCTAAATTTAGGACTGGCTTACATGGACCATGTTTCAATCCTTAAACCTCTGATTAAGTGCACAATTTAGTGACACTACCTATTTATATATGTAACTAGTATGCTGCCATGTTAATGGCTTTAGCCCGTTCCTCCTATTTCCATTATGGCTCGCTGTACCTTTGGGATTGAAGCAGAGGCGGCCATGGTGACGAACTGGATTTCCCCCTCATGAAACTGTTTTATAACTCCCTTGTCCACAAACTAGCAAGCTTGTCAGGGACTAACCCGCAGGAGAACTGACATCTATGGCCAGCAGAATCTTGCATCAACAAACACAAATTCTCCAGCGCTAATGCGCGCACGCGCACGGGTGAGAGCTGTCAGGACAGTGTATTCTTCAGTGTGCACACACGTGAAAAAGTGCCACACGTGTGCGCCAAAGCGCATGCACTACATGAGAGACTCCAGGCGCCAGTATACTATTTAAAGCATGTTGCAGCAGTCACCAACTGCTGCATGATCTTCAGCTTCTTGTATATTCCTGAGTTCCTGTTCCTATTGTCTTGGATTACCTGCTAACAACCCGGCTTGTCTTGACCTGTCTGATCTGCATTGTCCCCGGCTTGACCCTTGGCTTGTTCCTGTTACTCCGCTATGATCTGCTGCACTGTGTATGACCCCTGGCTTGTTTCATTGACTTTGCTACTGCTTGCTGTCCTGTGTATGAACCCCCGGCCTGGCTCCTGACACTGCTTCTGGTACTCCCTGCTGCACGATCTCATTTGGTACTTCCTAGGTACCCCTGCCTAGCAGTCTACCCTGCTCGTCAGCTGCCCACCAGTGGACTTCTCTGCTTCATCTGAGCTTGCCGCAGCCAGTGACCCCTGCCGCTTTGATTATAGCTCCCCCTGTGCCACCATCAGGGGGCGCTCTGCACTTAGTCGCAAGGGAAGCCCTCCCAGCATTTCAGCCTCCGATCAGGTACGTGATAGTATCATGCAGCCAGTAACGTCAGAGGCTGATGGAGGTGCTTCCCTGCTCAAGACTCTGTGCCAGCAAGTCGCTGCGCTTACCCAAGCAGTGACAAGCCTACAAGGACATTATTCCCAGTTGGAGATTCACCCTCAGAACCCAGCAATGTCTCCTATGATGGTTCCGCCCCCTGAACCAAGGGTACCTACTCCTGAATGTTTCTCTGGTGACCAAAGGAAGTTCTGAGCATTCAAGGATACCTGTTTACTTTACCTGGCCCTCCAACCAGGAACTTTTTTCCTAGAAACTGTTAAAGTGGGATTTGTTATTTCCCTGCTGTCCAATGAACCCCAGTCTTGGGCCCATCAGTTATTGGAGCAAAGGGATCCCGCTATTAATTCAGTGGACTTGTTCTTTGAAGCCATGTCCAGATTATATGATGATCCACAACGTATGGCTACTGCTGAGGCCACCCTTCATGCCTTGCGGCAAGGGCAGCGCCCTGTAGAGGATTATATCGTGGACTTTCAAAGTTGGGCTGCCGAAACAGGGTGGAATGAGGCCACTCTCAGATTCAAATTGCGGCTTGGCTTATCTGAACTTGTCAAAGACGAACTTGCATGAGTAGAGTCCCCAACCACATTAGAAGGACTCATCCAGCTAGTGGTCCAACTTGATAAGCGCCTGCGGGAGCGACAGTCTTAATGTGGACGATCCCTCTGGCCTTCTTGGATGATGCCTACAGTTCCGGCCGTTCTTGCATCCGCCACTCCGGTCACGTCCAACAAAGGGCCTATGCAAATTGGCGCAGTTCGCTCGGCTCTGACCCCTAATGAGAAACTTCATCGCCGGCAAGCTAACCTATGTTTCTATTGTGGAGAACCCGGACATATTCATTCCAACTGTCCAAAAAGGCCCAGTAGATTTTCTTTCTGCAATTCTACTACCCTCCAAGTCCCGAAACCTTCTCCAACTCATCTCGTTCTCTATATCGCATTACAGTTGGCAAGAGGAGAGGTCAGACTTCCAGCAATAATCAACTCCGGGGCTTGCAGTTGTGTTTTGGACATTTCCCTGGCTAAAGACTTTCAGATTCCACTTCGGAAGAAGGAACATAAACTTAAAATTCATTTGGCTGATGAATCGACACCGCAGTTTGGGCCTGTTACTCAAGAGACTTTGCCTACTCTCACCATGATTGACCCAGGCCATCAAGAATTTCTTTGTTTTGATGTTCTTTGTTCTCTAATGTTCCCTGTAATTTTGGGACTCCCTTGGTTACGGGCACACAACCCTCAGATAGACTGGAACACAGGGAATATCTCTTTCAAGTCAACCTATTGCTACCAGCATTGTATCATACCTGAACCTGTAGCACCTTCCATTTGCCTTACCATCCAGCCAGTCTCCAATTCTAGCCAAGACGTCCCTCCAGTGTACCATGACTTCTTAGATGTCTTTGATAAGAAAAAAGCCGACACTTTTGCCACCCCATTGTTCTTACGATTGTCCAATCGAGTTGTTGCCTGGTGCAGAGATCCCCTTTGGTCGAATATTTCCACTTTCAGAGACTGAGCTTGAGACTCTATGTCAATATATATATATATATATATTTTTTTTAATCAATATTTTTTATTAATTTTCAAAAGAAATACAGTGTACAATTGAACATTGTACATCGTGCAACGATGTTTGAGTAAACAATTCAAGAAAGATAAATCCATTATGATTTAGAGTACAACTTTTATCCATAAACAGGAATCTATTATAATAAGTAAGTAATAATAATAAGTAAGTAATAAACCAGTGTCTATAAAATTTCTAATGTTTCTAGAGTTGTGGCTGGTCCACTTCACTAGTGTGACACCCCATGTGGGATCTCTAGAGCCACAGGAGCGAAGTGGACCATCTTATCTTGTAATATTATGAAATGGGAGTTTATTTTGAAAGGTTACCAGATGAAACATATGCATGTAATACTGTGCTATTCTTGGTATTGCTCAGCCAAGAGAAAGGGGCTGTACTGTGGTATATTTAGATGTGAGATGCGCAGTGTCTAGTCCATGTGGTCCATGGTTGTCAGCTGGTGTATACTTTTGTATAATGTTTCGTGCTAGTAGCAGATGAATTCTCATAGCTGTAATGTAATGATACCAAGTCAACGACTTGGGTTAGAGTTAAAGGTGTGACGGACTTCCAGTGTCTAGTTATATTGAGTCTAGCTGCCATCAGAACGTGGGTGGTTACCAGTCTAAAAGGGTGGGGAATTTCTTCAATAGTTAGGTTCAGGATCGCCAGTGCTGGTGAGGGGGGAGTTTTGATGTGAGTGATGTTCGAGACTAAATGTAAAATACTATCCCAGTATGTTTGTAGATGAGGGCATGTCCAGAAAATATGGAGTAGATCACTTGGGGATGAGTTACATATCCAGCAAGTGTTGGGAATTTGAGGATTAATGGATGTGATTCTGGCTGGGGTCATATACTAACACAGAGAAATTTTCTACGCCAGTTCCCAAAGGGCCGCGCATTTTGTGGCTTTATAGATTGACTTAAAGGCTTGTTGCCATTGATTGTCTGTGAATTCGTGGTTCAGATCAAGTTCCCATTTCCGATGTGGTTTTAGTTTGGTGAAGGTATGTTTTTGATGGAGGGAGTTGTAAAAATAGGAGATACCCTTGGGTTTTGTGTTAGGGTTAGTGAGGTAGTCCCAAGACTTGGGATGGATGTTGTACAGAGGAAGGGGGACAGTTTTGAGGCAGTGCTGTATACGAAGATAAGTAAAATGTTCAGATGCAGGTAGTGCATATTCAGTTTGCAATTGGGAGAATGGTTTGAGGGAGTTGTCTTGTAACAAATGTTGTAGGGACCCTATGCCTTTATGTGTCCATGATGTTATTGAGAGTTCAGGCATTATATGTTTCAAGGTGGTTAAAGGAATATTGGATTGGGGTTCATGGGGAGTGTAGTTCGTTAAGGTTGACGCTTTTCTCCAGGCTTGCGCTGATGCTTTCATAGTTGGAGATATGGACTTTGGGATCGGGGAGCCCAGTGGGATGCTCAGTAACCAGGTTTTCAGGTCTGATCATGCAAGTGTGGAGCCTTCAATTTGTCCCCACAGCGTGGTTGGGGATGGTTTGAACCAGCAGGGTAATTGGGCCAGGATAGCTGCTAGATGATACTCTTCAAAATCTATAGAGCCCGTACCACCCACCAGTTTATGCTATCATTTTAAAGGCCGCAAGTTTGCCTGTCCAAGAAAGTTCGTGTTTTGCTAGTTGTTGTGTTGTTTGTTGTATGGCCTGGAGGAGTGGAAGGAAATTTCTTGAATATAGGTTTTTAGTGTGTCTTGGGAGTTTAATGCCCAAGTAAGATATGTCAGCGTCAGCCCATGCAAAAGGATATTGTAGTTGTAGAAGGTTTTTTATGGTGGCGTTTATGTTTATGTCTAGGATAAAGGATTTGGATGTATTCACCTTGTAATAAGAGACCGAACTAAACCATTGGAGCATTTTTTGTACTTCCGCCAGGGAAACAGTCAGATTGGATAGGATAAGAATGACGTCATTCGCAAACAAGCTGATCTTATGGTGTGTAGTTCCAATTTGTAAGCCAGAAATGTTGGGGTGAGAACGGATACTCTCTGCTAGGGGCTCCATGAGCATATTAAATATGAGGGGAGATAGAGGGCATCCCTGTCGGGTGCCATTGGTAATGGGAAATGGACAGGAGAGCATGCCTTCTGTGTAAACTTGAGCTTCGGAGTTGGAGTATAGTGCCATAATGGCTCCAAGAATTTGGCCCTGGAAACCAAACTTTTGGAGGACCTTTTCAAGATAGGTCCAATGTACCCTATCGAACACCTTCTCTGCATCCAAGGAAAGGAGCAGAGAAGGCGTTCTGGTAGATTCAGCATGATGGATTAGGTTTATCATCCTCCTGGTGGCATCGGAGGATTGTCTGACTTTTGTGAACCCTGTCTGATCATGGTGTATAATAGTGGGCATAATTTTAATCAACCTTTTTGCTATGGTTTTAGCGTATATTTTAAGGTTGAGGTTGAGCAGAGATATTGGGCGGAAATTTTGAGGTACATTTGACTGTTTCCCTGGCTTCGGTAGTGTTATCACTAATGCATTCAAGTATTCTTTAGAAAAAGCAGAAGAGGAGGCAACGTGATTATAAAGTTCTGTTAGGTATGGGGTCAATTGTGATGAAAATTGCTTGTAGTATTCCCCAGTCAGACCGTCAGGGCCTGGGGCTTTGGTGCTAGGTAGCGAGGCAATTGTTGTTTTTATTTCCTGTTCCGTGAAAGGGGCATTTAGGGCGGTCAGTTGGTCTTCAGTCAGTGTGGGTAGTGTTATTTTTCTGAGAAATTGATCAATATTGTCTGGAGTAGGTTGAGGGGTGTGGGGGTCTTGTTTTAGATTATATAAGTCTCCATAATAGACACTGAAGGCATTGGCTATATCTTGGGGGTTACTCAGTGGGGCGTGTGTGTGGGGATGGAAAAGTTGAGATATTTTGGTTTTGGTGCGTCTACCTTTTAGTCGTTGCGCAAGTTTCTTTCCCGCTTTGTTGGAGGTAGAGTACGAGGTCGCTTTAAATTTTTTCTGAAGGAATTCGTAAGAGTGAAGGAGTAGTGTTCTAAGTTCCTGTCTGAGGGACAAGAGGTGGTTTGTCTGTTGGTCTCGGGGGTCAGTTTTGTGTTTTAGTTCTAGGGCTGCTATTTGAGTTGTTAAATCGTCTATACGTTGCGTCCTCTTTTTCTTATGATAAGAACTTAGTTTAATTAACATTCCTCTCATGTACGCTTTGTGCGTACTCCACACCACGGCAGGGTCGGGCACCGAGCCTTTGTTTAGTGAAAAAAAAATCGGCTATTTGTTCTGAAATAGTTGGCGCATATTGGTTATGCTGAATAATATAGTTGTTAACTCGCCAAATGAATGTATTTTGTTGTAAGTTAGAGTCCTGAATCGTGATAGAGATTGGGGCATGGTCCGACCATGTCGTGGTGCGGATTGTAGAGTTAGATATTTTTTGCAGAATAAACTTGTTGGTTAGGAACAGGTCTATTCTCGAATACGAGCGGTGCCTGGAGGAAAAGAAGGTGAAGTCCCGTTCGGAGCCATGATGACAGCGCCAAACGTCGTAGAGGTCTTGGGAGGAGATACATTTTTTCAGAGGTGAGTCTCTTCGGGTTGCTGTCTAGGTAAAGTCGATGGATACTTCGGGGACGAGATTGAAGTCTCCACAGAGTATTATGTGTCCTTTTTGAATGGGTTTGGCTTTGCGTAAGACTCTGTGTAGGAATTTCGTTTGACAAGAATTCGGGGCATAGACGTTAATTATTGTGTAGGTCACTTTGCTGACTTTGCAAGCAAGAATAATAAAACGACCCTCTGGGTCTGTTTCTATATCTAGTAGTTGGAAGTCCAGTGAGTCTCTGATTGCAATCATGACCCCTCTAGTTTTAGTTGAATGAGTGGAGTGGAACAGATGGGGAAAGTGGCTGTTCTTGCATAGGGATGTAGCGTTGGAGAGCAGGTGTGTTTCCTGGACACAAAGGATGTCACTGTGAAGATCTGTGACGGACCTCCACAGTGAGTGTCTCTTGGCAGGATGATTGAGGCCGTTGGCGTTTAAAGATAGTATAGTGAATGGCATTGTGCGGTCGTGAGGATGGTGAGTGTTAAGCACAACACTTACGGTTTGCTGCTGGAGGGTGGATCCGGTGGTAGTTGGGAGTCAAATACGATGACCGGGGAGTGGAAGTCCGATTGTAGAAATGTTGACGTTCCAGTAGTGGTATGGTGTTGTTTCTGGCGTCTGGTGGATCTTGGAGTTAGAACGCAGTGGTGCTTTGGTGGCAATCCAAGGGTCTGAAATGGAAGTGGACTAGAATACTGCGGATAGAGCAATATGTTAGTAACCAAGAGAGAAATGCATTTACAGATCACTGGTATAAAATGCGAAAACTAGTGGAAAAGAACTTGGAGTATGATTCACTGTTGATTGATATGATGTTGTTGTTGATGTATATTTCAATAAAGCGAAGATTAGAGGGGGTGTTTAACACCGTTGAATCCTCTATGTGGGGGTAAACAGAGTCAATATCACCGGAGATAAAGAGCTAGAGTAGCAGGTTGTCAGAGCTCAGGGGGACCATAGAAATAGTTGTCGGCCAAATGTAGTGTTGATGAGTACATCCTCAGGTGAGGTGGTGGCCCTGTTGTCTACGGGGTGGCATAAAACTGTTGCTTTGCGGGGCTGAGACTGGCAAATCAGGAATTATACTCCAGGAGTGGAGGAGCTTGAGGCCTTTGTCTAGGTCTCTGATTGCGTGTGTCTGTCCATTGCGTACAACAAGGATGGTAGTTGGGTGGCGCCATTTGTATGGAACCTTATGGTTCTGTAGGCCTTTGGTTATCGGGTTCAGTTGACGATGCAGTTGGAGGGTGTACTTGGACAGGTCAGGGAAAAGTTGGATCCCAGTATAGGGAGCAGGTAGGGGTGAACTAGCTCTAAGGCCCATAAGGAGTTTTTCTTTGGTTTGATAGAAGTGAACCCTCATCAATACGTCTCTAGGGACTGAGGCTGCCAGGTTGGATGGTTTGGCGATTCTTTGTATTCTGTCTATGATAGCATCTCGTGGGGAGGCTTCAGGTATCACTAGGTGTATCAATTCTTTCGCGTAGCGCGGCAGGTCCACAGGGAGTATGGACTCTGGGACTCCCCTCAGCTTAATATTGTTCCTGCGCGACCTGTCTTCTAAATCCGCCATTTTGGCGCGCATCCATGACTGTTCTTCCTTAACATTGTCATAAGCATCAATAACTTCATTTACTGTGGAAGTGCAGGCCTGTATTCCCCTCTCAGAGTTAGTCATCCTGTCATCCAGCTTGTGAATGTCAGAGGTGACTCTGTGAAACATGGATGAAAGATCATTCATGAGGGAGGTCTGCAGGGATAGAAGCATATCCTTTAGGGTTGTGTCCATGACTGGCTGCCCTGATGTGGGGAAAGAGGCCATAGAGGAGTGCAGGGCCTGGTCTATGGAGAAGGGAATAGGAGCCTGGGCCTCAATTTGCTGGCGCTGTGTTTGCAGCGGCGGTGTATCTAGCCTCATCTTAGCTTTTGCTGGGCTGCTAGGGAGAGGGTCACATTCTGGGGCTTGATGCTTGTCAGCAGTATTACCTGGAGTGTGCTGTGTGTCCTGGATGTCATTCGGGAGGTCCGTGTACGATTCGGGCGGCGCGGCCTGGCCGGCGCCATCTTGAGAATCCCAGCCCGCCGGCTTGTAAGCAAATTAAGTCAGTTTTTGAGGCTTGTGCTCCATAAATCGCTTTCTGGATGGCTGCATCTTTGTCTCCTGAGTGTCTGGAGCGAGGATGGGTGCGGATGGAGTCGTGGAATAGGCCGATTATGTTGGATTGTGTCCCCTGGCTGCTGAGCTATTCAGTTAAGCGTCCATCTTCTACTCCGGCCGGCCACGCCCCCCCTCTATGTCAATATATTGATGAGAACTTAGAGAAAGGGTTCATCCGCCCGTCATCATCCCCAGCTGGTGCCGGAATATTCTTTGTGGAATAGAAAGACCATACCCTCAGGCCTTGTTTGGACTACAGGGAACTTAACAAAATTATGGTAAAAAATTGTTATCCTCTCCCCCTTGTTCCCGAGCTTTTTCAGAGATTCAGAGATTCCGTTCTGCCCAAGTCTTTACTAAGCTGGACTTACAAGGCGCCTACAACCTTGTGTGCATCAGGAAGGGGGGGAAAGTGGAAGACCGCTTTCAGAACTCGTTTCGGGCATTTTGAATACCGTGTTATGCCTTTCGGACTATGTAATGCCCCAGCGACCTTTCAACATTTTGTAAATAATATATTTAGAGAGTTCCTGGATCATTTCCTGACTGTATATTTGGATGACATCCTCATCTTCTCTGACACTTTGGAGTTACATAGAACCCACGTACGGAAGGTACTATCTTCATTGAGAGAACACAGGCTCTATGCAAAAGCAGAAAAGTGTCAATTCGAACAGATGTCCATACAATTCCTGGGCTTAATTATTTCCACATCTGGGATAGCTATGGACCCTCAGAAAGTATCCGCTATTCTGGAGTGGTCAGCCCCTACCGACAAGAAAGGTATCCAAAGATTTGTGGGGTTCGCTAATTTTTATCGGAGATTTGTTAAAGACTTTTCTGGTATTATTGCTCCCATTACTCAGCTCACAGCATACCCGTTTCCAGTGGTCCCAGGAAGCCCAAGAAGCTTTTGATAAACTAAAGGCTCTATTTACCTCAGCCCCCATTCTGCAACATCCAGATCCAGCCCTGCCCTACGTTTTGGAGGTCGATGCATCGGAAGTCACCATAGGGGCTATCCTGTCACAACGCCAAGGCCCTAAAGCTTTACTACACCCTGTAGCCTTTTTCTCCCAAAAACTAAGCCAACCGCAAAGAAATTATGATGTGGGGGATCAGGAATTGCTGGCAATGAAAGCTGCTCTCGAAGAATGGCGATACCTACTTGAAGGCGCAGCTCACCCCATCATAATATTCACCGACCATAAGAAGCTCGAATATCTCAGATCTGCCAAACGACTAAGACAACGGCAAGCCAGATGGGCCTTGTTCTTTTTGAGGTTTAACTTTCACCTTACTTACCATCCGGGATCCAAGAATGGGAAAGTGGATGCCCTCTCACGCATGTTTCCAGAAACTCCAGAGACTGTGGCCCCTAGTACCATCTTGTCCCCTCAGAATTTCCTTTTAGTTCAACCTGATCTAAGATCAACCCTTGAACAAACCTCTGCTCAATGCTCTGAATCCGAAGGATCTGTATTCAGAAGGGAGGAAGGACTCCTGTGGCACGGGGACAAGATCTTTGTTCCCGTGGGAGCCAGGCTTCAGGTCCTCAAGACCTTTCACGAACACCAGCTTGCCGGCCATTTCTGGATCCATAAGACTACTGAGCTGATTCAGCGATCCTACTGGTGGCCTAACCTGAGGCAAGATTGTAAGGATTTCGTAGGCTCCTGCACAACCTGTGCCAGAAGTAAGGGAAGCTGCACCCAAGCCTGGGGTCTGCTAAGACCACTATCTATCCCAGACCGCCCCTGGAAAATGCTGTCCATGGATTTTATTGTGGCGCTGACTCCATCCGAAGGCTTTACAACTATCCTGGTGGTGGTTGATCGTTTATCAAAATGGCCCACTTTCTGCCTCTACTAGGTACACCTTCTGCCATAGATACAGCACATGTCTTTATTAAAGAGATCGTAAGATTGCACAGCTTGCCAGACAGTATTGTATCCGACAGAGGAGTACAATTTACTTCAAGGTTCTGGAGGGCTCTCTGTAAAGCTTTGAACATTGAAATCTGTTTGTCCTCTGCCTATCACCCGCAGAGTAATGGCCAGACGGAGAGGACAAATCAGACGCTAGAGCAGTACCTCTGCTGTTTCTCTACCTTCTCTCAAGATAACTGGGTAACCTTGCTGCCATGTGCCGAATTCACCTATAATAATAATGCCTCCACCAATCAGTCTCTATTCTGGGCGAACTATGGATTCCACCCATCCTTCTTGCCTCATGTCACTCCAGAAGCAGCGGTACCTGCTGTACAGGACAGATTAACTTTCATTCATGAAAATTTACAGGTTCTTCAAGAAAACATGAAAAGATTGCAGGAATACTACAAAAAGCATCATGACAGGAAGAAGAAAGGTAATCCAGTTCTTTTTTTTTTTTTAATTCTTTATTTAATTATCTATAAAAAAACAAAAACAAAAGAAGATGACCAACATCACTTTTAAATACCTTATTGACATTGCATTATTAGCCAAACAAAACTATCTCCCCCCATCCCTCCACCCAAAGCCCCCCCACCCCTAAAATGCACTACACAGCAATTCACGTATATTAACTCATGCTAATTTCGGCAAATCTCTTGGATTTTTTAAAGGCTTTCCTATTTGGCCCACTTAGCTCCAATAATGGCCTCCCCAGGCGAAGGGTCTACTGCCTCAATTTTTTCTAAGCTATAGGTTTCATTAACCCTTGCAATCCACTCTCAGATACTGGGTCCCGCTGCCTCCTGCCATTTTTTTGGAGTTAAGCTTTTCGCTGAGTTCAAGAGGACAGGGGTTATGGAGAGTTTGTACTTTCTGTTTAAGCCCTCTGAGCCGTGGAACAGGCAAACCCATGGGTCTTCCCGGATAGCAATGCCCATAATCTCCTTGATGAGAATCACTTCCTGCCAGTATTTTTTAATGATTGCCAGTCCCACCAGCGATGTGCCATTGTTCATACGACACTACATCCTCTCCAACAGTTTGGGGATTTGTCAAGTTGGAATTTGCTTATTTTATCAGGAGTCGCATACCACCTAGCCAGACACTTATAATTTGTCTCAATCATCTTCGTATCAACAGCTGAGCTATGAGTTGCCCCTGATGAATTCCCCAACAAGCTTGTGCTACAGAATGTACCCAATTCATTTTCCCATTTTTTAATGAATGGCGGTATTTCCCGCCCCTCTTCACTCGCCAAAATTTTATATAACGCCGAAATATTCTTCCCTAGCATTTCCCTCAAAAAAAGCTTCTCTATCGGCCTGTAGTCCTTTTCGTCTCTTATAGGCCCAGGAAGACTTCTGACGAAATGACAGAGTTGGCTATACCGCCATTCACCAACTTTCACAAACCCTGTGTGTGTAGATAATTCCTGAAATGTGAGAATTTTACCTTTTAATATCAATAAGTTTTTATTGTTTTAAAGACATTCAACAGAATTACAGACACGTTCATTTTCACATAGTCGTCATGTGCATATAATAGTATACAATAAATTTAAATGGTGTATGTAATTATCAACCAGTTGTTAGAGCTAGTGGAATATTTAGCGATTTGCTGTTCTGTGTTTTATACAAACGGTGTGCAATTTAGCGAGACTAGTAATAGGACTAGGATTCCTAGCACTAGGTAATGTTGTCATGTCTAGTTTTAACACAATAAAGGTGACTTAAGTAACAATGAAAACTGAAAAAATGAAAACTGAAATAAAGAACCAAATAGAGAATATGCAGCAGTGTATAGTGTGAAATAAACCTGTATTGCAAGTAATCAAGATATTGAAAGTCAGTCTTTATGTTTATGTGTGTACCACTCAGACCATTTAAGCCACTTGGATTTTGACTTTTGGTAATTTCCTTGAGCTGCAGCAAACATAATCTCATAGGTAGCATGGGTATTGGTCAACTCTACTATTTCCTTAAATGAGGGGGGTGTAGTATCTTTCCAGAGCCTCAATATTGCCAGTCTAGTGCTCAGTAATATGTGAGTGACTATGGTTCTGGTATTGGCTGGTATGCATTCTATTCCCAATGAAAGAAATGCCATAGCTGCTTCAGGGGTTACTAATGATCCTGATATTTCTGAGATTAGGTTGAATATCTTTTGCCATACTGTCTGGAGAGCCGGGCATTCCCATATTATGTGGAATAATGTACCCCTATTACCACAAGATCTCCAACACAAAGGAGAGGCCTGTTTCATAAATTTGGATATTCGGTATGGAGTTAAGTACCATCTTAACATTATTTTGTAAGTTATCTCCCATAAGTTAATGCATTTAGCTGCAACAAATGTATTGTGAAGGGCTTGTTGCCATTGTTTATCAGTGAATGATGTACCCAAATCATGTTCCCACGCCAAGATATTGTTAGTCTTTTTGAATACCTGCTTGTTGTGCAGTAGATTGTAGAAGAGTGAAATGCCCTTTATGTTAGTGTTGGGATTCATAAGATAAAGATACACCCGCCAGGGAATCTTGATAGATGTATGAAATTTATGAAGAAAATGTACTATTTGAAGATATCTATAATGGTCATTGTCGGCTAGGCCGTATTCTAATTGTAGAGTCACAAATGGTTTAAGTGTTGGGCCATCCATGAGATCTGCTAATGTTAGTATGCCTCTAGATATCCAGTGTGATATATATAGATTTGGGATTACCAATGGAAGGCTAGAAGTAGTGATCGGGATAGATTTAGTTGCCTGACTCGGGAAATCTGATAATAAAAATGACCTCCAAGCTGTTAGTGTGGCTTCCATTGTAGGAGATATATGCAAATGTGTATATGGTCGGGTAATGCAGGTCAATAATATGTCAGCTAGGTTTTTTCCAGGTGTTTGTGCTTACTCAAGTTACCATCTGTGGGTCTGTCCCCGAGATAACCAGAATTTGGCTTGTGAGAGAATTGCTGCAGTGTGGTAATCTTTCAATATGACATGTCCTATTCTTCCCGCAACCCTGGATTTAGTTATTTTCGTAAAGGCACATCTAGCCTTTCTGCCCTGCCAAAGACACCTGTTTATCAAAGATTGGGCTTTGGGGAAAAACGAGTTGGGGACAGGGATTGGAAGTGTCCTAAATAAGTAGAGCAGCTGTGGCAGGACTATCATCTTAAAGGCAGCCAATCGACCTGTCCATGAAAGTTCTATTTTGGCTATATCCAGTAGTTTTTTATTCAATGAGCCCAGAAATGTAGTGTAGTTGGCTGCGACTAATTTGCTTGTTGTTGCTGTTAGGTTTATTCCCAAGTATTTTATCCCTTTGTTTTCCCATGTGTATGGGAATCGTACACTCAGTTTCGCTTGAAGAGAGGGGTCAATGCCTATTCCCATGATATAGGATTTGCTCTCATTTACTTCATAATGAGAAATCTTATTAAACACGTCCAGAGCATCATGTACCAAAGCCAGGGAAGTTTCCACGTTAGTTAGAATCATAATTATGTCATCAGCGAATAAGCTAATCTTATGGGTGGAATTAGATATTGAGAAGCCAGTAATATCGGGATGTGATCGAATGTATATAGCCAGGGGTTCCATAAGCAGGTTGAAGATTAGAGGGGACAGGGGGCATCCCTGTCTGGTTCCGTTCGTTATATTAAACAGTTTAGATAGCGCTCCAGATGTGAGAACCTGGGCAGAGGGTTTAGAATACAATGCTAAAATTGCAGAGAGGATGGTACCAGAAAAACCAAACCTACTCAATACCTGGGTAAGGTACTGCCAGTGAATGCAGTCAAAGGCCTTCTCTGCATCCAAGGCTAACAGCAGAGAAGGCCTTTTGTATACTCTCGCCAAGTGTATGATATTTGTCAACCTACGAGTAGCGTCAGATGTCTGATGACCCTTGGTGAATCTTGTTTGGTCAGGATGAATGAGAAGAGGGAGTAGATTTAGTAAACGGGATGCTATAATTTTGTCGTAAACCTTCAGATCTATATTAAGCGATGAGATAGGTCTGAAGTTTGGGGGGGTAGCAGGTTCCTTCCCTGGCTTAGGCAATGTTACAATAATTGCATTCAACATTTCTGGAGGAAAAGAGGCAGAGGCAGCAGCAGCATCAAAAGTGTGTTCCATATATGGGCTCAATAGATGTTTAAAGATTTTGTAATAGTTCCCGGTAAATCCGTCTGGGCCTGGAGATTTGTTACTCGGGAGGGAGTCAATAGCATTATGTACTTCTTCAATACTAAATTTTTGGTTTAGAATTTGGAGTTGCTTTTGTGAAAGAGTAGGTATATCTAGTTGTTGTAAAAATGAGTTAATTGCATCAGTGTTGGGTTGAGGAGTGTTTATGTCGTCTTTCAGGTTGTACAGTGTACTGTAGTATTGACTGAAAGTGTCAGCTATTTCTTGAGGATGATAGAGTTTATGTTTGGAGAGGGGATGGAGTATGTATGGAATTTTTGTTTTATGCCTAAGCCCTTTTATTCTGTAAGCTAAAATTTTACCAGCTTTATTACCTGTGGCATAGTATGTCATTTTAAGTTTTTTTTTTAGGCCTTTTCAAAGTTTTCAAGTAGTAACAACCTCAGGTCGTATCTTAATTGTGTAAGTTGTTGGGAAATTGTATGGGATGTTTTTTATTTATTACGAGATTCAAGTAGAAAAATTTTGTCTGTCAGCTCTCTGACATGCTGCTGCCACTGCCTCTTGGCTTTTGCCCCTAGCTGTATAAAGATGCCGCGAATATACGCTTTATGCGCACTCCATAAGGTAAAATGATCCTGTACAGAGGGTGCATTAATGCTAAAGAATTCTTTCAAATGCTCCTCTATGATCTTCCTGAAAGCTGGTTGTTGCATTAAGTACGAGTTTGATCTCCACATATTAGGTGTATTGCATGCTGCTTCTTCTTTCAAAGAAAGGGTAATGGACGCGTGGTCCGACCACGTAATGGTGTTAATAGTTGTTGATGATACATGAGCTAAAGTACTTTGGTCTGCAAGGAAGAGATCGATTCTTGAATAGGCTCTATGTGGAGAAGAGAAGAAGGTATAGTCCCTTTCTCCAGCATGCATGCACCTCCATACATCGAATAAGTCCTGAGCTTGAAGAGTGGTCAAAAGAGGTGGGCCTGAGCGTCTTGTACCAGAAGAAGAGTCTAATTGGGAGTCAGGTGTTGCGTTAAAGTCCCCGCAAAGTATCAGTCTTCCTTTTTGATGAGCTTTAACTTTACGTAGTAATTTGTTAAGGAAACGTACTTGGTGTTTATTGGGGGCATAGACGTTAACAATGGTATAGGTGATTGAGTTAAGGTCGCATATTAATATTAGATAGCGTCCTCTGGTATCTTTAACTTCTTTGTGAAGTGTGAATGCCACAGAGTCTCTTATCGCTGTGAGAACTCCCTTCGTTTTGTTGTGGGCATTGGCGGAGAAAATTAATGGGAAGCTCCTGTGGGTACAAGGGGGTGCAGCCGCTGCAGAAAAATGCGTTTCTTGCACACAAACAATATCAGAGTTGTGGGTAAGAGCCTCCATCCACATGGATTTCCGCTTGGCGGGGTGATTAAGACCCTTGGAGTTAATAGAAAGGATTTTTATACCCATGTTTGAGGGAATAGAATGCTAGAAGATTTTTGTAGTGAAAGAATATTCTTGAGGCATTGTTGCCCTCTTGTGGTGTTTTCTGGTATAACGTGCATAAACAATACTTGGTAAAGCAGGATATAAGAGGTACTCACGTACGGTGCTGATTTTGAGTTCAGTTTGAAGTGGCTCGAAGAAAGGGCTTGTCTCGACAGTAGCTTTGGGTATCCAGCTGCTGCAACTTCAAAAAGTAATGAGAACAAAACATAAAAAACAAAAAAAACAGTAAACGGTATGTAATCAACAAACTTGTGTAAGATTGACATCTGCATGAGTCAATCCTAAACTGTGACAAGGTAAATACTTGTATACAGCAGTTTGCTGTTCAGGTTATGAGGGGAAAAGTTCAGGCTTGTGAGCTTCTGGACAGTTCACTGGGGACTTGTAAAGTGTTAGATTCCCATCTTTGTTCAATTATGCATTTTTGCATTTTTTAGGGGGATCTATCATTCATTGGTTCTTGAGCAGGCAGAATTTTCCACTCTTCCAAAAGAGAAAGGCCTTTCTCCAGAGAGTTCACCACGTGGGTGCGTCCATCTTTTGAGACAGACAATTTGGTGGGATATCCCCATCTGTAAGTGATATTGTGATTTCTCAGCACCTTAGTAATGGTGTTCAAGTTCTTTCTTTTTTGTAGTGTGTATTGAGATGGTCTGCATAAAACTGTAAGTGCTGGTACTGTGCGGGGATTTGATCCTTCTTACGCATGATCAACATCAATTGCTCCTTGGAATGATAAAAATGTAGGCGCAAAATTACATCTCTTGGGATATGATCCGACAAGTAAGAGGGTTTAGGTAGGTGGTGGATTCTGTCGATCATGATCTCAAAGTCAGAGAGATCAGGAAGGAGAGATTTAAACAGTGAGGAGACATAAGAGCGTAGTTCAGCTTGCTGTACAGTTTCAGGGATCCCCCTGATTTTCAAATTGTTTCTCCTGTTTCTGTCCTCAATGTCTGCGATTTTCTCCTTAATCTAATCAGTATCTCCCTCTCTCTTCATGTGAATCCACTAGATCATTTATGGTGGTAGCATATTCTCCCATTTTTTGCTCAATGTGCTCAACCCTGGATTCTACAGCCTGTAAGTTAGTGTTAAACTTGTGCATGCATTTCATCAAGTCGGATTGCAGCGAACTTCTTAAAGATAAGAGCATATCTTTCAAGACAGTATCAATCACAGGCTGGTGCATAGTAGGAAAAGTTTCTATGGAGTCAGGAAGTTCACGTGTGTCATCCCCTGAATCAGTGGCAGGGCTGGCAGCACCAATGAATCCCTCACCATCCACTCTGAATTTAGCCTTAGCAGGGCTGCCTGAGGGTGGAGAGGAAGAATATTGCTGAGGGCTCTCAGGGGTATTTGTATTGTGATTATGCCTGCTCGTTTTAGGGAGATTGCTACAAGTTTTGCTGGCTGGAGTAGATGATGACCCAGCGCCATCTTGCCTACCATCATGCTGCTTCATGGCATAGAAGTCCGTCAGACGCTGTGGCTTCCGCTGGTCTTTTCTTTTCCTAGACATTATGCCGGGTTCGTCCCAGTGATGATCGCCTGCCGTGGGTATCGAAAACGGGACCCGATGGGAAGGTTTGTGCCGCTGTATCCCAGTTCTGTACCGGAGCTCCGGAGTTATGCTGCCATTCAGCACGCTAGCAAGCCACGCCCCAGAATTTTACCTTTTTTGGTGATATCTAATTGTGCTTCCCTATTTTTAATCCAGTTTCCACCCACTGCCTCCATCCCAGGGGGAAAAAAACTTATTATATTTTAAATAAATTAAAGGTGAATTGTACTCCCATTTATTTTTTAGATGAATCTGATCCCAAATTTTCAATGTGTAAAGTGTTATATCCTGTGTGTCTGGGCCTAGATTCCTATGGTGAGGAGGATTCCAAATCAAATGATATAAAAGTGCATTACTTATACCTATTTCCAAATTGACCCATCTTTTATTCACCCCCCCCTTTTCCCACTCTAACACCCATGATAAAACTATGGCCTTATGGTATTTTTTAAAATCTGGAAGCGCAGACCCCCATGTGCTTTCCCCCTACACAAAACTGTGTGTGATATCCATGGTTTCTTGTTATTCCATACAAATCTACTTATTAAACCAGTTAATATTCTAAAAAATGTTTGAGCCAATGGAATTGGAAGCATCTGCATTTTATACAGGACTTTTGGAGCTAAAACCATTTTGACTGTATTCACACACCCAATCCAAGAGATCGGGCGGTAAGACATTTTTTTTATTTCCTGTTTAACTTCATCGAGTAAAGGAATATTTAACAAATAGATCTTCCTAAGTGAATTGGCTAGTTTTACCCCTAGGTATTTAATGCTTTCCCTCCAAGGGAAGTGGAACACATTCTTAAGTCTAGTTACTTCCTGTCTATCTATGTTGATGTTTAGGGCTTCCGATTTACCTAGATTAATCTTATAGTTTGAAAGTTCTCCGTAATTCTTCAGTGTAGATAGTAGGTTAGGGATCGATATCTTCGGCTTTGTGATAAAGAATAACACATCGTCGCCAAACGCTGCCAATTTGTGCCCCTCTACACCCACCTTACAGCCACTAATATCCTGTTTTTTATGGATCGAGGCCAGTAAAGGCTCCAATGTTAAGACAAACAGAAGCGGAGACAACGGGCAACCCTGCCTAGTCCAGTTCTCCATTCTAAACTCTGCAGAAGCTGTATTATTTACTTTAACAAATGCAGAGGGGTGATTATACAAAATTTTAATCCACTTCAACATTTTTGGCCCGACTCCCATGTCTTCCAACATTTTAAACATGAATCCCCAGTCTGCTCTGTCAAATGCTTTCTCAGCATCTATAGACAGAAATAGACCTGAGGACCCACTAGTTTTAAAAGCTTCTGAAATAAGTAGAGACCGCACCCCGTTATCTCTCCCATCTCTTCCTGCAATAAAGCCCACTTGGTCCATATGTACCCAATAAGGCATTTTTTCCTTTAGCCATAATGCCAGTACCTTGGCGTACAGTTTAATATCTGCGTTTAAAAGTGCAATCGGCCTATAGCTGGGACACAGCGTACAGTCTTTGCCATCTTTTAAGATTAAGGTCACTGAGGCTGTTAATGCTCCCTCGCATAGTTCCCCTTGCATCCCCAGCCCATTCCACACCTGGCAGAGCCTCGGTACCAAAGAGTTTTTAAATTTTTTATAGAAAAAGGATGTAAACCCATCTGGTCCAGGACTTTTACCTGGAGAAGACGAGTTCAAAGCCTGATAGATTTCCTCTTCCGTAATGGATCTATCTAGTTCCAAAGTGTCTACTTCGGATAAAGAAGGAAGCCCAGCACCTTTCAAAAAGTCTCTCACCCTCTCATCTCTGTCCACACCGCTACTTTCACTTTGTCTAACAGCATAGAGGGCTGTAAAGTACTGCCGAAATAGTTCCCCTATCTCTTTAGATGTATACCTAAATTCTCCTTTTTTGTTTTGGATTTTATCGATAAAGTTTATATCCCTTTTTTTCTTCAGGATTGTTGCCAAATATTTCCCCACTTTATTTCCCCACCAGAATCTGTCTTTTAAATGTTTATTTAAGATCCTATTTAATTTGGACTCCATCACATCTTTACGTTCTTCTCTTTTAATTATTAATTGATGTAAGAGAGTCCTGTGTTTCCCCTTATAGGCTTTGTGAGCTTGTTCAAGTTTATGTATTTCTAAAATAAGATTCTCCTTCTTTTTTAAACTTTATTTTTTCATTCCAGCTCCTATGGCTATCAGAACCCCCCTAATATACGCCTTAAAGGTCTCCTACAGGACTGTTCCAGAGGTCTCACCTGTATCATTATTAATCAAAAAGAACGAGTCGATTTCTGCTGAACTTTTTCAGCCACCTTCTCATCCCTAATAAGATTTTCATTAAGGCACCAAGTATACAGGTACTTATGAAGTCCCTTTATACTTACTTTCATTAAAACCAGGGTGTGATCTGATAGCGTTATTATCTCTATCTTTGTGTCCTTCACTGACTCCAATAAACTGTGATCCACCATTACATAATCCAGCCTTGGTAATCCAGTTCTGAAAGTAGGGGACAAAGTTTGGCTCTCCACATTAAATCTCAAATTGTCTTGCCCCTCCTGGAAGCTGGGCCCAAGGTTCATCGGTCCCTTTACAATTAAGAGAGAGATTAATCCTGTGGCTTTTGAATTGTCTCTGCCGAGCTCTTACAAGATTCACCCAGTCGTCCACGTCTCGCTGCTCAAGTCAATCAGTGCTGGCCCCTTTTCTGGAAGAGAGGATCCTCCTCCACCTCCAATCGCAGTGGGTGAAGAAACAGAGTTCGAGGTGGAAGCCATCCTGGATTGTCGAAAGAGAGGTAGACAAATTCAATATCTAGTGAAGTGGAAGGGTTGCTCACCAGAGGAGAGCTCTTGGGAACCCGCAAATAATGTTCATGCCCCTAAACTGCTACATGAATTCTTCAGAAGATATCCAGAGAAGCAAGCACACCTCGGCATCCGGAGGCTGCCCCTTGGGGGGGCACTGTCAGGGACTAACCCGCAGGAGAACTGACATCTATGGCCAGCAGAATCTTGCATCAACAAACACAAATTCTCCAGCGCTAATCCGCACATGCGCATGCGCACGGGTGAGAGCTGTCAGGACAGCGTATTCTTCAGTGTGCACGCACGCGCCAATGCGCATATGTGTGCGTAAAAATGCACGCACTACGTGAGAGACTCCAGGCGCCAGTATACTTTTTAAAGCATGTTGCAGCAGTCACCAACTGCTGCATGATATTCAGCTTCTTGTATATTCCTGAGTTCCTCTTCCTATTGTCTTGGATTACCTGCTAACGACCCAGCTTGTCTTGACCTATCTGATCTGCATTGTCCCCGGCTTGACCCTTGGCTTGTTCCTGTTACTCCACTCTGATCTGCTGCACTGTGTATGACCCCTGGCTTGTTTCATTGACTTTGCTACTGCTTGCTGTCCTGTGAACCCCGGCCTGGCTCCTGACACTGCTTCTGGTACTCCCTTCTGCACAATCTCATCTGGTACTTCCGAGGTACCCCTGCCTAGCAGTCTACCCTGCTCGTCAGCTGCCCACCAGTGAATTTCTCTGCTTCATCTCAGCTTGCCGCAGCCAGCGACCCCTGCCGCTTTGAGTATAGCTCCCCCTGTGCCACCTTCAGGTCGCAAGGGAAGCCCTCCCAGCATTTCAGCCTTCGATCAGGTACGTGATAAAGCTATATCATTCTAATATTTGTTTGGTCGATTTAGTTATGCATATTTAAAGTTGCCCTCTGGGCTTTGTATGTTGTTGTTATGTTCCGATTTAAAAGAATAACTTTTCACTTAATATATTGAATACTGCTGGTAATCATTTACCTCCGTAGCCGTAACCTCCCTTCTCCCCCCACAAAGTATCCTTGAACATAAGCTACCCCAGTTCAAGGTGCACTCATTTGGAATTTCAAGATAGCACTTGCTATCCAAAAGTATATCATTATCTCTCCCTTTCTACTTAAATATCTCTCCTAGTTTCTTACTTCACCTGTGTTTCTGACAACTACTCTTTACACTAGTGCCTCTCCTCCTGAGTCCTCCAGATGGCGTACTCCTCCCTGGGGTGTTGCCGTATGGTTATTTCACATAACGTAAAGCGACTGAATATCCCCAAAAAGGGCTCCACTCTCTTGAGAGAACTCAAGAAAGGTAGGTCCCACTTTGTATTCCTACAAGAAACCCACTTCAAAACTCACCATGTGCCTAAACTTACCAATTCTTTCTTCAAGGCCTACCATGCCACTAATGACACCTCTAAATCAAAGGGTTTTTCAATTTTAGTGAGCAAAGTAGCCTCATTTGAGATGATGGACCAATTGACAAATCCAGGGGGAAGATTCTTGTTCTTAAAGGGAACATATGGTGGTTCACCAATCACATTAGCGAACATATACTTCCCAAACACAGCACATTTAGGGGGTCATTTACTATAGCGCTGAAAAATGATCCTGCAGTCCCAGAAAATAGCTCTCAAATAAGGCCAAGTAAGACTTAAACTCTCAGAAACTGAGCGCTAATGCAAATGGAAAGCAGCGCTATTGCGGGCAAAAATGCCTGTCAGATCACATATGCGGAAATAGTGGAAGTCAATGGGGCTCGAACCTGCAAAATCCAAAGTTCTCAATGAAGGCTTATATGCAAGTTCTTTGCCATAAAAAAGTATATGGGGACCTGGGTCCTGCCCCAGGGGACATGTATCAATTGGAAAAAATGTTTTTAAAACAGCCGTTTTTTCAGGAGCAGTGATTTTTTTAATGGTTAAAGTGAAACAATAAAAACGAAAAATTCCTTTAAATATCATGCCTGGGGGTGTCCTTAGTATGCCTGTAAAGTAGCGCACCTTTCCCGTGTTTATTACTGTACCGCAGCAAAATGACATTTCTAAAAGAAAACATTTCACATAAAAATTGCTTGCGGCTGTAATGAATTGCCGGTTCCCGGCAATATAGAGTTAAAATCAAAGAAAAAAATGGCGTAGGTTGCCCCCAACAGTTCATACCAGGCCCTTCAAGTCTGGTATGGATATTAAGGGGAACTCCATGCCAATTTTTTTGAAAAAAGGGCATAGGAGTCCCCCTGAAAACTGTATGGATATTAAGGGGAACCCTGCGCCAATTTTTTAAAAAAAATTGGCGTGGGATCCCCCCCAAAATCTATACCAGACCCTTATCCGAGCACGCAACCTGGCAGGCCGCAGGAGAAGAGGGCGGGATGAGAGAGCGCCCCCCCTCCTGAACCGTTACAGGCCACATGCCCTCAACATAGGGACGGTGCTTTGGGGTCCCCCCAAAACACCTTGTCCCCATGTTGATTATCGGAATCTGGAATCCCTCTTTAACAAGGGGACCCCCAGATCCCGCCCCCCATGTGAATGGGTATCGGGTACATTGTACCCCTACACAGTCACCAAAAAAAGCATTAAAATGTGACAAAAGACAATAGCCGGCTATTGTCTTTTGTCACATTTTACTGCTTTTTTTTGTGAATGTGTAGGGGTATGATGTACCCCGTTACTAATTCACATGGGGGGCTGGAATCTGGGGGTCCCCTTGTTAAAGGGGGCTTCCAGCAAGGGGCACATTTGCAACTGGGGCTCTTTCTCAAAGTGGGTGATTTCTATAAGTGGAAGCACTTCTGACTCTGCACTTATCTGAAGATTTCTTCTCTGTCTCTTCACAGGTATGTTTGCAGCTGACTGCCATTCACCCAGAATTGAAAACTGAAAAGTGTTTGTTTTCCCTAGTCTAAATTGCTATGGTATGTGCTAACTGAACCATCTCCACCCAAAAACTGAAACACTGCTATCTGCTTTGCTTATGTGTCTTTAATAATTGCTGTTATGTTATTTTTGCTTAACAGTCTGTAGACCTGTCCACATTACAATGCTTTATTATCTCCCTTGTCTTACCCAGAATTATGGCCCGTTAACTTTAGTGCCCTCTTGCTAGTCTGTTTCTGAAGTAAGAATTTTGCCCTGTTAACCAGCCAACCTTTATTACCTCTTGATTGCTAATTCAAATCCACCCACCACCCACCCCTCTCAGTATAAATATAAGCTTCTTTTGGGGAAGCATCTACAGGGGGCACATTTGCAACTGGGGCTCTTTCTCAAAGTGGGCGATTTCTATAAGTGGAAGCACTTCTGACTCTGCCCTTCAGTGAATGCACAAAGCAAATGAACACAAGAAAAAACTTTGAAAAACACCAGATAGACATCAGGTGACCTTGTTTACCCCTTCAGTTCCTTCTCCTTTTAACATGCACTCTCTACCACTCCTTTTGACAGCTGTGTCCTCTATCCTTAAACTATCTCTCCTTTACCCCTCTTCTCCCCCCACAGCATATATATATCACCCTCACTTATGTCCTTTCCTTATTACTGCACCCACCAACTCCTGCTAATTCTAAATCCACACACACTAAAAATCTCCAAGACCCTGGGCCTTGTCCTTCATATAAATCCCATTCCCATATTACCTCCCTCACTATTCTGCTTCTCCTAACCTCTGGAGATATATCCCCAAACACTGGGCCTCCATCGTTTAACTGTACCCCATGCACCCATCACCCTGCACCCTCTGGTAGCAGCCGCAATCAACACAATTTAGTTCCCATTTCTATTCTTCCTAAGACCAGACTCCCTTTCTCTTGTGCCCTCTGGAACTCTCACTCTGTCTGCAACAAACTCACCTCTCTCCATGACCTCTTTATTGCCAACTCATTTAACCTACTTGCCATTACTGAAACCTGGCTCCACGAATCCGACACTGCGTCTTCTGCTGCCCTATCCCATGGTGGTCTCCTCTGGACTCACTCCCCCAGATCCAGTGGACTTAAGGGAGGAGGTGTCGGAATCCTTCTAGCCCCACATAGCACCTTTCAGTTACTACACCCACCTCCCTCTCTGTCACTCTCCTCTTTTGAAGCACACTGCTAGGGATAAGCCGAACACCCCCCGGTTCAGTTCGCACCAGAACCTGTGAACGGAACAAAACTTCGCACGAACGTTAGAACCCCATTGAAGTCTATGGGACTCGAACGTTCAAAATAAAAAGTGCTAATTTTAAAGGCTAATTTGCATGGTATTGTCCTAAAAAGGGTTTGGGGACCTGGGTCCTGCCCCAGGGGACATGTATCAATGCAAAAAAAAGTTTTAAAAACGGACTTTTTTTGGGAGCAGTGATTTTAATGATGCTTAAAGTGAAAAAAAAGTGAAATATTCCTTTAAATATGGTACCTGGGGGGTGTCTATAGTATGCCTCTAAAGTGGGGCGTGTTTCCCATGCTTAGAACAGTCCCTGCACAAAATGACATTTTTAAAGGAATAAAAGTCATTTAAAACTGCTTGCGGCTTTAATGTAATCTCAGGTCCTGACAATATGGATGAAAATCAGTGAGACAAACGATATGGGTACCCCCCCCAGTCCATTACCAGGCCCTTTGGGTCTTGTATGGATATTAAGGGGAACCCCGCACCCAAATTAAAAAAAGGAAAGGCGTGGGGCCCCCAGGCCCTATATACTCTGAACAGTAGTATACAGGCGGTGCAAACAAGACAGGGACTGTAGGTTTGTTGTTAAGTAGAATCTGTTTGTAATTTTGAACTGGTACATTTTTAAATTGTAGCTCCAGCCAAAAAAATCTATTTTTAAGCTTTTTGGAAACCATAGGGAAGGGTTATCACCCCTGTGACATTTGTTTTGCTGTCTGTGCTCCTCTTCAGAAGATCTAACCTCACTTTCTGTCACAATGGCAAATGTTTTTAGAAAATTTGGGGTTTTTAGTGAAACAAGAATTGGTGATAAAGCATCAGTGGAAAGAAGAAACATTTTTCCCATATTAACTCTTACAGGAGAGAATTTCCCTTCCTAGGGGTAGATTTCATCTCACTTCCTGATGTCTCCTTCCGTTTACAAGTAGGAGTCGTTTGTAAGTTGGATGTTTTAAAGTAGGGGTCTGCCCTATATACACTGCAGAGTATGTGGCCTTAGGTGTTGGTGTTGCCACAACACTGTAAGCCCTCACAGGACCCTGCTGTGAAATATTAGATCAAGAATTGTAATTACATGCACCTGTTGAACAGGGGCAGAAAAATTGGGCCTTTGGTGGTGGTGGTGCTGGGGCCACAACACTGTAAGTCCTCACAGCTACTCTTGGTGGGCGCTGGAACGGGCCCTGCTGTGAAATATTAGATCAAGAATTGTAATTATATGACCCTGTTGAACAGGGACAGAAAAATTGGGCCTTAGGCACTGGTGCTGGTGCCACAACACTGCAACTCCTCACAGATACTCTAGTTGGAGCACACGATGAGCCCTGCTGCAAAGAATTGCATCAAAAATTGTAATTACACACCCCTGTTAAAGAGGGGCTGAAAAATTGGGCCTTAGCCACTGGTGGCGGTGCCCAGAAACAAAAATATTCTTACAAGCTATCAGCATAATTATTGAGGAGGAAGAGGATAGTCACTCAGCATAACAGGATAGTCAATCAGCATCAGCATGGGCAGTCTTGAAGGGATCTGACATTTAAAAAAAAAAATTATTCGGTTACATCAGCATCAGGTGCTTGGTATCTGGTGATGATCCAAGACTGATTCATTTTTATGAAGGTCAGTCGATGGACCGAGTCGGTGGACAAGCGCACCCTGTGATCAGTTACAAAGTCTCCAGCAGCACTGAATGTGCGTTCCGAAAGAACGCTGGATGCAGGACAGGCCAGTAGCTCAATTGCAAACGAAGATAGGAAAAGGGATTTCCTCAGGTGGAGTTTTTAGGCAGCGGGATTGAGATATTAAACCAATGTTGTATAAAAGGGATTATATTTTATTGTACAAAAAATAATTTAACACAAAGGTTAAAAACATGAGCTCTAATATAGAGTGTTTACAAGTCTAATAGAATCAGACATGCATTTTACAGACATATTTTCATAGCGACATTGTACAAATATTGTCAATATCAGAAAAATAGACTTGACGCATTTCAACCTATATGTCCAAGGTCCCCACCATCTAGGAGGGCCTTCTCCCACTCCTGCAGGTACAGATTGGCGTAGGCTGGGGCACAACAAGTGCCCATGGCCACGCCCTGCACCTGGAGGTAGTGGAGTTGTTGAAACAGAAAAAATTGTGATGCAAAATGTAATCAAGTCCATCAATGATGAACTTATTCAATGCTCTATCATATTTTTGTCTTCAATGCAAGAGTGCTCGCACAGCTGCGATCCCCTGATTATGGGGGATCGAGCTGTACAAAGCCTCAACATCGACAGCCACCAAAAACGAGTTTACTGGGAGGGTGATTCCCTCAATTAGTTGTAGCAGATGTATTGTGTCCTTCAAAAAAGAAGGCATATTCAAAACGAAAGGCTGCAGGAAGGAATCGATCACCCTGCTCAGGTTTTCTGATATTCCTCCGTTACCGGAGACAATTGGTCATCCGGGAGGTTTTACCTGGCATTTGTAAATCTTGGGTAGGCTGTAAAACATTGCCACCTGTGGATGTTCAATTTTTATGAACTCGTATTGGTCCTTAGTGATTACTCCTCTTTCAAAAGCTGATTGGATCAGATCATAGAATTTGGTGTAGGAGGCTTGTATGAGTCTAATAGGGATGGTTTTGTACCACTCCTCATTGTCTAGAATGTTTTGGCACATACGTACGTAGTCCTCATTGTTCATCAAGACTACGTTGCCTCCCTTATCTGAAGGTTTTATTGTAATTTTGGTATTGTTGCATAAGGAGTCAAGAGCCTTAGATTCCTCTACAGTTAGATTTTGGGGACATGTTTTTATGTCGATTCTGTTTGGATGAGCGTCCATCAAGCCTGACAAACTCTGTGGCCAATACCGGGTTAGGCCACAATCGTTTAAATATATGGGGCGATAGAGTGCAGTCCCATATTTGCTTGCACATTGGCAAAGGTAACACATTATAGAACAACTGTCACGTTTTTGTGGGCACTTTCAGTATTGTTTATGTCGATTTTTATCTTTATATTTTATTTTTCATTTTTTATCTATTGAGTGACACTCTTTGCACTTTCATTATTCTTGCTTGCCATATAGCACGTGCAGTATGCATTGCATGTACATGTTTGCACCCCTATAGTAAAAGCACCCATCACCACCTAAACACTATGTTCCATCAACTTACCCTCAATCACTTTATCCAAATCAGCTGACTAATATCACTTGGTTTCATTCTTCTCCATTTTCCTTTTTTGGTCTCTAATTTACACTCCAAGCACGTTCCATTCATTTTTTCATGCACATATATATCTATCATTATAAGGCTACAGTCTGCATATGAGGTATGCATATAGATTGATGCCTTTACTTATTTAATCAAGTAAAAATTCCTTAATATAATGTTTTGATACATATCATGAGTGCGATCCCTAAATGTGTTTCTTCTGGGTCTTTGCTGCAGGTGTTGCCTCCTCCCCATCCGCTTGTGCGGCCGGTTCTTTTTGGGGGGGCAATTTTTAGTGTGACCTCTTGTAAGCCACATCGTTGGATTTTGCTCTGGTGCCGGTGGCTGTGCCGGTGGAGGCGTTATAGGACCCCTTGGGGAAAGTGAGCAGGCACCTTGATTTTAAAAGGGGACTCTCGTATAGGAAGCCTTTCGTTCTCAGGACACGCATCATTGGGTAACTATGTTATACGGAATATGGTACATTATCCTTATTATACGTAATGAAGTTCTCATATGTGTATCCCTGTTGTATATTTCTTAAACAGACTGACCTCTGAAGAAGACCTTGGACATATAGGTTAAAACGCGTCAGCTCTATTTTTCTGATATTGACAATATTTGTACAATGTCGTTATGAAAATATGTCTGTAAAATGCGTGTCTGATTCTATTAGACTTGTAAACACTCTATATCAGAGCTCATGTTTTTAACCTTTGTGTTAAATTATTTTTTGTACAATAAAATATAATCCCTTTTATACAACGTTGGTTTAATATCTCAATCCCGCTGCCTAAAAACCCCACCTGGGGAAATCCCTTTTCCTATCTTCGTTTCCAGTATTAGGGGTGAGCAGCACTCCTTTCTTCCTCCCCTAAGTGTGTCTCTCTTTTGCAGTAGCTCAATTGCATGCTGTGCAAGCTCTGGCCAGTGATCCATCCTCAAGACCCAGTAACCCAGGGTTTTCCGGTTGGAAAGGTGTCCAAGTCAGATCTTGCCCCTAGGTATTCCTGCACCATGTAAAACAGACACTGGCGATGGTTGCTGGAACTGATCATACCTTAGGGCTGCGGACTTAAAAATTGTCTGAATGCATCAGTCAGATGGCCACCTTCTCCACCGCTCCTTCTTTGACTGACCGAAGCCGCGGCAACACGTTGTCCAAGAACAGGAGTTTGTAACCTCCCAGTCTCTGGGAAAGTGTTGCACAGACCTTTCTGCAAGGCCTCCCGAAGATGTTTCATCCTCTGCTCCCTCTGTGATGGCAAGATAAGGTCTGCACCCTTTTTCTCTTGTAACGTGGATCAAGGAGGGTTGCCAGCCAGTATTGATCCCTCTCCTTGATACCACGGATACGAGGATCCTTCCGCAGGCTTTGCAGGATCAGGGAGGCCATGCAGCATAGGTTTGCTAAGGCATTCGGTGCGGAGTCCTCTGGTTCATAAGGATGACATGATCCACAGCCACCTCCTCCCAGCCACATACAAGTCCATGGGTTTCTTGGGACTGTAAATGATCCCTTGAAGACTGCTCTGATGCTGAGTGCCAGGCTCTACCTCCATACTGACACAATCCTCCTCCTCCTCCTCTTCCTGTGTGATCGGCGGGCATGCAGGAACACTGTCTGGATAAAGGGGGCCTTGAGAGCTAAGGAAGTCCTCCTCTTCCTCCCTCTGTTCTGCCTCAAGTGCCCTGTACATTATTCCAAGCAGCGTGTGCTCCAACAGGTGGACAAGGGGAACAGTGTCACTGATGCATGCACTGTCACTGCTCACCATCCTCGTGGCCCCCACAAATGGTGACAGGGCAGTGCATGCATCCCTGATCATGGCCCACTGGTATGGGGAAAAAAAACAAGCTCCCCTGAGCCAAGTCGCACAGGTACTTATTGATGGCCCTCTGCTGTGTGTGCAGCTGCTGCAGCATGGCCAACGTTGAGTTACACCTGGTGGGCATGTCACAGATTAGGCAGTTCTTGGGCAGGTTAAATTCCTTGTAGAGGTCTGCCAGCCGAGCACTGGCATTATATGACCGGTGGAAATGCACACAGACTTTCCTGGCCTGCCTCAGGACATCTTGTAAGCCCGGGTACCTGCCCAAGAAGCGCTGCACCACCAAGTTAAGGACGTGAGCCAAACAGGGCACATGGGTCAGTTGTCTCTGTCGGAGGGTGGAGAGGAGGATGGTGCCACTGTCGCAAACCACCATTCCTGCCTTAAGCTGGCATGGCGTCAACCACCTGTGAACCTGCCCCTGCAGAGCTGACAGAATCTCTGCCACAGTGTGGCTCATGTCCCCCAAGCACACCAGCTCAAGCACCGCATGGCATCTTTTGGCCTGTGTACTTGCGTAGCCCCTTGAACGCCTACGGAGCACCACTGGTTACATAGTTACATAGTACATAGTTACATAGTTAGTAAGGTTGAATAAAGACACCAGTCCATCCAGTTCAACCTGAGTGAGTGTGGGTCTACAACCCTGACCCTTGTCCCTAACCCTGAACATCGCACACTCACATCAATCCCTACCCACAATCCAAGGTCCCCATTCATATACTAGGGCCAATTTTTTGGACAGAAGCCAATTAACCTACCAGCATGTCTTTGGAGTGTGGGAGGAAACCGGAGTACCCGGAGGAAACCCACACAGGCACAGGGAGAACATGCAAACTCCAGGCAGGTAGTGTCGTGGTTGGGATTCGAACCAGCGACCCTTTTTTACTGCTAGGTGAGAGTGCTAACCACTGCACCACTGTGCCGCCCTGGTTCGGAGGACAAAGCACAGGAAGAGGCCATGGAGGAAGAAGAAGAGGAGGGGGTGGAGGAGAGAGGTGTGTCAGAATCACCAGCAATGGCATTTTGGAGGCATAGTGGCGGAACAACCTCCAACACTACTGCACCTTGTTATGCATTATTCCCAGCTGCCAGCAGAGTCACTCAATGCGCTGTGAAACTTAGGTAACGTCCCTGTCCATGCCTGCTGGACCATTAGTCAGCGGTAATATGCACCTTACTGCTGACCACCCTGTCCAGCGAGGCCAAGACATTGCCTTTCACATGCCGGTAGAGAGCCAGAATCGCCTTCTGTGAGAAAAAGTGGTGTTTGGGAACCTGCCACTGAGGAACCGCACATTCCACAAACTCACGGAAGGGGGCAGAGTCTACCAACTGAAAAGGTAGCAGTTGAAGTGCTAGCAATTTTGCCAAGCTAGCATTCAACCACTGGGCTTGTGGAGGCTGGGAGCAAACTTCTTTTGGCGGTGCAGCAGCTGGGGCAGGGAAATTTGCCTGGTACAATCTGACGTCGGTCTACCGATAGCCCACAAGTACTTGGCTGTGACACATCTAATTCTACACCTTCATTCCTCTCAGTGCAGGTCTCAGAGAGGACTGAAGGTATAGTGGGGTTGGAGATCCCAGCTGATAAGGAGCAAGGAGAGGTCCTCTTTGTTCTTTGGTGTGGGTCATTTATGTACGCTTGCCAACAAACTGCATGGCAGGTCAACATATGTCTGGTCAAGCATGTGGTGCCCAAACTGGAGATGTTTTGGCCACCCGAGATACGCTTGAGACATATGTTGCAAATGCACTCATCTCAAAAAAGGCCCACACCAAAGAACTTTTGGAATAATGGGCAGCGACAGCAACGCCCTGCACATGCGGAGCTTTGCGGTGTGATGTGGTCAGTGTGCTGCCCTTAGGCTGTCCCCTGGAGGGCATCCTGCCTCGTTGGTGATGTGCTTCCTCCTCCTCCTCCTCCTCTCCTATCAGGCACCCACATGGAGTCAGTGACCTCATCATCCCCTCCCTCCTAATCACTGGAGCAAACCTGGCAGTATGCTGCAGCAGGGGGAACATGACTACCAGATTGTGTCCTTCTTGGGCACCCCCCTCTGCCTGGTCTCATGTTACTGCCTTCCTCTAGCTGAGTACCATCATCAGAGCCTTCAAAACGCTGGGCATCCTCCTGGAGCATGTACCCAACACTGTGGACAAACAGTTCGGGGGACTCCTCAGGAAGATATGGTGGGGCTAGGGAAGGAGTCACTGATGCCATTGAGCCAAGTGAATAGGCCGCGTTGGCAGCTGCTTTGCCAGACAAATTACCCTGAGCCTGGGTGAGAGAGGATGAGGAGGATGAGGACGGCTTAGTCATCCACTCAACCTAGTCTTCCGCATGTTGCGGCTCAACACGGCCAACTGCCGAAAAAAAGGCCAAGCATGTCCCACGGCCACGTGCTGATGAGGATGCACCGTGTCCATGACCAGCACTGTTGCCTCTAGAGACAGAGCCTGCTTGCCCTCTTTTATTGGCTTGTGACTGTCTGCTTTTCCTTGTTGGCCTTCCAGATATACTATTGGCCTGCAGTTGATTTATAGCTGTACAAAACTGGGATGTATATATATATATATATATATATATATATATATATATATATATATATATATATATATATATATATATATATATATATATATATATATACCGATTATACTGCAGCTAGCAGAATCAACTGCCTGCCTGTAGTATTATTAGTATGAGAACACCTGCACTTGTCTTCAGGTAGCTATACTGTAGGTGCAACTGTGCAGGGTACACAGTACAGTAACTGGAAATACGTCAAGAGCCTACACAAGCACCTGGCTTCAGGTAGCTATAGTGTAGGTGCAACTGTGTAGGGTACACAGTACAGTAACTGGAAATACTGTAAAAACACCTGCCTGCCTGTCAGTATATTAGGAAGAGAAGAACAGGATCTAGCTAAACTGAATACAGTGTATATTATATATATATATATATATATATATATATATATATATATATATATATATATATATATATATATATATATATATATATATATATATATATATATATATATATATAAAAACACCTGTGATGCATATATATATACGCAATACACTGCAAGTGCAGATAACTGACTCGACCTGCCTTCTCTATCTAACTTAAATCAAATGACACTGTCTCTCTGTCTATCTATCTCTCTCCACCGCAACACACTACACAGGGCCGATGTGCAGGCGGCCTTATATAGTGTGGGGCGTGTACTAAACCCCCTGAGCCATAATTGGCCAAAGCCTCCCTGGCTTTGGCCAATTACGGCTCTCTGTACACACGGCGCTGTGATTGGCCAAGCATACGGGTCATAGTGCATGCTTGGCCAATCATCAGCCAGCAATTCACTGCGATGCCGCAGTGAATTATGGGCCGCGACGCGCCAAATTCGAGTGGCTCATAACGTTCGTAATTCGGCGAACGACTGAACACACGATGTTCAAGTCGAACATGCATTCGACTCGAACACGAAGCTCATCCCTACACACTGCATTTGTTTTTTCACTCCAGTTTCTCTAAGGATAGCTGTGATCTACAGGCCCCCTGGACCAGTATCAACCTTTTTTGATGACTTCTCTGCCTGGCTACCCTACTTTCTTTATTCTGAAATCCCCACAATCATTCTCAGGGACTTCAACATCCCTATTAATACTAACACTCCTGCCTTTTCCAAACTTCTCAGCCTAACATCCTCCTTTGACCTGAAGCAATGGATACATGCTCCTACTCACTCTGAAGGCAATACCCTTGACCTTGTTTTCTCTCACCTTTGCACTCCATGCACCCTCTCTAACTATCCATTCCCTCTCTCTGATCACCACCTTATTAGTTTCACTCTCTCCCTCTCCTCCACCTCCTCTCCCTCCAACCGCCTAAAAGTTACCCACAGAAACCTACGTCATCTCAACCCTTCTCTTCTCTACTCTGTTATCAACAACCTCTACGACAAAATCTCACCCCTATCCTGCACCAACCTAGCCACTTCAATCTACAACACCTCACTTCTAGCCTCACTGGACTCAGTGGTCCCCCTCACTACACACAGAATCAGGTCCTTACCCCTTCAACCTTGGCAAACAGATGATACTAGAAGTCTGAAAAAATGTAGTCGTGCTCATGAGCACCTGTGGCATAAGACTAATGCCCCGTACACACGGTCGGACATTGATCGGACATTCCGACAACAAAATCCATGGATTTTTTCCGACGGATGTTGGCTCAAACTTGTCTTGCATACACATGGTCACACAAAGTTGTCGGAAAATCTGATCGTTCTGAATGTGATGACGTAAAACACATACGTCAGGACTATAAACGGGGGAGTAGCCAATAGCTTTCATCTCTTTATTTATTCTGAGCATGCGTGGCACTTTGTGCGTCGGATTTGTGTACACACGATCGGAAATTCCAACAACGGATTTTGTTGTCGGAAAATTTTATAGCAAGCTCTCAAACTTTGTGTGTCGGAAAATCCGATGGAAAATGTGTGATGGAGCCTACACACGGTCGGAATTTCCGACAACAAGGTCCTATCACACATTTTCCGTCGGAAAATCCGACCGTGTGTACAGGGCATTAGTCTCAGAGAGATTTCAACCAATAAAAATCTGCCCTCCAAAAATACAATTCCAGCCTCCTCACTGCCAAGCAGACCTATTTTATCACTCTCATTAGCAACTTATCATCCCGTCCCCATCAACTCTTCTCTACCTTCAATTCTCTACTTCATCCTCCACTGCCTTCACCCGCCAACTCACTCACTGCCAAGGAGATCGCCAATCACTTCAAACAGAAGATTGATACAATTCGTGAGGAGATCTCTACTGTTCCGATACCCTCCACGCATTACACTTCATGCCCACAGGCACAATCATTACTTCCCTCTTTCAACCCCACCACTAAAGACGAGGTTGCTAAACTACTTGCTAATGTCCACCTTACCACCTGCTCTCTGGATCCTGTTCCCTCACAAATGCTACGTTCACCCTCTGGCTCTATGCTACATTCTCTAACCCACATCTTCAATCTCTCCCTTTCCTCTGGCATCTTCCCCAACTCTCTAAAACATGCACTTGTCAGACCCATACTTAAAGAGCCCTCGCTGGACCCATCCGATCTTAACAACTTACACCCCATCTCCTTGCTCCCCTTCTTATCCAAACTCCTCGAATGTCTGGTCTACAATTGAGTGAGCATCCACCTCACTGATAATAGCCTTCTTGATCCCCTTCAGTCTAGATTTTGTTCTCAACACTCCACAGAAACTGCTCTCCTAAAACTAACAAACGATCTACTAATGGCCAAAACCAATCGACACTATTCTGTACTCCTACTCCTGGACCTCTCTGCTGCCTTTGATATGGCTGACCACCCCCTCCTCCTAAAAAATCTCCATGCCTTTGGCCTCCGTGACTGTACTCTTCGCTGGTTCTTTTCCTAATTATCCAACCGCACCTTTAGCATTTCCTACAACTCTTCTCCTCTTCCTTTCTCATTTGGGGTCCCCCAAGGTTCTGTTCTTGGACCACTCCTATTTTAAATCTACACCTCCTCCCTGGGTCAGCTGGTAGCCTCCCATGGCTTCCAATACCACCTCTACGCTAACGACACCCAAATCTATTTCTCTATCCCTCAGCTCACTCCCTCTGTCTCCTCACGTATCATTAAATTACTATGAGATATATCAGTTTGGATGTCACACCACTTCCTCAAACTCAATCTATCCAAAACCAAACTTATAATTTTTCCTCCCCCATATGCCCATTCCCCTGATCTCTCTGTCTAAATCGATGGCACAACTATAAGCCCATCTCCACATGCCAAGGTTCTAGGTGTAGTCCTGGATTCCAAACTCTCCTTTAAGCACCACGTCCAATCACTATCCAAATCCTGCCGCCTCAACCTCTGCAACATCTCCAAAATATGACCCTCTCTAACCAATGAAACAACAAAGGTCTTAATTCACTTGCTGGTCATCTCTCGCCTCGACTACTGCAACTCCCTTCTCATTGGCTTACCTCTACATAGTCTATCACCTCTTCAATCCATCATGAATGCTGCTGCCTGACTCATCCACCTTACCAATCGCTCTGTCTCTGCTACCCCTCTCTGTCAATCCCTCCACTGGCTTCCGGTCGGCCAAAGAATTGAATTAAAAATACTAACACCTACGTACAAAGCCATCCACAATTTGGCCACCAGCTACATCACTAGCCTAGTCTCTAAATAGCAACCTACTCATTCTCTTCATTCCTCTCAAGACCTTCTGCTCTCTAGGTCCCTCATCACCTCTTCCCATGCTTGCCTCCAGGACTTTTCCAAAGCCTCTCCAATCCTATGGAATCCCCTACCCCAATATGTTCACTTATCTCCTACTCTATTAGCTTTTAGACAATCTCTGAAAACCCTTCTCTTCAGAGAAGCCTACCCTACCCCCACCTAACAACTGTTTTTTCATTTTCTCCATCAGCTCACCCCCCACAGTGATTACCTTTTGTTTCCACTTGACCCTCCCTTCTAGATTGTAAGCTCTAACGAGCAGGGCCCTGTGATCCCTCCTGTATTGTAAGTGTACTGAGTTGGGATGAGGCCCTTGTCCCCATCAACATGGGGACAAGGTGTTTTGGGGGATCCCAAAGCACCCTCCCCATGTTGAGGGCATGTGGCCTGGTACGGTTCAGGAAGGGGGGGTGCTCTCTCGTCCCACCTCTTTTCCTGCAGCCTGCCAGGTTGCGTGCTCAGATAAGGGTCTGGTATGGATTTTGGGGGGACCCCTACGCCAATTTTTTTTTAAATTTTGGGGCAGGGTTCCCCTTAATAACCATAGCGGACCTGAAGGGCCTGGTATGGATTTTGGGGGGACTCCCATGCAATTTTTTAACATTTTGATGCAGGGGTTCCTCTTAATATTCACCAGACCCAAATCTATTACCCGCAAATCACGTGAAAAAAGTCCCCGACCATTTCCAAAAATGCACTGACCACAAAACACATAGATGTGAACTAGTACCATAGGAAACCATGTTAAATGGACTGTAGAGTGTTTCTGAAAACTGCAAAATGCACTAAAAATGCATAGATGTGAACCTAGGGTCAGGACCAGTTCAGACTGGAGTGACTGGAGAGGCTCTTTACAGATGCTATGCAGGCGCTATTTTTAGCACCTGTAAAGCACCTTCAGTGAGAGAGCAGCCTAATGCCCCGTACACACGGTCGGACATTGATGGGACAATCCGACAACAAAATCCTAGGATTTTTTCAGACGGATGTTGGCTCAAACTTGTTTTGCGTACACACGGTCGCACAAAGTTGTAGAATTTCCGATCGCCAAGAACGCGGTGACGTCAACCACGTACGATGAGACTAGAAAAGGCCATTTCAGAACCAAGAGCAGCACCCTTTGGGCTCATTTTGCTAATCTCGTCTTAGTAAAAGTTTGGTGAGAGACGATTCATGCTTTTTCAGACTCGTGGCTTTCAGATCATTTTCTGTGGTTCAGTTTGTGCTTGTGGTTATGTATCTGCTCTTCAGTGCGTGCAAGCAAGCTACGCGTGACTCAGTCATTGTGTTCTTGTTTGTTCGTTACTGTTTTTCAGGTCGCTCTTCACAGGCCTTGCTGTTCTTCAGTGCGTTCTGTTACTTCATTCTGAGCAGCCGACCGTTTTCTAGCCATGTTGTGTATACGTACTCCTCGTAGAGTTTGTGCTGTGCGGGGGCTTGGTGTTGGGGTCCTGACCTTGACACAAGTCCAGTCCATGAACAGGGTGGGGAGGAGTTCATGGACCAAGAACTGGTTGCTTCAGCATGACCAGTTCTGTCATATGCCTTTGCTCCGTGAGATCCGTGAGAATAATCCTGATGATTTCAGGAACTTTCTCTGGATGACGGACCCCGTATTTCACCGTTTGTTGGCTTTGCTGACCCCTTATATTAGCAGGCAGGATACCTGCATGAGGCAAGCCATCACTCCGGAGCAGAGGCTCGTCACTACCCTGTGGTACTTGGCGACGGGGAGAAGCCTGCAGGACTTGAAGTTCTCGACAGGCATCTCCCCCCAGGCTCTGGGTATCATTATCCCAGAGACCTGTTCTGCCATCATCCAGGTCCTGCAGAAGGAGTATATTGAGGTAAGATTTTAAGCCTTTAATATCACATTTTATTGTATATAATGTTTTCTAATGTATTGTATTTCTTTCCTCATTCCCTAATTACCATGATTGTAATATGCTGTGAATGTCCCCTTTGTTCTCACGCATGCTGGAATTTTATGTTTTTTTTGTCCTTCATACATATTTGCCTTCACTTACCTCCCCAGCATGGTCTCCGGGCCCTATATTCACCTCATGTAGTCACTTAACAATGTATTTTTTCAGCTCCATAGTAGTGCTTTACCCCAAACAACCCCAAAAATTTTTAGAAATGTGATTTGTGCATTAAATTCAGGCAGAGTGCCAGAGGCTTTTTTTTTGGTGACCCCAAATCATTTTTAACCCTCCCTCCCCCCAACTGCTAAGTCAGCTGATACCAATTCTCTATCTATCCTCAATCATCTATCTGCTGACTTTGCCAAACCCATACACACTGTACCCATCTCTTTTGTGGTCAGATTTATTGATGAATTCCCCAAAGCATGTAGTGCAAGGGCCTGCCTGAATACTTTCAAATGGTACTGTTTAAAGTTTTTGTATCCTATTATTATCTTGATAGGTAATAGCAGAATGTCCAAATGTGCTCAAATGTGTACAGTGTGTATTTATATCTTTGTATTATGACACTTCTTACCTGTCCAGTGGGCTGCCAATAGTGTAACTAAGGAGGGGCTGGCAAAAGTAATACCCATTATTTAGGCATTCATCTTTCAATGAAGTGGAGAGGGTTACCTGTCCAAGATTCCCCCCCTATAATGTTAGAAATGGCCCATGAGAGGGGGGAGGGGGAATATGATAGGTGTACCTTATTCTTTGGTGTTGTAAAATTCCCCTTAATAAATGTTATCTAGATGTTGGCCAAGAATGTTTGTGTCTAATCTGCTTTCCATGTTTATGTGCAAAAATACTAATTTATTTTTGTTTTCCTCAACAGTTTCCTTCCACGCCACAGGAATGGCACAGCAGTGAGACTTTCCTAACTGCGGAGGGGCAATTGATGGGAAACACGTCCACATCATCCCACCACCAAACTCGGGGTTGTATTATTATAATTACAAGGGGTTCAATAGTATTGTGATGTTGGCGATGGTGTCAGCTAATTACGAGTTCCTGTATGTGGATGTGGGGAAGAATGGCTGGATGTCCGATGGAGTCATCGCCCAGACGGAGTTTTACAGGCGTCTCCAGAATGGCAGCTTGGACTTGCCACCTCCAGCAGAGAATGTGGAAGGACTCCCATTAGTCTTCATTGCGGATGAAGCATTTGCGCTGGGGGACCATCTCATGCGGCCATTCCCGATGAGGACCCTCACCCCGGACCAGAGGGTTTTTAATTACTGGCTGGCCAGAGCCAGAAGAGTGGTGGAGAACACATTTGGAATCATGGCCAGCCGGTTCCGCCTATTTCTTACACCCATCCATATGGCGGAGTATAAACTGAATCATATAATCCTGGCTTGCTGTGTTCTACATAACTTTTTACGGCAACATTCTGCCAACTATGCTGGCTCAGTTGGGCCTGAGGCCAGAATTATAAATGAAACAACCCTGACGGCGCTTGAAAGTGGCCGTCCTGGCTTGCCCTCCCTGAGTGCCAGTGATGTTCGGCTAAGATACCTTGAGTTCTTTGCGGGTAGGGGGGCCATCAATATGCCAGTCAATTTGTGAAACCTTGATCAAATAAAAAAAAATTAAGCAAATCTTTGGTGACATTTACTGCTTGTGTTTGTTTTAGCTGACCCTGACCGAAATGTGGTGAGTCCTGAAAATGGCGTGATTGTGTAACCTTATACAAAGCACTGTTGGGTGTTATTTACTAAACGCAAATACACTTTGCACTACAAGTGCACTTGAAAATGCACTGAAACTGCACTTGTAGTGCAAAGTGGATTTGCCCTTAGGAAATAACACCCATTGTCACAGAAAGCAGCAATTACATCACCACAAAAGTGTTGTAGCATTGAGACAATAATCCACACATTCTTGATTAACAATCTTTTTAATACCTGCACAATCACATGTGCATTTAGAAAAGGTTTTTAAAACAAACCAACATGTTTGTTGTATAACAATTTTTGGGGTGGCATTATCAAAAATAGAAATGTCCATTTAGGCATGTTTAGGCATGTTTCAAAACAACAAGAAAGACACAAATCTTGAACTTACAAAGTTCACATATGGTAAAACTTGAAGGCAATATCAGACATGAGTATTTAGGAACTGTGTTTGATATTGCGTTCAGATGGGGTGAAGTCACCCCAGGAAAAGCCAAATTTTGAAGATTCACACCAATTTACGAAAAAATGTCAACATGTGCTATCTGCCATCACGGGGGATCAAGGGACGTGTTTTGGGGGAGCAACCCCTTCCTCTCAGCTACTTTATTATTGAGGAAGGGGTTGCACCCCCAAAACGCGTCCATTGATCTCCCATGATGGCAGATAGCACATGTTGACACACTGTGTGCATCCTCAAAATTTGGCTTTTCTAAAAATCGCTAAAACATTTTTAACATTGTAGCACATAAAAAACAAAGGTATTTGGAGGGGTTTTAAACTCTCCCCAAAACATCAATGATGTTATTATTTTTTTGAATAACATCATTGATGTTTTTCTTGAGGTTTTCCAATGCTAAATTACACCCCATGATCTCCCCGATCAGGATCTGTGCACTTTCCTAAGTGAAATGCCCTGGATCCACAACATCACAATCACCTAAAAAGAGAGAAACCGAAAAAAAAGGTATTATAAATATGCCGGCATCCATCTCTTACCTGAGCCTGTGGTCTCAGACACTCACCTGTTGTGGTGCCTATTTCCACCATGTCTTCTTCCTCCTCCTGCTCTTCTTGGGTTGGGGGTATTTCCCCTTCTTCCCGAGGTGGGGGGTCTGTGGTCTCCTCGGATGAGGGGTGTCCTCCGAGTCTTTTCCCCCCTATGTATAACAAAAATGGTATACTTAGCACACAGATATTTGATGGCAGAAATATAAAGATGAAGCATTGCTTGGAAGTGGTGTACAATTGTCTATTTTTGAAGAGTTCCAAGATGTAGAATTTTTATTGTCCTTTGTCAAGCTTCAAGACTTTACCTGTTTTGTACAAGCTTCACAGATGGAGACCCCCCTATAGTATCCACTGGAGGACCTGTGTGGGCCCCCTAATAAAAAGGGTGTTCTGGTATCCCACACTAGTGCTCCAGCATCCAGATGTGAAAACAGCTGCTGAGTGTCCTCTCCTTACACAGAATCTAGTTTGCATTTCATTCTAGTAACAAACCCATCTACACAACCAAATATTTTTCATACAAGTAGGCCCTAAAAAATGTGGGCAAATGCATATGGCCTAAACAATGGTATTTTATAGGCCGAAAGAAAAATGTTTGATACGAATGAATAATGTGCCCATGAACATGAAAGTTGCCATTTTAAACTGTACAACACTTAAGAAATGCACATGGAGCAGCACGAACGTAATAAAGACAAAAAGAATAGGAACACAGCACAACTACTTACTTTTTTGCAGCACTCTCCAGATCTTTCTGTACTGCACGTGCTCCCTTAATTTCAGGTCCGACCACCGCTTCCTGAGCTGATCTTTCGATCGACGTACCCCGAAATTCCGGTGCAGACTTTTGACCACTTTCGCCATGATCTTGGCCTTTCTGATATTGGGGTTGGGGTAAGGTCCATACTTTCCATCATAGTCGGCCTTCTTCAGGATGTCGACCATCTCCAACATCTCACCAAAGGACATATTTGAGGCCTTAAATCGTCTCCTTCTGGATCGGGACGTTTCCGGATCCGGGCTTTCCTCCTCCTCCTCCTCATTGCTATAATTAGCACGCACCTGCTCTGACTCCGCCATGTGCTCTTCACCCACTGCACTGATTGAAAAGGGGCGGGGAATAGACTAGAAAGAACGTCAGGGGCGGGCGGAGTTACACACATGCACAGTGTGTATAAAGCGTAACACGCGTGCGTAGTACGTACGATCTGTGAGCGGAGGAAGGAGTATCGGAGGCGCTGATCATGATAACGAAGGTAAGAGCCAAACTTGGGCCTATACTGCTTCTAGATTGAGGCCTATATTGTAACAAGATTAGGAGAGTTTTGCCTGACATTTGGGTTTGTCTTGTGTTGTGTCTTGCAATGAAAATGGATATCTTGAAAGATACCGACTTTATGGCAATCTTCATAGATATGTTCAGGGAGCTGCCTTGTCTTTGGGAGATAAACCAACCACATTATAAGAACCAAACAAAGAGGAAGGCAGCGCTGGATCAATTGCTGGAATTTGTGAAGATGGCGATCCCCATGGCAGACATGACCAATTTGAAGATCCTAATTGGTGGCCTGAGGAGCACTTATCTAAGGAGCACAAGAAGGTCCAGGATTCCCAGAGATCCGGAGCAGCAGATGACATCTATGTCCCCAGGCTGTGTACTATGACAGGCTGCATTTTCTGGCAGGTCAGACTTAACCCAGGTCATCACTCTCCAGTCTTCCTTCCCCCCCAGCTGAGGCTTCTGATGTCCAACCTGGGCCTTCCAGGCAACATGTGGAGGAGCCCAGCTTGAGCCAGGTATAGCATTCTTCTAAATATTTCTGCTTGTCCAATCAATGATGTTAACTAGATGTTAGTTTGGAGTACTAATTTATGATTGGGATTGATGAAGCAAAAACTAAAACCATGTCCCTTTTTCATACACAGGGAAGTCTCAGCCAGGAGGTGGCCAGCCCGAGCAGGCTGCCTGATATCCAGGTCCCTCCCAGCCACCTGCAAAGAGAAAGTGGCAGGAAGAGGAGTAACCTGGAGGAGGCTGCCATTGGCCTCTTTTGGAAGGCTACAGAGGCCCTGACAGCCCCCCACACTGTGGAGGAGGACTTTGCTGGCATAATTGCCTGCAAAATGCAGCGGATGGAGGAGGGCCAACAACTCATGTGTGAGTCCTTAATGTTGGAAGCTCTCAATAAGGGGTTGAGGGGCTAAATAACATCTGCTACCCACATTTGTGACCTCACACATGGTCCTCCTCCTCCTCCTCCAGGTCCTACTCCTCCTCCTCCTCCTCCTCCTCCTCCAGGTCCTACTCCTCTTCCTGCCACATCTCCAACACCAGAGCCACAGCCAGGAAGGAAGCGTGGAAAGAAGACCAGAAAGTGATGACCCTGGGTCCAGTCTGGTCTGGCAAAAGATGCAGGCTCTTGTAGTACCACAGCCTGGGGACACAGATGGCATCTGCTGCTTTCCGCATCTCGGGGACTTCTGGACCAGACATCACTCCCTTAGATATGGACTCCTCAGGCCACCAATTTTAATGTTAAATAATTGATGTCTGTCCTGGGGGTCCAAGGCTTCACCAATTTCTGCTGTTTATCCAGTGTTTCCTCCCTCTATGTTTGGCTCTGAGCCCTTAATAAAGGAAATTTTGTTTCAATTATACTTGCCTATGTGTGTTTTCCTTCAAAAAGAACAGTTTGTTTGTGAGGATTCAGGTACATTTCTAAAGTACAATGTGAAATTAACAAGAGACACCAACATCAAGCTATCTCATTGAGATTAAATAATATAAGATATCAATGGTGTTGTGGTAACTTGACACACAAAACACACACAAAAATATTCTGGAGTAAAACTAAAAATAACATAAAACAAAGATCAGCCTTAAAAAAATACAAGCCTAAAAAAAAAATTTGAAAAAATGATTCGTTAAAAGAAAAAAAATAAAATAAAACAACCCAAAAATAATTTTGTCAGATGTGACAAATCAAAATATATTGAGGGAATCCCGATAAATAATAAAGAAAGAAGTTTGAGAGAAGTCTGTGTGAATTTGAGCAGCAAAACTACTTCATTCTTCTCACATTAAAAAGAAGAAGAGAGTGCGTTGTATTAAACCATTTTTAACATTGCACCGTGATGAAAGTGTTGTATCCATTGCGAACGCTAATTTTACCAGACCGAGCGGTTCCGTCTCGGAATTTCTTCTGAGCATGCGTGGCACTTTGTGTGTCGGAACAGGCCACACACGGTCGGAATTGACATGATGGGATTTTGTTGTTCGGAAAATTTTATAGCCTGCTCTCAAACTTTGTGTGTCAGAAAATCCGATGGAAAATGTCTGATGGAGCCCACACACGGTCGGAATTTCCGACAACACGCTCCGATCGGACATTTTCCATCGGAAAATCCGGCCGTGTGTACGGGGCATAATATGTTGAAAGATCTTGCACTTCCCCAAAACCACCAATCCCAAAACTAATTAAAAAGAAGAAAGAAAAGAGAGAAAAAAAAAAAAAAAAAACAACAACCAAGCTCAATAATTTACTTTTATTTTGCCAGCAGAAACAAAATTATGTACATTCATTTACTAGCTTCAAATAGCTTTAAAAAAATGATACGGGATATATGGTGCTACATTTAGCAAAACACTTAGCAATTGGGTTTAAAGGGCTCTGCTCACAGGTGCTTTCAAGCTAAAACGTGTCTAAACCTTAGAGTGGACACAGCTTTTCTTTGTGTATAACAGGCAACACATCACATTTTTGTGATAATCTTCAAGATTATAGAAACATACTTAACAGTCATTATTCTTACAAGGCATTCCAAGATAATATTAAAAAAGCCACATATTCAAAATATAACATCCACCACCAGCCCACAAATCCACACATATACAGTGGGGACGGAAAGTGTTCAGATCCCCTTAAATTTTTCACTCTTCTTATATTGCAGCCATTTGCTAAAATCATTTAAGTTCATTTTTTTCCTCATTAATGTACACACAGCACCCCATATTGACAGAAAAACACAGAATTGTTGACATTTTTGCAGATTTATTAAAAAAGAAAAACTGAAATATCACATGGTCCTAAGTATTCAGACCCTTTGCTCAGTATTTAGTAGAAGCACCCTTTTGATCTAATACAGCCATGTGTCTTTTTGGGAAAGATGCAACAAGTTTTTCACACCTGGATTTGGGGATCCTCTGCCATTCCTCCTTGCAGATCCTATCCAGTTCTGTCAGGTTGGATGGTAAACTTTGGTGGACAGCCATTTTTAGGTCTCTCCAGAGATGCTCAATTGGGTTTAAGTCAGGGCTCTGGCTGGGCCATTCAAGAACAGTCACGGAGTTGTTGTGAAGCCACTCCTTCATTATTTTAGCTGTGTGCTTAGGGTCATTGTCTTGTTGGAAGGTAAACCTTCGGCCCAGTCTGAGGTCCTGAGCACTCTGGAGAAGGTTTTCGTCCAGGATATCCCTGTACTTGGCCGCATTCATTTTTCCATCAATTGCAACCAGTCGTCCTGTCCCTGCAGCTGAAAAACACCCCCAGAGCATGATGCTGCCACCACCAAGCTTCACTGTTGGGACTGTATTAGACAGGTGATGAGCAGTGCCTGGTTTTCTCCACACATACCGCTTAGAATTAAGGCCAAAAAGTTCTATCTTGGTCTCATCAGACCAGATAATCTTATTTCTCACCATCTTGGAGTCCTTCAGGTGTTTTTTAGGAAACTCCATGCAGGCTTTCATGTGTCTTGCACTGAGGAGAGGCTTCCTTCGGGCCACTCTGCCATAAGGCCCCGACTGGTGGAGGACTGCAGTGATGGTTGACTTTCTACAACTTTCTCCCATCTCCCGACTACATCTCTGGAGCTCAGCCACTGTGATCTTTGGGTTCTTCTTTACCTCTCTCACCAAGGCTCTTCACCTCCCCAATAGCTCAGTATGGCCGATCGGCCAGCTCTAGAAAGGGTTCTGGTCATCCCAAATGTCTTCCATTTAAGGATTATGAAGACCACTATGCTCTTAGGAACCTTAAGTGCAGCAAAAATGTTTTTGTAACCTTGGCCAGATCTTTGCCTTGCCACAATTCTGTCTCTGAGCTCTTCAGGCAGTTCCTTTGACCTCATGATTCTCATTTGCTCTGACATGCACTGTGAGCTGTAAAGTCTTATATAAACAGGTGTGTGGCTTTCCTAATCAAGTCCAATCAGTATAATCAAACACAGCTGGACTCAAATGAAGGTGTAGAACCATCTCAAGGATGATCAGAAGAAATGGACAGCATCTGAGTTAAATATATGTGTGTCACAGCAAAGGGTCTGAATACTTAGGACCATGTGATATTCCAGTTTTTCTTTTTAATAAATCTGCAAAAATGTCAACAGTTCTGTGTTTTTCTGTCAATATGGGGTGCTGTGTGTACATTAATGAGGAAAAAAATGAACTTAACTGATTTTAGCAAATGGCTGCAATATATAGCATAGAGTGAAAAATTAAGGGGGTCTGAATACTTTCCATCCCCACTGTACATACATTGGTGACCATGTTCTGCTGGAAGCTGCATTTCTGTGTACATGATTAAGCAATGATATCAAAGTAGAAGGTTAGCACATGCTCCCAAACCATGTTTGCATGGACAGACAGGAACAATACAAACATGACATTGACAGCATGGCCACATAAGCCCACTTTTGATTGAAAAATGCACAAGAATTTCAGCAAACAAACAGTCCTAGTTGGCAATAGGCACAACATCATTCCTTCTCCCCCACAAATCACAGCAAAAAACCTGACCTTCTCAGGCCAAACAAACCCCCCCACTGCAGCCCTTAATATAAGATAGGTTGTATTGTTAGCACACTGACACACGCCCAATAGAAGTACACGCCCAACAGTATCTTTCAATCTATCTGTTCGTGTATGGCTGAAGTGATTGCATCTGATTCGCAGGAATACATAATACTATTTGCAACTGTGTTAGCCCTTGGCTATGTGCATCAAATCTCCAACTACAGGCCAAAGATTAAAGTCCATTTTCATGCACATAAACAAAGCAACAGTTTTTTAAGCATATATACCTGTGAAGAGTAAACCCTACAATTTTAAATGTCCAAGTCCCTGGGCATGATTAGTGCTAACAAACATTAACATCAGTCCCTGGCTGCAATGAGCTTCCAATCTAAAGTCCAAAACTAACTTTCTTACATTAGAGACTATTTCAACAGGAGACAAATAAAATGCCAGCATGTTTTTTGATTGTAGTGAGAATCCCACACAGGGAGAACATATAAACTTTGACACAAGTATTAACATGTTGGGGAATTGAACCAGCAACCCCAGTGCTGCTAAACAGAACTGCTACCCAGTTAGCCAGCAGGCAGCCTCATGCATGTTCTCTGCATCTCTATTGTGTGAACCAGACCTAAGTCCATAGACATGCACAGTGTCACAAGCAATATACAATATATTGGGCTAAGCATTGGGTAAGTGGCGGCCCGTCCATAGGGAGCGCCTGGGTGCCGCCCCCCCCCCCCCCCCCCCCCCTCCAGGCAGCAAAAAAAAAAAAAAAAAGTCAAAAAAAAAATTTTTTTTAATACTGGCCCTTTAAAAAAAAAAAAAAAGGAAAAAAAAGGTCCTTAAGTGCACTGTGTTCGGACATGGATACAGTGCGACGCCGGACACAGTGCACTTATAGGAAACGCCACGTCTATGCAATCACGAGATTGCAGACGTGGCGCTGCATTTGCGGGCTTTTAGCCCGCCTTGTGGCGTTTTCTGATGCGCCGAGTAGCTTCCGCTCGGCCATAGCAATACATACTACAGGCGCTGGGTGGAAACTACTTGGCACTTCAGATTTGATTGACATCTGCCCTGAGTCAGATGTCACTTCCTGGTTCTCTCTCTCATTGCGCCCGAGAGAGGAAGCAGGAAGAATGCTGGTGCCAGTGTGAGGAGGAGGACACCGCAGGAGACTGAAGGTAAGTACCGCTGTGTGGAGAATCGGGGGGACACCTGCTGAGGGGGGGTTCTGATGGGGACACCTGCTGTGGGGGGACTCTGATGGGGACACCTGCTGTGGGGGGGCTCTGATGGGGACACCTGCTGTGGGGGGGCTCTGATGGGGACACCTGCTGTGGGGGGACTCTGATGGGGACACCTGCTGTGGGGGAACTCTGATGGGGACACCTGCTGTGGGGGGGCTCTGATGGGGACACCTGCTGTGGGGGGACTCTGATGGGGACACCTGCTGTGGGGGGGCTCTGATGGGGACACCTGCTGTGGGGGGGCTCTGATGGGGACACCTGCTGTGGGGGAGCTCTGATGGGGACACCTGCTGTGGGGGACTCTGATGGGGACACCTGCTGTTGGGGGCTCTGATGGGGGACACCTGCTGTGGGGGGGCTCTGATGGGGGACACCTGCTGTGGGGGGCTCTGATGGGGGACACCTGCTGTGGGGGGCTTTAATAGGGGACACCTGCTGTGGGGGGCTCTGATGGGGGCTCTGATGGGGGACACCTGCTGTGGGGGACTTTGATGGGGACACCTGCTGTGGGGGGACTCTGATGGGGGACACCTGCTTTGGGGGACTCTGATGGGGACACCTGCTGTGGGGGGGCTCTGATGGGGACACCTGCTGTTGGGGGCTCTGATGGGGGACACCTGCTGTTGGGGGCTCTGATGGGGGACACCTGCTGTGGGGGGGCTCTGATGGGGGACACCTGCTGTGGGGGGCTCTGATGGGGGACACCTGCTGTGGGGGGGCTCTGATGGGGGACACCTGCTGTGGGGGGCTCTGATGGGGGACACCTGCTGTGGGGGGCTTTAATAGGGGACACCTGCTGTGGGGGGCTCTGATGGGGGACTCTGATGGGGGACACCTGCTGTGGGGGGACTTTGATGGGGACACCTGCTGTGGGGGGACTCTGATGGGAGACACCTGCTGTGGGGGACTCTGATGGGGACACCTGCTGTGGGGGGGCTCTGATGGGGACACCTGCTGTTGGGGGCTCTGATGGAGGACACCTGCTGTGGGGGACTCTGATGGGGACACCTGCTGTGGGGGGCTCTGATGGGGGACACCTGCTATGGGGGGCTCTGATGGGGGACACCTGCTGTGGGGGGCTCTGATGGGGACACCTGATGGGGGACACCTGCTGTGGGGGGCTCTGATGGGGGACATCTGCTGTGGGGGGCTTTAATAGGGGACACCTGCTGTGGGGGGCTCTGATGGGGGACTCTGATGGGGACACCTGCTGTGGGGGGACTTTGATGGGAACACCTGCTGTTGGGGGCTCTGATGGGGGACACCTGCTGTGGGGGACTCTGATGGGGACACCTGCTGTGGGGGGGCTCTGATGGGGACACCTGCTGTGGGGGGCTCTGATGGGGGACACCTGCTGTGGGGGGCTCTGATGGGGGACACCTGCTGTGGGGGACTCTGATGGGGACACCTGCTGTGGGGGGGCTCTGATGGGGACACCTGCTGTGGGGGGCTCTGATGGGGGACACCTGCTGTGGGGGGCTCTGATGGGGGACACCTGCTGTGGGGGGCTCTGATAGGGGACACCTGCTGTGGGGGACTCTGATGGGGACACCTGCTGTGGGGGGGCTCTGATGGGGACATATGCTGTGGGGGGCTCTGATGGGGGACACCTGCTGTGGGGGGCTCTGATAGGGGACACCTGCTGTGGGGGGCTTTAATAGGGGACACCTGCTGTGGGGGGCTCTGATGGGGACTCTGATGGGGGACACCTGCTGTGGGGGGACTTTGATGGGGACACCTGCTGTGGGGGGACTCTGATGGGGGACACCTGCTTTGGGGGACTCTGATGGGGACACCTGCTGTGGGGGGGCTCTGATGGGGACACCTGCTGTTGGGGGCTCTGATGGGGGACACCTGCTGTGGGGGACTCTGATGGGGGACACCTGCTGTGGGGGGGCTCTGATGGGGGACACCTGCTGTGGGGGGCTCTGATGGGGGACACCTGCTGTGGGGGGGCTCTGATGGGGGACACCTGCTGTGGGGGGCTCTGATGGGGGACACCTGCTGTGGGGGGCTCTGATGGGGGACACCTGCTGTGGGGGGGCTCTGATGGGGGACACCTGCTGTGGGGGGGCTCTGATGGGGGACACCTGCTGTGGGGGGGCTCTGATGGGGGACACCTGCTGTGGGGGGCTCTGATGGGGGACACCTGCTGTGGGGGGCTCTGATGGGGGACACCTGATGGGGGACACCTGCTGTGGGGGGCTCTGATGGGGGACACCTGCTGTGGGGGGCTTTAATAGGGGACACCTGCTGTGGGGGGCTCTGATGGGGGACTCTGATGGGGACACCTGCTGTGGGGGGACTTTGATGGGGACACCTGCTGTGGGGGACTCTGATGGGGACACCTGCTGTGGGGGGCTCTGATGGGGACACCTGCTGTAGGGGGCTCTGATGGGGGACACCTGCTGTGGGGGGCTCTGATGGGGGACACCTGATGGGGGACACCTGCTGTGGGGGGGCTCTGATGGGGACACCTGCTGTTGGGGGCTCTGATGGAGGACACCTGCTGTGGGGGACTCTGATGGGGACACCTGCTGTGGGGGGCTCTGATGGGGGACACCTGCTATGGGGGGCTCTGATGGGGGACACCTGCTGTGGGGGGCTCTGATGGGGACACCTGATGGGGGACACCTGCTGTGGGGGGCTCTGATGGGGGACACCTGCTGTGGGGGGCTTTAATAGGGGACACCTGCTGTGGGGGGCTCTGATGGGGGACTCTGATGGGGACACCTGCTGTGGGGGGACTTTGATGGGAACACCTGCTGTTGGGGGCTCTGATGGGGGACACCTGCTGTGGGGGACTCTGATGGGGACACCTGCTGTGGGGGAGCTCTGATGGGGACACCTGCTGTGGGGGGCTCTGATGGGGGACACCTGCTGTGTGGGGCTCTGATGGGGGACACCTGCTGTGGGGGACTCTGATGGGGACACCTGCTGTGGGGGGGCTCTGATGGGGACACCTGCTGTGGGGGGCTCTGATGGGGGACACCTGCTGTGGGGGGCTCTGATAGGGGACACCTGCTGTGGGGGACTCTGATGGGGACACCTGCTGTGGGGGGGCTCTGATGGGGACACCTGCTGTGGGGGGCTCTGATGGGGGACACCTGCTGTGGGGGGCTCTGATAGGGGACACCTGCTGTGGGGGGCTTTAATAGGGGACACCTGCTGTGGGGGGCTCTGATGGGGACTCTGATGGGGGACACCTGCTGTGGGGGGACTTTGATGGGGACACCTGCTGTGGGGGGACTCTGATGGGGGACACCTGCTTTGGGGGACTCTGATGGGGACACCTGCTGTGGGGGGGCTCTGATGGGGACACCTGCTGTTGGGGGCTCTGATGGGGGACACCTGCTGTGGGGGACTCTGATGGGGGACACCTGCTTTGGGGGGCTCTGATGGGGACACCTGCTGTGGGGGACTCTGATGGGGACACCTGCTGTGGGGGGCTCTGATGGGGACACCTGCTGTGGGGGACTCTGATGGGGACACCTGCTGTGGGGGGCTCTGATGGGGGACACCTGCTATGGGGGGCTCTGATGGGGGACACCTGCTGTGGGGGGCTCTGATGGGGACACCTAATGGGGGACACCTGCTGTGGGGGGCTCTGATGGGGGACACCTGCTGTGGGGGGCTTTAATAGGGGACACCTGCTGTGGGGGGCTCTGATGGGGGACTCTGATGGGGACACCTGCTGTGGGGGGACTTTGATGGGAACACCTGCTGTTGGGGGCTCTGATGGGGGACACCTGCTGTGGGGGACTCTGATGGGGACACCTGCTGTGGGGGGGCTCTGATGGGGACACCTGCTGTGGGGGGCTCTGATGGGGACTCTGATGGGGGACACCTGCTGTGGGGGGACTTTGATGGGGACACCTGCTGTGGGGGGACTCTGATGGGGGACACCTGCTTTGGGGGACTCTGATGGGGACACCTGCTGTGGGGGGGCTCTGATGGGGACACCTGCTGTTGGGGGCTCTGATGGGGGACACCTGCTGTGGGGGACTCTGATGGGGACACCTGCTGTGGGGGGCTCTGATGGGGACACCTGCTGTGGGGGACTCTGATGGGGACACCTGCTGTGGGGGGCTCTGATGGGGGACACCTGCTATGGGGGGCTCTGATGGGGGACACCTGCTGTGGGGGGCTCTGATGGGGACACCTGCTGTTGGGGGGCTCTGATGGGGGACACCTGCTGTGGGGGGCTCTTATGGGGGACACCTGCTGTGGGGGGCTCTGATGGGTGACTCCTGTTTTGGGGGGACTCTGATGGGGACACCTGCTGTGGGGGGACTCTGATTGAGACACCCGCTGTGGGGGACACCTGCTGTGGGGGGACTCTAATGGGGGACACCTGCTGTGGGGGGGCTCTGATGGGGGACACCTGCTGTGGGGGGCTCTGATGGGGACACCTGCTGTGGGGGGACTCTGATTGAGACACCTGCTGTGGGGGACACCTGCTGTGGGGGGGACTCTGATGGAGGGACACCTGCTGTGGGGGGCTCTGATGGGGGACACCTGCTGTGGGGGGCTTTGATAGGGAGCACCTGCTGTGGGGTGCTTTGATGGGGGACACCTGCTGTGGGGGGCTCTGAGGGGGGACACCTGCTGTGGGGGCTTTGATGGGGGACACCTGCTGTGGGAGGACTCTGATGGGGGACACCTGCTGTGGGGGGACTCTGATGGGGGACACCTGCTGTGGGGGGACTCTGATGGGGACACCTGCTGTGGGGGGACTCTGATGGGGACACCTGCTGTGGAGGGACTCTGATGGGGACACCTGCTGTGGGGGGACTCTGATGGGGACACCTGCTGTGGGGGGGACTCTGATGGGGACACCTGCTGTGGGGGGACTCTGATGGGGACACCTGCTTTGGGGGGACTCTGATGGGGACACCTGCTGTGGGGGACTCTGATGGAGACACCTGCTGTGGGGGGACTCTGATGGAGACACCTGCTGTGGGGGGACTCTGATGGGGACACCTGCTGTGGGGGGACTCTGATGGGGACACCTGCTGTGGGGGGACTCTGATGGGGACACCTGCTGTGGGGGGACTCTGATTTGGACACCTGCTGTGGGGGGACTCTGATGGGGACACCTGCTGTGAGGGGACTCTGATGGAGACACCTGCTGTGGGGGGACTCTGATGGAGACACCTGCTGTGGGGGGACTCTGATGGAGACACCCTGCTGTGGGGGACACCTGCTGTGGAGGGCTCTGATGGGGACACATGCTGTGGGGGGACACTGATGGCAACTCTGATGTAAGGGGACAGAGGCTGTATCTGGGGGGGGGACAGAGGCTGCATTTGGATTTGGGGGGGAGACAGAGGCTGCATTTGGATTTGGGGGGGAGACAGAGGCTGCATTTGATGTGACACAGGCTGCATGTAAGAAGGGACTGCTGGGAACACCTGATGGCATCTGGTTGTAGGCGACGTGCCTAGTGACACACTCGGGGCTCCCACTGATTCTGCATTATGGTGAGTTGAACGATTTCATTTTATATTATAATGTAATAATAGTAATAATGAGCTTCAATCATCCTGACACCATAACAACCATGGTGCCGGGATGATTGAAGCGTTAACACCAGGTGTTTGGAGTATCTTTATCTGCTGATTGTTAAACTTTGTAGAATACACATTTCTTTTGTTGTGTAGGATCTAGGCCTGCTGTCCCTCTCTCCCTCTCCCTCTCCCTCCATCCCTCGTTCATCTCAGACGCTAACCACACCACCTTAGAGCCACGCCCACTTTTTCGCTGAAGCCATGCCCATTTTCAACCAAGTGGGAGGGGTCAAAAAGGAAGGGCGGGGTCTGGCGCCCCCCATCCTAAAACTTCACCAGCCGCCACTGCATTGGGACGCCTGCCTTTAAATGCACATGAACTGTAATGGCATCCCAGTCTTAGTACGTAGGGTTCAAAATTAATTTGGCCCACCCTTTTCAGCTATAACAGCTTCAACTCTTCTGTCCACAAGGTTTAGGAGTGTGTCTATGGGAATGTTTGACCATTCTTTCAAGTGCATTTGTGAGGTCAGGCACTGTTGTTGGATGAGAAGGCCTGGCTTACAGTCTCTGCTCTAATTCATCCCCAAGGTGTTCTGTTGAGGTCAGGACTCTGTCCAGGCCAGTCAAGTTCCTCGACCCCAAACTCACTCATTCATGTCTTTATGGACCTTGCTTTGTGCACTGGTCCAAATCATTTGGTGGAGGGGGGATTATGATGTGGGGTTGTTTTTCAGGGGTTGGACCTGGCCTCTTAGTTCCAGTGAAGGGAACTCTTAAGGCATCAGCATACCAAGACTTTTTGGACAATTTCATGTTCCTAACTTTGTGGAAACAGTTTGGGGATAGCCCCTGTGACAGACCTAGCCGGGACAGAGGCTGTTGGAGAGGACTGTATGCAAGCCTGTTGCCTTTTGATTATGGGCCCTGGATTTTCAATGGAACAATACTCTTTGTGAGGTGAATGAGAAATCCAGGCTGAACTGTACTAATCGGACTCAGTCGTGTATATATGTATATATTGTATGGGGACTCCTTACTGTAGATTTGTGTCCCTGAAGAGGGAGGGGGGATTCCTCCAGCAGCCCCCTGATGATAAGACTGATTCATTCTGTTGGGACACATCCTGTGAGGAGATGCTGGTGTCATCAATTCCAACTACCTGTGTTTATGTTAATTGAATGAGCTGATGACATTGTCCTCTATACAATGTAGGAGACGGGACGACTCCTATTGGAGCTGCTATTGTGTTGATATAACTGTGTGAAGCTCGGTGACCACAAGTCTGGGCGAAAGGTCATGTCTCAGTCACCTAGGCTGTATAAAGGATTAGATAATTAGCTCATGTTAATTAAGTTACAGTTGTATTGTTAGAGGAGGTTCCAACGGCATATAAAGTCTTGTCATTTTGATTCTAAATAAAGTGAGTTCTTGGTAGCAACAAGCAAGTGTCGCCTTGTTTTGTGCTCAGAGAGGTTGGGATATCTGTATACAGACTGGGAGGAAGTGGTATATGACGGAAGCACTCAAGCGGAGTGTGGGACGTTCCGTGACATTGGTGGCAAGCAGCGGGAAAGCTTCCTGCAGTCTGGGAAATTTAAACCTCCACCTGGATCCAAGATCAGGATAGCAGACTTCAGTCACCCCAGCGGAGATATGGACCTGGCATCAGAATTCCCGGGGCTGCTGCGAATCATCCTTTCAACATACACCAGGACTGTGTCTGAGGATGAATACCTGGAGCTTAGGCAGCAAATTCGGGTGGAGCTCTGGATTGCAGCCCTCTGTCTCGCTGGTATAAAACAGGGCAAGTGCTTTCCAACCCAAGAGCAACGGGCCAGTGACCAGCGGGCATTGCGGATGGCATTCCTGGGAGAGCAGCCCCAGGAGCAATGGGTGACTGAGTTGGACAGGTTGGTCCAGCAGGAGATAGAGCTGGACAATCGTTATCGGGCTCTGCAATGGCACGCAGAGGAGGAATATTTAGGGGAGACAACAGAATGCTCTCCGGAGGGATATGACTTTGGTGGCCCTGGACTGCTGTGGGAGAGCCTTACAGATCTTTTTATGTTTGGCGATGAAGGGGAACCTGACCTTGAGGACCTGAGAGAATATAGAGAGTCTATGCTCGGTCTTGCAGGGGTCTCAGAGCTCAAACCTGATCTGGACCATTTGCTAAGGAAGGAACAGCATCTGGAAAGGGCATACAGGAAACTGCTAGAACAAGTTCAGCAGCATGCCAGAGAATCGGCAGTGGAAAATCTGGAGATTGGCGTCCCCAAACCTGAAGTGCTGACAACAGGGCAGAGCTCTGCTAATCTCTGCCCAGAAATGATAGCATCTTCTGGGTTCCATGGACAGGAGATGGTGAACCTCTATCCCCAGACATCAGTTGCAGAGACATGGGATTTGATAGACTTTTCGGCTGAGGAAGAACAACCTGATGAGCCTCCAGCAGAAGAGCTGCTATCAGGGCCAAAGTTCACTGTGTTCTGCTCAGCACCAACAGTGGCTTCGGCCTTCTTGAGAGAAGAGGTAGTCGGCCTTTCTCCCACAACACTGACAGGGACATGTGATTTTCTGCCAGCAGCATCTATGGAGTTAAAACAAACTTCTCCAGCTGAAGATCTGGTAACTGAACAGAGGGTCCAAGACCTCTGTCCCACACTTTTACCACTTCCAGAGACTGGGGATTTAATAGACGTTTCTGTAGAGGAGGAACCACCTGGCAAACCCCCAGCAGAAGTGCTGGCAACCGGACAGAGGGTCCAAGATCTCTGCCCCACACCTGCAGCAATTGTGGAGGCCCAAGGTGAGGAGGTGGCAGTCTATCGCGAGCTGCAGATCAGGATTCAAGGAGAGAATGCAGTCATCACCTCACAACTGCAGCTTGATCTGGTGTCGGTGGATGGGGCTTCAGTCCCCACCTGTATACCCCAGGGATGCTGGGCAGTCGGCCCAGATCCCCAACAGCAGGATGGAGTGAGCCCAGTCCCCCTGTCTTCTCTCCAGCGGCAGAAAGGATTCCAGGGAGAAGGGCCAGTCCGGGCCTCTCCCCAGCGGCGGATATGTTCTCTGAGAGAGGCAGAGTATGGCTGGGTGAGTAATACTCTGTTTGGAATCATTTGTTTGGGGTACTGTGTGGGTACAGGCAGTAGAGGACTGGAACTATGGACTAACTACGGAGTCAACCCGTCTGGGGTCTCCTCCTGTGTTAGTCTCCTGCCGAAAGGGGAGAAATGTCACAGACCTAGCCGGGACAGAGGCTGTTGGAGAGGACTGTATGCAAGCCTGTTGCCTTTTGATTATGGGCCCTGGATTTTCAATGGAACAATACTCTTTGTGAGGTGAATGAGAAATTCAGGCTGAACTGTACTAATCGGACTCAGTCATGTATATATGTATATATTGTATGGGGACTCCTTACTGTAGATTTGTGCCCCTGAAGAGGGAGGGGGGATTCCTCCAGCAGCCCCTTGCTGATAAGACTGATTCATTCTGTTGGGACACATCCTGTGAGGAGATGCTGGTGTCATCAATTCCAACTACCTGTGTTTATGTTAATTGAATGAGCTGATGACATTGTCCTCTATACAATGTAGGAGACAGGACGACTCCTATTGGAGCTGCTATTGTGTTGATATAACTGTGTGAAGCTCGGTGACCACAAGTCTGGGCGAAAGGTCATGTCTCAGTCACCTAGGCTGTATAAAGGATTAGATAATTAGCTCATGTTAATTAAGTTACAGTTGTATTGTTAGAGGAGGTTCCAACGGCATATAAAGTCTTGTCATTTTGATTCTAAATAAAGTGATTTCTTGGTAGCAACAAGCAAGTGTCGCCTTGCTTTGTGCTCAGAGAGGTTGGGATATCTGTATACAGACTGGGAGGAAGTGGTATATGACGGAAGCACTCAAGCGGAGTGTGGGACGTTCCGTGACAGCCCCTTCCTGTTCTAACGTGACTGCACAAAGCAAGGTCCATAAAGACATGGTTGAGTGAGTTTAGGTTGGAGGAACTCGACTGGCGACTGCAAGCCAGGCCTTCTCATCCAAATCAGTGCCTGGACTCACAAATGCACTTCTGGAGGAATGGTCAAACATTTCCATAGATAAACTAAACCTTATGGACAGCTTTCCTAGCCTTCCCAGAATCTGTTCTAGCTGCAAAGGGTGGGCCAAATCAATTTTTAACCCTACAGACTAAGACTGAGCTGGCCATTAAAGTACATTTGATTGGATAGTATATCTGGCAAGAATTACAATCGTGGTGGAACCCTCCTACACATAAATACTACATTAAGTTTTAGGCCCTAGGAGATGAGACAACTTCTCTTCATGATGTAGCATGCTTGGGAATCAAACCCAGACGCTCAGGGATGCTAAGCAGAAGATCTAACCTGTAAGCCACAGAGCTACTATGTGTGAATGAAAACCTCCTACTCATAAATACATAGAAATACTGCATTTCTTTGGACATACAGGTGATGGAATTACATTACTCAAGAGTTATTCTTCTTGATTTATTTTGTGATATTTGGTAGCTCTTTGTGGTTCAGTGTAGAATAGTGATATTACCCTCAAATTTTTGGGAATTACATTTTGATTTCTGATGTTGGTACACATATCACATTTTTGGGCTCAAATTATGATTATTTGGAAATAAAAAAAGCACAAAAAATTGTGACTCATTTTAAATTTGCATCAGCAATGGTATTGTTTGTGCTTCGTAAAGACACCTGTGTGATTTTGGGTAAAGATTGTTATGAGATGGAAAGTAACAAGTGAAAGTGACAGAGAAAAATATATATAACCAAAACATCAAAACATTCCACATTCTAGCATTCTTGAAAACAAAATATTTTAAGTAGAAGCAACAATGTTGCAAAGGAAAAAAATGTTCAGAGAAAGATACATTTCATCTCAACATTAAAAGGATTTATTTGTAAAAGTTACAATTGTACCATTAGAATCAATGGCTAAAACTTGCATTGGACTATAATAGCGCTGATTTTCACTTCCAAAAAATGCTCTTTATCTCAGGGCTCATTTTGGTATTTACTATTGCGCCTGGTAAAAAAAGATACTGGAGCTAAAATAAGAGCTATTTGCAGCTTCTGAGCATGCTCAGTTGTGCTGGCACCTAGTTGTACAAAAATGGGAAATGTATCTCTTCTCAGACTTTTAAAGATATTTCAGTGTAGAAATCACTTTTTCACACAGTTTAAAAGCAGATTATCTTTAAATAATATACTGCATATTTCAGTACTATTAGGCAATTATATCAAGCGCTAAACAATATTTCCATGTGCAATTCTCCAGATTTTAGCAGAGTAAGGGTTTGGGTGCTATTTGGTTCCAGGGAACTATAGTAAATTCAATTTTGGGAGTATTTTCTCACTAGCACTATAGTGAATACCGTTTTAGCACTAATTAGCACGATTAGCACCAATTAGCACAAATTTGCGCTAATTAGCACTGCGGCACTATAGTAAATGACCCCCTTAATATTTTGTAAGCGTGTAATACAGGAACTTCAGGGGTTTGCGTCAGGGTGTCTTATACTAGGAGGGGACTTTAATATTCCCTTGAATACATTGGTTGACATGTTGACCGGGAAAACATGCATAACTTATAAAGTACCCAACAAATCTCCTACAGTCACTCAAGTTAATAGATTCCTGTTGTTTTCCTAACCATGAGGGACGTGATTTTGCATTTCATTCATCCCCACATAACCGATACTCATTTATAGATTATCTTTTCATCACCAAGATAGATCTATCTGTACTATCAGGAGCCCACATAGGAATTCAATCAATTTCGGACCATTCCCTCATTTCATTGACAGTAGACTTGACTGCCACCAAACCCAGGTCTCTGACCTGGAGACTCAATTCCTCCCTACTAACTGATCCTTCTCTACCCCCAAAAATTACTGCATCACTCACCAATTATTTTAAATACAATGCCAACCCCAAGATGGATCCCTTGGTGATTTGGGAAGCCCATAAGTGCTCTCTCTGGGGAGAGTTAATTCAACTAGGATCCCACCGTAAAAGGGAACGGGAAAAATAAATTAAACGCCTGACAGAGCGGATCTCTAGCTTAGAAAATCTTCACAAACAATCACTGTCTATACAAACTGCTAAAGAACTCATAGAAACTAGGAAAATGCTACAGCAGTCATTAGAGGCCAAAACAAAACGTCTTCTGTTTTTGAAAAAGAGGATATACTATGAAGCGGAAAACAAGACAGGCAGATTACTAGCTAGGGCCTTAAAAGAATCCACCTCCAACATGAACATTATAGGTATCAAGAAACAAGACAGCACTTTAGACGTCACCACCGAAGTGATTGCAAACCATTTCCATAAATTTTATACAAATCTTTACAACCTGCCACCACAGTATAGACCGACAGACCTCCAGGGGGAAAGATCACAATTTATCAGGGAATATCTAGATAGGAGTGGTCTCCCCTCAATAAAAGAGCTAGATGCAACCATCAGAAAGACAGATTTAGGTCTCAGAAATCAGACAAGCAATTAAGGACCTAAAGTCAGGGAAAAGTCCTGGCCAGGATGGGTTTATTTCTATTTATTATAAAACATTTGTGAATATCTTAACAGATCCACTAGCCAAGACTCTAAACTCTCTGTCCAAACCAAGTGATGTACCGTCAGATTTCCTCTCAGCATTCATTACAGTCATTCCTAAACCCAACAAAGATCCAACAGAGTGTTCTAGTTATCACCCCATATCCCTGCTAAATCTGAAGCAAAGATGCTAGCCACAAGATTGAGACCTTTCCTACAGGGACAAATTGGTCCCGAACAAGCGGGATTTATGACAGGAAGGGAAGCAAAAGATGATGTAACTAAGTCCCTTCTTTTGAACCATGCTGCTCACACACACAAAAAATGAAGGGCCTTCTCCTAGCTATGGATGCAGAGAAGGCCTTTATTCATGTATCGTGGGATTTCATGTTGGCAACGTGCAAACATATTGGATTGGGTTCTCATATGTTGGCTTGGATCTCAGCCATATATCAAAATCCGTTGGTGAGATTAAAGATCAATGGCTCCCTGTCTGAAAAGGTACTCATAACCAATGGTACCAGACAGGTCTGTCCACTATCACCTCTCCTGTTCATTCTCTCCCTGGAACCATTTATTAGAACAGTTAATGCTGATACTGCAATCAGTGGCTATAAGGTGTTGAACAGAGAATTTAAAACAGCCGCCTATGCAGACGATTTATTATTCTTTCTGACCAACCCACAAATCACAACCCAACCCAATAAAAGCATTCACATACTATGGATACATGTCAAACTTAAAGATAAATTATTCCAAATCTGAAGCACTGAATATTTCCCTACCTAACAATATCCTCAAAATAACTAAAGAAAATTCCCCCTTTAAGTGGGATCCCTGGGAGCTGAAATATCTGGGAGCATGGCTAACCCCTCACTTAACCTCAATTTACGATCAAAATTTCCCTCTGCTGATCAAAGTTATAGAGAGAGATTTGAAGAACTGGTACTCAGGGTATTTCTCCTGGTTTGGCCGAGCAGCTATAATTAAAATGTCAGTCCTACCCAAGCTGCTCTACCTCTTGCTCACTTTAGCAATTAAGATACCCCAACATTTCTTCAAAGCACTACATTCTATCCTACTGAAATTTTTGCGGAACCACAATAAATCCAGAATTAAATTCTCACTCCTGAAATGAGAAACTATTTCTGAAAATATTAAAGTAGTGTCTGGTGGGAGGTAAAGATCGTTTCATGGGGGCGTGACCAGATGTGGAAGTGAGAGGACGTGCGTGCAGCTCCCTCTCCCTCCACTCTGAACAGCTGGGATGCTGATTGAGGGCATGTAGGCTGGCCACTGATGGGTGAGAGCAGCCGGGCTGAGCTGAATAGCCCTTATGTGCTCCGCTTTCCTGTACAATTCAGGTGCTAGTGCAGGCTTTGCTGACGGATCCACAGTGGCGGTGTGAGAGGCCCCCCTTGCTTGTCAGCAGCTAATGATGAAATCAGCTCCAGCAGTAGCTGCGTGTGTGTCTGGCGGGAAGCCGTGATGCAGTGAATCGTGACTCTGAGGATGAACTTGTGGACGCTGGATGCAAGTGAAAGCCCTTCCTCCTCTCTCTCTTCCTGCCCTACCTAATTTGTTTCTTTCAAACTGCTAGCCTGAACTGAGCTCACTAGGTAAATGCTGTCTGCGCTGAAATGTTGATGTGCTAAAAGAGAAACTGCTAGTTCTAAGGATTCTATGTTTAAAACACAAAGTCAGCTCCCAAAATCAGTGTGGAGACTGACAGGGAGCTGGTTTTTGAGACAATCTTAATAGCAGTAAAATCATCAGAATTGTGTCTTTGAAGATCATTTCATGTATTTTAGATGTAATTTGAATTATGCTCTTTACTGATATGCTGGCTGTGTGGAACTACTGACGCGCTATGAGAGCAACATTTACCATTTATCCTAAACATAAGAACAGTATTGAGGATGAACCTATGAATGCTGGATATAGGTGAAAGCCTTTCCCCCCCTCTTACTCTGTTTTCCTTGATAAGTTTTTCATATTGCTAGCTTGAGTTTACTATGAAAATGCTGGCTGTGTTGAAATGGTGATGCACTAAAGGAGAAGCATTTATTTTTCTTTTTTTTTTCACCAAGCAATGAATCAATCCTATGAAAAAGTGGGAGAGGCTGGCAGGGAGCTGCTTGATGGGACAGTCCTAATTGCAATATAAAACATTACAGAGAGTTGAGATTTGGAGGATTAACTCCTGCAGCACTGGATGACAGGTGAAAAGTTTGTTTTCTCTTTGTTCCCTGTTCCTCTTTCTGTACCAACAATTCAAATTGAGTTTGATCCTCAACACAAGACGTAAGGCACTAATTGCTGGTTCCAAGGACTTTATGCTTAAAACACAGAAAGGGCTACAAAATCAGTGTGGGAAACTGAAAGGAAGCTGGTTTGTGGGACAATCCTTAATAGCAGTAAAAATAGCAAATAGTAAAATAGTGTCTTTGAGGATCACCTCATGTATTTCAGAAGCAGTTTTGAATTGTGCTCTTCATTGATACGTTGGCTGTGTGGAACTGCTGATGCACTAAGGGAGTAACATTTACCATTCTTGTTGAACAGAAAAAGCAGCTTTAAGAAATGATGTGTGCGGCTGGCAATAATCATGGTTGATAAAAGGAGGAGAGGAGAGCTGGGCCTGAACTCCAATAGAGGACGGGTGGAAACAGATGGAAAGCTTTGAGGGCTCTATGCTCTATGTTTAAAACATATAAAAAAAATATAAAAAGGCAAATCTGGTAAACCTGGAGAAAGGATAAAAGTTTTTTTCTTTATACATAGATATATACCTCATCATTTTTTGACTGAAGTTATCTGAAGACACTAGTGCCTAAAGGAATAGTGGAGATAAAAGTATAACTACCAGGAGGTCCCTGGAAATCGTGAATATGGAGAAGATGACAAGGAAAAAGGTGAAGAAGCTTTGCAATAGGAAAGTTCACAAGCACAGCGCACAGTAAAAAATAAAGGTAGCCAAGCAGCAGCAAAATTAGAAAAATATACGCATACACCGGTCAAAGATCTTCAAACTTCCTTACAAGTTAAAAATCAGGGGGGGGCCCAGATACTAGAAAAAGTCAGGGCCAGCAAAAGATGGATATAAATATAGAAACCCCATCAATAATGGAGAATCCAGTATCAGCTTTGGAGGAGGGGGCCAGAAGTGGGGATGAACCCTCATTAATAGAAGTACTACTGGCAGTGAACTCTTGCAAAGCCTCTCTTAATAAAATGATGGAGCAACTGAGGGGGATAAGAGAGGAGATACATTTCTTAAGACATGATGCACAGAAAGTTTGTGAACGAACAATGGCTTTGGAAGGGAGAATGAGCCTGGTGGAGGATGATTTAAACCCATTCAAACAGGAAGTGAAGATGATTGGCGATAAATTAAATGCATATGCCTTTAAAATAGAAGATTTGGAGAACAGACTCCGTAGGAACAATGTAAGAATTTTGGGGCTAGCTGAGGGGTGTGAGGGCTCTAGCCCCATAAGTTTCATGGAGAAATGGTTGGTGGAGATTTTTGGGAAGGAAATTTTTCCTCCTTCTTTGCAATTGAAAGGGCACATAGGGTACCATTTAGAGTATCTCCTTCAGGGGGCCATCCCAGATCATTTTTGGTGAACTACTGTTTTCTAAGGACAAAGAGACCATACTCTAAAAGGCCAGGAGATATATTTTATAATGGGGTCAAGATTTTATTTTTTACAAATTTTTCCCCTGAACAGCAAAAAAAAGAGCTAAGTTTGTTGACATCAAGAAAAAATTGCAGCATCTCAAAACTGTATATGCTATGCTATATCACTCTCAGCTATGGGTAGTGGTATTAGGTGAAACACATTTTTTCTACGCCCCAAATGAGGCATTTATGTAGCTGGAGAAAAATGAAGAGAAGATACAGGATCAAGAGTGGAACACAGGAACTTAATCTATGATGTTTGGGTCCCAGTTTTTGATTGGACTGAATTTTATTCATTTTTTCTTTGGGGGGGGCTGCACGATAAAGAGTAAATGATAGCTGAGCGTCCTTTGGGGATGGGTTGGCCTGAGAATCCTGCTTTTTCCTCTGTCCCCTCTCCCTGGGCTGGGAGGGGGGACAGGGAGAAGGTGGATGCTCCGGTCATTGAAACAAATCACTTTAAATGCCCTTGGTATGGGCCTAATGTGGGCCAAGTGAAGGGTGTGAAAGGGATTTTTTGTATTTGTCTTTTGTGCATTTTTTTGTGTTTTTTTTGTGTTTTTTGTTTATTGTATTGGTTTTATTTGTTTTGGTTAGTGAACTACATGGTAATTGTCAGTTGGGTTTTTTTTATTTTTTTAGTGTGGATGGGGGGAAAAATTGCATGGGAAATTGGGAAATATACAAGTTAAATACTGGTCACGCACTACTATGTGATCTATGGGTTGTGTGGGACTATGTTTTTTGGGGAGGGAGGGAAGAAAGGGAAAAGTCACTGTAATAAAAATAATGTAAAGGGATTTGAGTATCAAGAGGAAACACGTTTAAAGGTCACGTAGCTTATGCTGGTTGATATATAAAGGAAAAAACAGGATTTAAATAGTGAAAGAATGACACAGGGAGGAAGAGAAAGAGAAAATATAGGTGGATTGAGGATATCAAGTTATTGATATTTGACTTTTTCTCTCCTTTTGATTTTTGTTCTCTTATTTCTTTTTTTTCATTATTAATTTCTTTTTTTTTTTTAACATAAAAGTTTATTTAAGCTTTAAACTTGTATACATACATAACTGTATAGATTAAAATTGAAAATGAAATGAAAAGTACAATGAAATGAAAAATCCAATGGAGTACAATTAGGTTATAGTATATGGTATTAGAAATTAGCAAACATATATTGAAACCAAGTTAACCCTTATTACACATGGTGATGACTAAGGCAGGATACTCCAAATGGTCGTAATATTATTAGACATGTCTTGCCAATATTGTAGGGATTGTTAAATTAATATATGATCTACCATTCTTACTAATAAATATTTCATTTATTATTGATGGTGGATATAAAAGGGTGGAAGGAGAAAAAGTAAGGAAAACGTTAGGGAAGAGTAAAATATATAAGAGAAAGTAATAGGAGAGGTTACCTTAGGTTACAATGCTAGGGAGGACCTGTTAGTATGATCCATAATATGGGAGTTGTATCCATGGTATTTATCACATTATATTGTTCTAAATCTCTAGGGATTTATCAGAGAGCTTGCATGTCAGTATATCAATAGAAAAGTATTCAAACCCTTTATCTAGCTCGTTAACTGTTTATAGGCCTGTGAGTGCTTGAATACAAACCAGGGAGACCAAGTTTTATGATATCTCTCGATAATCTCAGATGATTGTGCTGCTGTATCTTCCATCTCACAGATGTATGCGACTTTATGTAGCCAGTCTTTTAGTGTAGGGGTGTGCGTAGATTTCCAGTGAAGTGGAATAAGTGAATTGGCTGCGTTTATTAGATGTTTTGAAAGAGAGGCTTTATATTTCTTATATGAGAAATTTGTCACATGCAGCAAGCAGCAAGCCACATCTAGTTTTAGTTTGGTCTCCGTGATCTGCTGAATAACTTTTCTTACACCAAGCCAGAATGCTTGTATCATGTCACATTGCCACCATATGTGTAGCAGTGTACCTCTAGCCTTTTTGCATCTCCAGCATAAATCGGGTGTCTGAGGGTACCACTTATGTAGTTTATCTGGGGTGGCATACCAGTGGGTCAAAATCTTGTAAGCCATTTCCTGCATCCGTGTACTGATCGATCCTTTATGGGACAGAATACAGGCTGCCTCCCATTGTTTATCAGTGAACTGTGTGTCCTGTTCCCTTGACCATCTCTCTCTGAACCTATCCATGGCATTACTCTTCAAATTCTGTAACCAAGCATAAGAAATAGAAGTAGATTTTTCCACTAGTTCTCCCTTCATGCATATTTGTTCGAATTCACTAAGATCTCTCGAAAAGTTATTCCTGTGTAGAGCGGAGTTAACAAAACTGCGTACCTGGAAGTATGTCCACACAGGTATGTGTGGTGCTCTGTTATCTCTTCTAAATTGGGAGAGATCTTTTATCGTCTTGTTGGAGAAGCAGTGCCACACAAGAAGAGGTATTTTGGTGTCTGTTGTTGTCAGTAGGTGATTACCTATGCCCGGTGGGAAGTCTGGGTTATCTTTTAGCGGGGTGAGAGGGCTTAGCGGTGAAGAAAATTTAGTCTGTTTTGCTAGGTTGTGAAAAATGTCCAAGGAAGTACCTATGAGTGGGTGTGTCTTTACGGTATGGGGGTATTTCAATTTGGAAACCCAAGGCAAAAATTGAAGTGGGATTGAGCACAAGTCATTTTCTATGGTGACCCAATCTTTACTTTTTGAGTGGCAGTGCCAATCAATGATACGGGCAAGATGTGTGGCGTAATAATAATTTTTAAAATCAGGTATCCCTAATCCCCCCAAATTTGTGGGTCTAGTGAGAAGAAAGGCTTTAATACAAGGCGGTTTGTGAGCCCAGATGAATTTCATTTGTAGCGTGTGTAATTTTTTGAAAAAATTATGGGGTATTTTTATGGGAAGAGTGCATAGTAGGTATAGAATCTTTGGCAAAACATCATCTTACATATGGCTGCCCTGCCAAACCATGAAAAATATGAAGTGTGCCATTTTTGTAAGTCTTTTTCAATAATTTTAAGAAGAGGTGGAAAGTTATGCTCAAAAATCGAGGAGAGTTTAGGTGTTAGCCAGGTACCCAGATATTTTATTGCGGAATTCTCCCACTTGAAGGGGCTATTATTCTGAGCTCTAGTCAATTTGTCAGCCGGTAATGTGATGTTCATAGCTTCAGATTTTGAAAAATTAATTTTGAGGTTGGAGATGTAGCCAAATAGGGAAAACTCTTTCATTAATGAGGGGATAGATATATGCGGGTCTGTCAAAAAAAATAAAAGATCATCTGCGTAAGCCGCAACCTTGAATTCTCTATCTGTCAGTTTAAAACCACTAATAGAGCTATTTAAAAGGATATGTCTGATAAACGGCTCCAATGATATGATGAAGAGCAGAGGAGATAATGGACATCCCTGCCTAGTCCCATTTTTTATACTAACACTTTCTGATAACGTACCATTTATTTTAATTTTGGCTGAGGGATTTTGATACAATGCTGAAATCCACGTCAACATGTGTGGTCCCCGTCGTATGTGCTCACAGGTTTTCATCATGTAGTCCCAAGCTACTCGATCGAAGGCCTTCTCCGTGTCGGTGGACAAGAGAAAGCCCTCGATCTTTCGCTGATGTGCTGCATATATCAGGTCTAAGGATTTCGTGACATTATCTTTGTCTTCCCTATTGGGGACAAAGCCCACCTGGTTAGGTCCAGTTATGTCATGTAGTAGGGGTTTCATCCTATTAGCAATGATCTTAGCCAGAAGTTTGGCATCTAAATTTAGGAGTGAGATCGGTCGATAACTGGCGCAATGTGTTGGGTCCTTGCCTGGTTTGGGTTGTACTGTTATGTGTGCCGCCAGGAAATCATGTGGAACAGTTCTCTGTTTAGATAGTGAATTCAATGCGTTTGTTAAAGAGGAGGTCAGAATATCCGTAAATGTTTTATAATAAATGGCGCTAAAGCCGTCTGGGCCTGGGCTCTTTCCCGTTTTCAAGTCTTTGATAGCATTTTGAATTTCTGAAGCTTCTATTTGTTTTTCTAACTGTGCAATTGTCACGTACCTGATCGGAGTCTGAAGTGACGAGGTCGGCCTCCCTTGTATCTCCAACACGGGTCCCGCTGAGAGTGGGAACAGAGGGACCCCAAGGAAAGGAGGAACACGAGTGCCTGTAGAAGTAACCCAGGAATCTTGAGGCAGATGATGCGACTTTAGGTAGGCAGGAAGTTGCAGCGGATCGCAGGAGCCGAGATGCAGGGACTTGACAGGCAGCTTGGAGCCAAACAGGAAACAGGAGCGGAGTCACGGGAATAGCCGGGTTCGGAAGCAGGCGGAAAGCAAGGTTCCAAATCATCAGGCAGAAGCAGAGTCAAGTAGGAAGCCGGAATCAGGAACCAGTGAATCAGGATATGGGAGAGTCCAGAGGCAAGGTCAGGGGAGCCAAGGTTCAGCAACGGATATCAAGCAGGCAGGTAACACGGGATACAGATACAGGAACAGCTGAAGATCAGTCAGCACCTGTCACAGTCAGTGTGTCCTTTAAATAGGCCGTCTGGCGCCAAAGGGCCACGCGGGCACGCTCTCGCGGGCGCGCCCATTCCTTCGCGCACGCGCATTGGCACGTCTGCGATCCGAAGAGACCCTCCCGAACGCATGCGTACGCGAAGAGTCCTTTACGAACGTGCGTACCCGCGACAGTTCTCTTACATTGCCCCCTCCTTACGGGCAGCCTCCAGATGCCCCTCAGGGGCTTCTTCTCTGGATGGTGCTGAAAAAATGCTCGTACCTTTTGCGGGGCATGTACGTTAGAAACTGGTTCCCAGGAATTGTCTTCAGGGCCGTAGCCCTTCCATTTAATCAGAAACTGTGTTAGGCCATTCCTGGTTCTGCAGTCGAGAACAGCTTCTACCTCAAACTCTTCACTGCCCTCAACGAGCAGTGGAGGAGGGTTTTCTGGATCCCGGTTAGAAAAGGGATTGGGTACTGATGTCTTCAACAAAGAAATATGAAAAACAGGGTGAATTTTGAGATTCTTTGGTAGGATAAGTTCAAAGGCCACAGAGTTGATCCTCCTCTTCACAGCAAAGGGCCCCAGGTATTTTGGACCAAGTTTCTTGGAGGGACACTTACGTTTTAAATTAGCAGTGCATAGCCAAACCTTGTCTCCTGGATTCAGATTCAAGTTACCCCTCCTTTTCCTGTCAAAAAATCTTTTGTTATTAGCCTGAGCCTTAGAGATGGTGTCCTGAAGCACTTTATTGTTGGAGGTGAGCCAACTCAGTCTGTCTTGAACGGCAGGCACAGCAGAATCCACGGGTAATTCAGGCAAAAAGGAAGGGTGGTATCCATAATTGGCAAAAAAGGGTGTTTGCTTGGTAGCAGAGTGGATGGAATTGTTGTATGCAAATTCTGCTAGTGGAAGCAGAGGTGACCAATCGTCCTGTGAAAAAGAGCAGCGCAAATATTGCTCCAGCGTCTGGTTGGTTCTCTCCGTCTGTCCATTAGTTTGAGGATGGCAGGCAGAGGACAGACGGAGCTCGATGTTCAAGACTTCACAGAGAGATCTCCAGAATCTGGACGTGAACTGTACCCCTCGTTCAGAAGTGATATTATCGGGAATACCATGTAGCCTCATTATCTCTCGGATGAACATGGAAGCAGTCTCAGCGGCAGACGGGGTTCCTTGCATGGGTAAAAAGTGTGCCATTTTAGTCAAGCGATCAACCACGACAAATATGGTGGTAAAGTCTTCAGACGGGGGAAGTTCCACAATGAAATCCATGGATATCATGCTCCATGGTTTCTTAGGCACAGGAAGACATTCTAATAGGCCCCAAGTCTTGGCCCGGTCAGTCTTATTGCGTTGACAGGTCACACAGGATTTGACGTATCTTTTACAGTCTTGAATCAAGTCTGGCCACCAGAAAGAACGGGAAATTAGGTTGATACTCTTGTGAATCCCGAAATGGCCTGCCAAAGGATGATCGTGGCAACGCTTCAGGACAGAAACCCTGAACTGCTCTGGGACAAAGACCTGTTCCTTATGGTAATACAGCCCGCCCTTGAGTTGAAGAGATAAGTCTTGGGAAGGGGGATGCTCCAACAACTCAGCTCTTATTTGGGACGTCAGGTTGGTTTGGAGAAGAAGAAAGTTTTTGGCAGGTAAAATGGTGTCTGCTTCGGAAGGATGAACAGGATCATGGAACATGCGTGACAGCGCGTCTGGTTTCCCATTCTTAGAACCAGGGCGGAAGGTTATGTGGAATGTGAAACGGGAAAAGAACAATGCCCATCTTGCCTGCCGAGGTCTGAGTCGTTTAGCTGTTCTCAAATACTCGAGATTCTTATGGTCGGTGAAAATGAGTATAGGGTGCAAGGCTCCTTCTAACAGGTAGCGCCACTCCTCGAGGGCAGCTTTAATGGCCAACAGTTCCCAGTCCCCTACATCATAATTCTTCTCAGAGGGATTCAATTTCTTGGAGAATAATGCCACAGGATGGAGTAGGGACTTGGGGCCCTGTCGCTGCGATAATATGGCTCCCACTGCGATCTCAGAGGCGTCCACCTCCAGAATATAGGGCAAGGAAGGGTCGGGGTGCTTTAAGATGGGAGCTGAGGTGAACAAGGCTTTCAACTGTTCAAAAGATGTTTGTGCTTCAGTACTCCACCGGAAGGGAACATGCTGTTTGGTCAAAAGGGTGATAGCAGAAATAATACCAGAAAAGTTCTTAATAAATTTCCTATAGTAATTAGCGAATCCCACAAACCTTTGTACTGCCTTTCGATCTGTAGGAGCTGGCCATTCCAAAACAGCAGCGACTTTCTGGGGATCCATGGAGATCCCATCAGCGGAGATGACAAGTCCCAGGAATTGAATTGTCTGCTTTTCAAAATCGCACTTTTCAGCCTTGACATAGAGATGATGTTCACGAAGTTTACTCAAAACTTTTCTCACATGGGTACGGTGGACCTCGATAGAGTCAGAAAAGATAAGAATATCATCGAAATAGACAATGATAAAATGGTCAAGAAAGTCCTGAAAAACATCATTTACCAGATGCTGAAAGGTGGCTGGGGCGTTGCAGAGACCGAAGGGCATAACTAGATATTCAAAATGCCCAAAGCGTGACCTGAAGGCAGTCTTCCATTCATCCCCCTTTCTGATTCGCACCAAATTGTAGGCACCTCTTAGATCTAGCTTGGAAAAAACTCGTGCTCCGCGTAGTCTCTGAAATAACTCGGGAATTAAGGGAAGTGGGTACCGGTTCTTGATAGTTATTTTATTAAGATCACGATAGTCAATACAGGGCCTCAGTGAGTGATCTTTTTTCTCCACAAAAAAGATACCAGCTCCTGCTGGGGAGGAAGAGGCTCGAATAAACCCTTTTTCTAGACTTTCATCAATGTATTTGCGTAAGGCCTCTAGTTCAGGTTCCGAGAGAGGGTAAATTCGGCCGAAGGGAATTTCTGCCCCTGGTAGAAGTTCAATGGGACAATCGTAAGTCCGGTGGGGAGGTAAGCTCTCTGCACTCTTTTTATTAAATAAGTCCAAGAATTCATGATAGACTGTGGGTACTAATTTCATAGTTTCAGGGTCCGAGTGGATGCTGAGGAGAGGAGCAGGATTAACAAACTTTTTCGGGCAACAATGTCTCTGACAATAATTAGAGGAAAATTAGATATCTCCGGTAAGCCAGTCAATATGAGGGTTATGGGCCCTTAGCCAGGGTAACCCCAGGATAACAGGGAACATGGGGGACGTTATGACGTCCAACCGGAGCAGTTCCTGATGTTCCGAAGAGACTTGGCAAAGAATGGGTACAGTCTTTTGTGTAACAGGCCCAGACTTGAGACCAGAGCCATCTGCCAGATGCACAGTAAATTCCTGCCTCTTGGTACATACAGGAAGTTGATGTAAGGTGACAAAGGCTGAGTCCACAAAACAACTGCAAGCTTCGGAGTCTATAATTGCGGTTACAGGAATAGTCCTCCCTGGCAACTGAAACTGGAGCGAAAGAGGGAGGTGTAGCAGATCCCTCCCAGGAAGATGCAAAATGTAAGGTGGTGAAGAAGTGGGCTTGGCAGGTCTTATGGGACAAGCTTGGATGAAATGGCCCGCTCCTCCGCAGTAAAAGCATAGTCCGTCATGTACTCGCCGGAGGCGTTCAGAGGAAGATAGTGGTGGTCTTGAAAAGCTTCTGCGGGGAAACTCAGGGGGCTCCTTATTCTTGTAGGGACCCCTTGGTAATCTGGATGTGATTGTGGAGACAGGAGCAAAACTTCTTGAGAGAGTAGCTGGCTTGATACTAGCTTTCTCAGATTGCCTTTCACGCAATCGACGGTCAATTTGGATAACAAGATGGATCAGATCTTCCAGGAATGAGGGCACTCCTATTCGGGCAAGTTCGTCTTTTAATTGGTCAGAGAGTCCAAGACGAAATTGATGATGTAAAGCGGCCTTATTCCACTGCGTATCTAAACTCCAGGCACGGAAATCTGTTACATAGTCCTCCACGGATCTCAAGCCTTGTTGGAGTTTTCCCAGTGTAAATTTAGCAGTCTGTTGGAGGAAGGGGTCAGCATACAGCTGGGACATGGCTGAAAAGAAGGAGTCAGCGGAAGACAAGGCCGGATCATGGTGTTCTCTAAGATGATGAGCCCAGGAGAGTGGTTCATTTCGTAGGAGTGTAATGATAAATCCCACTTTAATATGTTCGGATGAGAAGGTTCGTGGTAATAAGGAAAAATGAAGTTCACAGGCATTTTGAAAAGTGCGAAACAATTTGCGATCCCCTGAAAAATGCTCTGGCAAGGGTACTCTGGGTTCAGGAGGCAGAGAGGTTTCGTTGAGCAGGCAAAAGTCAGTCTGTACAGACATATTTACAAGTGCAAGGAGAGCAGATGCAGATGAGGCACCAAGCAGATTCGGTAGACGATCTTGCATCTGGCCCAAGTCTTCTTGGAGATTTCGTACGGTATGGGCTAGTGCAGAAATTACCCGGCAGATGTCCATAACAGGTGAGGCCTCCCTTTCAGACTCCATTGCTGGCTGACTGATACTGTCACATACCTGATCGGAGTCTGAAGTGATGAGGTCGGCCTCCCTTGTATCTCCAACCCGGGTCCCGCTGAGAGTGGGAACAGAGGGACCCCAAGGAAAGGAGGAACACGAGTGCCTGTAGAAGTAACCCAGGAATCTTGAGGCAGATGAAGCGACTTTAGGTAGGCAGGAAGTCACAGCGGATCGCAGGAGCTGAGATGCAGGGACTTGACAGGCAGCTTGGAGCCAAACAGGAAACAGGAGCGGAGTCACGGGAATAGCCGGGTTCGGAAGCAGGTGGACAGCAAGGTACCAAATCATCAGGCAGAAGCAGAGTCAAGTAGGAAGCCGGAATCAGGAACCAGTGAATCAGGATATGGGAGAGTCCAGAGGCAAGGTCAGGGGAGCCAAGGTTCAGCAACGGATATCAAGCAGGCAGGTAACACGGGATACAGATACAGGAACAGCTGAAGATCAGTCAGCACCTGTCACAGTCAGTGTGTCCTTTAAATAGGCCGTCTGGCGCCAAAGGGGTCTGTGGTTTGTCTGCAGGAGACCCATTTAACAAAAGAATCGATTGTACATTTAAAAAGAAGAAAATTTCAGACTCAGTATCACTCGGTATATACTTCATGTTCAAGGGGGGTGAGTGTTTTGATTGGGACAGGAGTTGAGTTCTCCTGCAGACAGATCAATATAGATGATAGTGGACGGTATATTTTTTTGTATTGTATTATTGGGGGATTGACCTGCATCTTGGCTAATATATACATCCCTCCACCGTTTAAAGCGGAGATCTTATATCAATTGATTAAATTTAGGTCTGGTAAACCCAATTTCCCAATAATGGTGGCGGGAGACTTCAATATGGTACTAGATGGGAGAGTAGACAGATATCCACCAGGAACTCAGGTTGGAAAAGGGGTTGCTACGCTTTCACAAATAGCAGAATTGGGGTTAGGCGATATATGGGGGTTGAGGAACCCAACTGATCAGCAATATTCTTGTTTTCCAAAAACTCATTCCATGCTTTCTAGGATTGATTTAGCTCTCGGCAGTGAAGATATGTTTCACTTTGTTAAGAATATAAAATATATGCCCAGCGGCCTTTCAGATCACTCTCTATTGGTTGTATCACTGAGTCGAGGAGAGGAGCCTGGTAAAAGGGAATGGAAAATTAGCTCATATTGGCTAGAGATAATAGGGGGTAAAGAGGAAGTGTCATCATCCTTGGAGGAATTTTGAAGATCGATGCCGGGACAGCTTCACCTGCATTAGTCTGGGATACCCTTAAGGCTTATCTTAGGGGGATACTGATACAGCATATAGCGAGAATTAGGGGCAGACTAAAGAACAGGAAAAACTGGTTGGAAACAAGGTTATGGAAGTGGAACGGAAGTATGTAGAGAGGTCAACCCCTGGGGCACTTCAGGAATGGGTTAAAACCCAACAAGAGTATAAGGACTTACTACAAACAAAAGCTGAAAATAAATTGTTGTTTCAGAGACAGCATTACTATGTGGAAGAAGAGAGTGTAGGACATTTGTTGGCCCGATTAGCAAAGGCAAATACAGCTACTACTGCTATACCCGCTATTAGAATGGGGGGGGGGGGGGGATAACAGCATATGGCCCTGAGATTGTAGATACCTTTAAAACATATTATGAAAAATTGTACAGTGCCCAAGGTGGAGAGGTAAAGGGGGAGGTATGGGATTTTTTTTAGAGACCTGATGATTCCTTGCCTTACTGAGGAAGATAGAGAGGCATTGGGTGCCCCTATAGGTTTGGAAGAAGTAAGACAAGCGGTGTCAGCTTTGGCAAACCAGAAAACTCCTGGGCTGGATGGCCTGCCTGCAGAGATATATAAATAATACGAAGAGGTATTGCTACCAGAGCTATTATAGTCCTTCCAAAAGAAGGGAATAATTTACTTGATCCATCCTCCTATAGGCCAATAATACTGTTGGGTACAGATGTGAAAATTTTGGCAAAGATATTAGCTGAGAGGTTAAAGAAGATAATTCTGAATTTGATTCATATAGACCAAATGGGGTTTATACTAAATAGATCAACCAGTATTCATATAAGGAGGGTGCGGGTAAATCTGCAGGCACCGGCCATTAATGTAGGGTCAAGGGAAATATTATCTTTGGATGCGGCCAAGGCCTTCAACAGTCTGGAATGGTATTATTTGTGGCAGACCTTGGCCGTATTCCAATTTGGTCCAATATATGTGGGATGGGTAAGACTTTTTTTATGAAAGTCCTAGAACAAAAGTGAAGATAAACAATATATGTGTAATTTTTTTTTTTTACCCGGGGTTGAGACAGGGGTGTCCCTTGTCTCCCCTGTTATTCGCTTTGGCAATGGAGCCTTTGGCTATATCTATCAGGTCATCTGTTGGGGTACATGGATTTTAGAGGATTTCAGGAGAGGAGAAAATAGCATTATATGCTGATGATGTGCTGGTGTTTTGGGGGAATATGCAGGGGTCCCTGGCAGTACAGGTTTTGGGCAGATATCGGGCCTAAATATAAATTGTCACAAATCAATGCTGCTTCCAGTTGACCCGCTGAAAATTGCTTTGCCACCAGAGCTTCCACAGGTGGAAATAGTCAATAGGCTTAAATATCTAGGAATATACATAACGTTAAATCCCAAAGAATATATAATAAACAACATTGTCCCACTTTTAGATAGACTTAGGTGCAAAGGGAAGGTGTGGAGACAACTACCCCTGTCAGTGGCAGGAAGGTGCATCTTAATTAAGATGACATGGATGCCTCAGCTGTTCTATGCTCTACACAACTCTCCAATTTGGATAAATAGACAATGGTTTCAGAAGATTGATATTATATTTAGAGAAATGATCTGGAAAAAAAAACAGTCAAGAATACGGTTATGCACCTTACAGTTGCCAAAGGATAGGGGGGATTGGCAGTTCTGCGTCCATGGTGCTATTTTTGGCATCACAGTTGCAGAATTTGAAAGGATGTAATAATTTGTCTGAATATAACCCAACTAGGGATCTGTTGTTACTGGGCAAGTGTCACAACTGTTTGATAGTGGCTTTGGAGGCTGATTCTTTGTCAATTAAATATCCTACTTTATTAATGTTAAAGAAATTATGGAAAGCAGTTAAAGGAATATTAGAGTACTAGGGATTTACAGATCTCTCGCCATTATGGAACAATAGGCATTTGCAGGAATAGTCCAACGTAGAGAAGAGCAGGGACTGGGAGAGATGTGGACTTACTCGCCTCTCCCAATTATATAGGTTGGGGGTATTTAAGTCCTTTCTGGAGTTAAGGGAAGATTATGGTATATCAAATGAGTCCTTTTTTAAGTATTTACAAGTTAGACATGCCTTGAGGATTCAAATTAAAGAGAAACCACCAGAATGGAGTGAGGCAAACTTTCTTTGGAAGATAATTGATGCTGATGTATCTAGAGGTTTAATCTCATTTATATATGATGGTATTTGTGACAGAGTTATAAAGGGAAATGAGGAGGTCCCTTGTAGGAGGGGGTGGTAGGAGGATCAGGGAGATATATCCAGTGTAATATCGGGGACCATTAGCTCTCGTGGCAGATGCGTTTGTCAGTGATTCAAGCCAGTCAGGAACTATATTTAAGGGCATGGTAGCCCATTTTTATTAAAAAGGCAAATAAAAGTCCATAACATAAAGCGTTCCCACGCAGGGGTTCATCTCCAGCAAAAAACACAATAGGAAATGCTAGCCCACCTGGCTCTCTTTAGCAGTACCTCTGCTCTTTATCCTGGTCACACAGACCACAGGATTCCTCAATGTGGATGGCTTCACTTTAGCGCCCACAGCTCTGCTTTGGCCTTAGTCCTCAGGTCGATCCACTGCCTCTTGCAGTTACACATTCTGGCTGCCTCCTGCAGCCCCTCTGACTCCTGGAGACCTCCTGTCTCTCTGGGTGTGGAGCAGTCTCCAACTGGGAGCCATGAGGTCTTCCCATACCCTCATTATAAGTGCTGTGCTCACCTGAGCACACACCCTGCTGGTAATCTACAAAGTCTGGACACAGGGTTGGAGATCCCGTCCCACCCAAGACACTATGGAATCTCCAAACTACAGAGCCCCATGACCGAATACCAAAACCTGGAGAAAACTGCCAGAGCAGTTTTCTCCGTTTCAAATTTACACTCTGTAGCTCTGCACTCAGCCAATACGCAGACTCTGTGTCCACTTTAACCCCATTTTCATAGTGACAGGGACTCTCACTATTACACCAGTGAACAATGGAAGCATATCTCTGAGATGGGCCCCTTAAGCACTCTGTCACCATCACAATCTGTGCCTTATCTGATGTTATTACATAGAGCATATAAAACACCTCAGAAATTATTTCTTTATGGGTGGAGGACAGATGCTAGATGTCAAATATGTAGAGACCCAAAGGGATCTAATTCACATGATGTGGACGTGCCCCAAACTAAATAGATACTGGAGCAAAGTTATTGATAAAATAAATCAGATATTTGGAGTATCTCTTGGTTTGGACCCTAAAATATGTTTACTGAGTTGTATGGAGGAAAATAGGAGTATAGGTGGGAAGCAAAGAGCCATAATTAGATGTCTTTTTCTTGCACGAAAATTGATAGCAAGAAGGTGGCTGGCAATGAGTCCGCCAACCCGGGTAGAGTGGGAGGGGGAGGTTAATAAAACAATAAGAATGGAGAAATTTGTTTATAATAAAAGGGGAAATACCAAAATGTTTAAGAAAATATTACAAATATACAAATTGTATATACAAAATTTACAGGCGACACGCCTCACGACGATATAAGTCGGCAGAATGGCATGGGCAGGCAGAATCACGTAACACTACACACACAGTAGAACATGCCAGGCATACATCACACCCCCCTTTACCCCCCGACCCCCCCGATCACCCCCCAATCACCCCTCCCTCCGTCACACTGACACCAAGCAGATTTTTTTCTCTGATTACTGCATTGGTGTCAGTTTGTGACAGTTAGTGTGGTAGGGCAGTTAGTGTTAGCCCCCTTTAGGTCTAGGGTACCCCCTAACCCCCCTAATAAAGTTTTAACCCCTTGATCACCCCCCATCGCCAGTGTCACTAAGCGATCATTTTTCTGATTGCTGTATTAGTGTCCCTGGTGACGCTAGTTAGGGAGGTAAATATTTAGGTTCGCTGTCAACATTTTATAGCATCAGGGACCCCCATATACTACCTAATAAATGTTTTAACCCCTTGATTGCCCCCTAGTTAACCCTTTCACCACTGATCACCGTATAACCGTTACGGGTAATGCTGGTTAGTTCGTTTATTTTTTATAGTGTCAGGGCACCCGCCGTTTATTACCTAATAAAGGTTTAGCCCCCTGATCGCCCGGCGGTGATATGCGTTGCCCCAGGCAGCATCAGGTTAGCCAATACCGCTAACACCCACGCATGCAGCATACACCCCACTTAGTGGTATAGTATCTGAACGGATCAATATCTGATCCGATCAGATCTATACTAGCAATCCCAGCAGTTTAGGGTTTCCAAAATTGCAGTGTTAGCGGGATCAGCCCAGATACCTGCTAGCACCTGCGTTTTGCCCCTCTGCCCTGCCCAGCCCAGCCCACCCAAGTGCATTATCGATCGATCACTGTCACTTACAAAACACTAAACGCATAACTGCAGCGTTCGCAGAGTCAGGCCTGATCCCTGCGATCGCTAACAGTTTTTTTGGTAGAATTTTGGTGAACTGGCAAACACCAGCCCCAGGCAGTGTCAGGTTAGTGCCAGTACCGCTACCACCCACGCACGCACCGCACACCTCCCTTAGTGGTATTGTATCTGAACGGATCAATATCTGATCCGATGAGATCTATACTAGTGTCCCCAGCAGTTTAGGATTCCCAAAAAGGCAGTGTTAGTGGGATCAGCCCAGATACCTGCTAGCACCTGCGTTTTGCCCCTCCGCCCGACCCAGCCCAGCCCACCCAAGTGCAGTATTGATCGATCACTGTCACTTACAAGACACTAAACACATAACTGCAGCCTTCGCAGAGTCAGGCCTGATCCCTGCGATCGCTAACAGTTTTTTTGGTAGAATTTTGGTGAAATGGCAAGCACCAGGCCCAGGCAGTGTCAGGTTAGCGCCAGTACCGCTACCACCCACGCACGCACCGCACACCTCCCTTTTGTGGTATAGTATCTGAACGGATCAATATCTGATCCGATGAGATCTATGCTAGCATCCCCAGCAGTTTAGGATTCCCAAAAAGGCAGTGTTAGTGGGATCAGCCCAAATACATGCTAGCACCTGCGTTTTGCCCCTCCGCCCGACCCAGCCCAGCCCACCCAAGTGCAGTATTGATCGATCACTGTCACTTACAAGACACTAAACACATAACTGCAGCGTTCGCAGAGTCAGGCCTGATCCCTGTGATCGCTAACAGTTTTTTGGTAGCGTTTTGGTGAACTGGCAAGCACCAATGGCCTAGTACACCCCGGTCGTAGTCAAACCAGCACTGCAGTAACCTTTGGTGACATGGCGAGTCCCATAAGTGCAGTTCAAGCTGGTGAGGTGGCAAGCACAAGTAGTGTCCCGCTGCCACCAAGAAGAAGACAAACACAGGCCCATCGTGGCCATAGTGCCCTTCCTGCTGCAGCGCCCGTACTTCCCCCATTCAGTGGCAGTCGGCTGCATGAGAGGCATTTTCTTTATGTCCTCCTGAGTACCCCTACCCAACGAACCCCCCCAAAAAAGATGTCATGTCTGCAGCAAGCGCAGATATAGGTGTGACACCCAATATTATTGTCCCTCCTGTCCTGACAATCCTGGTCTTTGCATTGGTGAATGTTTTGAACGCTACCATTCACTAGTTGAGTATTAGCATAGGGTACAGCATTGCACAGACTAGGGGCACTTTCACAGGGTCTCCCAAGATGCCATCGCATTTTGAGAGACCCGAACCTGGAACCGGTTACAGTTATAAAAGTTAGTTACAAAAAAAAGTGTAAAAAAAAATATATATATAAAATAAAAAAAAAATAGTTGTCGTTTTATTGTTCTCTCTATTCTGTCTCTGTTTGTTCTGCTCGTATTTACTGTATTCTATTCTGCAATGTTTTATTGTTATTATGTTTTATCATGCTTGCTTTTCAGGTATGCAATTTTTTATACTTTACCGTTTACTGTGTTTTATTGTTAACCGTTTTTTTGTCTTCAGGTACACCATTCACTACTTTGAGTGGTTATACCAGAATGATGCCTGCAGGTTTAGGTATCATCTTGGTATCATTCTTTTCAGCCAGCGGTCGGCTTTCATGTAAAAGCAATCCTAGTGGCTAATTAGCCTCTAGACTGTTTTTACAAGCAGTGGGAGGGAATGCCCCCCCCCCACCGTCTTCCGTGTTTTTCTCTGGCTCTCCTGTCTCAACAGGGAAACTGAGAATGCAGCCGGTGATTCATCCAGCTGACCATAGAGCTGATCAGAGACCAGAGTGGCTCCAAACATCTCTATGGCCTAAGAAACCGGAAGCTATGAGCATTTCATGACTTATGGGGCGTACACACGGTCGGACTTTTCGTCTACAAAAGTCCAACGTACGCCGACGGACTAAAGCTGGCTGGTAATCCGATCGTGTGTGGGCTTCTTCGGACTTTCAGCTGACTTTTTCAGCCTCAAATCCGACGGACTTTAGATTTGAAACATGCTTCAAATCTTTACGTCGTAACTACGACGGACCCCGAAATCCGCTCGTCTGTATGCTAGTCCGACGGACAAAAAAACGACGCATGCTCATAAGCAAAAACTAAACGGAAGCACTCGGTCTAGTAAAACTAGTGTTCGTATTGTAGGTAGCACATTCCTCACGCTGCAAAATCTGTGATCGTTGAATGCAGCGCATTTAATGTCTTCTTTACGAATGCTATAAAGAACGAAGATGTTTTGCTGTTCATATTCAAACAGAGTTCTCCCAAACAGATTTCTGGATTCTTTTTCTCTTTGATCTCATGAATGACATGGGATGCTTTTTCAAAACAATGTTTCCATACTAATAATACTTTTTAAACTTTTTTTTTTTTGGTGGCGTCATCTTTTCTTGTAATTTTTATCCAGATATTTATTTTATGATTGTTGTGGAACTTTTTTTCTGTTTATCTATAAATTTGTTTGTAAAGTTACCACAGGGAACCCATTTTTATATATATTTTTTAAATTTTTTTTAATGTTTGTAAAGTTACCACAAAGAACCCTTTATAATTTTTGTTTTTATAGTGATTTGTTATTTTTTTTATATAAAGTTAACCCAAAGAACCGTTTTTGGTTATGTATCTTTTTTTTTTAAACACTTACCACTCGAACATTATTAACATTATTTTAATCTATTTTTGGTGTGTTTTTGCAAAATCAATGAGATTGTTGTCCCTTGTTAATTTAAAACATTGTGTCTAAAATCTATGATTTAAAATAAAAAACCTAAACTTAAAAAAGATCCATTTATTTATGGTCTAAATAAAATAAAGAGGAAGTCAACGCTGGAAAAAGTATGTGTACAAGAAAATAGGGATCTTGAGGAGTCCATATAAGAGGGAGCACAATCTGGTCCAAGAATCCCAGAGATCAACAGCACCAGCAGATGATATAGATGTCCCCAGACTGTGGTACTACAACAGCCTGCGTCTTCTGTCAGACCAGGCTGAACCTAAGTCATCACTTTCTTCTCTTCCCTGCAGCCTTTCCTCCACACTGTCCTGCAGCCTTCCCTGCAGCCTTCCCTGTAGCCTTCTTTCGAGGCTGTGGCTCTGGTGTTTCAGTTGTGGCAGAAGGAGGAGGAGGAGGAGGGGGGGCTGCCTCATGTAGTTGGGTGTTTCGTGTTAGCGTGCCCTGCAGCCCCTTCTGGATTGTTTCCCCAAATAGTCGCTCACAAATGAGGCGCTGCTCCCAATCCATTTGAAGAAGCCTGCTGGCTAAGTAGCAGCCATAGGACTCTTCCGCTTCGGGGGGGCTCCTTAAAAAACGGGTGGCCTCTTGCATGAGGCGCAGGGATGCCTCCTGTGTGACCGTCCCCTTCCTGGCCCTTTTTTTGGGAAGGTGGAGGGGAGGCACTTGGGATTCGGTCAGGCTCCTACTGGGCCCAGCCACCTCACTTGGCCAAGCCACCTCACTTGGCCCAGCCACCTCACTGGGAGCAGCCACCTCCTGCCTGACACTGGGCCCAGCCTCCTCCAGGATGATGGTGAATCCGGCCTCCTCCAGGCTGTCCATGGGCCCGGTCTCCTCCTGCCTGCCACTTTCCCCACATTCCTCCTGGATGGACTCATCCTGTGTATAAAAAAAGGACAATAGTTTTAGTATTTTTTTTGGGTTCATCAATGACACACAGTTTGCTTCTCATGACTAGCAAATTCAATGTGAATACATCTCTTTAATAAAAGAGTCTAATCAGACACCCTAATTATTTCAAGCAGGTGCCAAACATATTTAGCCACTACTGTCAATTTATATGTATACACAATTTTGAGGGCAAAATTATTTTAGACAATTATAACATCCAGTTAACATCATTAATATTAGTACAGTAAATATTTGTTAAAATAATTTACCTGACTCCAGATGGTCATATCCGGTTCATCCAGGATGGAAGACCCAGCTTGCTCCTCATCAGCCTCTGCTGTGGTGGAGGGAAGGGTGGAGGGAAGAGTGGAGGGAAGGGTTGAAAGTGATGCCCTGGCTTCAGTCTGGTCATCAAGAAAACGGAGTTGATTGTAGTACCACAGCCTGGGTACATAAACATCATCTGCTGATGCTCCTGATCTCATTGATTCCTGGATCTTCTTATGTTCCCTCTTATACATGTTCCTCAGGACCCCAATTTTCTTGAGCAATGTCTCCATTGTTGTTTCCGGGATGGTCGCCTGGACAAAGGCCAGAAGTCTCTCCAGCGTTGACTTCCTCACATGCTTTGCATAATACTGTGGGTGTTTCACCTCCCACAAATTCCTCATCTCTCTATATTTAGAAATAAAAGCAGTAAGGAACTCTGGATCCTTAAATAGGGGATTCATAATGTCTGTATAAAAGATAAAGTCACAAGACAAAAAACACTTTTATTGGGTTTCTGCTAAACCCTCATCATCTTATTCCTATGTAGGCCTCATCAATCTGTCAAGCCATATAGGCCGCTTGCTACAAAGTCTTGACCAAAAGTATAAATTTTAAATTACCTTCGTTTAGTAGCGTCTCGGTCCACTATCACCTACGCACAGAACGTACGTATGACACAATACGTAACAGCGCTTTATACACTGCACATGCGTAATACTACGCCTATTTGGCCCGCCCCTGACGTTCTTTTTGTTCACGCATATAACCCGTTCTTGACTCTACGCACAGAACGTACGTACGACACGTGCGCAAGGCCCCTCTTTATACACTACGCATGTGTGAAACTCCGCCTGCGTCGCCCGCCCCTGACGTCCAATTTTAACTCATGTTCTCCGCCCCTTAATTCTACGCACAGAACGTACGTACGACACGTGCGCAAGGCCCCTCTTTATACACTACGCATGTGTGAAACTCCGCCTGCGTCGCCCGCCCCTGACGTTCAATTTTAACTCATGTTCTCCGCCCCTTAATTCTACGCACAGAACGTACGTACGACACGTGCGCAAGGCCCCTCTTTATACACTACACATGTGTGAAACTCCGCCTGCGTCGCCCGCCCCTGACGTTCGATTTTAACTCATGTTCTCCACCCATTTTTAGTTACGGCGCGTAGTGGGGTGAATAATTGCGGAGACACATGACATGTTTACTACCTCAGGTAGCGAAGAAAGCCCGGAGGCCGGAACGTCAAGATCTGTGAGGCCTAGATTTAAGGCCTCCAATATGTCCTTTGAAGAGATGGTGGAGATGGTGGCCATTCTTAAAAAAAAGGACTATGATGGGAAGTATGGGCCGTACGCCCGGCCAAATTTGCGCAAGGCCAAAATAATGGCGAAGGTGGTGGACACTTTACAGGCTTATTTTGGGGTACAGCGCTCCAAGGATCAAATTAGAAAAAGATGGTCTGACCTGAAACTCAGGGAGCCGGATCAGTACAGACGGATCCGTAAAGTGCTGCAAAAAAGTAAGTACCTGTGTTTTTATCTTGTGTTGATTACCTCGTATACCGCTCCATGTGCTTTTCATTCATATACGATTGTTTGCATCGTTTAAAACGATCTTTTAATAAACATCGTTACATATCTATATATAATATATACATATATATCTCTCTCTATATATATATACACATAGACATATATATATATATATATATATATATATATATATATATATATATATATATATATATATATATATATATATATATATGTGTATATGTGTGTATATATATATATATATATACACACACACATATATATATATATATATATATATATATATATATATATATATATATATATATATATATATATATATATATATATATATGTGTGTGTGTATATATATATATATATATATATATATATATATATATATATATATATACATACATATGTATGTATGTATGTATGTATATATGTATGTATATAGATATATAGGTAGATATAGATAGATATAGAATTTTTTTCTTTTTTTTTAATTAAATTAATATCTATTTTTAGATTTAGATTTTGTTTGAGATTGAAGATTTATATTTTGTTATAGATATATAGAGAGAGAGAGATCCAAAGATTTTTTGATATATTTTGATATTGATATCTAGATATCGAGATATCTATCCATCTTGATATGTCTTTAGAAATTAAAATCTTGAAGTCTACTAGGAACTCTACACAAACAGACAATTTGTACACCACTTCACTACAAATGTTTGAAGATTAGTATGTACTAAAATATCTGTGTGCTAAGTATATTAATTTTTTGCTTCACATAGGGGAAAAATCACTCAGCCAACAAGAGGAACCCAGTCCCCCCCAGCAAAAGAACATACTTGGGAAATCAGCCCAAGCCCCACTGAGGATGTGGAGGAAGGAGAGGTGGGCGACATGGGCACCCCACCAGGTGAGTGTCTGACACACCAGCTTATGGTAATCTATGCATGGCTGCCTTTTATTTTATGTAATTTTTCTACTCTATTTTAGGTGATCTGGTTGTGCTTGAGTCAAGCAACAGCGCCACCCCCGAGGATGTTCATGAAGTATGCGACATGGGCACCCCACCAGGTCAGTGTCTGAGACACCAGCTTTATGGTAAGGTAAACTATGTGTGCATATTTCTAAACATATTTTTTTTTTCATTCCACTTTAGGTCCAAGTGACTATTTCACCACAGACAGTGCCCAACGGCTAATTGCTCAAATAATGGCCTGGAATGGGGAGATCGATCAAATGCGGAATCGGCTGGATCGTATGCAGCAGGAAATGAAGGACATGGTTGATGTTTTGGGTCGAATCTAAATGTCCTTTTTTAAACCCCAAAACATCGATCATGTCCTTCATTTCCTGGTTTGCTGACCCCATTCTGGGCCTTCTCTTTATTATTTTCTGTTAAATTATATGCCTGTTTAACAACATTTAAAAAAGGAGGCCTATTTTTCAAAAAACCAAAAAAAAAAAATAAAAAAAAGGATTTGAAAAAAGACAAAAAAAAAAAAAAGGATTTTAAAAAACACCAAAAAAAAAAGGATTTGAAAAAAGACAAAAAAAAAAAAAGGATTTTAAAAAACACCAAAAAAAAAAAAAAAAGGATTTGAAAAAAGACAAAAAAAAAAAAAAAAGGATTTTAAAAAACACCAAAAAAAAAAAGGCCTGTTTGCTAAAATCAAAATGCCCAACAAATTTTATTTTTGATTATCTAAAAATATTTAACTCTAATTATATTATTCTAAATTTATTTAATATATCTTTATATTTTTGGCTAGGAACATTTTATACTAAATGCATAACTGAATGGATACCAAAGATTAAAAACATCTGCTTAGAATTAAATAAATGTGTGGTTTGTTATTTCAATGCTCAGTATCAGTTTGTTTATAAATTTCAAAAAAGTGGTTTACAGTGGCAATGGAGCTTATTTAGAAATTTACAAGGAAAATACAGTTGGCACTACAACTGCTCGACCATAACCTAGGAGAAAGCCCAAAAGAAAGGCAAGCAATAAATATAATTCAAGATTTCATCAAGATTGTTTTTATTTTAAATCTTTAGATATCCTGGCCCATTGCAATGGCCCCCCTACCCATAAAATAATTAACATATTGCTGTCTAACTTGACGGGCACTTTGGGGGGCCAAGCCAGTATGGACAGTATCCAGGCCCGTAAGATTCTCAACGATAAGTCCGGCCTCAGGCCCAACTGGCACCATATAATTTTGAGAATGTTTGTGCAAAAAGTTGTGCAGGATGCAGCACGATAAAATTATAAAATTAAGTTTGTATTCCGCCAAATTAATGGAGGTTTGAAACAGGCGGAACCGGCTGGCCAGAATCCCAAACGCATTCTCAACCACTTTTCTAGCTCTGGCCAGCCGGAAATTAAAAACCCTCCTCTCCGGGGTGAGAGTTCTTTGGGGGAATGGCCTCATGAGGTGCTTGCTCAGAGCGAAGGCTTCATCGGCAATGAAGACAAAGGGGAGTCCTTCCACGTTATCCGCATCAGGTGGCAATCCCAGGCCACCACTCTGGAGACGCTGGCAGAACTCCGTCTGGGCAAATACTCCTCCATCCGACATCCGGCCATTCTTCCCCACGTCCACATATAGAAATTCATAGTGTGCTGACACCACCGCCATTAAAACTATACTGTGGAACCCCTTATAATTAAAATAGTATGACCCCAAATGGGGTGGTGGCACAATGTGGACATGTTTCCCATCTATAGCCCCTCCACAATTGGGAAAGTCCCAACGGGTGGCAAAATGGGATGCCACAGTCTGCCATTCCTGTGGCGTTGAAGGAAACTGGGGAATCAAACAAGAAAACAAAAATCAGTAATTTTGAATCGAACATGGCAAGAAAATTATACAATTAAAAACATTATTCCACAGCATCAGTATAACATTAAATAATGTATATCTTCTGGAAGAAATAATATTGAAAGGCACACTTATCAGATTGCTCACCCCCTCTGATGGAACATTGATTACATTTTAGGGGGTGGTGAAATTACCAAAAAATATTAATTTTAGGACACACAGGGATTTATGGACTAAAAAGGCTACAAGACTGCAGTTGTCCCACTCTGCAAGTGCAGTTGCTCCCCAGCTTAAAGTAAATGAGGTAAGGTAAAAAGGCTTTCATGTTGCAAGGAGTACACAACCACATGCAAGGGCAATTAATGAAAACACTTTGTGGCTTGTATATGATTTGATGATGGAAATCAGCAGAGCTTCTGCTCATTTACTAAAGCACTGGAGCAAATGCACTTGTAGAGTGCACATGCATTTTGCAAAGTGCAACATATATTTGCTTTTTAAAAATCAACACCACAGAAGATTCTAGCAAATTATTAGGGGGGGGGGGTTGAAATCAAGCTAATTATAAGCACACTATTTGGATAGAGTTTAGGGGAAACAAAATACAATGCAGCTGACTAAATACATTCAAACTGAGTAGACTAGGTGAATATGTGACCAGCATTGTATGCTGGAGAGGTTATTGAAGGCAAATATACATGCATGACAAAAAAGAACATGAAACAAATCAAGCATGCGTGAGAAGAAAAAGGGGACATTCACACTATATTACAATGATGGTAAGTAGTGTTTGAGCTAAGAAATACATTACATTATCAAAGAATAAATAAAAGAACATGTGATGCTAATAAAAGAAAAAATTCTTACCTTAATATAGTCCTTCTGCAGGACCTGGATGATGGCAGAACAGGTCTCTGGGATAATGATCCCCAGAGCCTGGGGGGGAGATGCCTGTCGAGAACTTGAGGTCCTGCAGGCTTCTCCCCGTCGCCAAGTACCGCAACGTGGCAACTAGCCTCTGCTCCGGAGTGATGGCTTGCCTCATGCAGGTATCCTGCCTGCTGATATAGGGGGTCAGCAAAGCCACCAAACGGTCAAAAACGGGGTCCGTCATCCGGAGAAAGTTCCTGAAATCCTCAGGATTATTCTCACGGATCTCACGGAGCAATGGCATGTGACAGAACTGGTCACGCTGGAGCAACCAATTCTTGGTCCATGAACTCCTCCTCGCCCTGTTCATGGACTGATCTTGGTCTGAAGAATAAACTACAGCACCAAACACATACAATGCACGAGCTCGACGACGAGTACGTACAGGTAACATGGCTATAAAACGGTCGGCTGGTCAGAACGCACTTAACAGAACGCACTGAAGAACAGCAAGGCCTGTGAAGAACGACCTGAAAATCAGGAACGAGCGGCCAATAAAACAAAGATTTCTCAATGCCAACTGACCAAACGCACTGAAAAGCAGATACAAACCTCACAAGCACAGACTGAACAACAGTTAAAACGAACTGAAAAATACGAGTCTCACAAGCGCGAATCGTCTCTCACCAAACTTCTACTAACACGAGATAAACACGAGATTAGCAGAAGGAGCCCAAAGGGTGTCGTACGGGCTATTGAACTTCCGTTTTATAGTCTCGCCGGACTTGATGTACATCACCGCGTACTAGGCTGTCAAACTTTTGTGTGGTCGTGTGTAGGCAAGTCCGTTCGTTAGAAAGTCTGCCGCAAGTCCGCCGAAAGTCCGCAGGAAGTCTGTCGGACCGGCTGTCGGACTTTTGTAGATGAAAAGTCCGACCGTGTGTACGCGGCATTAGATTTTGCCGGATGTAAACAGCGCCATTGGGAAATTGGGAAAGCATTTTATCACACCGATCTTAAGATGGGAAAGGATGGGGGGAGGAGGGAAAGGAATTGGTAGGGACTACTCCAAAAGAGTCCCCCCCTCCGCCACCCCCAAAAATGATTGGACTATTTTTTCCCCTCCCTTCTTTCCCTCTGACAGTAGTAACAGTAAATGGGGGTATAGACGGCGCTCTTTAGTCCACTTACTCTGTAGTTGGTCGATATGTGGGTATCCTGCCGGGTGTCCGTATCTACTGTGGATATAAGGCCGCCATAACGGCGGCCTTATATACCTCCGACCCGGAAGATGTGCGGCAATGAGACATCCGCAACATTGCTTCCGGGTCAGACTTTCTCCTAGTGCGCAGGCGTGTGCCTAGGTCCGCGCCTGCGCCTAGCCCATTAGATCGGCGGTAAACAATACCGCCCTAGGAGGCAGAGGAGGAGGGCCTACTCCTTAGAGAGGCCGGACCTCTGCCTGGAAAGTCACGTGCCCGCCGCTGGGGGAGAATTAACTCCTCACACCGCGTGTGGGTGGCAAGTGTATTGCACAATTAAACCTGGAGTACCAAATTATCTATATTTATTTGAAATGTATTATCACTCCAATATTATATATTTTTTTCAATAAATTGATTGTCACTATCTATGTAACGGCAGCTATTGATCCTTAGAGAATTCACTTGGACGCCTCCTGAAGAAGCGGTCAATCCGCGAAACTGTTGAGGGCACGTTCCCAAGTATTCTAAATTCAGCCTTCAACCACCTTTGTCGGCAGTTTTAACATGTCATTGTAATTTTGTATTGTTTATGAGATCTATATTTTGATTATATAGATGTTTTAATAATTGATGTTTTTGAATAAATCAAAATTTTTACTTATAATTGTATTGTTGTATGAGGTACCGAAATAGTCCAATCATTTTTGGGGGTGGCGGAGGGGGGGACTCTTTTGGAGTAGTCCCTACCAATTCCTTTCCCTCCTCCCCCCATCCTTTCCCATCTTAATATCTATCAAGGATGAAGGTACCCAAAGAAATATTTACTCACTATTACTGATTTGGCAATTACTTTATCACACCGATCTTGGTATGGTCAGATGCTTTGAGGGCAGAGGAGAGATCTAGGGTCTAATAGACCCCAATTTTTTCAAAAAAAGAGTACCTGTCACTACCTATTGCTATCATAGGGGATATTTACATTCCCTGAGATAACAATAAAAATGATTAAAAAAAATGAAAGGAACAGTTTAAAAATAAGATAAAAAAGCAAAAAAAAAAGCAAAAAAAAAAAAAGAAGCACCTCTGTCCCCCCTTGCTCTTGCGCTAAGGCGAATGCAAGCGTTGGTCTGGCGTCAAATGAAAACAGCAATTGCACCATGCATGTGAGGTATCACTGCAAAGGTCAGATCGAGGGCAGTAATTTTAGCAGTAGACCTCCTCTGTAAATCTAAAGTGGTAACCTTTAAAGGCTTTTAAAGACTTTTAAAAATGTATTTATTTTGATGCCACTGCACGTTTGTGCGCAATTTTAAAGCATGTCATGTTTGGTATCCATGTACTCGGCCTAAGATCATCTTTTTTATCTCATCAAACATTTGGGCAATATAGTGTGTTTTAGTGCATTAAAATTTTAAAAAAGTGTGTTTTTTCCCCAAAAAATGTGTTTGAAAAATCGCTGCGCAAATACTGTGTGAAAAAAAAATGAAACACTCACCGTTTTAATCTGTAGGGCATTTGCTTTAAAAAATATATAATGTTTGGGGGTTCAAAGTAATTTTCTTGCAAAAAAAATAATTTTTTCATGTAAACAAAAAGTGTCAGAAAGGGCTTTGCCTTCAAGTGGTTAGAAGAGTGGGTGATGTGTGACATAAGCTTCTAAATGTTGTGCATAAAATGCCAGGACAGTTCAAAACCCCCTCAAATTACCACATTTGGGAAAGTAGACAACCCAAGCTATTTGCTGAGAGGCATGTCGAGTCCATGGAATATTTTATATTGTGACACAAGTTGCGGGAAAGAGACAATTTTTTTTTTTTTTTGCACAAAGTTGTCACTAAATGATATATTGCTCAAACATGCCATGGGAATATGTTAAATTACACCCCAAAATACATTCTGTTGCTTCTGCTGAGTATGGGGATACCACATGTGTGAGACTTTTTGGGAGCCTAGCCGCGTACGGGACCCCGAAAACCAAGCACCGCCTTCAGGCTTTCTAAGGGCGTACATTTTTTATTTCACTTTTCACTGCCTATCACAGTTTCGGAGGCCATGGAATGCCCAGGTGGCACAAACCCACCCCAAATGACCCTATTTTGGAAAGTAGACAACCCAAGCTATTTTCTGAGAGGTATAGTGAGTATTTTGGAGACCTCACTTTTTGTCACAAAGTTTTGAAAATTGAAAAAAGAAAAAAAAAATGTTTTTTCTTGTCTTTCTTCATTTTCAAATACAAATGAGAGCTGCAACATACTCACCATGCCTCTCAGCAAATAGCTTGGGGTGTCTACTTTCCAAAATGGGGTCATTTGGGGGGGGGGGGTTGTGCCACCTGGGCATTCCATGGCCTCCGAAACTGTGATAGGCAGTGAAGAGTGAAATCAAAAATTTACACCCTTAGAAATCCTGAAGGCAGTGATTGGTTTTCGGGGCCCCGTACGCGGCTAGGCTCCCAAAAAGTCCCACACATGTGGTATCCCCATACTCAGGAGAAGCAGCTAAATGTATTTTGGGTTGCCATTGCACATATTCCCATGGCCTGTGTGAGCAATATATCATTTAGTGACAACTTTGTGTAAAAAAAAAAAAAATGTCACTTTCCCGCAACTTGTGTCAAAATATAAAATATTCCATGGAATCAACATGCCTCTCAGCAAATAGCTTGGGGTGTCTACTTTCCAAAATAGGGTCATTTGGGGGGGGGGGTTTGTGCCATCTGGGCATTTTATGGCCTTCAAGACTGTGATAGGTAGTGAGGAGTGAAATCAAAAATTTACTCCCGGGGGGGCGTGGCCGACCGGAGCTGTAGATGGACGCCTGATACCACAGCTCGTCTCACAGGGGAGATATCCAAGCTACACAGGCCGCACAGCTAACTTAATCCGGTGCCATCCTAGCACCCAAGACACCGGGGAACATGGCCAGCGTGTCTAGGAAGAGAAACCCGGAGTATAAACCAAAAAAACTCACTGAGTTCTCCTACAAGCCGGCGGAGCAGGTCAGTGAACTCCAAGATGGCGCCGGCCCGGCTGCGCCGCGGGACTCATACACGGATCTACCGGACGAATTCCCGGTAGATCCTGCTCCATCCGACCCCCCAGCTTTACCCCCTCACCCCCCGGAAGGTGACCACCTCCTGAATAGCCCTGCTAAGGCTAAAATGAGGCTCGATGCACCGCCGCAGCGGCCGCCCACAGCACAAATCGAGGCCCAGGCTTTCCATCCCCTTCTCAGCAACCAGGCCCTGCATTCATCCATGGCATCTTTCCCCACCTCGGGACAGCCTGTGATGGACACCACATTAAAGGACATGCTACTGTCACTGCAGACCTCCCTTATGACAGATCTCTCCTCACTATTTGCTAAAATCTCCTCAGACATACACTCAATAGATGATAGAGTGACATGCATTGAAAAAAATATGAGTGACTGCACTTCCACAGTTAATGAAGTCATTGATGTGTGTGAAGATGTGAGAGAGGAACAAACATGGATTCGTGCCAAGCTGGCCGATTTAGAGGACAGATCTCGCAGAAACAATATCAAGCTGCGCGGAGTCCCCGAATCCATAATGCCTGCAGACCTGCCACGATACGTGAAAGAAATGATGAACGTCATTGTCCCAGAAGCATCCCCCAGGGACATAATAATTGACAGAATACACAGAATAGCCAAGCCATCCCACCTTGCTGCCTCCATTCCCAGAGATGTTTTAATGAGAGTCCACTTCTTCCACATCAAAGAGAAACTCTTGCTGGGGGTCAAAAATAAATCACCACTGCCTGCGTACACAGAAATCCAATTTTTCCCAGATCTTTCTAAACATACTCTCCAACTGAGAAGAAACCTGAACCCGATCACCAAAGGGCTTCAAAACCATAAAATACCATACAAATGGTGTCATCCAGCGACTATCCTGGTCACTAGAAATGGTCAATCCCACGTCATACATGACCTAAACAAAGGCCTGCACCTCCTCCACAACTGGGGAATAATTATTGAACCTCCCAAGACCCCACCAATGCGCAACGGCCCCTCTCACACCCGCAGCCGTATGGATCACCACCCCAGCTGAGGAGACCCCATAGTTACTACCGTAGTAGGCCTAACTACTGCATCTCACATCCCCTGGAGCTTGACGAATTGTTCCATTGACTGTTCAGCTCCCTTCGTTACTAACTGTTTATACCCCCAATTAGAGGTTGAAGCGGTGTTTTATTGAGTCCATGGACCAAATTCCTTCTACCAACCGATACAGATACTAGGAACTTCCGACTCCTAGACCGGGACGACTAACCGTAAGTGATTTCTCACACAAGCCTGCCTCCATTTCCCAACACCATGCCACTAAACATATTATCGCTAAATGCCAAGGGCCTGAACCATCCGGCTAAATGCCACTCTTTATGGAAAACCACCAAAGCTCTCCAGAATGACATTCTCTGTATTCAAGAGACACATCTGATAAAGTCAGATTCATCACTATGCACCAACCGCCAGTTTCCACACATTTTTCAAGCCTGCCACTCTACTAAATCCAAAGGCGTCATGATAACAATCAAAGAAACAGTGGACCTACTAATTGACCCTGAAGGTCGCTACTTAATCTTAGTGTGTACCATCAACAAAGTTTCTTATACCCTCTCCAACATTTATGCACCGAACACTCACCAAATGAAATTCCTACATAAGGTTCTACGTCTAACCAAACAGATAAGAAAAGGACATTTAATTATTTGTGGGGATTTTAATATTGTTCCCGACATTGACGTGAACACTACGTCTCCAGCGAAGAGGCGATTATCGTCATTGAAAAAATTTTTGTCCTCACAGGACTTATTTGATGTGTGGCGCTGCCACCATGGCTCAGAAAAGGACTTTACCTACTATTCTCACATGCATAATTCATATTCACGAATTGATTTATTTGCTACTGATAAATGGCTCCTCCAGAAAGTATGTAAATCTGAAATCCACCACCACATGGTCAGACAACGCCCCAATATCAATTTCTATTTCAGACTCCACTCCACAACGCAACACATTTTTGTGGCGTGCAAACAATTTTATACTGCAAAATGAAAAATACACAACAGAAATCTCCAACCATCTCACTGAATTTTTTTCTATAAACAAAGGCACAGTGTCTGACCATGGGGTGGTGTGGAGTGCCCATAAGCCTATATTAGAGTTATGTTGATTAAACTAAGTTCCCTTCACAAAAGGAAGAGGATGTAGTGTATTGATGAACTAACCTCCCAAATTACCTCCCTAGAACAACAACATAAAGCCAACCCCCAAAACCCGCAAACCCACCAACTATTAAACCTAAGGCAAGAACTGAAAACCTTGCTCCTTCAATCATTTGAATATCTCCAGCGTAAACTAAAAGCCACTTCTTATGCCACCTCCAACAAGGCAGGTAAAACTCTAGCAATGAAACTTAAGGGTAGAAGACTTAAAACCAAAATTTCTCAGATTATCCACCCCCACACGAATATCCCCCAGTCCAACCCTCAAGACATAGCCAACGCATTAAGCCACTACTATAGCGACCTCTACAATTTGAAACACGACACTAACACACCGCAACCATCACCAGAAGAGATTATTAATTTCTCCAATCTATTCGGTTACCCACCCTGAATGGGAATCAACTAGAAAATCTCAATAAACCCTTTACAGAACAGGAAGTTAAAACATCAATTGATTCCTTACCTAATGGGAAAGCCCCAGGACCTGACGGCCTAACAGCCAAATACTATAAACAGTATTCTCCACAGATTATCCCACATATTACGGAGCTATATAACAACGCTGCCTCCTCTTCTAAACTTCCGAATGATTATTTGAATGCATTAATAGTTACGATACCAAAGCCAGGGAAGGAACCAAACACCCCCAAAAACTTTAGACCAATATCCCTACTCAACCTTGACCTGAAAATTTATGCTAAGACCATAGCCACACGTCTATTAGACATTATACCCACCCTCATACATAGAGACCAGACAGGATTCACCAAAGGGAGACAAGCACCAGATGCCACTAGAAGAATGATCAACTTGATACACCACGCTGAATCCACAGGAACGCCTTCTCTGCTTCTATCTTTGGACGCAGAGAAGGCATTCAAAGACTGGTATAGATTATTCTGCGCTACCCCAAAACGAAAGGCAAGGGAAGCAGCCAACACGACCAACAAAGTGTAAAATGAAAAAGCAACAAAAAGTGTGGCGCTAGACAATGTCATATACTAATGAAAACAGACAAATTGGACAAAGAGGGAGGATCGTAAATAACTGTTTTTGAACATATAGTCCTCATATGAACCTCAAAGATGTATAGTCTATGTGGCAATATATTTAGGGAAGAATATTGAAGAATTATATTAACATCTTGACTGGAAATCCGCTCACTACCACCTAGAGTTGAGGAGGCTTACCGGATATGGTGGACCCAATGGGGCGTACGCCGGATTGGGTCAAACAAGGCTTAGGTGGTGAGTGGCTGTATGTACTCAAGGGACGTGGCAGTCTCACAGGTTGGTTGTATTCATCCGGATGGTACCAGGAGCTTGAGAAGTGTAGGTGGTCCCCCGGATGTAGGAGGTCATGTAGATCTCAAAAGAGTGGTAGGGTGTTCTGTAAGAGGACCCCTCAAATCCAACATTCAGCGGACCAGGAATAGATGCAGAGGGGTGGAAAAAGAAAAAGAGGGCCACATAGTGTGAATCCGAAAAAACTAAAAATATTTATTTAAGGTAAAATAGATGTACACTCACATGTAGATCCAAATATTAAAACAGCGCTTGTTTGAGAAAAAGTGGCGACAATGGGGTCCTGCCCGACGCGTTTCGTCATCAAAAGACGTCATCAGGGGGGATACCCCCACTGTAGCCACCCCAATATATATAGGGAATCTGCCTCTCATGATGGGAAACAGCTCCACGTATGTAAAATGGTTACTTCCGGTTTCGGCCAAAATGGCCGACCGGCGTGCGTTCCAGGCGTGCGTGTCACGCCTCTCTTCCGTGCTGTGTAATGCGCCGGAAGTATAAAAACAATATATAACAGAAATACCAGCCAAAACGAAAAGTCCATGAAGAGATAATGTGTATCCTATCGAGAGGTGTGCCCGCAATGTGAACAAAGAGTCTTAGAATGAACTCACAGATCGGTGAAGTGCGCACTATACTGCGCATGTGTAATAGGTGCAGGTGCTGCGCTCGATACTGCCCATGCTCAGTGGGTGTAAGGGAAAGTGACGCAGTGAGTCAGGTGTGTGGGCGTAACGGCCCCCGATAATAACAATGCGGGAGGGACCAATGGGGTGAAAGGATAACCCCTGAGTGCTAATGATATAGTCCCGCAATGTGGGAAAATGCCGTACATACACAGGGGAAGTCAGTATTGGGTGTTACCACCCAAAAACAGTGAATAAATGTATGGAGTGCGCACTGCACTGCGCATGTGCAATGGGGGCAGATGCTGCAATGTATGGGCGTGACGGCCCCAGACAGTGACATTGCGAGAAGGACCCAAGGGGTGAAAAGATGACCGCTAAATGATCATAATATGGTCCCGCACTGTGGGAAAATGCCGTGCATGCATAAATTGCTAGTGAACATAGTGTGGTCTGAAATGTCACCTTACAATAGGGAAGTGACAAAAATATAGACATCCTTAAGAATGACCGTGTTTTAGGTACGGTTTTGCCCGATAGGGCAAGAGTCATTTTTAGGGGTGCACCAACTTTACAAAGTAAAATTGCTCCTAACATTATTAACCCCCCCATACGTCAACCACTTTTTAACGAAATGGAGGGTTTCTATTCCTGTAGGCGGTGTATAGTATGCCAACACAACACTGGCATAGGGAGGAAAACCGTATCATTTACGTCATCGGTTACACAGAAACGATATAGCATCAAACGCTTTTGTACTTGCACCACCAGCTACATCGTTTATCTAATAACATGCCATTGTGGAAAGCAATATGTTGGCCGTACTATTCGCTCTTTCGTCATACGAGTAGCGGAGCATATTGCTTTGATTAAAAGTGGGGATATTAAACATACGGTCCCTCTGCATTATAAGCTACAGCATAATCGCGTAATTACCGGGACACAATTTATGGTAATAGACCGATATGTTCCCCCATGGGGGGCGGAGCCATGACCAGGGGTGTATCACAGTTGGAGACCTTCTGGATCTATGAGCTCCGCACACTCTCGCCGTTAGGTATGAATGTAGAGCTTGATGTTAATGCATTCATTAATAGAGCCTGACACTCCATATGAGCAACTTTCTCCTTTTTGTTTTTGTTTTCCTTACCATTTTTTATTTGTTATTTTTTATTTTTTTTTTTTTTATTTTGGGCCCACGTAAATTTTCAGACATCACCCTATTGGGTACTATACATTTACCCATTAGGATTACATTCCAAGAACATTCTTGGTGCGCAAGGTTTTTTCTCTTTAATTCCTGTGTGATATCTCTCTTTTTTTTTTTTTTTTTTTTTCATCAAAGAGTTTTATTAGAAGGTTAATGAAGCTTAACAAACAAAGCCATTTAGCAATAAAAATCTGCAATACATGTTGAGTACATCCATTATACAATATGTACAGCGGCTACCAACTTTATAAGGATATTAAGCAGAGTTTAAGTTATAACCGCCAACTTTTGTACTAGAGATGCAAACATAGATCCCGAGAATTAAACCTTTCTGTCGCTATTCTAGAATTGGAATTTGGATCAATCAGAACATTTCAAGCGGCATACATAGCCAACTGTTAGCTTTGGATTTAATGGAGATAACATAATTTTATTATTTGGCAGAACAAAGAGTAGAGATAGTGAACATAAGAAGAAGTGGTGAATAAAGAGATAGGTAAAGAGAAAAGGGAGTTAATAGAATGGGGCCCTCCCGTAAAGAGATGGCGTCCCCACCCCCTCGGTCCCCTGTGCGTATATTTGTCGTATGCGGAACTACGAAGAATTCCCACATCCCGAGATGTATTAAATATTCATAATTTGTTCATAAGCCGCAGAACACCTGAAGATTAGCCATGGGGTCCATGTTTTGTGATATCTTTCTATGCTATCCGTAGATTGGGCTAGCAGGTCTTCCATACGACAGATCTCGGAGATTTTCCAAAGCCACTCCTTAACCATAGGAGCCTGTGTGCTTTTCCACCGTAGTGGAATCAGAGCCTTAGCGGCATTCAAGAGGTGCTTCGTTAGAGATTTTTTATATCTCTTGTAGGGGAAATTCGAGATGTGGAGTAGGCAGCATGCTGCATCCAGATTAATATTAGTCTCCGTTATCTGCCGTATAATATCCCTTACTTTCGTCCAAAAAGTCTCAAGAATTGGGCACTGCCACCAAATATGTAAGAGGGTGCCTGACTCTCTATTACATCGCCAGCATCTATCTGAGGCTTCAGGAAACCATTTCTTGATTTTATGTGGAGTGGCGTACCAGTGAGTTAGGAGTTTATATGCTGTCTCCTGTGTTTTGGTGCTAATGGAGCATTTATGAGCCAGCGTACAAGCTGTTAGCCATTGATTATCTGTTATATCTCTTTGCAAGGCGCTAGACCATTCTACTCTAAATCTGTCATCCGTATTTGATATAGGGTTTTGAAGCCAGGAGTAAACAACAGAGGTTGTCTTGTAAAAGTCATCCCCTCTGTGACAAACTGTCTCTAATTGAGTCATAGGTCTCCGGAAGTGAGGTAGTTTGTTCCTATCCATAACGAAGCTATGTATCTGGAAGTATGACCACCTGGACAGATGAGGGATATCAGCCTCCTCCTTCATCACTGAATAGTCTTTGATTTTGCCATTTCTAATGCAATCTCCTGCAGTCAGTAAGTTTGTTATGTCCAGAGTCTGGGAGTTCCCGCCCGCCATACCCGGAGCAAAATCTGGATTATTCTGGATCGGAGTCAGTGGGCTCAGCTGTGTTGTTAAATCATATTTTTTAACCACCGTCTGGAAGGCCTTCATGGTAGCCCCCGTCAGAGGGTGTTGTTGTGTGGACTCATGTAGCTTACCCCAGGGAATCCATGGGGAGAACCTGAGTCTGCCCAAGGTCACTGACTCTTCCAGTTGGACCCAGTCTTTTGACTTTCCATGACAGTGCCAATCAATCACCCTGGTAAGGTGAGAAGCTAGATAGTAGTTGTGAAAGTTGGGCAGACCCATGCCCCCTCGCTCCTTGGGCCTGGCTAGCAAGGAAAATCCAACTCTAGGCCGTCTATGACCCCAAAGGTAGCGTGTGAGAATAGATTGTAGTTGCTTGAAAAAATGTAGTGGTATCCCAACTGGCAATGATCTCAACAGATATAATAGTCTCGGGAGGATAGCCATTTTAAGGATAGCTGCCCTTCCGAACCAGGAGAAAAATTTGGAGTTCCAACCAAGTAAGTCTGAGGCAATGTCTGTTAGCATTGGTGGAAAGTTCTTCTCGAAAGTTTTTGACAGTCTCGAGGGTATCCATACCCCCAAATATTTGAGTTCACTGGTTACCCAGCGGAACGAACAGTTCCTCTGAGTTTTAGCTAACAGATCTTCTGATAGCGATAAATTCCTTGCCTCAGATTTAGAGTAGTTGATTTTGAGGTTCGATATGTAGCCATAGTGCGTGAATTCCGCTATCAAGTTTGGGATTGTAATATGCGGTTTAGTTAAAAAAAACAAAAGATCGTCCGCGTAGGCGGCTGTCTTGTAGGTTTTGTTGGCCACTTCAAATCCCGAGATGGATTCATTCCTGTTAACGTTTCTAATAAACGGCTCCAGTGAGAGGATAAACAGCAACGGCGACAAGGGACAGCCTTGTCTCGTCCCATTTGAGATTTTAACCTTGTCCGATAAAATGCCATTGACTTTTATCCTAGCACAAGGGTTCTGGTAGAGGGCTGCAATCCACGTCATCATGTGCGTTCCCAGACCTATATGGCGACATACCTCTAGCATGTAGTCCCAGGAGACCCGATCGAAGGCCTTCTCCGCATCCGTGGACAGGAGAAGGCCCTCGATGTCCTGTGTATGTGCCGCATGTGTCAAAAGTAAAGCCTTTATAATGTTGTCCCTTGCCTCTCTACCAGGCATGAATCCAACCTGATCCTGTCCAATCAGTGATGTCAGGAGCGGTATTAGTCTATTGGCAAGTATCTTAGTTAATATTTTGAGGTCTAAATTCAGTAACGAAATAGGCCGATAACTTGGGCACTCTGCGGGGTCTTTCCCAGCTTTATGTATCACTGTTATGTGAGCTGTCAAAAAGTCAGTGGGTACTTGTCTGGGTGATGAGAGGGAATTTAGGGCTCTTGCCAATGGGTTAGACAAGATATCACTAAAGGTCTTATAATAGATTGATGTATAGCCATCAGGCCCCGGGCTCTTTCCAGGTTTGAGTCCCTTAATGGCTCCCTGTATTTCAGTCAGTGTTATCTGTTCTTCCAGAGGGGTTGTCTCTGCGGTCTCTAGTCGTGGTAAACCACTCCCATTCAGGTAGTCTTGTATGGCCCGTATTCTATCGGTCAGTATTGCAGGAGGTCTTTTTTGTCTCGGTAGATTGTAGAGTTTTGAGTAGTAGCTATGAAACTGAGACGCTATAGCTTCAGGAGTTACCTCCATGGTCCCCTCCGGTGACCTAATTCCCGCTATCACATTGGCAGCGTATGCCTCTCTCAGGGCTCTGGCCAGAAACCGGCCAGTCTTATCCCCCGACTCATAGTATATCCTTTTTTTAAAAAATAGGGATCTCTGCGTTTTGGTGTGAAATAATTCCTGTAACTTTTTCCTGGCTTCTAGCAGTTCTGCGGCTGTCTGTATAGCTAGGGATTGTTTGTGTAGGGCTTCTAGGGAGTGTATTCTTTTGGTTAAGTCCCTCAGTTCTTTTTCCTGTTTTTTCTTGCGTTGTGCCCCAAACCTAATTAGTTCTCCCCTAATCGTGCATTTATGTGCCTCCCAAATCATCAATGGATCCATATCTGGTGTGTTGTTATGGGTAAAAAAGTCAGTTATTGCTTCCCGTATGCGGGGGAGTAAATCAGGATCTGTTAGCAAAGAGGAGTTCAATCTCCAAGTGTTTGCCTTGGGCGGAGTGTGTGTAAGGTCAACTTCCAGGGAGATAGGCGCATGGTCAGAAATTGTCTGAATGCCAATGCGGGCCCCCTTCACCATCCATAGGTCCCTCTGGGATATGAATATGTGGTCAATGCGGGAGTATCGATCATGAGGGATCGAGTGAAACGTAAAGTCTCGAGTGTTTGGGTGGAGGAATCTCCACGTGTCTACCAATTGTAGAGAGTTTAGGTGTTTTTTGATTGTTTTGAGGGCCCTGTACCTTATGCAGGACTTTCCAGTGGAAGAGTCTATAATTGGGTTTAAAGGGACATTAAAGTCTCCTCCCATGATTAAAGTTCCTTCTGCAAAGCCCTTTAGTTCATGTGTGATCTTCTGGCAGAAGGTGACCTGGGACGCATTCGGAAAGTACACATTGGCCAGAGTCACAGTCTTATTTCCAAATGTGCCTTTAAGAAAAATATATCGGCCCTCCGGGTCTGTTAGTCGGTCAGTAAGGATAAAGGGATTGTCTTTCCTAAGAAGGATGGTCACCCCTTTAGTTTTTGCTAGGTCATTAGTTGCATGGTATGCCCTATTGAAATATGCATTGGTGAGTCTGGGAATTTGATTGGTGCGGAAGTGGGTTTCCTGTAAAAAAACAAACTGAGGCCTACCTTTTTTCAGCTCCCTGAGAAGTGAAACCCTTTTCTCCGGGATGTTCAAACCCTTAATGTTATGGGAAATCACCATAGGCCCTTCTCCCAATGATGAGTACGCCATTATTGTAGTGTAGGTGTGGGGGCTTGTCAGGCTTATTCTGCGGAGACAAACAAAAGTTATATACTGTATACGCAACTGGTTAGGAGACCAAAGGGTCGGGGTACAGAAAGATCAGAAGTTTAGAGAGAAGTAAAGTATAGTTGAGAGAATTGAAAGTAGTGGATTCAAGAGAAAGAAGATAGTGAATCCTATTTCAGTGGAGAAATTTTCAAGTAAATGTACTTTAGACGTATAACAACTTTTCTAAAGCAATTAGGTAGTACACCTGGGTCGAGAAATCTCTGACCCACGTGTACTTTGTGGGTTCGTGGGTGGTTCGCCACCAAAGTGGTGGAGTCCCACCTAGTAGAATCGTGTAGAGGAGCAAGTCCCGCTTACTAGACTCTAGTAATCAGTGCAATGCAAAAATGTTTTGTTTTTTGTGACTTAGATAATGTAAACCACACAATTCGGAACTAAATAAAATAGAACGACACAGCCTGTAAAAAAATAGGCAAGTAAAAAGTGAAGACAAAAGGAACTAATGTCTTGTAGGAACAACCCTAGTTTGATAAAATAATAAACTTTTTTTTTTATAGAACCGGGACATCTTCCCTGGAGTCTATATGTGGTATCTTGTTTCGGGTTCCTCGCCATCTCCCGCTTCGTTACCATATGAAAGTCTCTCATTTGCTGGGGCCCAAATTAGCGAACTTCTGCTGTTGTCAGTCCTCTTGGGTCAAATCAGCATTTTAAAGCATCGTCCAGTCGAATATTAGCAATGCGAGAGGGCCTTCCTTTCTTCCTCCTTTCCTCCCCCCCACCTGCCTCCGCAGCAACTCTGGTGCTTATGTGAAGAGAGTCCTTCTGCTACCTTGATGTGGTTGAGAGGAGTTTAAGTAAGAAGTGGTCTGTGGTCAACTGGCAGCAAAACTGTGGTGTGGGATAAAGGCAGAAAAAAGAAAACAAAAAGACAAGGAAAAAAAAAAGAAAGATACCGTCCTCCAGGGTTGAGATCCAATTGCGTCACTCCATCACTTGAGAGCCGTGAGGCATTTGTCTCCTATTAGGAGTCCCTGAATGGTGGCCGCCTCCACGTCCATGTCTCATTCGCTTAGGAAACTGCTTCTCAGGGGTGGAAGATGGTGAGGAGTGGGGACTTCTCGTGGTCGGTGGGAGAGCAAACTCCTGGTACCAGTCCGGTAGTTCCACTCCGTCTAAGCCCAGGCCTGTACAAAAATCCGGTAGATCAGCTGGTGAGCGTAAAGTATGTTGCTTTCCGTCCAGTGTCACCACTAATGCAAAAGGGAAGCGCCATGTGTAGCGTAGATCCAGTTCCCTAAGTTTGTCCAGCAGGGGTCGCAATGCTCTGCGGTTACGCAGGGTGATTTGGGAAAGGTCTTGGAACAGCATAATGTGTTCACCATTAAATACAATTTGGTCATTTCTGCGGGCCTTTCTCATGATTTCTTCTTTCAGTGGATAGCTCTGGAGGCAACAAATGATGTCTCTTGGAGGGGCTGTATCTGGGCCCCTTGCTCTAAGAGCTCTGTGTGCTCTCACAAACTCTATTTCCATGTCTTCCTGTCTCTCTAAGAGAGAATTGAATACACGCTGTAGGGCCGGTATTATCTGGTCCGGGATTACCGTCTCAGGGATCCCCCTCACCCTTATGTTATTCCTCCTTCCGCGATTATCAAGATCCTCTAAATGTCTGTTCATTTCAATGAACTGTTCTGCATGAGAGTCCACCACCTTTTCCAACCTATGTATGGCCTTATCCCTGCGCTTGCCTGCGGCCTCCACATGCTCCATCTTATCAGACAGTGAGAGGAGGTTGGACTTCAGGTCTGTGATGGCGGCAGAAAATGTGGATTTTATATCTGCGGCAAACCCAGTCATGTCTGCATATGTGAGGGGCTTGTTGGAGCGATTACGTCCCCTACCTGAGTCCTCCTGTGTGGATTGGGAGTCCTCACTGAAGTCCTCCTCATCGTTTGGTGCCCGCGCCATGTTGGGGCCTGTATTGCTGCCTCGTGGAGACGGCTGAGCCTGTAGGAGTTCTGCTATGCTTCTAGCAGCGGCAACAGCTGCAGAATTGCGGCGTGGTCTGGGGTGCGGTGTCTGCTGATTCCGCTTGCCCATCTCCCGGTCTGTGCTCTCGGGTAGTCCGGCTTTAGGCTGTGTCGTTCCGGGAGCTCCTCTAGCACACGTCCATCTTGGTCGCTCGCCAAGCCACGCCCCCGTGATATCTCTCTTTTATGTATTTTTAGATTTCCACATTCATATTGTTTACGTGTGGATTTAATTGTCCTATGTTTGATATTCATACGTGTCAATATTGCACATCATGGTGTACCCACTATACGCATGAAGGGCTTTTTGCCCATTCCCTTTAATAAGTGGCATGTATACATTCTTATTGTATGTTCATAGATATTAATTTAATATTCAGTGCACCTCTGTATGGGAGCCCGCTCCATTTCATTATTTTGTATATTTTATCAAATTTTTCATGTAAGAGATTTCACTGAACACATATATCCACCGCTCATTTTCACATGCAATACGATTCACTTTTCTAGGTGGCAACACCAAATGTGGTTTTCACCATTGAACTGGTGTTTTGTAAATCTTTTTTCCAAAATGTTTTTTCTATAATTAACACATATTTTATTGCAATTATATTTTTTCCTCACCTGGTCTATATTTTTGTCACTTCCCTATTGTAAGGTGACATTTCAGACCACACTATGTTCACTAGCAATTTATGCATGCACGGCATTTTCCCACAGTGCGGGACCATATTATGATCATTTAGCGGTCATCTTTTCACCCCTTGGGTCCTTCTCGCAATGTCACTGTCTGGGGCCGTCACGCCCATACATTGCAGCATCTGCCCCCATTGCACATGCGCAGTGCAGTGCGCACTCCATACATTTATTCACTGTTTTTGGGTGGTAACACCCAATACTGACTTCCCCTGTGTATGTACGGCATTTTCCCACATTGCGGGACTATATCATTAGCACTCAGGGGTTATCCTTTCACCCCATTGGTCCCTCCCGCATTGTTATTATCGGGGGCCGTTACGCCCACACACCTGACTCACTGCGTCACTTTCCCTTACACCCACTGAGCATGGGCAGTATCGAGCGCAGCACCTGCACCTATTACACATGCGCAGTATAGTGCGCACTTCACCGATCTGTGAGTTCATTCTAAGACTCTTTGTTCACATTGCGGGCACACCTCTCGATAAGATACACATTATCTCTTCATGGACTTTTCGTTTTGGCTGGTATTTCTGTTATATATTGTTTTTATACTTCCGGCGCATTACACAGCACGGAAGAGAGGCGTGACACGCACGCCTGGAACGCACGCCGGTCGGCCATTTTGGCCGAAACCGGAAGTAACCATTTTACATACGTGGAGCTGTTTCCCATCATGAGAGGCAGATCCCCTATATATATTGGGGTGGCTACAGTGGGGGTATCCCCCCTGATGACGTCTTTTGATGACGAAACGCGTCGGGCAGGACCCCATTGTCGCCACTTTTTCTCAAACAAGCGCTGTTTTAATATTTGGATCTACATGTGAGTGTACATCTATTTTACCTTAAATAAATATTTTTAGTTTTTTCGGATTCACACTATGTGGCCCTCTTTTTCTTTTTCCACCCCTCTGCATCTATTCCTGGTCCGCTGAATGTTGGATTTGAGGGGTCCTCTTACGGAACACCCTACCACTCTTTTGAGATCTACATGACCTCCTACATCCGGGGGACCACCTACACTTCTCAAGCTCCTGGTACCATCCGGATGAATACAACCAACCCGTGAGACTGCCACGTCCCTTGAGTACATACAGCCACTCACCACCTAAGCCTTGTTTGACCCAATCCGGCGTACGCCCCATTGGGTCCACCATATCCGGTAAGCCTCCTCAACTCTAGGTGGTAGTGAGCGGATTTCCAGTCAAGATGTTAATATAATTCTTCAATATTCTTCCCTAAATATATTGCCACATAGACTATACATCTTTGAGGTTCATATGAGGACTATATGTTCAAAAACAGTTATTTACGATCCTCCCTCTTTGTCCAATTTGTCTGTTTTCATTAGTATATGACATTGTCTAGCGCCACACTTTTTATTGCTTTTGCAGAGAAGGCATTCGACAGGGTTCACTGGACCTACCTTGAAATGGTCCTCCAGAAATTTGGATTCAGAGACCACATCCTTAGAGCCATCTTAGCTATGTATACCACTCCTTCGGCCCAAGTCTTCACAGAAGGTATGCTTTCAAAACCATTCCCTATTACAAATGGCACTCGACAAGGCTGCCCCCTGTCCCCACTTATCTTTAACTTACTAATGGAACCTCTGGCGCAACACATCAGATCCAATATTACAATATCCAGAATACAAACCAAATCTTCTATTCTTGATATCAATCTAGATGCCACCACTAAGAATTTACTCCAGACACAGTATTCCTTCGCATGGGCAGACAAGGAAATCACATACCTGGGAATCCAACTCCCAAAAACTACTAGAAATCTCTACTCGTCTAACTTCCTCCCACTCCTTCACAAAATCAAAACTGATACACAACATATTATAAAACACGAGCTCTCCTGGTCGGGGAGACTGGCAGCCTTCAAAATGACATGTCTCCCTCAAATATTGTACTTCTTCCGAACATTGCCAATTCCAATTCCCGCCTCTTTCTTTAAGTCCCTTCAGTCAATCTTCAACAAATTTCTTTGGAACGGGAAAAAACCCAGATGCGCACACGCAAAATTAATCAAACATAGATTGGCGGGAGGCACAGGATCCATAGAATTTAGCGATTACTACCTGGCGGCCATACTTGCACAACTCCCAGAGTGGTTTCAACCTAATACCCAATCTCTATGGGCCCAGATAGAAAATCTTTCACTGATACGCCCAAACCTAAAAAACTGGTTAATGAGTACCCCTCTGGGCTCTTATGTATCACCCTCCATCTCCCCGACTATGAAGGCTTCAGTCTATGCCTGGAAAAAGATGCTCACCCTCTCAGACTACACCCCCTAACACACTCTTCAACATACCCCTAGAGACTCTTCATCATCTGTCACCTGACCTAAGACTCTCCAAATGGTCCCTCAATGGAATACACTCGCTACACCACCTTTTACAAGGTAATCAAATTAAACCCTTCTCCCAACTACAAACAGAATACGCATTGCCCGCCACTGAAAGATTCACATTCCTCCGCATTCACCACTGCCTAAATAAACTACCTCTCCCCCTCTACAACATCCCCCAAAAGACCTGGGACTTCCTCACAAACCCCACACCACGGCCCAAAGGCATATCTTACTTTTATACCCTGCTCCAGGGGAAAAGGTCCTTTACAAAGCTGGTCCCCCACTATCAATGGAAAAAAGATCTTACAAGTACTTTTTCTGACGCACAATGGCAACTAGCTCTTAAGTCCACCTACAAAGCAACACAATGTTCAACTCTTTGGGAACTCACACAGAAAATCTCGCTCCGTTGGTACTTAACCCCAGATAAGCTAGCTACCTTCAACCCCCACACCCCCAACACTTGGAGATGTAAATCATTTAGAGGTGACATGTTTCATATTTTTTGGACATGCCCCCCCCATCCGGAAATACTGGTTAGATACGTTTAATCTGCTTACCAACATTACTAAAATTCCTATCCCACCTTCACCCGAGATGGCGCTTCTAAATTTAAACATAGAAAACATACCTGGACCTCTCAGACACACAACAACCCATATTCTCTTGGCTTCCAGACTCAATATAACACGGAATTGGGAGTCAGACACTCCCCCAACCATAACACAAACAAGACCTGGTCTCACTCCACTTCAGTTACGAAATAATGTTGGCTGCCAGCAATGGTCGGGCCTCAAAAGCCAGTAAACAATGGTTACCCTGGTCAAACTGGACTAATGCTGCATTTCATACCCAGAAGCCCAAATTCAACCTCAAACCTTCTTGACCGAGCAATTTGTTCATCATGTCTTAGTCCTGCTAGTTACACCTTGACTACAGCAGAGGTTTAACACCTCATTACACAAGAAATTGATTGTACTTAACAACTACCCATGGGGGCCGTTCTCCCCTTGCGGCACAAAGAGATCCCAACTGGGGTGCTGCGATGGGAGAGGGGGCCCTATATGTATAATATTCTAACCACAGTACAATGTATTTCTATACCTATGCTCATTTATTTGCACGTAATCCAATGACAAACTGCTGACTGTTACGTATAGTTTATTTTTGAAAATTCTTTGTTCTGTTTTGAATTTATACACTACGTCGTTGCACGACGTACAATATCTTAATTTTACTTTGTATTTCCTTGCGAAAAATCAATAAAATAATTTGAAGAAAGAAAAAAAAATAAAATTTACTCCCTTAGAAATCCTGAAGGCGGTGATTTGTTTTCGGGGCCCCGTACGCAGCTAGGCTCCCAAAAAGTACCACACATGTGGTATCCCTGTACTCAAGAGAAGCAGCTGAATGTATTTTGGGGTGCAATTCCACATATTCCCATGGCCTGTGTGAGCAATATATCATTTAGTGACAACGTTTTGTAATTTTTTTTTTTTTTTTGTCATTATTCAATCACTTGGGACAAAAAAATTAATATTCAATGGGCTCAACATGCCTCTCAGCAATTTCCTTGGGGTGTCTACTTTCCAAAATGGGGTCATTTGGGGGGGTTTTGTACTGCCCTACCATTTTAGCACATCATGAAATGACATAGGCAGTCATAAACTAAAAGCTGTGTAAATTCCAGAAAACGTACCCTAGCTTGCAGACGCTATAACTTTTGCGCAAACCAATAAATATACGCTTATTGACATTTTTTTTTACCAAAGACATGTGGCCGAATACATTTTGGCCTAAATGTATGACTAAAATTGAGTTTATTGGATTTTTTTTATAACAAAAAGTAGAAAATATCATTTTTTTTCAAAATTTTCGGTCTTTTTCCATTTATAGCGCAAAAAATAAAAACCGCAGAGGTGATCAAATACCATCAAAAGAAAGCTCTATTTGTGGGAAGAAAAGGACACAAATTTTGTTTGGGTACAGTATTGCATGACCGCGCAATTAGCAGTTAAAGCGACACAGTGCCAAATTGTAAAAAGTGCTCTGGTCAGGAAGGGGGTAAATCCTTCCGGGGCTGAAGTGGTTAAGGGCTGACAAATACCTAAACTAACAAACAATTAATTCACTGAAGCGTTCCACGCTACGAACCCACATGCCACAACAAAAGGTGTCTCGATTCTCCTGAGTAGATACATCTTCTTGAAAGGAGCTATGGACGGAAAACCTGTCACACTAGTGAACGTTTACTTTCCAAATAAATCGAATATCACTTTCTGTCAACTAATAATAGATGAACTGAAGAGCTTTACCCAGGGATGCATTCTTTTAAGCAGAGATTTTAACATCCCTTTGAACACAAATCAAGATGCTTCCTCAGGCAAATCTTGTATTACAAACAGAATTCTAACATAAATAAAAACGCTACTAAAATCAATGACTCTGATTGATACTTGGAGAACATTACACCCCACGGGAAAAGACTACACCTTTTACTCCACCCCACAGAAGCGCTACACCACCTCTTCATCTCACAATGAGATTGTGCAGACCTCGAAAACGCTGAAATAGGATCCATAACCATTTCGGACCATGCTCCAATTTCAATCACCTTAAAAACAAATAGAATTCACCCACAAAATTCTGCTGGATATTAAATGCTTCACTGCTAGTTGACCCAATTATCCAATCCCAGATACAGAACTCACTCACTAACTACTTTCAAACAAACAATACACCAGACATTTCATCTTTGACAATATGGGAAGCCCATAAAAGTGTTGTTAGAGGCAAACTAATCAAATGGGGCTCACAAAAAAAAAGAAAAGGGAGAAAACCATTAATGACCTCTTACTCAAAATTACTAACTTAGAACTCATCCATAAACAATCACAAGCCCAAAAGATGGATCAAAAACGCACAGAAACTAGGAAAACCCTACAAAATGTACTTGACTACAAAGCTAAGAGATCACTATTCCTCAGGAGGTTTATTTATTACGAGCATGGGGATAAAAGAGGTAAACTCCTGGCAAAAGCTTTAAAAGAAGTTATCCACGGAGTTCATAATAAAGATGGCAATATGGTCCACAAATCTACTAAAATAGCAGAAATCTTCCATAATTTCTACACTACACTCTATAGCATCCCACCCCAAAACAAACCGACACATTTTGCTGGTAACAGAAAATAGATAATTTCAGGATATCTAACTAATTGCAATATGCCCACACTCCCCCAAATTGATGCAGCCTCACTGGAAAAACCCATAACACCAGAGGAAGTCTCAAACGCCATTAAAGAACTGAAAATGGGGAAAAGTCCTGGTCCCGATGGCTTCACCTCACAATATTATAAAATGTTTGAAAATACACTAACCCAATCACTGACTAAAGCTCTAAACACTATTGCACACAAGTGCACAAGGCATCTAAGGAATTTCTTCTAGCATACTTTACCGTGATCCCGAAACCAAATAAAGACCCTGCTGATTGCACAAATTATAGGCCCATTTCCCTATTAAACTTGGATCTGAAACTTCTTGCAAAAATCGTAGCCTATAGAATTAGACCTCTCCTTGAAGGACTCATTGGACCTGAACATGTAGGCTTTATGCCAGGTCGTGAAGCAAAAGACAACATAACTAAAACACTCAACCTTATTCATAGGATCCGACAAAGCGATAGAGAAGGCCTTCTGCTGTCAACTGATGCAGAGAAGGCCTTCGATAGGGTCTCTTGTGATTATATGTTTTCCACCTGTAAGCAAATCGGGTTTGGCAACAACATGGGTAAAATCCCTATATCAACCCAAGTGCAAAAATAAAAATTAATGATACTTATGCCACGTACACACGGTCAGAATTTCTAACAACAAATGTTCAATGTGAGCTTGTTGTCGGAAATTCCGACCGTGTGTAGGCTCCATCTGACATTTGTTGTCGGAATTTCCGACAACAAAAATTTGAGAGCTGGATCTCAACAACAACAAACAACAAAATCCGTTGTCGTAAATTCTGAGCGTGTGTAGACAATTCCAATGCACAAAATTCCACGCATGCTCTGAATCAAGTATGAGACGGAAGCACTCGGTCTGGTAAAAATAGCATTTGTAATGGAGATAGCACATTCGTCACACTGCAAATTTTTAAATCTTTTAATGCAGCGCATTTTCTTCTTCTTTATAATGCTAGAATAATGAAGTTGTTTTGCTGCTGATATTTACACAGAGTTCTGACAAACTGATTTCTTTATTATTTCTCGTGATCTCATGAATAAGCATTATTATATTTTTTGCCAGATCTCCAGAATAATGTTTATATTTTTTTATAGTGATCTACTTTTTTTTATCAAGATCTCCTGATTTTTTTTTCTAGTGATCTCCATAATATTTTTTTTTCGTTTTGTGTGTCAAGTTACCACAACACCATTATTATCTTGTATTTTTTAACCTCAAGGAGATTGGTTGGTGATGGTGTCCCTTGTTAATTTGATATTGTCTTTTTGAAATGTACCTGCCTACTCACAAACAAACTGTCCTTTTTGAACTAAAATATATAGCCAGGTATTTGTGATAAAAAATAGACATTTATTAGGGGTTATAACAAAATAAAGAGGAAGGTAACGCTTCATAAACTGGTGAAATTGGCGAAGCCTTTGTACCCCAGGGCAGACATCAATTATTTGACAGGCAAAATTGGTAGCCTGAGGAGTCCATTTAATAGGAAGCACAATCCAGTCCAGGACTCCGAGAGATCAGGAGTAGCAACAGATGACATATATGTCCCCAGGCTGTGGTCATACAACAGCCTGTGTCTTTTGTCAGACTAGACTGAACCCAGGCCATAACACTCTTGTCTTACTTCAACGCTTGCTTTCATGCTTGCTTCCGGGCTGTGGCTCTGGTGTTGGAGTTGTGGCAGGAGGTGGAGGAGGAGGATGGTCCAACTCACACAGGTGAGTTTTGCTTGTGAGTTCGCCCCTCAACCCCTGCAGTCCCTCCCCTTCCTGGTCCTTTTTTTGGAAGGCGGAGGGGAGGAACCTGGGATTCGGTCAGGCTACTGGGCCTTTCCACCTCCTGGCTTCCACTTTCCCCGCCACCTCCTGGCTGCCACTTTACACAGCCTCCTCCTGGCTGAGACTTTCCTGTGTATGAAAATGGGACATAGTTTTAGTTTATTGTTCATCAATCACACACAATTTTGAGAAATATGTTGAACAATGCTATACCTGATTCAAGCTGGGCTCCTCCACTTCTTCCTGGGTGGAAGGCCCAGGTTAGATGTTGAAAGCCTCAGCTGGGGTGGAAGGAAGCGTGGAAGGAAGGGTTGAGAGTGATGGCCTGATTTGAGTCTGGTCTGACAGAAATCGCAGTCTGTCATAGTACCACAGACTGGAGACATAAATGTCATCTGCTGCTGCTCCTGATCTCTGAGAATCCTGGACCTTCTTGTGCTCCCTATTATAAGTGCTCCTCTGGCCACCAATTTTGCACTTCAAATAGTTGATTGTTGCCGTGGGGATCTGTGGCTTAACAAATTCCAACAGTTGATCCAGCGCTACCTGCCTCTTTATTCTATTAGTATAAAAGGGGTGTTTTGTCTGTCACAGACAGGGCAGCTCTCTGTACATATCAATGAATTGGGGGAGGAAGTCATGATCGTTGAATCGATCCATTTTATCTGCAAGACACAACACAAGACAAACTCTAATGTCAGGCTAAACTCTCATAATATTGTCCCAATATAGGCCTCAATCTCTAAACAGTATAGGCCACTGATGCCCCAAGTTAAAATTATACCTTCGTTAGCATGATCGGTCCGATACTCCTTCCTCCGCTCATAGATCGTATGTACGACGCACGCGTGTTACGCTTTATATACACTGTGCATGCGTGAAACTCTGCCCCCCCTGACCTTCTTTCTAGTATATTCCCTGCCCCTTCTCTTACGACAAAGTGGGAGAGCACATGGTGGAGAAAGAACAAGTGCATGCAGACAGCAGCAGCAACGATGAAAGCCCGGAGCCACGAACGTCCTGATCCAGGAGGAGATTTAAGGCCTCAAATATGTCCTTTGTAGAGATGGTGGAGATGGTGGACATCTTGAAGAGGGCCGACTATGATGGGAAGCATGGACCATACCCAAACCCAAATGTGACAAAGGCCAAGATCATGACTAAAGTTGTGAAAAGTCTGCACAGGAATTTTGGGGTACGACGATCCAAGGATCAATTGAGGAAATGCTGGTCAGACCTGAAATTGAGGGGGCACGATCAGTACAGAAGGATCAGAAAACTGCTTCTAAAAAGTAAGTAGTTGTCGTGTGTTCCTATTATTATTATTACTTGCATGCTGCTCCATGTGATTTTCTTTACTGCTGTACGGTTTAAAATGGCAAGTTTCAAGTTCATGGACACAGTAATCGTTCAAAGTAAACATTTGTTCGCCCATTAATACGATTTTTTTGACAGATGCAGGTTAACTACATTTGGTCATGCCTATTTGGATTAAAAGAAATTTAGTAAATTGTTGTCTAGATGGGTTTGTAACTAGAATGAAATGCAAACTTGATTCAGTGTAAGGAGAGGACACTCAGCAGCTGTTTACATATATGAACGCAGGAGCACTAGTGTGGGACACCAGAACAAACTTTTAGGGTGTCCCACACAGGTGCTCCAGTGGATACTAGGGCTGTCTCCATGTGTGAAACTTGCACAAAAAAGGTAAGTATTCCAGCTTTAGAAAAGGGAAAAAATAATGTCTTCAGCTTGGAACTCTGCCAAAACAGACAATTGTACGACACTTCCAAGCAATGTTTCATATTCCTATTTCTGGCCTCAAATATATGTGTGCTAAGTATACCTTTTATTAATTCACATAGGGGAGAAAAGACTCAGGACATCTGAGGACACCAGGAACCCCACACATCCTAAAGAAGGGGAAATCAGCACACCACAATCTGAGGATGTGGAGGAAGGAGAGGTTTATGAAGTGGGCGAAATAGTGACCACAACAGGTCAGTGTCTGAGACCACAGCTTCAGGTAATAGATGGATGCCTGCTTATTTATAATACATAGTGTGTTTTTTTTATTTTAGGTGATGTGAATGTTGTGGAAGAAGAATCTCACTTCACAAGTGCAAGTGCACAAGTACTCATTGGGGAGATAATGGTGTGCAATTGTGAATTACAGAAGATCAAGGAACACGTCAATGATGTTGAAAAAAGACTCAAAAACATCATTGATGTTTTAGGCAGAATCTAAAACACCCCAAAATTATTCAAGTTTGTTGTTAAATTTGTGAATTTAGTAATTTGAAAGCCAAATTTTGAAGATGCACACAGTGTGTCAACATGTGCTATCTGCCATCAGATGGGTGCAACCCGATCCTCGCAACTAAAGTAGATGAGAGGAAGGGGTTGCAACCACGAAACATGTCCATTGATCCCCCATGATGGGAGCTAGCACATGTTGCCATTAGGCATGGGATCAGGAGGTAAATCCCCATTTTGACTCCCAATTTGTGTGCATCTTCAAAATTTGGCTTTCACAGGGGTGACATCACCCCATCTGATGCATGCAAGTTCTACACAGTTTGGACATACTAATGTCTGATATTGCCTTCACTTTGACAAAGTTGAACTTTGTAAGTTCCTGTGTTGTGTTACCCATTTATTATATTTAAGATTTAATATCTCAAAGATATGATGTGGGTTAAATGAGAGTTCTTTGACCAAGAGTGGAAGCTTTAACGCAATAACAACATTTATTGGTAAGTAGATGAAAGTCTATCTATAGTCTACACCAAGGAAGAAATTATTAGGTTAAAATAAGAGAATTATATGAAGGAATACAGAGTTAAAACATTATTCTACAAACATATTTAGTTACAAGTAAAAGGGCAGACCTTTCCCATAATTACCTGTTTCTCACCAAGGTTCCATTCTGATGGCAGCTCTACCATAAAGAGAAAGTTTCCTCCCATCTAGTCTGTGTATATCAATACATCCTGATGCCTCATTGGTTGCCATAGCGTGACATCTGATTGGTTAGCTTTCCTATACTTTGCCTAAGTAAGCCCCCTTTAATGCAAATCCATGTGAGCCAGAAATTGACTTGAGTTTTCCCGGGAAATTAAGTATTGACCTCCCTTCATTGCATATCCCAACATGTGATCCTTTGAAGTGAGTATGTGTAAAACAATGAGGTTTGAATCACATTGTTTGTACACAAAAGCCTGGGCACTATCTTGTCTGGTCTTCTCACAGATATGTATGAAGATACTATTTTTCGGTCTGCATAGATGCAAGCTAAATTATATATATTCCTAATTACAATATTTTACAGTTATTAATGGAGATTTCACATAAACTCATAAGGCAACAGTTGTGTATGTTTTATGGTTTTAAACATGCATGTTTAACCCAAAAAAGGGTATATACTGTACTGTCAAACATAAAAATATTATACAACAAATATGTTGGTTTGTTCAAAAACCCTTTTCTAACGCACATGTGAATGTGCACACAGTAAAATGTTTTCTACTCAACAATGTGTGGCTTCTTCTTTCAATGCTCAATACCAGTTTTTTGAGTAAGTTGGTGTTTAAAGTGACAATGGGGGTAATTTACTAAAGGCAATACCACTTGGCACTACAAGTGAACTTCCGGTGCAGTTTCAGTGCACTTTCAAGTGCACTTGCAGTGCACTTGTAGTGCAAAGTGGATTTTCCTTTAGTAAATAACCCCCACAGCGCTCTAAAATTTGCCACAATCAGGCCATTTTCGGGACTCAAAACAATTAATTCATGGTGCTGAAAAGGATGATTATTTTTATCATTAATGCATTACATATATTAACAACAAAAACAAGGTGTGTGTGTAGCAGACCCACAACATAATAGTTAGCTGAAGAAGAGATTGTCACCTCATGTATCAAATAAATTATGTTTGCACTATTGAAGAAAATGGCCAAAAATAAAAGCCCATTGAAGAACCTAGGAGACAGCTAAAAGAAACACAGTAGTAAATCAAATGAAATATTATTTCAGTTTAACATAAAAATGTATTTGAAAAATGTTTCTCAAACATTTGCTGGCATATCAATGGTCCCCCTACCCGCAAAGTATTCCATATATTTTTGACGGACCTCACGGGTGCTTTGGGGTGGCAAGCAAGTATGGCCAGCTTCAAGTGCCATCAGGGTTTGTTCTTGAAATTCAGCCTCAGGCCCAACTGAGGCCACATAGTTCATAGCATTTCTTCTTAGAAAGTTGTGTAGAATGCAGCATGCAAGTATTATATGGTTTCATTTTTTATTCTGCCATGTTGATAGGCGTAACCGGCTGGATATTATCCCGAAAGCATTCTCCATCACTCTTCTGGCTCTGGCCAGCTGGTAGTTAAAAACCCTCTTGTCTGGGGTGAGGGTCCTCATGGGGAATGGCCCGCATCAGGTGTTCACCAAGCCCAAATGCTTCATCGGCGACAAAAACGAATGGTAGACCAGCCACTAGGGATGAGCTTCGAGTTCGAGTCGAACTCATGTTCGACTCGAACATTGGCTGTTCGCAAGTTCGCCGAACAGCGAACAATTTGGGGTGTTCGTGGCAAATTCGAATGCCACGGAACACCCTTTAAAAGTCTATGGGAGAAATCAAAAGTGCTAATTTTAAAGGCTTATATGCAAGTTATTGTCATAAAAAGTGTTTGGGGACCTGGGTCCTGCCCCAGAGGACATGGATCAATGCAAAAAAAAGTTTTAAAAACGGCCGTTTTTTCAGGAGCAGTGATTTTAATAATGCTTAAAGTCAAACAATAAAAGTGTAATATCCCTTTAAATTTTGTAGCTGGGGGGTGTCTATAGTATGCCTGTAAAGGGGCGCATGTTTCCTGTGTTTAGAACAGTCTTTTAAAACTACTCGTGGCTATTGCATTGCCGGTCCGACAATACACATAAAAGTTCATTGATAAAAACGGCATGGGAATTCCCCACAGGGGAACCCCGAACCAAAATTAAAAAAAAAAAAATGACGTGGGGGTCCCCCTAAATTCTATACCAGGCCCTTCAGGTCTGGTATGGATATTAATGGGAACCCCGGCCAAAATTTAAAAAAAAAAGGCGTGGGGTCCCCCCAAAAATCCATACCAGACCCTTATCCAAGCATGCAACCTGGCAGGCCGCAGGAAAAAAGGGGGGGACGAGAGAACCGTACCAGGCCACATGCCCTCAAATTTGGGAGGGTGCTTTGGGGTAGCCCCCCAAAACACCTTGTCCCCATGTTGATGAGGACAAGGGCCTCATCCCCACAACCCTAGCCGGAGGTTGTGGGGGTCTGCGGGCGGGGGACTTATCGGAATCTGGAAGCTCCGTTTAACAAGGGGACCCCCAGATCCTGGCCCCCCCTGTGTGAAATGGTAAGGGAGTACAAAAGTACCCCTACCATTTCACTAAAAAACTGTCAAAAATTTTAAAAATGACAAGAGACAGTTTTTAACAATTCCTTTATTTAAATGCTTCTTCTTTTTTCTTTCTTCTATCTTCCATCATCTTCTTCTTCTGGTTCTTCTGGCTCTTCTGGTTCTTCCTCCGGCGTTCTCGTCCAAGTATCTCCTCCGCGGCATCTTCTATCTTCTTCTCCTTGGGCCGCTCCGCACCCATGGCATGGGGGGAGGCTCCCGCTCTTCTCTTCATCTTCTTCTCTTCTTCATCTTCTTCTCTTCTTCTCTTCTTCATTTTCGTCTCCTCTTCTGACGGTTCTTAAATAATGGGGGCGGGGCCACCCAGTGACCCCGCCCCCTCTGACGCACAGTGACTTGACGGGACTTCCCTGTGATGTCACGGGGAATGCCACAGGGAAGTCCCGTCATGTCCCGTCATCCCCCTCTTTTCCTGCGGCCTGCCAGGTTGCATGCTCGGATAAGGGTCTGGTATGGATTTTTGGGGAGACCCCACGCCTTTTTTTTTTAAATTTTGGCCAGGGTTCCCCTTAATATCCATACCAGACCTGAAGGGCCTGGTATGGAATTTAGGGGGACCCCCACGTCATTTTTTTTTTAATTTTGGTTCGGGGTTCCCCTGTGGGGAATTCCCATGCCGTTTTTATCAATGAACTTCTATGTGTATTGTCAGACCGGCAATGTAATAGCCGCGAGTAGTTTTAAATGACTTTTTTCCTTTGAAATGTCATTTTGCTGTCAGACTGTTCTAAACACGGGAAACATGCGCCCCTTTACAGGCATACTATAGACACCACCCAGCTATGAAATTTAAAGGGATAATACACTTTTATTGTTTGACTTTAAGCATTATTAAATTCACTGCTCCTGAAAAAACGGCCATTTTTAAACGTTTTTTTGCATTGATCCATGTCCCCTGGGGCAGGACCCAGGTCCCCAAACACTTTTTATGACAATAACTTGCATATAAGCCTTTAAAATTAGCACTTTTGATTATTCATGTTCGTGTCCCATAGACTTTAACGGTGTTCGCGTGTTTGAACAAACTTTTTTCCTGTTCGCATGTTCTAGTGCGAACCGAACAGGGGGGTGTTCGGCTCATCCCTACCAGCCACGTTGTCTTCCGGAGGTGACTGAAATACCTATGCATCCATCTTACCCCTAAAATAGAATCTCTCTATGAACACAACTTTCAACCATTTTTCAAAAAGATTGAAAAAGATCTTAAAAACTGGAACTCCAAGCAGTTCTCGTGGTTTGGCAGGGCTGCCATCCTAAAAATTACGGTACTGCCAAGACTACTGTACCTATTCCACACCCTACCTATAGATTTACCAGAAACTTTCTTCAAAAAACTAGAGTCAATTTAAAGATATTTTCTTTAGGCCAACAAACGTCCTCATATACAACTTAGTCTGTTACAACGCCCCAAGACAAAGAGAGGAATGGGACTTCCCGATTTCAGAAAATACTATTATGCAACTCATCTATCTAGAATTATCGATTGGCACTGCCATGACCAGAATAAGGATTTTGTAAACTTAGAAAAATCGTGTTCAAAACTCGCCATACAATATCTACCATGGACCTCACTAGCAAACAACCCAGACTTCCCACCTGGACTTGGCAATAACAACCTTTCACAAGCTAAGACTACAAAACCTCTGTTGGTCTATCATTGCCTTCAACACAATAAACTAAAATCTTATAAGGATATACAGCATGAGCTAGGCTAAAAACCCCTCAACTCCTGGATCTACCTACAAATTCATGACTTTATATTAAACAAGAAAAAGAAAGACTATATAATGAGACTACTCACTAACTTTGAACACATATGTCTCAACCAAACTCCAACAAAAAAAAACACTTCACTTACATACAATTGGATATCACAGCTGACAAAACTCAAAAAATGGTCTCCCACGTATGGTGGAACTGCACACCAATTCAAACCTTCTGGACTCAAGTTAAAAAGTGGATAGTTCACATTACAGACACTCAATTAGAACTTAATGCATAGGTAAAGTGTAAGAGCTAGAAAATTGGACTTTAAAGGCACACGAGTAGTTGAACTATAAAAGATAAAAATAATTTTATTTTATTAAGTTTAAGTTACAAAATTGAAAATAGATACTGTACGTGTTACATTTTCATATAAAAATTTTTTGTGTGTTTAGTATTTTCTACCCTGCATGCAACTTAAAACACCACTTTTTATACATATAACTTATGATCAAACATTCAAAGAATTATGAATAGGAAATAAGTACCCAAATCAAGTTTACAATTTGCGAATGTAAGATGAAGAGTTGTGGGTTAAATTGCAGATCCGGGTAGATTTTCTCCTAGTCGTTCAACATGTTGCGCATCTTAATAACGCTTCTTCAGGAGCTAATTATAGTTCCCACATGGTCAGACATGATGGAAAGAATATAGGTATACTATTGCAACTGGTAGGATGAGTAGTCACTTGATTGTATTAAGAAATTGGCAGTATATACAGGGCTTGCGGGGGCACCAGTATAGCCGCAGTTCCCAATATGAAGATAGACGTAAGTAAGAAGCCTTATAGGTAGCAGTAGCTTGTAGAAGCTGCTATTTCCAGAATTTGTTTGGGAAGGCTATGAGGTATAGTGCAGCTCCCTCTGGTAAGACAACATCCGCTGATGAAAATTTTTATATGAAAATGTAACATGTACAGTATCTATTTTCAATCTTGTAACTTAAACTTAATAAAATAAAATTATTTTTATCTTTTATAGTTAAACTACTCGTGTGCCTTTAAAGTACAATTTTCTAGGTTTTGCACTTTACCTATCTGATATAGGGACGTTGGCACACTACTATAACAGTATCTACAGTGTCACCCTGTTTTTAGGTACACATTCACTTGGGAATCCTTTAAATAGAACTTAATGCAGCCTTTTGTCTGCTTCACATTAATGACCTTTCCTATAAAAAATACAAAAACTCCTTAACAAGACATTTACTTAATGCGGCCAAAGCAATCATTCCAATCAACTGGAAAACCAAAAACATCCCATCAATTAAGGATTGGTTAATGAAAGTTAAATCGATATACGAAATGGAAGAAACTATAGCTATTAAAAGAGAAAAAACAACTCAGTTCCACCTCAGATGGAAACCTTGGTTCATTTTCACCCTTTCTGAGACCTTTGTGGAGATCACCCATGGTTAACTCTCCTTTTAGAATCACCTTTTAAAGCCAAATTATTCTTTTATTTCATAACAAGAAAAAATACTCCTCTTACATTTGTGTTTGTACTTTTATATGTATACATTTGTATTTACCATCAAACAACTGATTGCTAATATTATACATGAATAATGTTTATTTATTCAGTTTCATAGGTTTTATACAAAAATAATTTTATATAATATACTGCCATATCTCATATATCTGTTAACAGTTTGACATCTATGTTGTAACATTTATATACCTTGTTAAACGATTGCATTTTGGATATTTGCAATACCCATTTTTCCTTGTAACCCTTGTGCCTTTTCCTTATCTTTACAATAAACGTTATTGTAAAAAAAAAAAAAAAAAAAAAGAAAATATGGGAAAGTTTGATAAGAGGAGAAATACTACAGAATTAATGGCAAAGGGGTCCCATCCCCTACGGATGCCAAGAATTGTTTTTTGTGTCTTTTTTTCCCCTTTTTTCCCATTCTCCCCTTTCTTTTTTTTTTTAGCTGTTTGAAATGTGATAAATAGATATATTATAAAAATTTGGAGATAAAAGTAAGAGGTGAACTGAAATGTGTTATGTATATTTTGGGGGGGTATCTGTTAAATGTTGGTGGTATGGGAGTAAAGAGTAAACGTGGGATGTATAAATGTATACTTGTTTTTGTTTTTGTTGTCTTTTTATGTGAATAAAAACTACTTTAATCGAAAAAATTCTCACTCCTGACCAGGTCTAAAGAGCACGGGGGGATGGGCTTACCCAATTTAAAAAATATTACCTTGCTTCACATCTCACAAGAATAATTGATTGGCATTGCCAAGATGACTCCAAAGAATCGGGTTTGAGCCCCATCCCCCTACGTTTCTGCCCCTTGGTCTAAAAGGCCATCCTCTAACAGGGACCAACCTGGAGGCTTTTCACAAGATAGCAAAATGAACAGTTGTTACCTCCTCACTCAGTCCACTCGCACCACTAAAAGACATCCCTGACTTCATACCTGGAGTTAGGAATCTAACATTTCAACCATCGCACCTTAAAAAAGAAAACAACCTCACTCACTTACTTTTGTTTATGTCCACCAGGGCAGTGTCCAGCTACCCAAGCTCTTTTTCTCTCAAAAAATTGCAAACTGGCCTTGGAAAAAAATTACAAGATTTGTCTAATTTATCTATCTATCTATCTATCTATCTATCTATCTCTTTTTGTCTGTGTGGATCAAATCACAAAAAAGCTAAGTTATTTACCTCACACCAAGTTGTCCAGTCCATCACAAACCCTAGTTCAATAGGTGGCCACTATCTCCATATCAAAATTTTCATGTTTCCTAGCTTTCTGAAGTGCTCTACAAGAGAATGATGCTGGTATGCATACCCATTGTAAATTGGCACTTTAATCGCTTACATGAGTTCACAGGTTTACTCAACACAAAAATGAATTTTAAGCACAGAAATATTACAGATAATATCTGTTGGGTATTTGCTATTTTCTATGTGCAGCTGGTGAGGTTTACTTTCAATTCCTGTCAGTGATTCCCTCAGTGACACCTATAAGGCTGGGTTCACACTGGAGAATGGAGATGCTCACAGCAGGAGGCCGGTGCGTCTCCATTCACTGTTTCAGGTCTGATTTCAGCCCGAATTTGGACCTGAAACAGACCAAAAGGCGCACAGGACTCCAATGCTATTTGCACCAGAGCCACTGTGGGGATGTGTGAACTAGCTCCATAGAGAGCCGTTTACAATCTCCTGCTATGCGAATTGGATGCGGGGAAACCTGCATCAAATTTTCAATAGTGTGAACCCAGTCTAACACTAAGTGAGAATGCATGGTGAAATCTTGGGGCATATAAAGTCCTAAACAAAAGAAAAACTTTTGGCTGCAGTTTGAATTTAAAGTGGAACGTCAGTCATTTTTTCCTTTTTCCATCTATTAAATCTGCTGCCCTTTAACTTTGGATAGTAAAACATTTTTTTCTGCCAGTAAATACCTTATACAACCCACTTCCTGTTTCTTGTCTGGTCATTAGCCTGGGCTTACAACATCATGCACAGCTCTCTCTCTCACACGCCTAAGAGTTTGCCAGGAAGGGAGGGGGCTAGTCATAAGAGGGCCAATGAGAGCTGGAGGTGTGCCTCTGTAAATCCAGGAAGTGAACAAGCAGCAGCTGCAGACAGTTAAAATGGTTGCAGCCGGACTCAGTGGAGGGAGATTTCTGTAGCATATTTGGCAAGTATAGAATCATAGTATATATAAAATAGTATAGTATATATAAAATAATATGCAAAGTGGTTGGAGGGAAGCTTCAGAGATCAAAGATGTTTTTATTACAAATTATGTGAGCAGGCTGCAGTTCCTCTTTAAAGGGCTCCTTAGCTATGATTTAATCTTCCTTTAGACATCTGTTTGTATTTATTTTCAATTCTTATGATGTCAGTTAACAGCAGAGCAGACAATTTTTCCTGTAGGTTGCCAAATACAAATGTTAAACTATAAAGGTATGTAATGCATTGTTGACTTAATATTATCCCATACGTCATTAGAAGATATGGCTAGTTATGAATAGGGATGAGCCGAACACCCCCCGGTTCGGTTCGCACCATAACATACCGAACAGCCAAAAAATTCGGACGAACACACGAACACACAAACACCATTAAAGTCTATGGGACACAAACATGAAAAATCAAAAGTGCTCATTTTAAAGGTGTATATGCAAGTTATTGTCGTAAAAAGTGTTTGGGGACCCGGGTCCTGCCCCAGGGGACATGTATCAATGCAAAACTTTTTTTTAAAATGGCCGTTTTGAAATATTCCTTTAAATATCGTGCCTGGGGTGTCTATAATATGCTTGTAAAATGATGCATTTTTCCCGTGTTTAGAACAGTACTGCAGCAAAATGACATTTCTACAGGAAAAATTGTCAAAACTGATTGCGGCTGTAATGAATTGCTGGGTCTCAGCAATATAGATAAAACTCAATGCAATAGCATGCCCTTTGGGTCTGGTATGAATAATAAGGGGAATCCCGAACCAAAATTTAAAAAAAATTGCATAGGGGTCCCCCCAAAATCTATACCAGACCTGCAGGGTCTGGTATGGATGTTAAGGGGAACCCTGCGTCAAAATTTATAAAAAATGGTGTATGGGTCCCCCCAAAATCCATACCAGGCCCTTATCCAAGCACGCAACCTGGCAGGCTTCAGGAAAAGGGGGGGACAAGAGAGCATCCCCCCCTCCTGAACCGTACCAAGCCACATGCCCTCAACATGAGGAGGGTGCTTTGGCATAGCCCCCAAAAGCACCTTGTCCCCATGATGATGGGGACAAGGGCCTCATCCCTACAACCCTTGCCCGGTGGTTGTGGGGGTATGCGGGTGGGGGGCTTATCAGAAACTGGAAGCCCCCTTTAACAAGGGGACCCCCATATCCCAGCTTCCCCCACATGTGAATTGGTAACGGGGTACCTTGTAACCCTACCATTTCACAAAAAAGTGTAATAGATGCTAAAAAATACAAGAGACAGCTTGGGACAGTCCTTCATTAAAAAATAAAAATGTCCCGCAATGTAAATTCACGTCGCCAGATGGACCGAAAAAGAAAAAAAAAAGCCGCAACCGTTCCACTTCCGTGGTTGTGGCTCTCTCATCCCCCCTCTTTTCCTGCGGCCTGCCAGGTTGCGTACTTGGATAAGGGTCTGGTATGGATTTTGGGGGGACCCCATGCCATTTTTTTTAAATTTGGCGCAGGGTTCCCTTTAATTTCCATACCAGAACTGAATGGCCTGGTATGGATTTTGGGGGGACCCCTACGCAATTTTTGGTTCTGGGTTCCCTTTAATATTCATACCAGACCCAAAGGGCCTGGTAATGGACTAGGGAGACCCATGCCCTTTTTTTCAATGAGTTTTATGTATATTTCCGAGACCCAACCATTCATTACAGAAATGTCATTTTGCTGCGGTACTGTTCTAAACACGAGAAAAATGCGCCACTTTACAGGCATGCTATAGACACCCCCCAGGCATAATATTTAAAGTAATATTTCATTTTTATTGTTTTACTTTAAGCATTAAAAAAATCACTGCTCCTGAAAAAAATGGCCGTTTAAAAAAAAATGTTTGCAATGATACATGTCCCCTGGGGCAGGACCCAGGTCCCCAAACACTTTATCAATAACATGCATATACACCTTTAAAATGAGCACTTTTGATTTTTCATGTTAGTGTCCCATAGACTTTAACGGTGTTCCGACGGCTTTCAAATTTGGCCCGAACACCGCATATTGTTCAGTATACGCAGAACATCCGAACAACCAAATTTCAGCTTATGCTTCTGCTCGGGCCGAACCGTTCGCCCATCCCTAGTTATGATGGCCAGTGTGCTACTTTTTTACAAGTTACCCATTTACCTTGTACTCTTTGTAAGTGAACTTATAGTGAAAGTGTATTTAATTTCCCTGGAGTCTCTTGACAAACATTTTGGCAGTTACTTACTGTTACTGAAACTTTAGCATGTTTGACAAGTACCATCATTATTAGCTCTTGTCACTCACTTCCCAGTGGAAAAGATTATTTAAAACACTAGTTAGATGTGCTCACACTTTGCAGACCCTATAGTACAGAGATAGCATGTGCATCTATTGCGATGGGGTTTAAAAGGAGAAAGGCCAGCTGCAAATCAAAGCAATTGAGAATCCCAGGGAGAGTTAGAGCCAAGAGCTTTGAAAGGAGCTCAGAAGTACAGTCAGGATCTCTCTTCAGATGTTATCACACAGAACCTGCAAGAACTCACTTTAGCATAAAAAAGACACAGGAAATAACAGGAAGAGATAAATCTTTAAATTTAGTGAAGCTAGCCACAAACCAAACTTTGTACAGTAAACTTATATGTTAGGCATGCATAGGTTAATTATTAGGTGCTTGGTTGTTTATTTTTGATTGAATAGAACATTTGGTTGCAAAATGATTGTGTACAGTATTTTTGGTCTATTATAGTATATTATATTTAGTCTAGTATATTTCTCTTACAGCTCTCATAATCCAAATACTTTGTACTATTACTATTAACAATAATAATAATAATAATAATAATAATAATAGCTGGATCTGTAAAATTTCTCCCATATAGGAAATTTGTTAAAGATCTGTCTTCATACTCCTGTCAGTCTGTTGGTGTTTTTAAAAACAGAAATAATTGCTAGCACTTTTGGAATTCAAATCTACTAATGAAATCTCAGATATAAAAGTCCACATATAGCACAACCCCCACAAGCTCCTTAGAAAGTTCCACTAGACAAAAGGACTTTGTCGTGGTGGAGATGCAGTTTCTAGACTTGAATGAGATAATGGCCTTGAATGACATAATGGATATGCTTACTAAAGGCAACTAGACCATGCACTTTGCAAGTGCAGTTGCAGCTGTTCACCAGTGTTACCAGTATTACCCTTAACCTTACTGAAAGGAATTCTTTGGGTAGTGATGAGCTGATCATACCCATGGTTTGGCGAATGTTTTTGAAGATGGGATTGGTAATCCAAGCCCCATTTAAATCAATTTGATCTTAATGGGTTTTTTTTTTCCATGAATTGCCATTAAAAGTTAAAAGTCAAAGGATTGGCAAAGAAAGTAAAGTTCCTTTATATAACCTGCCTGGGTGATAACCTAAAGCTGTAAATGGAATTGTATTATATTTTGACTTTCAGGGATAGTGTCAGCTATACCATTTTCTGACATCACATAAATTGCATTTCTAATCATTCACTTTATTTACACATAATGGTTTTGCTTGCATACAACAGCAGAAAGCCAATATGACTGTTTTTTTTTTTTAAAAAGAGATTTTTCTGAGTAAGCTTTAATTGAGCTCTGGAAAAAGCAGATGTAATACAGGAAAAAAACGAAAGCTATTAATACCATATAACTTGCCAAACAGGGGCAAAACAAGTCACAAGGGCATAGCATATTGTGATCTTCTATTCAGTAAACACTGTTTTGTGTAAAAATTTGACAAAATGTCAACCCAGAGTACTTTAAAACACTTCCAAGCCACAAACCCATTTGACAGAGGTGAGGAAGGTGTTATGCACAGCAATAAAATAAAAATTACAGTGCCACGTTTCAAAGACAAAAACAAACATTTTTTATGGAACAGCATACAAGCAGTTTTATTGGGATTCAAGGTAGCAATTAGAAGGAGGGATCAATTTTTCCAAGACTGTTACTCTGATCTTTATATGATGCGATTGTTTTCGTTATGAATTTGTGGTATACAGTATATACCTCCAGTTTGTGTGTGTAGTTACCCACCAGGGAGTGTACTGATATGCATACATTTTTGTAAAGATATTGCCTCTGTTAAATGAAACAATAAGGTAGTTGTACCATTTATTTCCATGCCCACTTGAGTAGTATGTTGAAGATTGGGAATGATTACCTATGTTATTTTAAACCACCCACAGGAGGAGGGACTATTTTGGGCTACCCAGAAAGTATAATCAATACAATAATATTCAAAATATATAACTGATCTTGGATCAAGAGGAAACGGCACCTGTTGGGTTGGATGCCGTTTCCTCTTGATCCAAGATCAGTGATTGGCATGTTATAAGCTGTTTGGGCATCCATTATATCTAAACTGCATGTGTTTTTATCTTTTTGTATAAATAAAATTGATACTTTTTAATATTATTGTATTGATTATACTTGTGGGTAGCCATAATAGTTCCTCCTCCTGTTGGCAGTTTAGCGAGTATCTTTATGTTTGTTTTTTTTTAGTGCTCATGAGAATTCTTTGTTAACACATCATCATATATCATTTCTTCACCTAGGTAATTTCACCTGTTGCTGTGGTATGTGCAAGGACTAGGCTTGTACAGTTAGGCATTTCCAAGAGCAGTACGTGAAAACTACAGCAACACATGTCAACATATTTGATTCTTGCACTTACTGCATGTTAACTGGGCCATATATATAGAGAGATCTTTAAATGATATTTAAACCAAGTATATGGGAGATCTATACATTATCATGAGATTTTCACAATAATCACAGATCATTTTGCTTTTTGAAGGTCCAATGCAAAAAAAAAAATCATTTTTTTCCAAGTAAACAAAAAAACACGTATTGTTATTGTTTATAAAGATTTTACTACATTGCCTGTCACTGTCAATAGCAAATCTTGGTTTTGAAGACTTGCTTGAAAATAATTGGTGATATTTAGGGCACATTAACACTAGCACCCACATTATATTGTGACCCTTAGTGTTTACTGTCAAGAAGGCATTGCCAATGCATTTTAATGACACATTGCACTGTTCACTTTTTTAACTTTATTGAAATGTCACAACATTACATTTTATTTACCTTTATGCACCACCTGCATCACAATATGCTGTGAGACAAAAAGTTGGGCATGACCTACTCATAAGACTCAAGACAAATTGCTTTACTTGTGTGTTAAAAATTCAATGGATGGTATGATATGAATAGGCACTTATTGATTTTACAGAATTGTCTTTATTAACCACTTTAGCTCCGGAGGATTTGGCAGCTCAATGACCAGAGGACTTTTTACAATTTAGCACTGCGCTGCTTTAACTGGTAATTGCAAGGTCCTGCAATGTTATACCCAGACAAAATTTGTGCCCTTTTTTCCCACAAATAGAGCTTTCTTCTGATGGTATTTGATTGCCTCTGCGATTTTTATTTTTTTTCGATATAAATGGAAAAAGACCGAACATTTTGAAAAAAAGATGATATTTTCTACTTTTTGTTTAATATTTGTTTAAAATTTAATAAACTCAATTTTAGTCATACATTTAGGCCAAAATGTATTCAGCCACATGTCTTTGGTAAAAAAATATCAATAAGCGTATATTTATTGGTTTGCGCAAAAGTAATAGCATCTACAAACTAGGGTACATTTTCTGGAATTTACGCAGCTTTTAGTTTATGACTGCCTATCTCTTTTCTTGAGGTGCTAAAATGGCAGGGCAGTACAGACCCCCCCCAAATGACCCCATTTTGGAAAGTAGACACCCAAGGAAATTGCTAAGAGGCATGTTGAGCCCATTGAATATTTTATTTTTTGTCACAAGTGACTGAAAAATGACAAAAAAAAAATACACAAAGTTGTCACTAAATGATATACACATGGCATGGTTATATGTGGAAATACACCCCAAAATACATTCTGTTGCTTCTCCTGAGTATGGGGATACCTCATGTGTGAGACTTTTTTGGAATCTAACCGCGTACAGGACCCTGAAAACCTATCACCGCCTTCAGGATTTCTAAGGGTGTAAATTTTTTTATTTCACTCACTACCGATCACAGTTTTGAAGGCCATAAAATGCCAAGATACACAAAACCCCCCTAAAAGACCCCATTTTGGAAAGTAGACACCCAAAGCTATTTGATGAGAGGCATGTTGAGTCCATGGAATATTTTGCCACAAGTTGCGGGAAAATGTTTTTTTTTTGCACAAAGTTGTCACTAAATGATCTATTGCTCAAACATGCCATGAGCATATGTGAAATTACACCACAAATTTTATTTTGCTGCTTCTCCTGAGTACGGGGATACCACATGTGTGAGATTTTTTGGGAGCCTAGCCATGTACAGGACCCCGAAAACCAATCACCACCTTCAGGCTTTCTAAGGGCGTAAAATGGTGAATTCACTTCCTCACTACCTATCACAGTTTCGGAGGCCATGAAATGACAAGATAGCACAACCCCCCCAAATTACCCCATTTTGGAAAGAAGACACTTCAAGCTATTTGGTGAGAGGCATGTTGAGTCCATGGAATATTTTATATTTTGCCACAAGTTTCAGGAAAATTATTTATTTTTTTTTTACACAACATTGTCACTAAATGATATATTGTTCAAACATGGCATGGTTATATGTGGAATTACACCCCAAAATACATTCTGCTGCTTCTCTCGAATACAGGGATACCACATGTGTGGAACTTTTTGTCAGTCTAATCTCATATAGGACCCCAAAATCCAATCACCACCTTCAGGCTTTCTAAGGGCATACATTTTTGATTTCACTCCTCACTGCCTATCACAGTTTTGGAGGCCATGAAATGCCCAGTTAGCACCCCCCCCCCCCCAAATGACCCAATTTTACAAAGTAGACACCCCAAGCTATCTGCTGAGAAGCATGTTGAGTATTTTGCAGATCTCACTTATTGTCACAAATACATCTTTCTTTTCTTTCAAAAGAATGAGATCTGCAAATCTCCATGCCAAATCACCATGCCTCTTAGCAAATACCTTGGGGTGTCTACTTTACAAAATAGGGTCATGGGGGGTTGTCTCACACATGTGGTATCCCCGTACTAAGGAGAAACAGCAAAATGTATTTTGGGGTGTAATTTCACATATGCCCATGGCATGTTTAAGCAATAGATCATTTAGTGACAACTTTGTGCAAAAAAAAAAAAAAAATTTTCCCGCAACTTGTGGCAAAATATAAAATATTCCATTGACTTAATATGTCTGTCATCAAATAGCTTGGGGTGTCTACTTTCCAAATGGGGTATTTTGGGAGGGGGTTGTGCTATCTTGGCATTTAATGGCCTTCAAAACTGATAGGTAGTGAGGAGTAAAATCAAAAATATACACCCTTCAAAATCCTGAAGGCGTTGATTGGTTTCGAGGTCCTGTATGTGGCTAGGCTCCCAAAAAGCCTCACACATGAGGTATCCCCGTACTCAGGAGAAGCAGCAGAATGCATTTTGGGGTGTAATTCCACACATAACCATGCCATGTTTGAACAATATATCATTTAGTGACAACTTTGTGCAAAAAAGTGTAGATTTCATGAAACTTGTGACACAATATAAAATATTCCATGGACTCAACATCAACACATTTTATTAAAACAGCAATATCCACTCACATAAAAGTTGGAAGAGTTGCATTCAGGTCAGTTGGCTGGGCTGAAGAGATGCGGTGGAACTACAGGTCACAGCAGTTCCTGCAGGGCATGCCAGATCCAGAAGAGGAAAGATGAGCTGGTGCAGCCGGGTGCAGTCTCTTGCAGTAGACAGTCCAACACAAATCCTTCTGTATTAGGAGCCAGATAGTGTCCTGGATACAAGGATGAGGGTTCCAAGTGGTGGGAGAGAGAGATGTGTGGGACGCCAGAGCATCCGTTCAGCCGTGCTGCTGCTCTACGCTAGATGGTGAAAGCCTCTGAGATGGAACACGGCCGGCTGAGCTGAGGATCACAAACGAGGCTTGGGGAGCAAATACAGCGTGGCGCCCGGTGATGACGTCACACGTATGCGACGCGTTTCAGAATAGGCTTGCCATTGGTGGACGAATGGCCGCATTCCTTTCTCAAGCATGGGGAATGAAAAACACAGTGGGCTTAAGTAGTCTGATGGGGGGCGGGGCCAGGAAGTCCGTGATACAAACAAGGAATAAGTGATGGGCAGCATTAAACAGCAGGGGGGACAAATAAAAAGGACCTTAAAGTGACATAGTAGAGAAAATACTTTTACAGCAAGGCACCAGTTGGGACAAAAAATTATAAAACAAAGTAAGATGAAATTAATTAAAAACAAGCATTATTAAACATAATAGAGGGATAAGTAATACAATACAATACAATAAAAATAAATATAAAAGACGGCCAAAATAGATTATGCATTAAAAGTGGGGGGTGACTTAAAGAGATAAGGGATCCACATTTCTTGTCAGCAATGTCGTACGTATAATATATAATATAATAATATAGATTTATCCCAAGGCTATAATTTACAGAGAATATGGAAATAGACTATATATGATGAAAAGGGTATTATATATAAGGACGGATGAATCCTTGTTTTATAATTTTTTGTCCTCAAAATCCTTTTGTCTTTGAAATCCTGAAGGAAGTGATTGGTTAAAACAGTGTAATTTTCACGAAACTTGTGACAAAATATAAAATATTCCATGGACTTAACATGCCTATCAGCAAATAGCTTGGGGTGTCTACTTTCCAAAAAGGGGTCATTTGTGGGGGGGGGGGGGGGTTGGGCTATCTTGGCATTTTATGGCCTTCAAAACTGTGATAGGTAGTGAGGAGTAAAATCAAAAATTTACACCCTTCGAAATCCTGAAGGAGGTGATTGGTTTTCGGGGTCCTGTACGTGGCTAGGCTCCCAAAAAGTCTCACACATGAAGTATCCCTGCACTCAGAAGTAGCAGAATGCATTTTGGGCTGTAATTCCACATATAACCATGCCATGTTTAAACAATATATCATTTAGTGACAACTTTGTGCAAACAAAAAAAAAAGTGTAATTTTCCCGAAACTTGTTACAAAATATAAAATATTCCATGGACTCAACATGCCCATCAGCACATAGCTTGGGGTGTATACTTTCCAAAAAGGGGTCATTTGGGGGGGGGGGGTTGAACTGTCCTGGCATTTTATGCACAACATTTAGAAGCTTATGTCACACATCACCCACTCTTCTAACTAACCTCTTGACGACAAAGCCCTTTCTGACACTTTTTGTTTTCAGGAAAAAATATTTTTTTTTACAAGAAAATTACTTTGAACCCCCAAACATTATATATTTTTTAAAGCAAATGTCCTACAGATTAAAATGGTGTGTGTTGCAATTTTTTTTTCCCACACAGTATTCGTGCAGCAATTTTTCAAATGCAACTTTTTTGGAAAAAACACACTTTTTAAAATTTTAATGCACTAAAACCCACTATATTGCCCAAATGTTTGATGGAATAAAAAAGATGATCTTATGCCGAGTACATGAATACCAAACATGACATGCTTTAAAATTGCGCACAAACATGCAGTGGCGACAAACTACATACATTTTTAAAAGCCTTTAAAAGCCTTTACAGGTTACCATTATGGACCAATATGACCGCAACTCACTCTTTTTGGTTATGGCCATGAGGAGGAATAGGCCCAGAAAGGTCTTAAATTCAGAGACCGTAATAGGTCTCCAATCTCTGGCAAGGGCCAGCTGGGGATCTACAGAGGAGGTCTACTGTTAAAATTACTGCCCTCGATCTGACCTTCGTGGTGATACCTCACATGCATGGTGCAATTGCTGTTTACATATGACACCAGACCGACGCTTGCGTTCGCCTTACCGTGTGAGCACTGGGGGGGCAGGGGTGCTTTTTTTTAAATGATTTATTCTGCTCTTTTATTATGTCTTTAAACTGTTCCTTTCCGTTTTTTTATCATTTTTATTGTTATCTCAGGGAAAGTAAATATCCCCTATGATAGCAATAGGTAGTGACATGTACTCTTTTTAAAAAAAATTGGGGTCTATTAGACCCTAGATCTCTCCTCTGCCCTCAAAGCATCTGACCACACCAAGATTGGTGTGATAAAATGCTTTGCCAATTTCCCAATGGCGCTGTTTATATCCGGCGAAAACTAAGTCATGAAATGCTCGTAGATTATGGTTTCTGGTTTCTTAGGCCATAGAGATGATTGGAGCCATTCTGGTCTCTGATCATCTCTATGGTCAGCTGGCTGAACCACCGGTTGCATTCTCGGATTCCCTGTTGGGACAGGAGAGCCCGAGAAAACCATGGAAGATGGGGGGACTTTAAAAAGTGTCACTCTCATGTAATAATTGTCCAAGTACAAGTGGGTACCCCTTTCCGAATAAGGGTGACACCAAGTCCCACACAATCTTACCATTGCTTACCATAGCAGTGCTGGATGTATGACCAGGATGTACTAGGCTGCTGCTGCTTGCCAGTTCACCAGAAGGAATAGCGGCGCTAGTACTGGCTCTCTGCTCCATATGAGGGACCTGCAGTTCTTGCATCTCAATGACAGCAGAAGAAGATCGGGGTCTGGTATGACTAACCTTGGCAGGGACCACAACTCCGTCATCAGAGATATCTGTCAGGGTGCCACTGCTGTCTACAGGTTCGTATTCTGAGCCTGAATCTGACAGATGAGTGATTTCCTCTTCACTATCTGTCATGCTCAGAAATGTGTAGGCCTCTTCACTAGTCTACCTTCGATTTGCCATTTTGGGCTCTAAATTTACTAGTACACTAGTGAGACTCACAGGTAAAAAAAGCTTCTGACTGTTAGCGACTGATTCAAATGCTACCAAAAAAACAGTCAGCGTTCACAGGGATCAGGCCTGACTCTGCGAACGCTGCAGTTATGTGATTAGTGTTTTTTAAGTGACAGTGATCGATTGATACTGCACTTGGGTGGGCTGGGCGGAGGGGCTAAATGCAGGTGCTAGTAGGTATCTGGGCTGATCCTGCTAACACTGCGTTTTTGGGAACCTTAAAATGCTGGGGACGCTAGTATAGATCTGATCAGATCAGTTCTTGATCCGTTCAGACACTATGCTACTAAGGGAGGCGTATGGTGCGATTGCTGTACTGGGTGACACAAAGACAGGTGGTTAAGGGGTTAACTGGGGGGGTGATCAGGGGTGATTGAGGGGTGAATTGTGTGCCTACGTGACCTGGTGTCAGTGTAGTGTTGGTGCAACTCACTGTTTGATGCTCTCTCCTCTCGGTCTGGAACAAAAAGACCGACACGAGGAGAGATGACATCACTTTCCCTGTCAGTGTTTATAGTTACACAGACAGGGGAAGGATATCATTCATCAGGAATTATCACCAGGTCCAAGGCAGATTTTATTGGCCTGGTGCTGGGGACTGATCAGCTCCTGATCGAATCAGATCATTGGGGACGGTGGGGGCACACGCGCGGGCCCCCCAGCCTGTCGCGCGCATCACAAATAGTAACGTGATCTCACGCAGCCGGACCAACCTGCTGCATTAAAACTGCAGCGGCTGGTCCTTAATAGGGATGAGCCGAACACCCCCCGGTTCGGTTCGCACCAGAACCTGCGAACGGACCGAAAGTTCGCACGAACGTTAGAACCCCATTGACGTCTATGGGACTCGAACGTTCGAAATCAAAAGTGCTAATTTTAAAGGCTAATTTGCATGGTATTGTCCTAAAAAGGGTTTGGGGACCCGGGTCCTACCCCAGGGGACATGTATCAATGCAAAAAAAACTTTTAAAAACGGCCGTTTTTTCGGGAGCAGTGATTTTAATGATGCTTAAAGTAAAAAAAAAAAGTGAAATATTCCTTTAAATATCGTACCTGAGGGGTGTCTATAGTATGCCTGTAAAGTGACGCGTGTTTCCCGTGTTTAGAACAGTCCCTGCACCAAATGTCATTTTTAAAGGAAAAAATCTCATTTAAAACTGCTTGCGGGTTTAATGTAATGTCGGGTCCTGGCAATATGGATGAAAATCAGTGAGACAAACGGCATGGGTACCCCCCAGTCCATTACCAGGCCCTTTGGGTCTTGTATGGATATTAAGGGGAACCCCGCACCCAAATTAAAATAAGGAAAGGTGTGGGGCCACCAGGCCCTATATACTCTGAACAGCAGTATACAGGCTGTAGGTTTGTTGTTAAGTAGAATCTCTTTGTAATTTTGAACGGGTACATTTTTAACGTGTTTAGCTCCAGCCAAAAAATCTTTTTTAAGCTTTTTGGAAAACATAGGGAAGGGTTATCACCCCTGTGACATTTGTTTTGCTGTCTTTCCTCCTCTTCAGAAGATTTCACCTCACTTTTTGTCCCAATGGATAGGAAAGCATCAGTGGAAAGGAGAAATGTTTTTCCCATATTAACTCTTACAGGAGAGAATTTCCCTTCCTAGGGGTAGATTTCATCTCACTTCCTGTTGTCTCCTTCCGTTTGCAAGTAGGAGTCGTTTGTAAGTTAGTTGTTTGAAAGTAGGGTCCTGCCCTATATACTCAGCAGAAATTTGGGCCTTAGGTGTTGCTGTGGCCACAACACTGTAAGCCCTCACAGGGCTCTGCTGTGAAATATTAGATCAAAAATTGTAATTACATGCCCCTGTTGAACAGGAGCTGAAAAATTAGGTCTTAGGCACTGGTGCTGGTGCCACAACACTGCAACCCCTCACAGACACTCTAGTTGGAATGCAATCAAAATCAAAAGAACACCAGCAATTTTCTTCAGGTAGCTGTATTTACTGTAACAAGACAAGCCTGCCTGTCGGTAAGAAGATAACAGAAACGGATCTAGCTGAACACTGTGAGCAGGACGCACCCCACTAGCTTGTAGGTTTAGCTGAACACTGTGAGGTGGACGCACCCCACTAACTTGTAGATTTAGCTGAACACTGTGAGCAGGACGCACCCCACTTACTTGTAGGTTTAGCAGAACACTGTGGGCAGGACGCACTGCACTAACTGTAAATAGTCTAGCTGCCTGACTGTGGTACTAATAGGATCAAAAGAACACCAGTAATTTTCTTTAAAATACTGTAACAAGACAAGCCTGCCTGTCAGTAAGAAGATAACAGGAACGGATCTAGCTGAACACTGTGAGCAGGACGCACTGCACTAAATGTAAATAGTCTAGCTGCCTGACTGTGGTACTAATAGGATCAAAAGAACACCAGTAATTTTCTTCAAAATACTGTAACAAGACAAGCCTGCCTGTCAGTAGGAATATAACAGGAACGGATCTAGCTGAACACTGTGAGCAGGACGCACTGCACTAAATGTAAATAGTCTAGAAGATAACAGGAACGGATCTAGCTAAACTGAATACAGTGTATATATATATATATATATATATATATATGCAACACCTGGGATGCATATATATACACAATACACTTTAAGTGCAGCTAACTGACTGACTGTCCTGCCTAATCTAGCTAACTCAAATGAAATGACACTGTCTCTCTCTCTCTCTCTAAGCACACCGGAACACACTGCACAGGGCCGCCGTGCAGGCGGCCTTATATAGTGTGGGGCGTGTACTAAATCCCCTGAGCCATAATTGGCCAAAGCCTCCTTGGCCAATTATGGCTCTCTGTTAAGGCGGCGCTGTGATTGGCCAAGCATGCTGGTCATAGTGCATGCTTGGCCAATCATCAGCAAGCAATGCACTGTGATGCTGCAGTGAATTATGGGCCGTGACGCGCCACACGAATTTGGCGCGAACGGCCCATATCGTTCGCAATTCGGCGAACGATCGAATAGCCGATGTTCGAGTCGAACATGGGTTCGACTCGAACACGAAGCTCATCCCTAGTCCTTAACTGGTTAACCACTTCAATACCAGACACTTATGCACCTTCCTGCCCAGACCAATTTTCAGCTTTCAGTGCTCTTACACTTTAAATGACAATTACTCAGTTATGCTACACTGTATCCAAACACATTTTTTATCATTCAACAAATTGAGCTTTCTTTTAGTGGTATTTAATCACTTTCCTGCCCAGACCTTCCTGCCCAGACCAATTTTCAGCTTTCAGTGCTCTTACACTTTAAATGACAATTACTCAGTTATGCTACACTGTATCCAAACACATTTTTTATCATTTAACAAATTGAGCTTTCTTTTAGTGGTATTTAATCACTTTTGGGTTTTATATTTTTTACAATATAAGTTAAAAAAGAGCGGAAATTTTGAAAAAAACACTTTTTTTTCATTTCTATTGTAATATTTTGCAAATAAGTAATTTTTCTTCATCAATTAGGGCCACAATCTAGAGCCTACAAGCTATGGTGCCAATCACTAAAAATTGATCAAACCTGATCACACCTGATGTACTGACAGCCTGTCTCATTTCTTGAGACCCTAACACACCAGGAAAGTACAAATACCACCCAAATGATCCCTTTTTGGAAAGTAGACAGCCCAACGTATTTAGTAAGAGGCATGGTGAGTTTTTTGAAGTTGTAAGTTCTTCCCACAATTCTTGGGAAAATGAAGGAATTTTTTTTACTTGTCATATTAGCAGGTTATTTCTCACACACAGCATATGCATACTTTCAACTACACCCCAAAATACATTCTGCTACTCCTCCTGAGTATGGCGATACTACATGTGTGAGACTTTTACACAGCCTGGCCACATACAGAGGCCCAACATTGAAGTAGCACCTCCAGGCGTTCTAGAAGCATAAATTACACATCTCATTTCTCAACCACCTATTACACTTTTGAAGGCCCTGGAGCACCAGGACAATGGAATTGCCCACAAAATGACCCCATTTTGGAATCCAAACACCCCAACGTATAATCTATGAGGCATAATGAGTCTTTTGAATAGTTCATTTTTTTCCAGAAGTTTATGGAAAATGTGTCTCACATGTGTGAGACTTTTACACAGCCTGGCCACATACAGAGGCCCACCATCCAAGTAGCACCTCCAGGCATTCTAGGAGTATAAATTACACATATAATTTTTTGACTACCAATCACATTTTTGAATGCCCTTTATATTTCTAACACATAGCATGTACATACCAAATAACCAAAGATTACCTGTGGTTTTAGTAGTGCAGTGGTCCACAGAGGAGAGCATCGGTCCAGCAGCAGACAGGGATGTGGTCAGCGACAGCAAAAGCAATTGTCCAGGCAGCAGGCAGGAATACTGTCCATAGTTAGTACAGGCAGAGATACTGTTAACACAGCCAAAGAACAGCCAAAGCATTGGTCCAGGTAGCAGGCAGAGATGTTCAGGCAGAAATACTATTCATAGTCAGTAAAGAAATGGTCAGCACAGCCAAAGTATTGGTCCAGGCAGCAGGAAGGACCATCAAGCTTAGGACCAGGGAAGACCAAGGTGTCATTGTGGATGGTAGACAGGATGTGGACATCTTTCTTGTCCCGCCACTTCATGGCCAACACTTCCTCATTACTCATGAATAGGGATGAGCTTCGAGTTCGAGTCGAACTCATGTTCGACTCGAACATTGGCTGTTCGCAAGTTCACCGAACAGCGAACAATTTGGGGTGTTCGCGGCAAATTCGAATGCCGCGGAACACCCTTTAAAAGTCTATGGGAGAAATCAAAAGTGCTAATTTTAAAGGCTAATATGCAAGTTATTGTCATAAAAAGTGTTTGGGGACCTGGGTCCTGCCCCAGGGGACATGGATCAATGCAAAAAAAAGTTTTAAAAACGGCCGTTTTTTCAGGAGCAGTGATTTTAATAATGCTTAAAGTCAATCAATAAAAGTGTAATATCCCTTTAAATTTCGTACCTGGGGGGTGTCTATAGTGTGCCTGTAAAGGGGCGCATGTTTCCTGTGTTTAGAACAGTCTGACAGCAAAATGACATTTTGAAGGAAAAAACTCATTTAAAACTACCCGCGGCTATTGCATTGCCGACAATACACATAGAAGTTCATTGATAAAAACGGCATGGGAATTCCCCAAAGGGGAACCCCGAACCAAAATTAAAAAAAAAAAATGACGTGGGGGTCCCCCTAAATTCCATACCAGGCCCTTCAGGTCTGGTATGGGTATTAAGGGGAACCCCGGCCAAAATTTAAAAAAAAAAATGACGTGGGGTTCCCCCTAAATTCCATACCAGACCCTTCAGGTCTGGTATGGATTTTAAGGGGAACCCCGCGCCAAAAAAAAAAAAAAACGGCGTGGGGTCCCCCCAAAAATCCATACCAGACCCTTATCCGAGCACGCAACCTGGCAGGCCGCAGGAAAAGAGGGGGGGACGAGAGTGCGGCCCCCCCTCCCTCCTGAACCGTACCAGGCCACATGCCCTCAACATTGGGAGGGTGCATTGGGGTAGCCTCCCAAAACACCTTGTCCCCATGTTGATGAGGACAAGGGCCTCATCCCCACAACCCTGGCCGGTGGTTGTGGGGGTCTGCGGGCGGGGGGCTTATCGGAATCTGGAAGCCCCCTTTAACAAGGTGACCCCCAGATCCCAGCCCCCCCCTGTGTGAAATGGTAAGGGGGTACATAAGTACCCCTACCATTTCACGAAAAAAGTGTCAAAAATGTTAAAAATGACAAGAGACAGTTTTTGACAATTCCTTTATTTAAATGCTTCTTCTTTCTTCTATCTTCCTTCATCTTCTGGTTCTTCTGGCTCTTCTGGTTCTTCCTCCGGCGTTCTCGTCCAGCATCTCCTCCGCGGCGTCTTCTATCTTCTTCTCCTCGGGCCGCTCCGCACCCATGGCATGGGGGGGAGGCTCCCGCTCTTCTCTTCTTCTCTTCTTCTCTTCTTCTTTTCTTCTCTTCTTCTCTTCTTCTTTTCTTCTCCGGGCCGCTCCGCAATCCATGCTGGCATGGAGGGAGGCTCCCGCTGTGTGACGGCGCTCCTCGTCTGACAGTTCTTAAATAACGGGGGGGCGGGGCCACCCGGTGACCCCGCCCCCTCTGACGCACGGTGACTTGACGGGACTTCCCTGTGACGTCACGGGGAATGCCACAGGGAAGTCCCGTCAAGTCACCGTGCGTCAGAGGGGGGCGGGGTCACCGGGTGGCCCCGCCCCCCCGTTATTTAAGAACTGTCAGACGAGGAGCGCTGTCACACAGCGGGAGCCTCCCTCCATGCCAGCATGGATTGCGGAGCGGCCCGGAGAAGAAAATGAAGAAGAGAAGAAAAGAAGAAGAGAAGAGCGGGAGCCTCCCCCCCATGCCATGGGTGCGGAGCGGCCCGAGGAGAAGAAGACAGAAGACGCCGCGGAGGAGATGCTGGACGAGAACGCCGGAGGAAGAACCAGAAGAGCCAGAAGAACCAGAAGAACCAGAAGATGTAGAAAGATAGAAGAAAGAAGAAGCATTTAAATAAAGGAATTGTCAAAAACTGTCTCGTCATTTTTAACATTTTTGACACTTTCTTCGTGAAATGGTAGAGGTACTTATGTACCCCCTTACCATTTCACACAGGGGGGGCCGGGATCTGGGGGTCACCTTGTTAAAGGGGGCTTCCAGATTCCGATAAGCCCCCCGCCCGCAGACCCCCACAACCACCGGCCAGGGTTGTGGGGATGAGGCCCTTGTCCTCATCAACATGGGGACAAGGTGTTTTGGGGGGCTACCCCAAAGCACCCTCCCAATGTTGAGGGCATGTGGCCTGGTACGGTTCAGGAGGGAGGGGGGCCGCACTCTCATCCCCCCCTCTTTTCCTGCGGCCTGCCAGGTTGTGTGCTCGGATAAGGGTCTGGTATGGATTTTTGGGGGGACCCTACGCCGTTTTTTTTTTTTAATTTTGGCCGGGGTTCCCCTTAATATCCATACCAGACCTGAAGGGCCTGGTATGGAATTTAGGAGGACTCCCACGTCATTTTTTTTTTTTAATTTTGGTTCGGGGTTCCCCTTTGGGGAATTCCCATGCCGTTTTTATCAATGAACTTCTATGTGTATTGTCGGCAATGCAATAGCTGCGGGTAGTTTTAAATGAGTTTTTTCCTTCAAAATGTCATTTTGCTGTCAGACTGTTCTAAACACAGGAAACATGCGCCCCTTTACAGGCATACTATAGACACCCCCCAGGTATGAAATTTAAAGGGATATTACACTTTTATTGTTTGACTTTAAGCATTATTAAAATCACTGCTCCTGAAAAAACGGCCGTTTTTAAAACTTTTCTTTGCATTGATCCATGTCCCTTGGGGCAGGACCCAGGTCCCCAAACACTTTTTATGACAATAACTTTCATATAAGCCTTTAAAATTAGCACTTTTGATTATTCATGTTCGTGTCCCATAGACTTTAACGGTGTTCGCATGTTCGAACGAACTTTTTTCCTGTTCGCATGTTCTGGTGCGAACCGAACAGGGGGGTGTTCGGCTCATCCCTACTCATGAATGCCGATTCCCTGTTTTGTCATTTTTTTGTCAACAGATTTTGTGGGAAGCCCTTCTGGTTTGTTTTCTGTAAATTTTGGATAGCGCGACTTAACACTACTCAAGCACCGGGGTTGAATGAAACTCAGTCCTACAAACCCTTTTTGTAGTTCCTCTGTAATTTGTTGCCATGCCTTCATGCCTCTATCCACCTGACTATTGCTGTGTTTGCTAGTCGATTCCACCAGAATGCCCCATTTTGGTTAAGATGTGCAATTCAGTTGCCATCTAGGTAGCCTCCCTACATTTTTTTGACTGATCTAGATAATGCCTTCTGGGAAGAGCTAATGGCCAGATCTGCTTCTCTGGTACAATATCATTTCAAAATATTGACCCTTTACCTAATACCTCCGTCCTTCCTCTAAACAAAAAACAAAAAAGTTTCCTAGCCAAATCCCAATGTAGGATTAACAATAACAAAAAAAACAAAATAATAGCAATATTTTTTCATTTCATGTAAATCTATCAATATTATAAATCTAAACCATTAACTCTTTAATAACTATCTATGTGGGTATCAACATACTAGATATTTTGCTTTAGTCATTGTCATGGTTATGCAGTAATCTTTCCCTGTCTGCTTACCTCTCCTCATGTGTTTAGACTAAGAGGCCAACCACTCTCACCTGGCGGTTTTGATAACCTCTCCTCTAAGCATGACTCCACCCCAGGCCCTATCAGCAAACCCTTTATTAACCTGTGCACTGCAAGCCAGCTGTGCTGATCAACCATTGTGTATTCATTATGTGTTTGGCTTCCTGCTTGCCGTGTGCTCTTCGTTTGTCTCTGTTATTGACCTTGGTGTGTTCTCAACTATTCCTGTCTGCTCATGACCCTGACCTTTTGGCGTGTCCCCGACTATCCCTGTTTACCTGTGACCCTGAGCGTGTATTCTATTGTTCCTGTCTGCTAGTTGCCCTGCCCTCTGCCTTATCCCTTTACTATACTTGTTGTTCCAGCCTGCTGCTTCCTTCTCCTGTAGTCTACCATGAGTGTGAGCTGTGGGACCCTAGGGGCCGTGACCTGGAGCCAGACTGCAGTGCAGTCCATCCTCACCACTAGAGGCTCTGGTGAACACCTGCTGGATCTTAGACTCTGCGTCCTGGGGAATCTATGCTCTAGCTCCCACTGGGATTTGTGTTAGGGATCCAGTAGACCTGCTTCCTGAACCTCCCTGGGTACTATCCACAGCAGTCAGTCCTTGGGTCCACTATCTTAGCGGTGCACTACCGACTTCTACGGAGTGCATCTGTCACCTGGTCTCAGGTGACCTGACAGTCATTTTATTGTCTAATTGTTGTATTTCATGTATAGTGTTATACAATTATAATTCTGTCCTCTGCTCTGCTGCAGTACTTGGTGGCACGCTTCCTCCCCATTTTGATCTATTTGTTGGCTTAGGGGCATTTGGTTAGCTAGTTCGACCGCATAGCGCCGCATATCCTGTCTCCTCCTCTGGACCGGATGTACAGCGATTGATGGGGGCACGGGGTGTCCTTTGGCTCTCCCTGGTCCCCGCCTCTGCTGCCAGTGTATTGGCCAGCTGCCGCTGCGTCAACAGTGTCCTCCAGCGCATGCGCGGTAGTTGTCCGTCGGGCCAGAGTGCATCATTTCCGGTCGGGAATGACGCACTTCCGGTCGGGACATGTATATGTACACACAGCATGCCTAATGCTATCAGCAAATGCTGATCAGAAGACTAATCAACATCACACAGCTTGGCTTCAAAATCTTTGAGGTAATAACCCCATGTATTCTCCTATATATTGTTAGCTTTATGGCGCCTCTTTTTTGAGTAAGTTACCCATATTACACCATATTGTTATACCTTTATTATAGGTGTTAGCCTCTCTGAACCTCCAGTCTGTTTTTTCTACATTACTCAAACAGACTTCTTAATCACATGAACGCTGGTCTACACTACCAGTACCTGTGTTTTTCTAGTGCTGTGTTAATGCTTACATATCCAGATAATTTTGCTTACCAGCAATATATTACGTTACTCCCTCTGCATTTGATGACTACATGGTAAGCTTTGTGTCTTTTTCTTTTTACCCCTGTTTTTTGCTTTCAGCACTACAATAACCTTTTTAAATGCAAGCAACCCTCTTGTCACCTTATAGTCTGTTTAGCTTATATTTACCAAATAACACCATTGAGCATTAGTTTCTTGGAAACCTATTGGTTTCCATTGTTTCCTAATATGTTTGATGCTACCTATGTTCACTCTAACTATTCTATCTGTGAACACTACTGATTCCCTTTTTTATGACACAGACTTAATTTACATCATGGTGTACTATAGCTGCTCAGTTTGTTATATATATATTAGCGATTGCTAGGACTTGTTTAACTAACTCCTAACCTTTTATACTAATAAACCTTCATCTATTGCAATTATTATATTACTGTACAATTACGCATCCCAGCTGATTGGCTCTGCTCCCTGCTTCCAGGTGGCCAATCCAGTCTGGGGAGGTTGTTTGCAGTCAACTGACCTAGCTAGAGCACCTTTCTGTATTCCCTGTTGATTACTTATCATTAAGGTTTTTTTATACTATGTTAATAAACTGTATATTTATTTGTTGTTCTTTTATATATATTTAATAGAACTTTTTATGCTCCTGAAGAAGCGTACCTCTACGCGCAACATGTCGAGTGAATAAAAGAATATTTTGTGCCCGGATCCACATCCTGATCCACAGCCCTCCTTACTTACATCCCCCCTACAGGTATTCCAATTTCCGCTCTTTTGGATGTATTATTGTATTTTTCTATCATAGTAAGTGGTGTCAGAGTTTATGTGTGGGGTATACAATACCAATTTCATTAATTTTTTATATGTATTTATATGTAATAACTTTTTCACTTAATTAATTTTGTACCCAATAAACCAATCTAATCATTTTTAGATGGTCTACCTGTGTGCATTTGAAGTCCACTCTTTTAGTCTTTATTTTTCATTTGTTTTCTGTAACAAGGTGGGGAAAAAGGGGCAGGCTAGCATAATAGTTGTCCACATATAAATGGTATCTTTTTTTTAAACAGCGGGTATGCCAGCTCCCAGACAATTTTTCCACTGGTTCCAATATATGTGGGGCACTCACGGGGCTGGAGCTGGGAGTCTTTACCTTTATAAATACAGAATGTGTACACGTATCCAGTGGCTCGATCACACAATTTATTCAATTTCAACTGGTACCTGGCTCTCTTACTTGGGATATACTGCTTGAAGTGCAGTCGGCAAGTAAAATGCATAAGGGATTCGTCCACACAAATGTTTTGGTCCGGAATAAACACTTCAGCAAATCGCTGATAAAACAAATTTATTAGGGGCATATTTTGTATAATTTGTCATGGTTTGGGTGATCTTGGGGAGGGCACTGCAAATTATCATTAAATTGTAGGAAACGCATGATCATGTGGTAGCCTGTCCTGTACATGACAGCAGAATATTTGGGCATGTGGTGGATGGGGTTGGTGGACCAATAGGCATGGAGTTCATTCTTCTTTGTAAGCCCCATATTGAACGTAAGGCCCAAAAACAATTTAAATTCATCCAGAGTGAGACATCACCACTGGAACATGCAGGCGTCGCATGAATTGGGGTTGGCAGTAATAAATTGCTCTGCATACATATTGGTTTGCTCCACCATATTCTGCAACAATTCTTGTGTTAAAAATAAATAAAAATAATCCAATTCTGAAAAATTTGTCATGTTGGGCTGCACATCTGGCTGTGTGGTGAAAGGGGGGATTATAGTGGATCCTGAGCTGGCAGGCAACCATAAAGGGTTTGCCAGGGCATCAGGAAGGTAGGACTGGATTCTTTGGGTTGGGCGTGTACTTCCAGTACTGACACTGGGCTCCTCTCCCTGCGGTCTGGCGCTGCTGGTGGTAGGTAGGACTTCTGATCTTGGTCCTGATCCCCTTATTCTTTTTGGAGGGACGGTTTCCTCCTCTGACACGGGCTCCGATCCACTACCCTCTAGTGGCTCATATTCCGAACCAGAATCGGATGATGGGAGCTCTCCACTGCTCTCATCATGTGATATGGTAAAGATGGCATATGCCTCCTCAGGTGTGTAAACCCTTTGAAACATAATGGCAGTACTTATTGGCGGGCCTGTGTGTTGGTACCACTGGTGGTACTGGTGGCAGGCCTGTGTGGTGGTACTAGTGGTGGGCCTGTGTGAATATACTGATGGCAGTACTAGTGGTGGGCCTGTGTAGATATACCGATGGCGGTACTAGTGTCGGGTGTGTGCTAGGGGTTATCCTGAAAGATGTCATATGGCGTCTGGTCAGGATAACGGAGCCACCACCTGGCCATCATTCTGCTATAGGCTGGACAGAAAGTGGTTAAATAAACATGTTTTCTTGCTAGTGTTGTTTGTTGTTTTCAAGGTACATGTTTCTACAGTGTATGTTGAGCTTATAATTTAACTAACTGATCACTTTTGTACAAAAAGGGAGCTTTTGTATCCAGAGATAAATATCTACTGAATTATCTACAGCTGAAAGGTTTTCTTCAAATCCTAGTCATTTTTGTGCTCTAGTCACCACGAAAAAGCTTGTTTAATTTGCTTGTATAGTTTCACAGTATTTTGTAGTGGCATTTTCATTTCTGTCAAACTATGAGTTTCTTCACAGTAGTCCTTTTTTATCTATTTCCAGTTTCTGCATGGAGCTAAATTGATATGTGGCCTTATGGAATATTGTTTCTTTACTAGTGATCCTCATTTGCCACCAAATCATCATTCAGAGAGAGGAGTGGCCTTCTTTGGAAACTAGCTTGCCACTGTGCATATAATAACTATGAAACAGAACAAGGGTGCACACACGGCTTCAGGCAAAAAATTAACACACCTGGTCCAAGGTGCTAATCCTGGCTCATTACCATGGGCAATATCAAGAAGAGAAGAAAAGATTGATCGCACACTTGGATCCAAAAGATGCTTTAGAAATGTCTTTATTGTGAGCCAAAATTGCAATGATGATCAGTTGATGCGTTTCACATGAAAAGAACCATGCTTGTTCAATTTCTTTATTGTCATGAGCCAGACAAAATTACAATGATGATCAGTTGACATGTTTTACACAAAAAGAACAGTGCTTGTTCAATTTCATTATTGTCATGAACCAGACAAAATTGCAATGATTATCAGTTGACGCGTTTCACTCAAAAAAAATATCCTTGTTCAATTTCTTTATTGTCATGAGCCAGACAAAATAACAATGATGATCAGTTGACGTGTTTCACATTAAAAAAAAGTGCTTGTTCAATTTCTTTATTGTCATGAGCTAGACAAAATTGCAATGATGATCAGTTGACACGTTTCACACGAAAAGAACCGTGCTTGTTCAATTTCTTTATTGTCATGAGCCAGACAAAATTACAATGATGATAAGTTGATGCGTTTCACACAGAAAAAAAATGTGCTTGTTCTATTTCTGTATTGTCATGAGCCAGACAAAATTGCAATGATGATCAGTTGACGCGTTTCACATGAAAAAAAACGTGCTTGTTCAATTTATTTATTGTCATGAGCCAAACAAAATTGCAATGATGATCAGTTGATGCATTTCACACAAAAGAACCTTGCTTGTTCACAAGTACGGTTCTTTTCATGTGAAACGCATCAACTGATCATCATTGCAATTTTGTCTGGCTCATGACAATAAAGAAATTTCTACAGCATCTTTTGGATCCAAGTGTGCGATCAATCTTTTCTTCTCTTCTTCATATAATAACTATGTTTATATCTCTATCTACTCCCAAATGAGACAACTATGTTAATTCAACATACAATTGCCTATTAAGCTTTGTTAAAAATGTATTTAAATAAAATGTAGCTTTGCTAAAATATTAAAAGAAGTAATTTGCAATCAAAAGACTTTAACTTTAAAACAGCTAATTTGCATTATCTCCCTAAGAAAAATACACTCTGCATATAAGAAACATAGTTCTGAGCATGTGCTTATTTACTCCAAATGTAATAGTAATAGTAAATGACAGGAGCAAGATACACTTTAGATGCATCACTTACAGCTCTTGCACAGTTACTAGTTTGCTTACATGTGGTAGCTAGAGAATTGAGCTGTGTCAATTTAAGTAATGCAGATTACAGAATGACATTAATCAAGTTGTGTGTCTAAATCCATCTATTATCCCATTCCTTAGCACCAGTCAAACAGATCTTCATCAAATTTTATAAACTTGATTAGGAAGTTCCTTAGCATTGTTGGAGCCACTAATGAAGAGAGTAGAAAAATCTTTGATGTTCTGTCAGAGCTGTAAATGCTGGATTGGCTTTGATTGGCTTTAAATGCCTTTGATTGGCTTCATAAGCAAAGGGCAATAATGCTCCCAGTATAACAAGCAGGCTTTTTTTTCTAGTCTTGACATTTTCTCCTTTTTCAGAATACAATTCTATGAGATGTAATTGCAATCTGTAAAATATTTTATAAAGAACAAATAAACTATTTTTCATAAAGTACAGTCATTTCTTGGTCTTGGATTCTCTGTTTTTTTACCCTGTTGGGATTCTCCCTCGCTTTCTGTTACTAACAGTCTGTGAAAGCGTAAGAACAAATGAAATGAGTAGTTGCCAGCGGGGCAATATATTAATCATAATCTTTCCGCTTCTTACTGAAAATAAGTGTTTTGTTTTAACTAGTGCCAGAAAAAAAACTTAGATTCCTAGGTAAAACATCCCTCCCTTTCTCTCCCCATATCCTTTATTTCACATTCAACTCCCCCCTCAAACTTGTCATCCCACTCACTCACTCTTCTTAACCTTCTCACATTTTTTTTGCCCCCCCAATTTTTCCCCTCTGTTTTTCTCCCTGTCTATCATACCATTAGCAGAACTTAATCTATTGTTTTTTAATCTGTGAGTGTATGTTAACCCTTGCTTATTAGTCTTCAGTTTTTTTTTTTAAACACAGCTGAATCCCCATAAAAATCCAGTGTCATTCAACTACAGTACTAGAAAGGGTAATGTCATTGTCCTTATTACACACCCCCAATATAAGACAACTGCTATCCCAAACATGAAAAATCAAAAGTACTCATTTTAAAGGCTTATATGCAAGTTATTCCTATAAAAGGTGTTTGGGGACCCAGTTCCTGCCCAAGACGACATGTATCAATGCAAAATAAAGTTTTAAAAATGGCCATTCTTTCGGGAGCAGTGATTTTAATAATGCTTAAAGTGAAACAATAAAAATAAAATATTAATTTAAATATCATGCTTGGGGGGGTGTCCTTAGTATACCTGTAAAGTAGCGCATCTTTCCCGTGTTTATAACAGTACCACAGCAAAATTACATTTCTAAAGGAAAAAATGTGATTTAAAACTACTTGCGGCTGTAATGTATGTCGGATCCCGGCAATATAGATAAAAATCCTTGAAAAAAAGGCATGGGTTCCCCCCAGTCCATAACCAGGCCCTTTGGGTCTGGTATGGATATTAAGGGGAACCCTGCACCCAAATTAAAAAAAATTGCATGGGGATCCCCCCCAATGTCCTAAGCCAAGGCCTTTCAGGACTGGCATGGATATTAAGGGGAACTCTGCACCATTTTCTTTCAAATGGCATAGGGGTCCCCCCAAAATCCATACAAGGCCTACAGGTCTGGTATGGATTTTAGGGGAGCCCCGAGCCAGAATTTAAAAAAATGGTGTAGTGGACCCCCAAAATCCATACCAGACCCTTATCCCAGCATGGAACCTGGCAGCCTGCAGGAAAAGAGGGGGGACAAGAGAGTGCCCCCCTCCTGAATTGTACCAGGCCACATGCCCTCAACAAAGCACCTTGTCCCAATGTTGATAGGGATAAGGGCCCCATCCCTACAACCCTTGTCAGATGGTTGTGGGGGTCTGCAGGCGGGGGCTTAACATAATCTGGAAGCCCCTTTTAACAAGGAAACCCCCAGATCCCAGCTCCCCCCTATGTGAATGGGTAGGGGTACATTGTACCCCTACCCATTCACCAAAAAAAGTGTCAAAATGTTAAAAATTACAATTACAATTAAAAATGACAGTAGACAATTTGGGACAAGTCCTTTATTAAAAAAAAAACTGTCCTGCGATGTTCCTTCATCTTCGATCACAGCATCAACGACCCGATAAAGAAAGAAAAATGGAAAAAACTCCGCCTCCATGGGAAGCTCCCAGTGACTGAAGCCTCTTCACGATGACAGCTGTTATATAGCTGAGGGTGGGCCACCCAGTGATGTAAATGGGTGATCCTGCCCCCCTCTGATGTTACTTGACATCACTTAATTATTCCTAGTGCTTAAAGTGATTGTAAAGGTTCAAGTTTTATTTTTTTTTTAAATAACAAACATATCATACTCACCTCCACTGTGCAATTCATTTTGCACAGAGTGGCCTCAAACACCATGTTCTGGGGTCCTTTGATGGTTCTTGCGGCTCCTCCCCGCATCAGATAACCCCTAGGAGAAGCGGTCTCCCGGGGGGTTACTTTGAGTGTGTGCTCCTGAGTCCACCATTCAGCGTCCATATCCACGAATGCCGGACTCGGCCCCACCCCCTGGCGCCCGTGTCATTGGATTTGATTCACAGCAGCGGGAGCCAATGGCTGCACTGCTATCAATCTATCCAATCAAGAGCTGAGAACCCTGGGCAGAGGAAGAGCGCGTCTCCGCCGGGTGAAATTCCTGGGCTCAGGTAAGTAAAACAGGGGGCTGGGGGGGCGGTCACTGACAGGTGTTTTTTCACCTTAATGCATAGGATGCAATAAGGTAAAAAAACACAAGGGTTTACAACCCCTTTAATTATTCCTAGTGCTTGTATTTGGATTCCTACCTCTAGCTCTCCTGTGGTGGATTCTGTCCTCTAGGTGTGATTTGGAAAGACTCCTTCATATCCTGATGTCCTTGCATGACAATTTGTGTTACAATATACCCCACTTTGCCTACCCTTTTTATATACTGTAAATGTTGTGAATCACCCCACTCTTTTTGTAATTTAGGATACTATCCTTGCATTCAAACTGAGGTATAAGGGGGGAGGTGCTGCGCTAACCAGAAAAAAGCTGTAAATCTCTGTCTGTGGTCAATTAATAAAATTACATAAAATCACATAATAAATCGCATAAATAAGTGTTGACACTAAAAAACAATCAGCATCATGTGTATGTGAAAAAAAGTGCATAAAAAATCCTTTTCAATTGGTATATACTAAATGACAAAAAAATCGCATGTTAAATCGCATAAATAAGTGTTGACACTAAAAACATATAAATCTAGATAATCATGTGTTGGTGCACAAAGGGACATAAACACTACTTCATGTGAATAATTCTAAATAAAAATACATAGAATAAATCAGAAATAACCATCAAAAACATATCCTTATAAATGGTGCAAAACGTACAAAGTGCCAGTGCTTAAAGGTGATCTAGATATCGCAAATAAAACACATCAATCCAACGCAATATGGATAATAAATAATATAAATAAATGTCCCAATAATAGTGATATAGAATATATTGTGCTGGCCTGCGAAACAAATGACCAATGACATGCCAGTAAGTGCAGCAAACTTAAAGTGCCAGTGTAAAAGTCATTGAAGGTGCAAAAGCAAGTTCTGGTGTATTCAACAAAACAACAGTGGGGTGTCTGGGATGCAATTCACTCAGTGTCCTCTTCGTGCATAAAACACTAATGTAAGCAGTGGCCCCTTACCTAGCGGTGCTAGGTCAACCGCATGAATTGTAGCTAAAACGCCAGGTCCTGAGCCTCAATCGCGTCCCTATATCCACGCTTGCTGGTGTTGGGTTATCCTAATGGCAGCTGATTACAAGTGGCTATGGTCCTATCAGGGGTCCTGGACCAGCGCGGATCCTAGCTCAGCCTCCACATCTCAGGTATGTATGTACAGGAATATGCAGGGCAAAGGTACTTGATAGTGAAGTATGTATTAACCAGGTAATGCTTTATTAAAAATCTTTAAGTAGATGTACTCACATAAAAACAATGCAGAGCAAACCTCTCTCCTACGAGCAGCGAACTCGTTCTGTGTCTAGCAATGTAAAACAGCCTATTCCGTCCCTACGCGTGTCATCACCGATCACATGACTTCTTCAGGGGAACAAAAAGAAGGTAAAATGAGAATAAGCAAAGGTAGAAAGAGAAAAAGGAGGAGGGGAAAAGAAAACAAGGGACACCAAAAAAGGGGGGGAAGGAGAAGAAAAAAGAAAAGAAAGGAGGGGGGGAAAGGGGGCGGAGAAGAAAGGAAAAAGAATGGGAGAGAGAAAAGGAAAGAAAAAGGAGGGGAGAGTGATGGACAAAAGGGAGGGAAGTGAGCTACAGTGCAATGGGGGTGAATGGGGGAAGCAGCATATACCTGGTAATGATGTAGAAAAAATAATTATATGGGGATCCCTGGAAAGGCAAACCCACTGGGGGGGGGTTTTGATGCCAGTGTGTGGCCTCAGTCTATGGCTCTGGTGGACCGTGGACATAGGATGGAGGCATGGTAGGGCTAATCCACCCATGTCAAAGTCACCTATAGAAAAAGGTAAATGGTATTGAAGTTGAAAGGCAGTGTCGGTGCCTAGGGTATAGGGCACCGCAACTTGGCTGTGATAAGGCTGTATTGGTGAGGTAACTTACTGCGAGCTGACTGAGGCGTGTGATTCAACGTCTCAGGGTTGGGAGCTACAAATAACAGGGAATTGCCTGTATACAGACCCTCTGGATCTGGGAACCTGGGTGTGCTATGCCTCAGTCAGCTCGCAGTAAGTTACCTCACCAATACAGCCTTATCACAGCCAAGTTTCGGTGCCCTATACCCTAGGCACCAACACTGCCTTTCAACTTCAATACCATTTACCTTTTTCTATAGGTGACTTTGACATGGGTGGATTAGCCCTACCATGCCTCCATCCTATGTCCACGGTCCACCAGAGCCATAGACTGAGGCCACACACTGGCATCAAAACCCCCCCAGTGGGTTTGCCTTTCCCGGGATCCCCATATAATTATTTTTTCTACATCATTACCAGGTATATGCTGCTTCCCCCATTCACCTCCATTGCACCGTAGCTCACTTGCCTCCCTTTTGTGCATCACTCTCCCCTCCTTTTTCTTTCCTTTTCTCTCTCCCATTCTTTTTCCTTTCTTCTCTGTCCCCTTTCCCCCCTCCTTTCTTTTCTTTTTTCTTCTCCTTCCCCCCTTTTTTTTGGTGTCCCTTGTTTTCTTTTCCCCTCCTCCTTTTTCTCTTTCTACCTTTGCTTATTCTCATTTTACCTTCTTTTTGTCCCCTCCCATCTCTCACTCATTCACACCATGCTAATCCGTTCACTCCTCCATTCCCTATGTACCTCGTAATTAATATATCCCTTGTCTCACTTAAATTTATCCATTCATTTGCACTTTCACTTATGTTTTTATTGATACTATTTTTCACATTTTTTTACGTTTCTTCACGTTCAATATACACCCTACACTTTCCACTATTTTATTACTTTTAATTTTTATGTCCATCTCACACTTATTTTCACCATCTCTTTCACCTCTCCACTCGCCCACAATTTTGGCTTAGGAAGTCTCCACCATATCCACGTCTTTTTTCTTATTTACCCAGATTCTGGTCGTTACCTTTTGTGGCTCCTCCGAGTCGCCACAGGAGACCTCTTTTGGTGGTGGCGCTCTGTGCTTAGTGGCTGCTGGGACATGGGTAAGCAGCTCTGCTCCTTCCCCCTTCTCATCCCTATCAATACTCCTTTTTAATGATGATGCTGTTTTACATGTTCTTACTTTTTATGCCTTTCGATCATTACATTGTCTTTTTGATCCTATCACAGATACCTGATGAAGCGGCCCTGTCCACGAAAGTAGTTGAGAAAAATGACATCTGTGATCTATTGTCCTAATGTGACTTCCCCCTCCTGGGTTTAATCTGTTCACTGGTGATATATCTGTACCGCTACCATGTTTTTCGTTTTTATTTGTAAATGATAGATTTTCTCTTGGCATCAATAAAATTCTTTATAATTTCTTTTTATATTTTGCTTTATATTTCCTTGTCAAAAGAAGTTTATTGAGTATACAATGTTATAAAGATACATAAAGTAAGTTTACAAGGATCTATAAAGTAAGCTCATTGTTTTACAGTAGGGTTTATATAGGTAAATATCATGAAATTTCAAATATTAAACATTGGGTTCACGTAAACCTAAATTAAAGATATATATCATTTCCTTAGTTACTTATGTAGGTATTTAAATGATTTATACCTACTATACATATTGTTTACGAGTAGAGTGTATATAGGTCAAATAAATTCTGATAATGAGCTTTAATCGTAAGGTGGAGAAAAGGAAAGAGAAAGAAGAAAAAGGGTTGAAAGGTAGAGGTATGGCCCACAAGGTTGTCCTGCTCGTCAGTTTATTATTCTTTTTAGTTCTCTTTGAAGCCTTAGAATGGGTGTCTCTGTAAGTCATTTAATCTGTTACCATGGCAACAGGACAGAGTCATTGAAGTTTGACAGGAACTGTTGTTTTATCCAAGGATGCCAAAGTTTTTCAAATTTTGGAATTTGATTTTGATCGATGGCTACCATCTTAGCATGGGACATTGTATTATTCATTCTGTGAATTGTTTCTGCTAGTACCAATGTAGGAGATTTCCATGCCTTGGCCACTGTTTGTTTTGCAGCCGTTATTAGTTGGATCATAAGTTTGAATTGAGAGAGTGTTAACCATTCCGGTTTTAGATTAAGTAAAGTTAAATATGGATCTGGTTGTATTATTTTTTTAAATATTTTAGATGCAATCACGAAGACTTCCTTCCAGAAGGTTTGGATTACTGGGCACGTCCACCATATGTGTAAATATGTGCCTATTTCTGGGCATCCTCGAAAACAAAGAGCTGAGGTATTAGGTGAATATTTTGCCACTCTAGCGGGTACAAGGTACCAGCGAGTTAGGACTTTATAATTTGTCTCCAGTGCTAAGATGTTGGGTGAAGATGACTTAGATGTGAGCCATATGTTAGACCAGTCCGTGTCTTCTAAAGTTCGTCCCAGGTCCTCCTCCCACCTCTGAACGTAAGAGGGTCTATTAAGATTTGGTACTCCATATAATTGATTATAAAGTGATGAAATTGTACCTTTAGCAAATGGATCTTTTGTACAGATTGATTCAAAAATGGATAATTGGGATAATGGTGTATCCCCCTTTAGGAATGGTGTATAGAAATTTTTGATTTGGAGATATCTAAATATCTCAGAGTTTGGTAGATCATATTTTTCTCTAAGCGATGGGAATGAAAGGAATGATTTAGATGCTATGAAGTCATTTAGTGTCTGAATGCCTGATGTTGTCCAAGCTTTAAAAGAATTTGGGTAGATCCATGCCGGATAAAAGGCCGGATTTCTGATAAAAGAAAGGAGAGGATTGTGTGGAGATTGTAACTGATATTTGGTTTTTAGTTTATCCCAGAGAGATAAGAAGTGTTTAGTTATGGGATTATGAATTTTAAAGCGGTCTTTAGGATCAAGCCATAATAAATTTGATATTAATAGAGGGTCATTTTCTGAAGCCTCTATAAATACCCATAATGGGATTTCCTGTTTTGCATGGTATTTGGACAGACTGGCCAAATGTGCCGCTCTGTAGTAGTTAGTAAAATTAGGGTATCCCAGGCCTCCTTTATTTTTGGGAAGATGTAGTGTGTGTATAGGTATACGTGGTATAGAAGAGCCCCATATAAACGAAGTTGCTCTTTTTTGTACTATTCTCAAAAAATAGGAAGGAATTGGAATAGGGAGGACTCTGAATAGATAAAGCAATTTGGGTAGAATAGTCATTTTGATTGCATTAATCTTCCCCATCCAGGATAAAGGAAGTTGCGACCATTGTTTTATTAGATTTGTGATATGTCTTAATACAGGAGGATAATTGGTTGAGAATAAGTCAGAATGAGAGGCTGTTAAATGAATTCCAAGATATGGGATTGATTTTTCTGCCCATATGAATGGAAGTGCAGCCCTAGCCGGGATCAATTCCATGTTTGTGAGTGAAATATTAAGCACTAGGCATTTCTTAGGATTAATCATAAGGCCGGATAGGGCTGCAAATCCATCAAGAGCTGGTATTAAGTTAGGACCAGAGACCTGTGGTGATGATAGAAAAAGTAATATATCGTCTGCAAATATACATAATTTGTGTGTAATACCTCCTACTTCAATGCCAGTTATAGTTTGGTTTGTTCTGATATATTGGGCCATGGGTTCGAGTATAAGGGCAAATAATAAGGGAGATAATGGGCAACCCTGTCGGGTACCTCTTTTGATATTAAAGGCTTCAGATTTGTATCCAGCATATTTTATATAGGCTTTGGGTTTATTATATAATGCTTTGATCCATGTTAAAAAGTAGGGTCCAAAACCCAAAACCCCATTTTTGTAATGAATATTGCATATATTGCCAGGATACTGTGTCAAATGCCCTCTTAATATCGAGAGATAGAAAACATAAAGGGATTTTCCGTTTTTTAGCAATATGTGCCAATAACACTGCCCTGCGTATATTATCGCCTGCCTGTCTATTTGGCATGAAGCCTACTTGATCTCTATGTATTAATTTTCCTATAATGCTATTGAGGCGTTTTGCTATTATTTTTGCTAATAATTTAATATCGAGGTTTAACAGAGAGATAGGCCGATAATTCACACAGGAAGTATCATCAGAAAGGGGTTTTGGGATCATACAAACAATTGCCATTAGTGTTTCTTGCCGAAAAGAATGTCCATCTAGAAGTTTGTTAAAAGTTTCAGTGAGAATGGGAGAGAGTATTTCTGAGAATGTTTTATAGTATAAAGCCGAGTAGCCGTCTGGGCCTGGTCTTTTGTTAAGTTTTAGGTCTTTTATGGCGTTAGCAACTTCATCTATAGTTATAGGCTCATCCAAACTGCTTTTTTGATTCTGAGATAACTCAGGTAAGGTTATTTTTGAGAAGAAGGATTCAGCCTCTGTAGGATTAAATTCATTGTTTGTCTTGTATAAAGTTGCGAGATGTGAGTGAAATTTATGGACTATTTTAACTGGATTACAAGTGTAAACATTTGATCATTTCAAACATATTGGTTTGAAAGATTTGTTAGTTGAATTTAATGCCCGAGCCAAATATGTACCTGGTTTGTTTGTATTCATGTAGAAATTGTGTTTGGAGCGTTTGAGGGATTTATCAACTGACTCAGTGAGAAATAGATCGTATTCCAATCTAGATTTTTCCAGATGAGATTTTGTACTCTGAGATGGATTATCTTGAAATGATATGTAGGCTGCATTAAAATTGAGTTCTAGTTTTTTTGCTAGATTTTTGCGTTCCCGTTTAAATAGTGCCATTTGTCTTTGTATTGTACCATGCAAGACAGGCTTATGAGCTTCCCACAGTGTTATTGGGGAGATGTCTGTTGTATTATTAATTGATATGTATTCCTTTAAAGCTTGTTCAATGGCCATCTGATGTAGTGGGTGTTTGAGCATTATGTCCGGTAAGTACCACGTTGGGTCATGCGCTTTTGGTATGGCTGAGGCTATAGTAGTGTATACTTCATTATGATCAGACCACGGAATCGGAATTATATCTGATGCAATAATTTCTGGTATCATTCCTATTGTTAGAAAAATATGATCTATTCTGGTGAAGGTTTGATGAGGGTGCGAGAAATAAGTGAATTTCTTTTTCATTGGGTTACTTTCTCTCCACGAATCTACCAGATTGTATTTGGAAAGAAGTTGAGAAAAAGGTAATCTAGAGGTTATTTTGGATGGTGTAAAAGGTGATTTATCTAGAAATGGGAGGAGGACCTGGTTCGAATCCCCACACATTATCACTGTTCCTATTTTGTGTGTATTAATCACTTGTAATATATGTGAGAGGAATGGTGTAGGTTGTTTGTTAGGAGCGTAGTAGGAAATCACCGTGATTGCTGTATCCATTATATAACCCATGAGTATCAGGTATCTACCTTCTGGGTCTTTAATTTCTGATGATAAGGTGAATGGTGTGGATCGGTGAAATGCAATTAGAGTTCCCCTTTGCTTGGTACAGGCAGAAGCCGTGTAAATTTGTTGATAAAAAGGAGAAATATATTTTGGAGTAGAATCTTTGGTGAAGTGTGTTTCTTGGAGGCATACTATGTGAGCCTTCTTGTTATGGAAAGTACGGAAGGCTTTGGTCCTTTTTTGAGGGACATTTATTCCCTGAACATTCAGGGAAAGTATATTCAGTGGTGCCATGGCAATAGATCAAATAGTTTTGACTTACTTTTTGTTATGCAGAGCTGACTGCGCAGATCAACCTGTGTGGACTGAAGAGATGAATAGATAGAAAAGAAACCAGTGAATTCTGGAGTAAAGAGTAAACAAAAAAACATATGAGATTAGATGATACATTGTATAAATTATTTTTTGCAAGTAATCACAATTTACCCGTGAAAGAGAATAAATATCTCTCTCAGGGGAATAAGTCGTCACACTCCCACATAATATGGTTGGGAGAATGAGGAGGGCTAATGGGGGTACACGGATCTTCCGCTTACAAGAGAGAAGTGCTATGTCAAAAGACATCAAAATGATGATTCATTAATTGGAGTGCAGAATATAGTTTTTGTTGAAATTATTTATTCCAGGGTGGTTGTATATGGTTAGTCTTGCCCTAGGCTAAATAATTCAGTTAGAAAAGTACTGTTAATAACTTTGGTATTGATGAAGATAGTTTGAATTATTTTGGGATTTTAACCCTTTTAGAGTAAACAATTACATATTTTATTCATATGTAACTGTTTAGATATGTTAACTCATAAAATTGAGGTTGTATTGCTTCAGATTAGAATAAACAAAAACATAATTCTAGGAACTAATTAGGTAATAATATATTTGTTTTAAGAAAAGAAAGAAAAAAAAAAAAAAAAAAAAAAAGCTTCCATTACTTCTGGATTATTGAACATATTTGTCCTAAAAAGTAATAAATCTATTGTTATTACCTGATAATATATAACTGAACAAGAATTTCCTTATTTCACTTATATATTCTAAGGCTATATGAATCAGAAGTAATAAGAAATATAACTGGAATGTAACATGATCCCACACAGTGTGTGACTATCAGAATGCAGTTACATTCAGTTATAAATATAGGTTTTTTTATAGAGAACCATCTCTTAGTTTAATAAATGAAGAGATATCAGGAATTAGGATGTCAGTCCATTGAATCTTCTTGGTCCATGGATGATGTGGCATAACGGCCTCTTTTGTGAGAATGATGATTCCCATTTTGTTCTGGAATTTTCTGGGTGCTGCCTGAAGGTGAAGATGATGCCATTCTTCTGCGTGTGGGAGTGTTGCTGCTTGTGGGTTCTGTCAGATTTAATTTTAAAAGGGTTTGTTGTAGTTCATCTGCTGATCTGCTTCTGTAAATTGTACCTTGGTAGTTAAATCTGACTGAAAAGGGGAAGCCCCATTGATACATAATGTTGTGGCGTTGCAGTTCCATTAGTTGGGGTTTCATGGATCGTCTTTTAGTAATAGTAAGTTGGGATAGGTCAGCAAAAATTTGATAATTGTGTCCTTGAAAATTAAGTTCCTTTTTTTCTCTTGCAGCAATTAGTATTTGTTCTTTCGTTCTGTAATAATGAAATTTTGTGATTATATCACGTGGGGGTCCATCTTTCTTTTTGGCTGTGAGGGCTCTGTGTACTCTGTCCAGTTCTAAACGTTCAATAGGGATATCTGGCTTTAGTTCTTGTAATAGAGCAGTAATAGTAGATTGCAGGTCTGTCACAGTTTCAGGTATTCCCCTTATGCGCAAGTTTGAACGTCTGGCTCTATTTTCGTAATCTTCGAGCTTAGTTTGAAGTATTAAATTCTCTTTTTTTAATTGTTCCAATTCTGTTATATTTTCTTGGGTTGTAATTTCAATTTCATCCATTTTTATTTCTAAGGCTGCGGTGCGGTTTCCCAGCTCTCTTATTTCTTTGGTTAGGCTGTTTGTTATTTGGTCTGAGGTTTGTTTTAAAGCCTTATGAAGCATCTTTTCAAATTGTAATAATATTACTGGGGATACTGAGGAGGCTTGTGGAGAAGTTTGTGAGAGGATTTGTTCTGTATCTGACTCAAATGGAGAGTCTTGCTGTGACATTTTCTGTCTGTGAGAGCGCCCTGATGCTGTATCTTGTGAGGTGACTGGAGCTGCTTCAGCTGCAGTGAGTGCCTGTGAGCTCTTTGTGAGGTGATTTTTATTTCTGCCACGGTTTCCTCCCAGTACCATATTTCCTGCCCAAACTTTCACAGTTTGTTCCCTGGGGCAAAAAGGTTCAAATGGATACCTTTTGAGCCTGCAGGCTCCGCTTTGTCCTTCTCTTCTCTCCTCAGCGGTGTGGAGCTCTAACAATGCATGTCTGCTCCGCTAGGCTCCGCCTCCTGCCCCCTTTGCTTTATATTTCAATTTTATTGCTTTTACTGTACCGTGATAGTCCAATTGCCCCATATTCCTGTGGCAGCCTGGTTGGGGACCAGGCTACCAATTTTGCTATTTAATGATTTCTGGATGATGGTACAAGCCCCTATCAATCCTTACTTTGGTACCCACCATAGAGGCCATACTTCCTTTCTATATTCATTAGGTGGATAATACACCTGGCGCGCTGTTGAGCGGGTTGTTGGCATGCGAACAGAGTGAATATGGCTGCCCCTTGCCTTCCACCTCATCTCTCCCATTCATCCCACTCTCCAGCATCTCTAACCACCATGGACCTTTTGGTCGATTCGGGGTTGGTCTCTTTAATTATACTTAATTATCCTTAGTTTATCACTCAGTCAATTATTATTAGCCTTTATGCAGCCATGCACCCTAGACGTCCATTGGTTGGGCCAGACTACATTTTTTATTACCTTATTACAGGCTACCCACCTATTTTTATCATGATTAGGGATGAGCCGAACACCCCCTGGTTCGGTTCGCACCAGAACATGCGAACGGACCGAAAGTTCGCACGAACGTTAGAACCCCATTGACGTCTATGGGACTCGAACGTTCGAAATCAAAAGTGCTCATTTTAAAGGCTAATTTGCATGGTATTGTCCTAAAAAGGGTTTGGGGACCCGGGTCCTACCCCAGGGGACATGTATCAATGCAAAAAAAAACTTTTAAAAACGGCCATTTTTTCGGGAGCAGTGATTTTAATGATGCTTAAAGTAAAAAAAAAAAAGTGAAATATTCCTTTAAATATCATACCTGGGGGGTGTCTATAGTATGCCTGTAAAGTGGCGCGTGTTTCCCGTGTTTAGAACAGTCCCTGCACCAAATGTCATTTTTAAAGGAAAAAATCTCATTTAAAACTGCTTGCGGGTTTAATGTAATGTCGGGTCCTGGCAATATGGATGAAAATCAGTGAGACAAACGGCATGGGTACCCCCCAGTCCATTACCAGGCCCTTTGAGTCTTGTATGGATATTAAGGGGAACCCCGCACCCAAATTAAAATAAGGAAAGGTGTGGGGCCACCAGGCCCTATATACTCTGAACAGCAGTATACAGGCGGTGCAAACAAGACAGGGACTGTAGGTTTGTTGTTAAGTAGAATCTGTTTGTCATTTTGAACGGGTACATTTTTAACGTGTTTAGCTACAGCCAAAAAATCTTTTTTAAGCTTTTTGGAAAACATAGGGAAGGGTTATCACCCCTGTGACATTTGTTTTGCTGTCTTTCCTCCTCTTTAGAAGATTTCACCTCACTTTTTGTCCCAATGACAAATGTTTTTTGAGAATTTGGGTTTTTTTCTGGAACAAGGATTGGAAAGCATCAGTGGAAAGGAGAAATGTTTTTCCCATATTAACTCTTACAGGAGAGAATTTCCCTTCCTAGGGGTAGATTTCATCTCACTTCCTGTTGTCTCCTTCCGTTTGCAAGTAGGAGTCGTTTGTAAGTTAGATGTTTGAAAGTAGGGGCCTGCCCTATATACTCAGCAGAAATTTGGGCCTTAGTTGTTGTTGTGGCCACAACAACGTAAGCCCTCACAGGGCCCTGCTGTGAAATATTAGATCAAGAATTGTAATTACATGCCCCTGTTGAACAGGGGCAGAAAAACTGGGCCTTTGGTGGTGGTGGTGCTGGTGCCACAACACTGTAAGTCCTCACTCACTCTTGGTGGGTGCAGAAATGGGCCCTTCTGTGAAATATTAGATCAAGAATTGTAATTACATGCCCCTGTTAAACAGGGGCAGAAAAATTGGGCCTTTGGTGGTGGTGGTGGTGGTGGTGGTGGTGGTGCTGGTGCCACAACACTGCAACCCCTCACAGACACTCTAGTTGGAACGCAGGAACGAGCCCTGCTGCAAAGTATTGCATCAAAAATTGTAATTACACGCCCCTGTTAAACAGGGGCAGAAAAATTGGGCCTTAGGCACTGGTGGTGGCGCCCAGAACCAAAAATGTTCTTACAAGCTATCAGCGTGATGATTGAGGAGGAAGAGGATAATTACTCAGGGATAGTCACTCAGCATCAGCATAGGCAGTCTTTGAAGGCATCTGAGATTTCCAAAAAAATTATTCGGTTACATCAGCATCAGGTGCTTGGTAGCTGGTGGTGATCCAAGACTGATTCATTTTTATGAAGGTCAGTCGATCGACCAAATCGGTGGACAGACGCACCCTTTGATCGGTTACCACGCCTCCAGCAGCACTGAATGTGCATTCCGAAAGAACACTGGATGCAGGACAGGCCAGTAGCTCAATTGCATACTGTGCAAGCTCTGGCCAGTGATCCATCCTCAAGACCCAGTAACCCAGAGGATTTTCGGTGGGAAAGGTGTCCAAGTCTGATCTTGCCCCTAGGTATTCCTGCACCATGTAAAACAGACACTGGCGATTGTTGCTGGAACCGATCATACCTTGGGGCTGCGGACCAAAAAATTGTCTGAACGCATCGATCAGACGGCCACCTTCTCCACCGCTCCTTCTTTGACTGACCGAAGCCTCAGCAACACGTTGTCCAGAAACAGGAGTTTGTAACCTCCCAGTCTCTGGGAACGCGTTGCACAGACCTTTCTGCAAGGCCTCCCGAAGATGTTTTATCCTCTGCTCCCTCTGTGATGGCAAGATAAGGTCCGCAACCTTACCCTTGTAATGTGGATCAAGGAGGGTTGCCAGCCAGTATTGGTCCTTCTCCTTGATACCACGAATACGAGGATCCTTACGCAGGCTTTGCAGGATCAGGGAGGCCATGCAGCGTAGGTTTGCTGAGGCATTCGGTCCGGAGTCCTCTGGGTCACTAAGGACGACATGGTCCGCAGTCACCTCCTCCCAGCCACGTACAAGTCCATGTGTTTCTGATCCCTTAAAGAATGCTGCTGATGCTGAGTGCCAGGCTCCACCTCCATACTGACACAATCTTCCTCCTCTTCCTCCTTCTCCTCCTCCTCCTCTTCGTGTATTTTCGGCAGGCATGCAGGAACACTGTCTGGATAAAGGGCGCCTTGAGAGCTAAGGAAGTCCTCCTCTTCCTGCCTCTGTTCTGCCTCAAGTGCCCTGTCCATTATTCCACGCAGCGTGTGCTCCAACAGGTGGACAAGGGGGACAGTGTCACTGATGCATGCACTGTCACTGCTCACCATCCTCGTGGCCTCCTCAAATGGTGACAGGACAGTGCATGCATGGCCCTGATCATGGCCCACTGGCGTGGGGAAAAAAAAAACAAGCTCCCCTGACCCTGTCCTGGTGCCATAGTCACACAGGTACTCATTGATGGCCCTCTGCTGCGTGTGCAGCCGCTGCAGCATGGCCAACGTTGAGTTCCACCTGGTGGGCATGTCACAGATTAGGCGGTTCTTGGGCAGGTTAAACTCCTTTTGGAGGTCCGTCAGCCGAGCACTGGCATTATATGACTGGCAGAAATGCACACAGACTTTCCTGGCCTGCCTCAGGACATCCTGTAAGCCCGGATACCTGCCCAAGAACCACTGCACCACCAAGTTAAGGACGTGAGCCAAACAGGGCACATGGGTCATTTGTCCCTGTCGGAGGGCAGAGAGGAGGTTGGTGCCATTGTCGCAAACCACCATTCCTGCCTTAAGTTGGCGTGGCGTCAACCACCTCTAAACCTGCCCCTGCAGAGCTGACAGAACCTCTGCCCCAGTGTGGCTCCTGTCCCCCATGCACACCAGCTCAAGCACCGCATGGCATATTTTGGCCTGCGTACTTGCGTAGCCCCTTGAACAGATACGGAGCACCGCTGGTTCCGAGGACAAAGCACAGGAAGAGGCCATGGAGGAAGAAGTAGAGGAGGGGGTGGAGGAGAGAGGTGTGTCACAATCATTAGCATTTTGGAGGCGTGGTGGCGGGACAACCTCCAACACTACTGTACCTTGTCCTGCATCCTTCCCAGCTTTGGCCAATTACGGCTCTCTGTTCAGGCGGCGCTGTGATTGGCCAAGCATGCGGGTCATAGTGCATGCTTGGCCAATTATCAGCCAGCAATGCACTGCCATGCTGCAGTGAATTATGGTCCGTGACGTGCCACATGAATTTGGCGCGAGCGGCCCATATTGTTCACAATTCGGTCAACGACCGAACAGCCGATGTTCGAGTCGAACATGGGTTCGACTCGAACACGAAGCTCATCCCTAATCATGATGTACCCCATCATGTGTCCCAGTCTTTGACCCCTTTTTTTTTTTTTTTTTTTTTTAAATGATTTTTATTGAGTTTTGCATGTTATACATAGAGTACAGTGTTACACCGTTATGTTGTACCATATTACATTAACATAGGTATATCTATTTTATTTTGACAATCTAATCTTCAAGATGTTATTAAAGTAATGGTCTCGTGAGGCGTATTAACATCATTATTATAGTTATAGCTGAATAACATGTTATCCATATGCGGATATAATATTGCTGGAAATTTAACGTATAAAGAAAATAATAACATAAAGGGAGGGAAGGTAGGAGGGAGGGAGGGAGGGAAGGGAGTAGGGGAGGGAGGGGGAAAGGTTGAAGGAGGTTCATCCATGGTCTGATCTCATGTGGACATAGTGGAAGCATCTAGATTTTGAATAGTTCATCTAATATTTGTTAAAGTCAGTTACCTTTAAACCATGTTGTCCAAATTTTCCAATTTTTATCAAACTTTTCTTTTTGGCCATTTTTAATGGCTATCAGAGATTCATAAACATAATGTGTCTGGGTGTTTGTGAGGACTTCGGATACATTTGGAGCTCTGTCTGCCTTCCAATGTTTGGCTATTAGTGTTCTTGCAGCTAGGAGAATATGTGTGATTACAGTTTTGAATTCAGGAGGGAAATTTTCAATACCCACATTTAAAATTGCCAAGCTTGGTTTAGGGCGGGTCAGAATTCCCGTAATGCTAGAAATAAACCGGAAGACAGAGTTCCAAAAGCTAGTTAGGTGCCTACAGGACCAGAACATATGTAATAGGTTACCTATGGAGCCACATTTTCTCCAGCATAGCGGGGAGCCATTGTTTCCAAATTTTGAAATCCTGTAAGGTGTAAGATACCAGCGTAATGCAATTTTCTGAGAAAGTTCCCAGTGGTTGACACATTTTGAAGCTTTGTAGAGTGATCTAAATGCACACTGCCACTGTGAGTTCGCGATGCGCACGTTTAGATCTGTTTCCCATTTCTGGAAAGGTTGAGATTTGATAAAATCTAGTTTACTTTGAAAAATATTGTAGAACAGAGAGATACCTTTTGGAGGAGTGGGTTTCGAGGTGAGATATTTCCACGCCTCTTTAGGTAGGTATATATGGTATGATTTAATAGAACGTAGGAGATGAGCTATTTGATTATATTTATATTGATCTGTAGGGCATAGATTATATTGGTCCTGCAGTGTGGTGAAGGGGATAAGGGAGTTATTGGAGTATAAATCCGTGATAAATTTTATACCTCTGTTGTGCCATTCTCCCATGTTAAGATTGGGGATGGCTTGAGAGATAATTGCTATGGGTATAGGGATTTCCTGGAGTTGGGGTGGCGTGGTTGGGTTTTTACATAGGTCTCTCCATGCAGATAATGATGCTTGGAGGGTGAGTGGGAGGGTGTGTAGTGGGTGGGGTTTCCACACATCGAAAAGTAGGAAACATTGTAGGTTGTTAGAAGGAATCAGAGTTCTTTCAATTCCGCACCATAGGTTGTCAGATGTTGGGTCAAACCATTCTTTAAGTTGTGTAAGAACTGCAGCACGATAATAGTCCCTAATGTCCACCAGTCCCATCCCTCCCGCTCTTCTATGTTTGACCAGGAGGATTTTAGAGCATCTTGGTCTCTTGGATTGCCAAATGTATCTGGAAAGTAGAGTATTTAAGGCTTTGATATGTGTGTTGTGTATTGGGACAGCTAATGTTCGGAATATGTATAGTATTTGGGGTAAGATTAACATTTTGAATGAGGCAAGACGGCCCGACCAAGTTAGTTCTATTTTGGCTAGTCTGTTTGTTTCTTTGGTGAGTTTGGTAATTAAAGAGGAGTAATTGGTTTCTGCTAGGTCATTTGGGTTTTTGGTCAATGTAAGACCTAGGTAGGTGATGCTCGTCTTGCTCCATGTATAGGGGAAGGATGTCTGAAGTTCGGATTTTAAGGAGAGGGGTATTCCCAAATCTAGTATAATTGATTTTGTAAAATTGACTTTATAATATGAGATGTTGCTAAACTCATTTAGGGTATTGTGTGCATGGCTTAATGATATTTTGGGTTGAGAGAGGAATAAGATGATGTCATCTGCAAATAGATTTATGTTGTGTGATTTCCCTTGTATGAAGAAGCCTAAGATTTTCGGATGTGTTCTGATTTTTTCTGCAAGGGGTTCGATCAGTAGGTTAAAAATTGAGGGGGAGAGGGGACAGCCCTGTCTAGTCCCGTTTGATATGTTGAAGGTGTCAGATAGTAAATTAGATGTAAAGACTTGTGCACAGGGAGAAGAATATAATGCCCGTATAGCAGATAGGATGGGGCCAGCGAACCCGTATTTTTGCAGGGTTTGGTTCATGTAACCCCAATGTATCCTGTCGAACGCCTTCTCCGCATCCAAAGAGAGGAGCAGAGAAGGCGTCCGACAGGACCCGGCATGTTGTATTATGTTGATGACCCTTCTGGTGGCATCGGCCGGTTGTCTTCCTGCCGTGAAGCCAGATTGGTCGGGTTTTATAAGAAGTGGGAGGATTGGAAGCAGTCTGTGGGCCAATATTTTTGCATAAAGCTTAACATCAGTGTTAAGTAATGATATTGGCCTGAAGTTGGCCGGGGAGGTAGGCTCCTTACCAGGCTTTGGGATAGTTACTACATATGCTTTAAGCATTTCTGGGGGAAACGAGGCAGAGGACATCGCAGCAGAGTATACTGTTTGCAGGGTTGGGGCTAGTATGGATTGGAATGCCTTATAATACCCATTAGGGAGGCCATCTGGGCCTGGAGATTTACCCTGGGGGAGTGATCGTATCCCCCTTTGGATCTCAGACTCAGTAATGGGGGCATTAAGGGTCTCAAGTTGTGTATGAGATAGAGAAGGGAGATTGAGTTGCGCTAGAAAAGCCTGAATTTTCTCCTCAGTTGGCTGTGGAGTGTCAGGGTCTGTTTTCAGATTGTATAGCATAGAGTAGTATTCAGCAAAGGAGTTTGCTATGTCTTTGGGATTGTAAATGTTGTGTTTAGTGATGGGGTGTGTCAAGAAAGGAATTTTGGACTTGGTTCTAGCTATCTTGAGCCTCTGGGCTAAGAATTTGCCTGCACGGTTGCCCGATGAGTAATGAGACATTCTAAGGTATTGTATGTGTTTGTCATATCTTTCGATCAATAGGAGTCTGAGATCCAAACGGAGCTGGGATAGTTTTTGGGCATTGTGAGGGGTAGGGTTTTGTTTGTTTACTGTCTCCAGGTCTTTGATATCATTGATTAGTGAGTTTAGCTTTTGCGTCCTCTGCCTCTTCTCCCTTGCACTTATCTGAAGCATCAACCCTCTAACAAACGCTTTATGGGCGCACCACAATACTGCCGGATCTGACACCGAACCAGTATTGGCTTCAAAAAATTCAGTTAGGTTTTTACTTAAATTCTTAATATGCTGTGGCATTTGAAGAATACGTGTGTTGGCTCTCCATATATATGCCGGGCTTGGAGTGTGCCCCTCCACCACCGTGATCGATACAGGAGCATGGTCAGACCATGTGATGTCATGTATGGTGGAGGAGGACACTGCCTGCAGTAACATTTTATCAACCATAATCAAATCTATTCTGGAATATGAATTATGTCTAGCAGAATGAAAGGTGTAGTCCTTCTCATTTGCATGTTGGCAGCGCCATACATCGAATATATTTTCCGAGTGTAGCAGAGGCTGAAGTGAAGGAGGAGGACGCTTGGCCTTGGAGGTAGTGTCCAAAGAGTGGTCAGGTGCTATGTTGTGGTCTCCACAGTCAATCAGAGATCCCTGTTGAACGGTAGAAATTTTACGGTAGAGTCTCCTCAGGAAACGGAGTTGGTGAGAGTTAGGAGCATATAAGTTAGCGATGGTAAAGGATTTGTTATTAAGCTTTCCTATGAGTATTATATATCTTCCAGCTGGGTCTACGTGTGTTTCCAAAAGATGAAAGGTTACAGAGTCTCTAATAGCGATAAGGACCCCTTTTTGTTTCGAAGGAGCTGAGGCTAGAAAAACATGAGGAAATTGCTGGTGTTGAAAATGTGGGGTATTGCCAGTGGCAAAGTGTGTCTCTTGAAGGCATAAGACATCTGCTTGGAGCTTTATTGCTTCTTTCCATACAGAAGCTCTCTTGGCCGGGTGGTTGAGACCATTTACATTAAATGAAACTATTTTAAGCGCCATTTAGAGTAGTATGGGGAGTGGTGCGTGTAGTACCTTGGTCTCTTTGGAATAGTCCATCTTGTTTTGATGAGTCGACGTTGGTTGGGCTGGTTGTTGCTTCTCGGGTCCACTTTGATGAGGATGTCCACTTGGAGCTCAGACCAGTAGAGGGAGAGAGAGATCAGAGTAGGGGAAAAAATAAAAGATAATTGTAAAAAAAACAAGTATTGCAAAATAACTGTGGGGTTGAACTTGCATCTGAGGGCACAGCAAATGCCCATATCTCAAGCGGGGGGGAACTTTGGTACATGCTCCAGGCCTTAGCAGGAACCTTGATGCGGTGAAGTAGAATTAGGTTTTATATTTGGGTGTTTTTGAGTTGTTTCGTTTGGTACTGCTCTTTCTGGACACTGTTTGCCATTCGTACTGAGTGTCGAGTTTTGCAGGGGGTGAGGGGCCCTCTGAGGGGCGAACGGGTAGTATGTCTAGTGATCGGAGCAATTTGAGTCCCTCCTCCACGCCTGTGATTACCGTAGTGTTACCATCATGGGTGACTGTTAATTTCACGGGGTATCCCCACCGATATGGTATATCGTGGTTGCGGAGAGCTTTGGTCACCGGCAATAAAGCTTTTCGTTTTTGCATGGTGAATTGTGAGAGGTCTGCGAACAGTTGGAGATGTGCAAACCTTTCTGGGGGTTGTTGGTTTTTACGGAACGCAGACATGAGTTGTTCCTTGGTCTGGTAAAAGTGCACTCGCATCAGCACGTCCCTGGGTATGTTGTCAGGGAGGTGCGCTGGCTTTGGGAGCCTGTGAATGCGGTCTATATAGATTTCATTATCTGGGATGTTAGGTAAGAAGGTTTGGATTAGATCCTGTGCATATTGCTGGAGTTGTGGGGGAAGAACATTTTCAGGGACCCCTCTAATCTTAATGTTGTTTCTTCTTGACCTGTCTTCAAGGTCGGCGACCTTTGACCTAAGCCATGTAATCTCATCAGACTGGTCGTTATGGGCATCAATCAGAGTGTTGTGAGATGCTGCAAAATCCCCCATTTTATCCTCTATGTGATCAATTCTTCCCCCTATAGCTCCTAGTTCAGATTTAAAGTTGTGTACACATTGCATCATATCTGTATGCATAGAGCTGCGTAGGGAGACAAGCATATCTTTTAAGGTGGTGTCTGATACAGGCTTACCCGTTGTTGGGAAGGCTGTGAACGGGTCCACCAGCTCCCTTGTGTCCTCCATGGTATCCGGAGTCATGCTGCCTTGCTGAGTGTCCTCCGCCAACCGAGGTTTGGACTTTGCTGGGCTGCGGGACATGGGTGTGGAGGCACCAGGAGAGCTGTGCTTGGAGCCTGCTTGTGAGCCCGGGCTGGAGAACGCAGACCTCGCGCTGCCTGTGGGGGAAGGAGGATCTCGCATGGCGCCGGCGCCATCTTGGAGAAGGCCGCGGTCTTTCATCTGGAAGAAATCCGGTAGTTTCTTCAGCTGATCGTTGTCCTTTTTCCTGCGGGTCATCTTGCGATAGTTGCAGGGCTTTTAGGCTCGTTTTTGAGGTTGAGCAGGGTCGTTGTGTCGTCCCCAAGGCTTCGGTTCCTGAAGCTGGAGCGGAGCTGTGGGTTTAAGCGTCCATTCAGCTGCGCGGTAGCCACGCCCCCCTAGCTGCGCGGTAGCCACGCCCCCCTCAGTCTTTGACCCCTTGATACCCTGGGCCTCTGGCGTGTTCTTTGGCTGCATGGGCTTCATAGGATATTTCTCCTATTTATCAATTATTAATTATCTTTATTTTTTGTTACATCTTAATTTTACTCCCCTTCAATCAACTCTCATCGATTGTTTCTTTGTCAACTACCCCCCTTTTCAATTTTATTTTCACAATTGAGCCTTGCTGCTTCCCCCTCCCCCCATGACAGGTGCTGGCGTGGGACGCTCCACCGATGTCTTCCTGCGGCAGCCCGGTGGGCTCCCTGGTGGAGGAGTTGGTCGCATTCTCGGTGGCCGCCCCCTCCTCTTGCACAGGCCCTGGCAGGGACTTCGTCCCATGGCAATAGGGCCAGTGCACATGTGCACGTGCGACTCCCTCATGCGTGCGCCATGCGGGAACTCTGACCCTGCGACGTCATGCACCGGCATCCGCCGCTGTGTGATTCAACGTCTCAGGGTTGGGAGCTACAAATAACAGGCAGTTGCCTGTATACAAACCCTCTGGATCTGGGAACCTAGGTGTGCTGTGCCTCAGTCAGCTCGCAGTAAGTTACCTCACCAATACAGCCTTATCACAGCCAAGTTGCGGTGCCCTATACCCTAGGCACCGACACTGCCTTTCAACTTCAATACCATTTACCTTTTTCTATAGGTGACTTTGACATGGATGGATTAGCCCTACCATGCCTCCATCCTATGTCCACGGTCCACCAGAGACATAGACTGAGGCCACACACTGGCATCAAAACCCCCCCAGTGGGTTTGCCTTTCCCAGGATCCCCATATAATTATTTTTTCTACATCATTACCGGGTATATGCTGCTTCCTCCATTCACCTCCATTGCACCGTACCTCACTTCCCTCCCTTTTGTCCATCACTCTCCCCTCCTTTTTCTTTCCTTTTCTCTCTCCCATTCTTTTTCCTTTCTTTTTTCTTCTCCCCCCCCCTTTTTTTTTTTTTTTTTTTGGTGTCCCTTGTTTTCTTTTCCCCTCCTCCTTTTTCTCTTTCTACCTTTGCTTATTCTCATTTTACCTTCTTTTTGTCCCCTCTCATCTCTCACTCATTCACACCATGCTAATCCGCTCACTCCTCCATTCCCTATGTACCTCGTAATTAATATATCCCTTGTCTCACTTAAATTTATCCATTCATTTGCACTTTCACTTATGTTTTTATTGATACTATTTTTCACGTTTTTTTACGTTTCTTCGCGTTCAATATACACCCTACACTTTCCACTATTTTATTACTTTTAATTTTTATGTCCATCTCACACTTATTTTCACCATCTCTTTCACCTCTCCACTCGCCCACAATTTTGGCTTGGGAAGTCTCCACCATATCCACGTATTTTATCTTATTTACCCAGATTCTGGTCGTTACCTTTTGTGGCTCCCCCGAGGCGCCGCGGGAGATCTCTTTTGGTGGTGGCTATCTGCGCTTAGTGGCTGCTGGGACATGGGTAAGCAGCTCTGCTCCTTCCCCCTTCTCATCCCTATCAATACTCCTTTTTAATGATGATGCTGTTTTACATGTTCTTACTTTTTATGCCTTTCGATCATTACATTGTCTTTTTGATCCTATCACAGATACCTGATGAAGCGGCCCTGTCTGTGAAACTAGTTGAGAAAAATGACATCTGTGATCTATTGTCCTAATGTGACTTCCCCCTCCTGGGGTTAATCTGTTCACTGGTGATATATCTGTACCGCTACCATGTTTTTCATTTTTATTTGTAAATGATAAATTTTCTCTTGGCATCAATAAAATTCTTTATAATGTATTTTTATATTTTGCTTTATATTTCAATTGTATTGCTTTTACTGTACCGTGATAGTCCAATTGCCTCATATTCCTGTGGCAGCTTGGTTGGGGACCAGGATACCAATTTTGCTATTCAATGATTACTGGATGATGGTACAAGCCCCTATCAATCCCTACTTTGGCACCCACCATAGAGGCCATACTTTCTTTCTTCTAGATTCTGATAACCCTTCTACCAGCAGACTGAAGCTGTCAATATAACCCAATAGAATTAGTACAATTCCTGTGTCCCTCAATAGATTCCTCAGAAAATGGCTTACAAGAAGTACAAAGATTTTCTGGTTTACAAATTCCTCTTTGTTTAAGGCATTTTCCTACTTATCATTTCAGTCCTCTGAAAAAGTGGTAATTGTGAGCATAGTTTTCTTCCCAAAATTAGTGTCATATTTTTATTTGTAGATTGCATAGAAAATACAATAATTTTGCACAACAATATTGCCAAAAGAAAGCCTTGTTTCTTTGGGGTATGTTTTTTTTGGTGCCTATAGGCTCTCTAGAGGTAAATCTGGACCTAAATAATGACATGGGCTGGATAATGCCACTCATCATTTTCTTACACTGGATGATACAGTATGTTTGCATAACTCCCCAGAGTCTTCAATTTTATTTTTTAACATTTGTGTACCCAAATGTCAGACCTGTAGATATCTGTACATTTCTTATTTGAATGTCACCAATGTGATTACTTATTCTAGCGTAACATTATTTCCCATTTTAATACCCATCCTGATCTACCAAACAATGTTCTTCAATGTATGATTACTACTGATAACTCTCATTAACATACTTTTACTGCTTATAGATTTTCTCAGGTTATTTCCCTAAAGAGCTGAATAAAGTTAAACATATAAAAATGCACCTTTTGCATCTGGTAATGTTTTCTACTGATCCCAATATTTCCTAGATGCCAATACTGATGATACTTTCTGATTTGCAGATGGCATTTAAAATGCCATTCAATCAAGGCACAAAACAGATTATTTTCTTTGCACTAATGACTAATCTCTTAGGATCTCACAGGGCTATACTGAAAAAAATGCAATTCTAAATTAACTTCAGTACAGCCATTTGGCAAAGGAGCAAAACCAGTAAATAAGAAAGTAAGAAAAAATGTAAAATGTATGTTTTTTGTTTTGGCAGATTTCCATCTGTACCTACTGGTGATGAAAACGAATGCACTAAGATTAAAGGCAGAGAACTCTGATGTTCCATTATAGATGTGGATTATTTTTACTTTCAGAATGTAAACTTGTATGGTACTAAAAAATACAGTATGATATTTGTAAATCTGCTTTTCTTCATTTTTTTACATTCCTTTAATTTTGAATTAGCCTTCCATTACAAATTACAATATATATTTAACAAGCTTTGAGATTTGCGGCGCTGCCTGCATACCTTTTGAATTTAAACACCTCTTTTAAGATTGAATTTATCTAATTATCTTCTACATTAGGGAAATGTCTACGATTTTAGTGAGTATTAAATTTAATGTCCGTAACTGACAGATATTTCCCCTTGATAATAATGATAGGAAACTGTTATTTTGAAAGCTAGTAACAATTGATCTAAGAATCAAAATCAGTAAATGTTTAATTATTTATTTTAGATTTCTTTTTATACAAAATAACATTTGTGCAGGTGGTTAGTTCTGAATTTGTCTATTTAAATAATTTAAAATACAAATTGGCTAAAAAGCAAAACTATGATTACCATTTATATTTTTTTCAAAGTTACTTAAGCACATTATAGTATGGTTTGGAAAGTTAGAATCGCACATGAAATAGAGTCAAACTGATCTCATAAATATACCTGATAATAGTGAAAAATGATCATAAAATAATGGAAATTAATAAAATTAAAATGTGCATATACACCTTAATCAATGAAACCAAAAATAATAGTCCATAAGTGATCAATTGAAGAGATGATATACATCAATGCAAACAATTTATAAGTCCATAACTTATAAAAATGAGTGAATGTGAAAAAACAACAAAATCTAGTGAGCAAATGAATAAAAAGTCACCAGTGCAAAAATAAAAAGTCCATAGATTACGAACAAGCCATCCTCAAAAACACTAAGTAGAAAACTGTGTTGAATCCACCACCAGATCAGCATAAATTAACTCTTACCAGAGTTCCATGTTCCCCCATGACAGAGGATAAAGGAATGCATGCAAGGAAACACTGTATGGCTCCAAAGGACATCAAGCACAATCACAGGTGCCAGGCGGCCCCCTCCCAACCGATCAGATCATCTCATGGATACCGTGGTGCATAAAAAATATAAACACTCCATAGTGTAAAACCTAATGGTAACATCCGCTGTGACTAACCATAATCCCCGAAGATCCATAAGAGTCAAACTTGCCCCCGGGACTTCCCATAGTGAGTGGGATCGATTCAATCACGTCCTGGGTGGGCAAGTACATAGACTATTATTTACAGCCTCTAGTTAAGAAAATTCCATCCTATATTAAGGACTCCAAACAGGTCATTAATCTGCTATCCGGGATCACCCCTAGGAGGGGATTATGGTTAGTCACAGTGGATGTTACTTCGCTTTATACCATCATCCCCCACAAATTGGGTCTGGAGGCAGTTAAACTGTATTTGGAGAAGGATTCGGGATTGGTTCCAGCACAGATTAATTTTATTATGGAGCTGTTAAATTATGCTGCTACCCATAATTATTTTGTGTTTGACCAGCAGTTCTATCGCCAGGATAGGGGGATGGCTATGGGGGCCAAATATGCCCCTAGCCTGGCCAACCTTTTCATGGCCAAGTGGGAGGAGGATGTTATCGATGCCTAATATAAACCAGAGGTGGTCTTGTGGGCTAGATATATCGATGACGTCCTCCTCTTATGGGATGCCAGTGAATCGGACTTGCTGGATTTTATGGAATCCCTCAATGATAATGATAGGGGCATTAAATTTAATTTTGAGGCAAGTTTGAAGGAAATTAACTTTTTGGACCTTGCTATCACAATCGAAGAGGGGAGGTTTATCATGTCGACTTATTTTAAGTCGACGGATAGAAACTCTTATATCTCTTTAGACAGTTGCCACTATGAACCTTGGCTCAGAGCTGTCCCTCTCGGTCAGTTCACACGTTTGAGGCACAACTGTACCGAGATTAAAACTTTTAATGACCAGGCAGCTGTTCTTTCTACTGGATTTTTTAAAAAAGGCTATGATCCCCACGTATTGTCTCGAACTGTGGAGAGGGTAAGAGATATGGATAGATCGTCACTTCTGGTAGATAAACCATACCAGGTGAAGGATGGTAAAATGTCCCTGCCGTTCATTACTACGTTTTCGGTACATCAGAGCATTAAGAAACTAATTCAAAAGCATTGGCACTTACTATGCAATGATCATGTTTTGAAGAACATACTACCGGATAAACCACAGATAAGGGGCCTCCTCATTTGGGAACAAAATTGCCCCCAGTGTTCAGGACCCTCCGAGAGCAAACAGGTTTTTCTTCCAAAACCTTAAGGGTTATTATAGGTGTAAGAAGTGCCAGGTTTGCTCCCTGAATAGTTGTAAGGAGAGGAAGATTTGTAAATTTATATCTACCAGCACCTCTCGGGCCTTTGAAGTAGAACCTCTTATCACGTGTTCATCTGAGGGCGTGGTTTACCTCATCCAATGCCCCTGTGGGCTGTAATATGTTGGGAGGACTAAAGGGCTCTTCAGGTCAAACTAAATGAACACATAAGTAACACACTTTACATGTGGATTGATAAACATAAACCCCATTGGAGGGGTAGTTCACTAGTTAGGCAGTTCTCAAAACAAGAAATGTCCTGGATTTATCGTCTCAAAACTTATGTACCTTTTGGCTTAAACTTGGGTACCGACGTTAATGCATTTATCAATAACTCTTAGTTTGCATTTTTGTCGCTATCCACGTTTGTGTCTGGTCAGTGATTTTTATGTTATTGTGTAGAAAGAATTTTTTACTAACCTATTAATCTCTGATTTCAATGTCATCTAATTATGGTTATGATTGACTATCTCTGCTGTCATATGTGGATATTCCTGGTTACTGGACACTTAATTTGTATGTACCTTTTGCTGTATTTATTTCATAAGTGTCTAAAAATAATAATCTCTTATATCCTGTGAATTTCATTATTGATCCTTGGTCTGAGCCCCTACATGTCATATTTTTGGTAATTATAGCAGATGAACCTTTTTGTTCCATCTGCTAATATTTTAGTCATATATATATTTCTTATGAATATAATGTATTTTTATTAGTGAATATATTATTTATCAATTAACCCAAAAGCTGTTTTTTTGAGAGGGTGGCCAATTTTTACGTTGCCCACTAGGTGTCGCTCGGCTTGAATGCTGAGCTTGTCACCTTTACACACATTTGATATACTTCCGGTGTGCGTCTGCATGATGTGGCACTGTCTTATTATAATTTTTTATATTTATAGTTTGGATTGTTTATGTCCCAACCGTATACCTTTTTTTCTGGTTGTGGACTAGATTTCACAAGATCATCTTTCGTTTGGTAGCCATTTCAGGTGTCCGCACACTATACGGTGTGACGGACATTTATTCATACTACTGCGCACGTGCACTGATGTGTGGTGGCTCGGAACAAGGCTTGGTACGCTATTTATTGTATTATTAGAGGTGACGCAGTGCGCCGCCCGTGCCCATGGACGACGTAAGTTATTACGAAACATGTAGGGTGGAGTGACGCGCTGACATCACCTCGTACTCCATTCGCTTACCCAGAGGACGGGTTGTCTGTTTGTGCTTTGGCTGGCACAGCAGACTTCAGGCTCTTTTAAACTGCAACATTGTAAGTGTGTTTCTTTCGTTTTAACGTAATAAACAACCATTAGGTTTTACACTATGGAGTTGTGACAGACTCACCCGGGACAGAGGCTATTGGAGGGGACTAAATGCAAGCCTCTTGCCCACCGATTATGGGCCCTAGCATTTGGGGGAATGGTGCTCTCTGTGAGCTGTATGCCTGGGGACCCTGGGGTTGGTGTTACTTTGGATTCAGCTCCATGTCCCCCCAAAACACACAGACTCTGGGAACCCTTTATATGCCATATTAGAATGATAAGACTGAATTATACTGTTGGGACACATCCTGTGAGGAGATGCTGGTGTCATCAACTCCAACTACCTGTGTTTATGTTAATTGAATGAGCTGATCACATTGTCCTCTATACAATGTAGGAGACGGGATGACTCCTATTGGAGCTGCTGCTATTGTGAGAAATGTCCTGTGATAATTAACTCAGTCTGGGCAATAGGTCATGTCTCAATCACCTAGGCTGTATAAAGGATTAGTTAATTAGCTCATGTTAATTAACATAAATACAGGTAGTTGGAGTTGATGACACAAGCATCTCCTCACAGCATGTGTCCCAACAGTATAATTCAGTCTTATCATTCTAATATGGCATATAAAGGGTTCCCAGAGTCTGTGTTTTGGGGAGACATGGAGCTGAATCCAAAGTAACACCAACCCCAGGGTCCCCAGGCATACAGCTCACAGAGAGCACCATTCCCTCAAATGCTAGGGCCCATAATCCGTGGGCAAGAGGCTTGCGTTCAGTCCCCTCCAATAGCCTCTGTCCCGGGTGAGTCTGTCACAGGAGTGTTTATATTTTTTATGCACCACGGTATCCATGTGATGATCTGATCGGTTGGGAGGGGGCCGCCTGGCACCTGTGATTGTGCTTGATGTCCTTTGGAGCCATACAGTGTTTCCTTGCATGCATTCCTTGATCCTCTGTCATGGGGGATCATGGAACTCTGGTAAGAGTTCATTTCTGCTAATCTGGTGGTGGATTCAACACAGTTTTCTACTTAGTGTTTTTGAGGATGGCTTGTTCGTAATCTATGGACTTTTTATTTTTCCACTGGTGACTTTTTATTCATTTGCTCACTAGATTTTGTTGTTTTTTCACATTCACTCATTTTTATAAGTTATGGACTTATAATTTGTTTGCATTGATGTATATCATCTCTTCAATTGATCACTTATGGACTCATTCATTTTTGGTTTCATTGATTAAGGTGTATATGCACATATTGATTTTATTAATTTCCATTATTTTATGATCATTTTTCACTATTATCAGGTATATTTATGAGATCAGTTTGACTCTTGGTCAATACTTCATGGATAGCGCGATTCTAACTTTCCAAACTTTCTTTTTTGTATTAATGTCATACATGAGAATTGCAGCTCCTGAGGGATTACAGTTTTGAAAGTAACCTCTCTTTTTCATTTTAATTTTATTTGTATTTTTATCTTAGCGCAGTTTTTTGTTTCAATCTCATTTTATTAAGTTTTCCATTTCATATAAAACAATCACAAATATCATACCATCCCAATTAACCAAAACGTTATACAGCATGTTCTTCTTACTCCTAATACATAAAAGATTTTTCTTAACAGGCTTTAAACATCTACATAATTCAACATTAAACCACCACTTCCTACTCACCCTTACCCCCCCCCCCCTCCCCCATCCATATCTTCTCATACATATGACATTCAAAAAAAAAAAAAAAAAAAAATTCCCCTTTCTTTTCCTCCTTCCTTATATAAATTCTAATATTTCTCGCGATAACCGAAACTCTTCCCATTTTTGCCAGATTTCAGGTAATTGGTTTGTTATATGCCCTTCCTCTCTAATTTGCTCTTCCATATATTGTATTTCATTCATTTCACATATCCAATCTGTTATAGCTGGTTTATCTGTTTTTTTCCAGTTTTTTGCTATTATTGTTCTTGCTGCTGATGTCATATGATGAATGATGTCTTTTTTCATTGTCTTTATTGACTTTGGTAACAGAGACAGTAATGAAATTTCCATACTCGGGGTTACCTCTACTCCCGATATCCTATGATAGATCTCGTATATCTTGTTCCAGAATTCTTTCACCCGATGACATCCGTACCATATATGTTCCATTGTTCCCTTTTCTATTTTACATCTCCAGCATAGATCTGTATTTCCTTTGTTAATTAAATTTAAGGTGACAGGGCTCCTATACCACCCCATTACAATTTTATAATTTCTCTCTTGATATTTATTTGATGTGGTTGTTCTATGTATAATTTTGAAAATCTTTTCCCATTCTCCTTCCGATAAGGGTCTTCCCATTACTGCTTCCCATTTCCTTATGCTCGTTAATTCTTTAAGGGGGCTATTCGGGATTAGTTCATCATATATCTTCGATAATTTCTTGATCGGGGCCTGTTCTCCCAGCAACAATTTTTCAAATCTGGTCAATGGTCTGTTTAACCTGGCTATTTTTGGTTCTATAAAGGCCTGTAATTGTTGGTGCTGCAGCCATTTTTTTTTATTCCCCTCTCCCATTTCCCTCAGTGTAGGTGTTTTCCCATTCTCAAGGACCTGGACTAATCTTATATCTTTCGATCTATTCCATTTTAGGAAATTTTTACTCATCATCGCTATAGGGAATTCCGGGTTATAAAACATTGGGGTCATAGGTCCCAGTATTGTGGAGAGCTTCCCTTCTTTCATTATACCGTCCCATACCTTTAACGTAGCACTTACAAAAAGTGTCAGCTCGCTTCTTTTAGGTCTTAGGTGGGGTTCCAACCATGGAAGGACTTTTAATTGGGGCCCTATTATTTCCTCTTCTATACTGACCCACTGCTTGTTTTCTCTGTTATGGTACCAGTCTACTATGCTGGTTAGTGATGCTGCCTGCAAATATTTCATGCAGTCTGGTAGCGCAAGCCCCCCATTCCTTTTTTTCCTTATTAGATTCTCCCTTTTTATCCGGGGAGTTTTGTGCGCCCATATAAATTCGACTATCGCTTTTCTTAACTCCTTCATCAATTTTCTTGGGGGTTCCAGTGGTATCGTTTGGAAAGTATACAAAAGCTTTGGCAGAATATCCATTTTCACAATATTAACTCTTCCCGTCCATGAGTATGTCATTTTGTCATATTTCTGTAATAATTTAATGGCGTCTCGAATTGCTTTTTCATAGTTCATCCCCTGTAGTTGTTTTAAATCTTTTGTTATAAGGATTCCCAAATATTTTATTACGTTTTGCTTCCATTTAAATGGGAAGTCATTTTGCATTCGTGAGAGACCCTCTTTACTTACTGATATATTCAATATCTCTGATTTATCATAATTTGTTTTGAAATTGCTTAATTCCCCAAATCTCTTAAATTCTTTCATTAGATTTGGTATAGTTATACTGGGATTGGTTATGTATATTAATAGATCATCTGCATACGCCGCTATTTTATCTCACCTTTATCCCCCTAATTTCTTAATTATTTCTAATTGCAGTGATTAGATGTTCCATTATAAGTACAAACAACAAGGGGGACAGAGGACACCCCTGGCGGGTGCCATTTGATATTTTTATGTCCTTTGATAACATGCCATTTATTCTCACTTTTACTTTTGGGTTGGAGTACAAGGCCGCTATCCTATTACGCATTTTCGGGCCCATACCAAGTTGTTTTAGTGTTTCTTCTAGAAAGCTCCACCCTATCCTATCGAATGCCTTTTCTGCATCCACAGCCAGCATACACGTTTCGATAGCTGTTCTTTGAGCAAATTCCATCAATGTACAAGTTTTTATGATGTTATCCTTAGTTTCTCTCCCTTTTGTAAATCCAGCTTGATCTAATTTTATATAATTAGGTAGGATTGGTGTTATTCTATTCGCAATAATTTTAGAATATATACATATGTCTATATTAGTTAAAGAAATTGGCCTATAGTTTTTACATAGCGTATGGTCCTTCTCTGCTTTTGGAATCAAGGTAATATGAGCCTCTGAGCTTTGTGGTACAAAACCTTGTTTATCAGATATAGAATTATATGTTTTTCCCAATATAGGGGCAATTATTTCTTGAAAATTCTTATAGAATCTGGTGGTGTATCCATCGGGCCCTGGACTTTTTCCCGGGACTAGTTCTTTAATCACTTGTTGAATCTCTTCTACCGAGATATCATTTTCCATTACCTCGTATATCTCTTTCGGGAATCTAGGAAGGGCTGTTTCTTCTATATATTCTTTAATTTTCTCTCTATTCCAATCCCTCCCTTTGTTCCCCTGTGATGTTTTAATATTATATAGATTGGAGTAGTATGCATGAAATTCTTCCATTATTTCTTTTGGCTCATATGTATATTCCCCATCTGTTTTTAATATTTTACTTATAGATGGTAGGGTCTGTTGTTCCTTTAATGTTTTAGCGAGCATTTTTCCTGTCTTGTTCCCATACTGATACCATTGTGCCCTCCTACGATCCCTAATCCTAAGGGATTCCTCATCAAGCAAGGATTGTAATTCCATTCTTTTCCCTTTTATCTTTAATTTGTCTGATGGTTTTAGATTCTGCTTATGTTCTTTATCCAATTCCTCTATATCTTTTATCAACTGAGATTTTTTTTGGTCCTTATTTTTTTTCAATCTTGATCTGTGCTTGATAAGTGTCCCCCTTAGTACGCATTTTAATGTTTCCCATTGCATGGGAATTGATGTTTCATCCTTCTCATGAATTTCTACAAATTCATTTATTGTTTTGCGTATATCCTCTATACACTCTTTGTCTTTCAACAGGTTATCATTTAATCTCCAATTCCCTTTTGTTTTTACTTGCTCTATTACCTTAATTTCCAAAAACACCGGGGCATGGTCTGACCGTAAGAACCCCCCTATATCCGATGATGGAGTCAATAACATGGAGTCAATAACATTGGCTCTTGTTTCTATACACTTGGGTATTAGTTGTATCAATTTTTATATCCATAACAAAATTAAAATCCCCGCCCATGATCACTGTGCCTTCTGCCTTTTCCATACTACTATTTAGGGCCCTTATCCCTGTCCTTATCTGATCGTAATTTGGTAAATACAAGTTAACAATTGTAAAAATCTTCCCGTATATCGTCACCTTTATCACCAGGGATCTACCATCATTACCCATATATTTTTGTGTTATTTGGTAAGGTACATTCCTATGGAAAGCAATAGATACCCCTTTTGATTTAGAATAGGCAAATGTATCATGTATCCAGTTGTTGTAATATCGGTTATTAAGTTTTGGTATGTGATTTATACGAAAATGAGTCTCTTGGAAGAGTATAATATCCACTTTTTGTTTATTGAAAAAATTTAAAATTTGATTTCTTTTATTAGGAGAGTTAAGGCCTCTTCCATTGAAGGAGCAAAATTTAATCCCACCCATAAAAAGAAGAAGAAGAAAAAAAAAAAAAAAAAGAAACAAACACAAACACACTCACACATCCCACGCACTCAATCTGCCCTACTTCTATTTGACTTAGATAAATAAAGTCTATCTTACTATTTTTAGTAAGCTCCCTACTTTAAGGGGTTTTGAGCCTGCTGACCAGGACTTGCCGCACCGATTGTCGTCCACATGCCTTGTTTTAATTGCTAGTTTAGCCCTTTCTCTCTCCCTTCTTCTTTCTGTGCGAAAAATCCATAAAATCCGTACTTTAGCCTTTTCCTTTTTACATTGCTCTATTTTACCCCTGAAAAAAAAAAAAAAAAAAAAAAATGTTATTCCTTACCCTACTGTATTTTATTTATGCCTGTCCCTATTATTATCGTTTCTGTGTCTATTATTTAGTTCTAGATAATTAAGGTTAGGAATATCTCAAATTCCCTACCATAAAGTGTCATCTTTTAGATTGTTAAATTTATAAGGATTTATAAGTGCATTTCCCTGTGAATGCCTTTCACTCATTGTCCCAGTGTATAAACCATCAAATTAATATTTCCTCTTAATCATTTATAATCAACCATAATAAATATTAGCAAAAAAAAAATAAATAAATAAATTCCATAATACCCCTGTGCATTAACCAATAAATTGTTACTTCCCCTTTTAAAAAAAAAAAAAAATTTTATTAGTTACCATTGTGCGTGAGCCCATACATTGCTAATTCCCTTTTTATATCCCTTTTTATAATAAATAAATTAATCCATCATTTTAAATCCAGTGATACCTCAGTGCATACGCTATTCCATTAGTGCTTCATCCCATACATTATTATTACAAACCAAAAAAAAAAAAAAGAGATACCAAATAATCCATCAATTTAAATACAGTGATACCACAGTGCATAAACCATTCCCTTAACATTTATCCTTGTATCTTATTATTAACCAAAGAAAATAAATAAAAAATCCGAATAATCCATCATTTTAAATTCAGTGATGCCACAGTGTATAAACCATTCACTTAATTTTACTCCTTGCATCTTAAAAAAAAAAAAAAAAAAAAAAAGAAATTTTATTCCTTACCCTACTATATTTTCTTTATACCTGTCCCTATTGTTATCGTTTCTGTATCTATTATTTAGTTCTAGATAATTAAAGTTAAGAATATCTCAAATTCCCTACCATTAAGCACCATTTTTTAAATTGTTAAATTTATAAGGATTTATAAGTGCATTTCCCTGTGAATACCTTTCACTCATTATCCCAGTCTATAAACCATCAGATTAATATTACCTCTTAATCCTTTATAATCAACCATAATAAATATTAAAAAAAAAAAAAAAAAAAAAACCCATCAATATAAATTCCATAGTACCACTGTGTATAAACCAATAAATTGTTACTTCCCCTTTAAAAAAAAAAAAAAAAAAAAATTTAGTGAGTTTCCATTGTGCATAAGCCCATACATTGCTAATTCCCTTTTTATATTGTAAAAAATAATTAAATAAATCCATCCTTTAAATTCTGTGATACCTCAGTGCATAAGCTATTCCATTAGTGCTTCATCCCATACATTATTATTACAAACAAAAAAAAAAAAAATTTTTACCAATTAATCCATCAATTTAAATTCAGTGATACCACAGTGCATAAACCATTCCCTTAACATTTCTCCTTGTTTCTTATTATTAACCCAAAAAAAAAAAATAAATAAATAAATAAATAAATAAATAAATAAAAAGTCCTAATAATCCATCAATTTAAATTCAATGATGCCACAGTGTATAAACCATTCACTTAATTTTCCTCCTTGCATCTCATAATTAGCAAACAAAAAAAAAAAAACAAAAAAAAAAAAAAAAAAAAAAGCCCATCAATATAAATTCCATAATACCAATGTATATAAGCCAATAAATTGCTTCTTCCCCTTTTAAGGGAGAAGAGAAAAAAAAAAAAAAAAGAAAAAAAAAATAATAATAATAAAATAAATAAATAAATATATAAATAAATTCAATAATACCATTGTGCAAGAACCAATAATTACTTTTTCCCCTTTTTCAAAAAAAAAAAAAAAAAGGAATTAAATTTGTATATAATCAAGAATAATAAACCTTGTTCTTCCCTTCATTCCCCCCACTCCCCCAATCTACCCCTCCCCCTCCAACCCCCCAGTCCCAACAAACCCCATTCCTTTTACGCCTTTTCCTTTTTTTTTTTTTTTTTTTAAGTTTACTGCATGTACGGAATGGGCCAGTCCGGTAATGCTATTTCTGGGGTTTTAAGGATATCCAAAAACTCCGGCAAATCTTCCAAGTCTCTGAATGAGATAGTACGGCCCTCTTTCTGAACCTGCAGTTGAAATGGAAATTTCCATCTATATTGAAGGTTGTTTTTAATTAATTGCTCCACCAGGGGCCTTAACGCTCTTCTACGATCCAGCGTAAACTTCGATAGATCTTGGAAGAGTAATAGGGGCTCTCCATCATATTGAATATTTTTGTTTTGCCGGGCCGCCATCATGATTTTATCCTTTATATGGGCAAAATGCATCTTACAGATAATGTCTCGAGGCTTTTTTAAATCTGGCTTCCTTATCCCTGTAACTCTATGTGCCCGATCGATAATTAGATCTTTTATATCAATATCTTGGGCAACTTCCTGAAAGATTTTCTGTAATGTTGTTATGAGTTCTTTTGAGCTTACTTCTTCTTTCAATCCTCTAATTCTTATATTTGATCTTCTATTTCTATTCTCTTGTTCGTCTAAGTTGTTTATTACTTGTTTAAGTTGTCTTTCTTGCTTCCGAATCTTTTCCTCTATCCTTTTCAGGTCTTGCTCTGTTTTTGAGATTTGCTTGTCTATTGTGTCTATTTTTTCTTGGTGCCATTTCTTCTCCTTTTACCCCTTTCCTTTTTCTTCTTTTTCTTCCTCTCCCTTCCTCCTACCCCTCCCCTTTTCTTCACCTTTCCCCTTTTTTGATATACTTTTAAATGGTATACAGGGTCGGGGGGGACTAAAGAGGACTAGTTTCCTTATAGTTCTTTAATGGCCCTTGACAGTCTCTTTTTAACTTTGTTTATCCCACCAGTAACAGACAATTTTAGTGCACGATTCTGGATCTAAGATTGGTAAGCTCTTCTTTCCTCTGCTTGTTTATCTTTCTTTCTTTCGTTATTTAAGTGAGTCCTTCTGAATATTTATTACCAGAGTTTGTAGACATTAAAAATAAATTTCCAATCGCATACCTGTTCTCTCAGATTCTGAGGTTAAATGGAGTTATACTCTTTACCGTTTATGGCTTCTGGCTTCTCTCTGGGTATTCCTGATTCCACCTGGTCTGCCTGATCCCTGCCACTCAGCTCCCGAGGCTTTCCGCCGGAGAGGGCGTCCGTACCGGGTGTCCCCGCGGTCCGCTTCCGCAGACTCGCAGAGGCTCCCGCCCAGCCGCGCCCGCTGTCTCCTGGCTCTGCCCCTGGAAGCGATCCTGGCACCCCACAGGCTCGTTCTCCGCCGGCTCCTTCGGATCTCCTGCTTCCCGCAAGAGCTGCTGCTCTATCCGCCGGTCCTTTCTCCACTCCTACTTCCGCTCCCGCTCGCTCAGCTCAGCTGTATCCCGGTGGGAGGATTCAATAGGATAACCCCGGAGCCATCGACCTCTCACCAGGCATGTATGTAAGAGATGTATTCCTTCAATGCCTATAGCGTATCAGCTTGTCAGTTTGTCTGCTTGTCCTTTTGCCAGCATAACAGCTTTCCAGCATGCCTGCTTCTCAGCAAGTCTTGCTTATCAGAATGTCGGCATGTCCAACTCTCGGTCTCTCTAAGCGGCCATCTTGGTCAGCAGCTCCTCCCCCTCCGATCTCCTCAGCGCAGTTTTTTTATCCGTTTTCCACATTATAGTATGGGTTGAATCCAGATTTTTTGATGATTATTTTGTATTTCTTTTTAGACTATACTGTATACTGTTGAATTTAGATATCTTAAAATGCACCTGGGCCCAGACTGTGGAAATTATTTACATATCCTTAACTAGCAATGAAGGAGATATAAACCTAACCTACTAACCTCTGTAGCAGTAGGCACTGTGGATAGATCATTCTTAATGGCTCACAAAAGAGGCACTAAATAGCTGCTCCCCTCTACTTCCTTTTTATTTCTGGGAGCAAAAATGTGGCAAGTTACCAGTGCTCTAATGTAAACAAGCATCAGGTGCTTTAAGCTGTTAGAAGCTGATTAAAACTGATTTTAGAAACTTTATTGTGATCTTTGAGGCATAAAGCAGTATTAAACTAAAAACAAAAATTGTACATATTGCAGCTTGCCAGTCCTTTTCTGTTTTTAGTTATTTTTTTCTTTATTTTTACCTACTGATCCAGCAGGTAACACCACTTCCTGTCATAAGCTGGCCATAAATTATTAATTTCTTTTTTTATCAGCTGGCTGGCTTTATAAAAAGAGAATATTCTCCTATCCACACACTGGAGTTGCATGAAGGAATCACTGCACTATTGTATTCTTACAGTGGGAACTCCTCCACTGCTAGAATACACTGATCAGTACTGCAGCTGATTGGCTGTATGCACTGATCAAACACAAATTTCCAACATTCCCGTTCAAGAGGAGTTTAAAACTATTTTAACCAGTGGCAACTGGTGCTCAAAATTTTTTTGGGGGTGCAAACAAACTGAAAAATTAAACTGTTGGTAATGCAGACCTGGTCTGTACATCTACTGTGACCATTATGAGGGGTTCCCACCATCCCTGTGCTGATATCTTGGGTCTGTACACCTGCTGTGCCCATTAGGAGGGGTTCTCACCATCTCTGTGCTGAGTCCGGGTCTGTACACCTGCTGTGCCCATTATGAGGGGTTTCCACCACCCCCGTGCTGAGTTCCCGGGTCTGTACACCTGCTGTGCCCATTATGAGGGGTTCCCACCATCCCTGTGCTGACTTTATGGATCTCCTGTACATGTCCCCTTCCTCTGTACATGTTACCCCCCTTCCTGCACACATTACCCCCTGTACATATTACCTCCCTCCCTGTACATATTACCCCCCTCCTGTACATATTACCCCCCTCCACAGCAAGGATGGCAGAGCAGTAGAAAAGCTACCTAGTCCCATAAGAGTAGTAGAGAAACTTGGAGTTTTACCAGTAATAGGTCTGTTGCTTACCTGCACGCAGTCACAGTACCAGAGACAGAGCAACTGTAAGTTCACTGAAGGATACTGAAGAAAAAAAACACTGCTCGGGCAGTGCGTTCCACAGAGCTGAACGGACATCACTTCCGGTTTATCACTGGCACAGAGAAGCCGCAAGTGATGCCACAACTCTTAGGGAAAGCACCGCCCAGCGGTGCCAATCAAAAACAAGGCAACCATATTAACACTACGGGAGGAAGTATTCTGGCGCATTGCATTGCACCTCAAGGCAGGTCAAAAGCACACAAATGAAGCGTCTTGTCTGCAATCATGTGATTGCATAGACACCACGCTTCCCATAGTGCACTGTGTCTGGTGCCCAAACACAGTGCTCTTGTGCACTTAAAGGACATTTTTGTATTTTTAAAGGGCCCTGTTTTTAAAAAAAAAAAAAACGTATTTTTTTATAATTTTTTTTGTGACTGCCTTGGTTTGGGTGGGAGCGGTGCACGTGCGCCCCCTATGGATAGGCCGCCACTGATGTTGACTTCTCTCATACTGTAACTAAACAGCAAAGGGAGTCCCCTAGTGGTGGACTTTTCAGGCACATGTAGCAATTATAAAAGAGGTATACTTGGTACAAATATAATTAAATTAACATAATAAAATATGACAACAACTGTAACATCTATTATTAGGAATGTAAATCCATCAGTATTACAATCGTGTATATACAGAGTTTCATGAGACACCCTCATGTATATACAGAGTTTCATGAGGCACCCTCATGATTACCCTCTTAGGTATAGAGATGATTTTTCAGAGGCTCCCTCCCACTTTGAAAATGTAGAACAAACTCCTTGTTTTTTTCCCCTGGGCAATATCAGGCCAAAAAGGGGACACGAAGAAAAAGAGGCATTAGAGGGGGGGAGGAGGATCAGATCCAAAGAAAAGAAAGCATTAAACGTCAGTCGTGTTTTTAACTTGAGTTCTGTTCAATTGTCTGTAGGTGAGCAGGCCATCCTTAGTCAAGGCCTTAAATTCGCACCTCCTCATACATTAAATAGGTTTGAGACATTTATCAATGTCCACAAATTTAATTGATTTTAAATTTTCGAAAAATGAGTATCAAGCGACATTTTCTCTTGAACCCAGTAGGTAATCAGAGTCAAGTGACTTCTACCAATGCCTATCAGAATAATGTATCCAGTATTGGTTCCCATGACTCTAATTTGGGAATAGTCTCTGGGGAGTCTTGTCTCTCTAGAGAGGTTGGTAGGGTTCAGATCAAGCATACCAAATTTGCGAATGCCTCACTATTCAATCCCCCCGCCCCTGTAGCTCCATCGATTCAAGTTTTTAAGGAGATGGTGATCAGGGATCTGGTGGCTCTAAAAATGCCACTATTTGGGAATAATCATAACCTTCAACGCAATTTAAAACAGATTTGTTCGCATAATGACATCATTATACGCCCTGCGGACAAGGGTGGTGGCGTGGTTATTTTGAATAAAAGTGACTATCTGGAAGAGATTAATAGGCTCTTTTCTGACAGTATCACATATACAAGGTTGGAGGCGAACCCCACTTTTAAATATAAAAAAGAACTCCTTTCCCTTATTAATGATGGGTACCAATCGGGTATTCTAAATAAGAAAGAAAAAGCATACCTGGTGCCTTCTGCTCTGAAGGTACCAGTAATTTATTATTTGCTGAAAATCCACAAGAATCTATCCAAACCTCCTGGCCGCCCCATTATTAGTGGCATCGATTCTGTCATAGCCAGAATTGGTAGATATGTGGATAATTTTCTGCAGCCCTATGTTGTTAATACCCCTGCTTTTTTAAGGGACACGACGCAAGTTATTAACCTCTTGGTTGATTGTGGTTGGAGAGAGGGTTGCATCTTGGCAAATGCAGATGTTGCCTCTCTCTATACCGTTATATCCCATCAACATGGATACGAGGCTGTTAGGTTCTATCTGGAGCAGGACCTTTCCATGCCATCAATACAGAAAGACTTCATTTTGAAACTTTTGATTTTCGCCACAAGCCACAATTACTTTTGGTTTGGCGGTGACTTCTTTTTGCAAGCAGTGGGTGTCGCTATGGGTGCGAAGTTCGCACCTAGTTTAGCGAACCTTTTCATGGATCGGTGGGAGAGTGAGGTTATAGACACCAATCCACCTAAGGAGCTGCGATTCTGGAAAAGGTACATCGATGATGTACTCTTAGTGTGGGAGAGTGACCTCCCCTCTCTTGAGGCTTTTTTTCAGAAACTTAACCTGAACGATAGGGGTATTTCCTTACAATATGAGGCCAGTAAAACTCAGATTCATTTTTTAGACCTGAACATTATGGTGAGAGATGGCCAATTAATTACAACAACATACTTTAAGGAGACAGATCGCAATGCCTATATACCAATGAATAGTTGCCATCACACTCCTTGGCTGAAAGCGGTCCCCAAAGGTCAGTTTCAGAGGATTAGGCGCAATTGTACCAATATTTCCGATTACCAACAGCAGGCCCAAACTCTGAAACTTAGGTTTTTAGATAAAGGATACCCGGAGGAAGAGATTAACAACATCATCGTTCAGGTTGGTAATCTAGACAGGGAAACCATGCTTAACGACGTCAGGAGGGTTAATCATGCCCCCGATAACCAATTTGCTTGCTCCTTGTTAACACAATATTCTAATCAGCACCTTTTGGTTACAAGAATATTCAATAGACATTGGGGCTTGTTGAAGAACAACAAAGTACTTGGTCCTATATTACCGGATCGCCCAGTGGTTATCTTTAGAGGTGCACCCTCCTTACAGCATATGGTTGCTCCTAATATAGTGGATCCCCCTAAACCCATATCTTTTTTTCCACTTTTGAATGGCTTCCACCCCTGTAGAAGGTGTGAGATTTGCCAGCTTAATGCATTTAGAGGTCGCAGATGCGATAACTTTCAATCAACTCAAACTAATAAAGTTTATAATATTGAGTCTTTCATTACGTGCACTACTGAGTATGTAGTGTATATGATACAATGCCCTTGCTCTAAACAATATATTGGGCGTACTAAGCGGGCCCTTCATGTACGTTTGTCTGAACATGTGGGTAACATGGGTTCAGCAAACATAATTTATCTAGACATTATGCTAAGTATCATAACAAAAACATCAAGGGAACGCTTTTTGCAGCTTTGGCTACACTTCAATGTCATTGGAAGGGTATTAATAAAGTAAGAGCTATTTCTAGGCTTGATACCAGATAGATATTCGATATGAAAAGTTATGTTCCCCTCGGACTTAATGTGGACTGGGACATTAATTCTTTTATTAATAATTCATAATATGTAATTCATTTGTTATTCTTTATTTTTCTTTCATTATTTGATTGTTGTTTTTTATTTTCATTATTTATTTTTAATTTTTATTTAAAATATTAAATTTGTATGCTGATTATAGATATATATATATATTTTTTTTTCAAATATATATTTTATTAGTTTTCAATAGAAAAGAGAGGGGCAGAGCCCACAACATACCACAGTGGTATATAACAAAAGGGGGTCGCAGCCTCCCGACATTGCATTATAATAGTACATGTAATACATCAAGGCATGTAGCATTATCATATCTTTAAATATCTATATGGGTATTTTTGTTTCTCTGAATTAGAGTCCCAGTATGATATGAGAGTATAAATACCCTAGTCAGGAGGCAGCTACCAGAGAAGAGAAAAAAGAGATAGGAGAGAAAGTAATAGATGGGGGGCTGGGGAGAAAAAAAAAAAAGGGGGGGTATTAGGCATTCAGATACGTGAATCCCTGTGTACAATGATTATTGTAGGTTGTTGATCAGTATGAAATGGTAGGGTTTTAGTTCTTAAGGAGGGATTTACCCTCTTCTGAATACTTGAATATATTCCAATGCGTCCATGTTTTCCGATAGGTTTCCTGTCTATCTTGAGCTGTCATAATCAAGTCTTCCATTTTATTTATGTCTTCTACTTTTCTCAACCACATTGCTGTGGTTGGTGGGGATTGCTGTTTCCACAACATGGGAATACAGGATTTGGCTGCATTTGTTAAGTGTCTCAGTAGAGATTTCTTATAGGTTTTGATTGGTATGGAAGAAATGTGGAGTAGAAAAAAGGCTGGGTCATTCGGGATTTGAAAGTCAGTGAATTTTTGGGAAATGGTACGAACTGCAGTCCAGAAAGTTGTCAACATAGGACATGACCAAAACACGTGTAGAAGCGTTCCCTCTTCCTGGTGACAACGCCAGCAATACTTTGAAGTATCAGGGAAAATGATATGTAATCGACTTAGTGTTAGGTACCACCTTGTCAGGATCTTATAATTCGTCTCTTGGACTTTAGTGCATATTGAGGACTTAAGGGAGAGGCTAATCATGTTTTGTTTCTGGACTGTTGTAAATATGCATTGGAGGTCTCTTTCCCACTTCATAATGCATGGTAATCTGGGTGGCTGGAGTGGGGTGTTCAATAGGCTGTACATCTTGGATAGGGTCTGCGGCAATGGCTCTGTGTCTTTACAAAATTCTTCAAACGTGGTCAAAGGCCTGGTGTAACTTTGAGGGTTTGGGAAGGTCTGGAGAAAATGGTGAATTCGTGCTGCATCCCAAAACAGAAGTTTAAACGTACCTACTGGGTCCATTAATTCTGAAATGGAGGGCCATTTATTTTGTTGCACAAATTGTGACGCTAAAACACAATTGGATCTTCTCAAGGTCTGAAATTGCGAAGAGGAGAGTCCAGGAAAGAACTTGGGGTTACCTAGAATTGGGGTTAAAGGTGATGTTTTGGTAGTTAGAGAGGTGTAGAAGGTAGCTTGAATGCACTGTCTTATAGTGTTTCCGATGATAGGATGGGATTTCAGTTCTGCAGGGAGAGAGTCACTGCACCATATCACAGATCGTAGAGGTATAATGGTTTGGTGTTGTTCTATTTGTGCCCATAACTTAGAGTCCCTGTGACGGCACCAATCAAGAACCCTACCTAGGTGTGTAGCTTGATAGTACTTCCTTACATCTGATAGCGCTAGACCGCCATAATGTTTTGGTGTGGATAGTTGAGATCTTGGGATGCGAGGCTTTTTATGAGCCCAAACAAAACAGGTGAAAAGGGCTTGTACTTATTTGAAATATATGGGAGGTATCTTGATCGGTAGGGCCTGGAAGAGGTATAAAAATTTTGGGAGTATACTCATTTTGAGTAAATTGCACCTCCCAAACCAGGAGTGTAACCCTTTATTCCAATTTTCTAGCGATATCCTGGTCTTAGCTAGAAGGGGGGGGAGTTGCTCTCATAGATGTGAGATAGATCTGGTGGTATTTTCGTGCCTAAATAAGTCAGGGCGGAGGATGTCCATTCAAATTTAAAATTTGACTGTAAATTCAGAAGAGTATGGGCCTGTAGTGATATCCCCATTGCTTCCGATTTGGAAAAATTTATTTTAAGGTTTGATATTTTCCCGTATATCTCAAATTCTGCAAGTAGATTCGGTAGGGACACTCCTGGGTTGGTTAGCGAAAAGAGCAGGTCGTCTGCATAGGCCGAGATCTTGTGTTGCAAAGGACCAATTGATATCCCTTGAATGTCGGGGTTCAATCTAATTTTGGATAGAAAGGGTTCCAGGGAAAGAGCAAATAGGAGCGGGGAAAGTGGGCATCCCTGTCTCGTTCCATTTGTTATTGGGAAGGGGTCCGATAGGACTCCATTGGCCTTTACTCGGGCTGTTGGGTTTGAATATATTCTGGCTATTCGGTTAAGCATCACCTCCCCCAGGCCTATGTGTCTGAGCACCGCAAACATAAATGGCCAGCTTACCCAGTCAAATGCTTTTTCAGCGTCCGTATTGAGAAAAATACATGGGATTTTCTGAGACTTAGCGACATAAAGTAGATTTAGCACCTTTGTAGTACTATCTCTGGCCTCCCGAGACGGGATGAAGCCTACCTGGTCTAGGTGTATGATTTGCTGAAGGTGCTGCGCCAGCCGAACAGCCAGAATTTTAGTGAATATCCTCAAATCAAGATTTAATAACGATATGGGTCTGTAACTGCTACATGCTGCCGGGTCTTTTCCTTCCTTATGAATCACTGAAATATGAGCACCTAGTGTTTCTCTAGCAAATGCTCCATCAACACCGACCCTGTTGAATAGTGTGACTAAATGAGGTCCTAATATCGGGAGAAGAGTTTTATAATATTGCAGTGTATAACCATCAGGGCCTGGGGCTTTACCTGGCTTCATTGTCCCTATAGCTTTTTGAATTTCTATCAGAGTTATAGGGGAGTCTAAATCTTCCTTAATTTCCTGGGTAAGGGATGGCTTTTGAGAAGATGTGATGTAGTCCTCTATCTCAGGCATGGGGGAAACTACTTGTGGCAAATTGTATAGGTTGGAGTAAAAATGGTTAAACTCTTTTGTGATTAGTGCTGGCAGGACTTCTTTTTTCCCTCTCATCGTGACGATATGTGGGATGTATGTAGATGATTTGTGGTCTCTAACCATCTTTGCTAAAAGTTTCCCACATTTATCCCCTGACTCATATGTCTGTTTGCGACAGAACTGTAAGGCCGCCTTAGCTCTATAGAGCAAAAGATCAGTGATTTGTCGTCTAAGAACTGTCAGTGTAGTCTCCGAGGACTGCGTGGGGGCATGTTTGTCTCTGGCTTCAGAAATAGCGAGATCCTTTAGAAGTTGGGAGAGTTGTTTATTTCTTTCTCGCTTAATTCTTGCACCATGTGTGATGAGGATTCCTCTTATAACTACTTTGTGGGCTTCCCACAGAATCCCAGGGTCACAGTCTGGTTGGTCGTTTTCCTGAAAGTATAAATTCAGCGCTCTGGTCACGTCTGTCAACACTTCTGGGTCTTGCAAGAGACTTTCGTTAAGACGCCAGAAACGGTGTCTGGGAGAAGAAATGTGCGACAAAGTGTAGGTCAGGAAGATAGGCGCATGGTCAGACCACGTTCTATTGCCTATGGAGGTCTGTTCCACTGCATGTAGCTGACTGTGTGGGATCAGGAAATAATCTATTCTGGTATATACCTGGTGCAAGTGTGAATAAAATGTGTAGTCGCGTTCTCTCGAGTGCTGTAAGCGCTAGATATCTATTAATTGTGATTTGTGTAACGTTTTTGCTAATCGTTTGAGTTGATTTGGTTGGATCGAGGATTTACCAGTCGAGGTGTCTACAGATGGGATCAATGGGGTGTTAAAGTCTCCTCCCAGAATTAGCTGTCCTTCCTTAAAGTCGTCTAGTTTCTCCAAAGTTTCTCGGATAAATTTGGCCTGCTGCTCATTAGGGGCATATAGTGCTGCTAGCGTTACTTTTACAGTACCTATGAGGCCTTTAAGGAAAACATATCTTCCTGATGGGTCTATCATAGAGCTCAGAAGGTGCCATGGAGTCTTACTGGATATTAGTATGGAAACTCCTTTAGATTTGGCGGTCGGGTTTGTAGAGTGATAAGTTAACGGGAATAGTTTACATTGTAAATACGGTAATTTGTTAGTTTTAAAGTGCGTCTCTTGAATAAAGGCTATGTCTGTGCGAGTCCGCTTCAGGTCATCTATTAGTATGCATCTCTTCTCAGGCGTATTAAGCCCCTTTGCATTGAGAGACATCACTTTGATTGTATTAAACGCCATGTTGTTACGGGGCAGGAGGGGGGGGGAGGGGGGGTTCGGGTATGGGGGAAGAAGGAAAAAAAAAAAAGGGGGGGTAGAAGTAGAGAAAGAGAAGTAAGTAAAGGAAGAAGATATTTAGTAGAGGGACACGAGGTAGAGACAAGGCCTAATGTCTCGCTCAACTCGACTCCCTTTTATGTTTCTGGTATTGTCTTTTGCATAAGACTCCCAGAAGGCAGAGTAGCGCCCTCCAAGAGGATATGCTGACCTAATTGGGAGAGGGGTAGGACACGGCTCAAAAAGGTGAGTCTCCCATCCTCCCTCCCGTCCCAGCACATCTAGAATGCGTAGAAAGAATATCTCGTATATCTGTATAAGTAAAATAATAAACCAACAACAACATAACTTGAATGGGTATGTGTTTGCGAACTTCATGTGCCAGTTTCTTGATCACCACCCCCCATTTCTCTGACTGAGTTTACATTCTGCTATTCTCAAAAGCATTCTGAGAAGTGGACCCTTTACTGTGGTGTCAAGTTATGTTTAGCAAATTAACACACCCCCAGAACTCGGCATCTCAGCAAATGTGGTATGATAAAACTATAAACCCAACAGCTTAACAGATATATTTAAATCAAACATAACAGTACCGTGCACCCCACTTCAAAAATGATGGCATGTCTTTCAAACCTAGTTAGTATGTCTTCAGATCAGTCTCATCGGCTCTCCATTAAACAGGAATTAACAGATTCGTTAGGTAATGTATCTGAGCAAGGCTCTATGGTATGCGGCTTCAACTGATCTCCACGAAAGGAGGAGGTACAGAGAACACTACACTTGGCATCTCCACTACCCCCTCTCCTCTTTCTGTAGTATGTCCTCCGATAAATGTGTCCAGGGTAGTATCTGGAGTAGCCGTGAGACTTCTGTTAAAGTGTATGGATATAAACCCCTGAGGTCTCCATTTCAGAGAATATCTGTGGTTGAAAGAGACCTCCTGGGTATACCCCGTCTCTTTCTCCAGCTTACAGCTGTAAGTATATTGACCGCTTTAATTGTATCATGCAGGTTAATCATAAGTGGTCACTGCAATGATAAGGACGGAAGTCTTGCTAATCGGTGTAAAGGATGACCTCTTTCTCTAGGTAGAAGGGTTCAGAAAATCCCTATTCCCTCTGGCAATACAGAGGGGCAAGTGATGTCGGGTGGACGGCATTAGTAATCTAAGCAAAAACTTTGGGCATTATTCAGCCTGAATCAAATTCGTCTTAAGGGATGCATACTTCAAGACTCACGTGCATCTTCTTGTGATGGCTCTCTGGGTCGACGACGATTCCTCTGTTGTCTGGGTGGCAGGTTCCCCCCCAGTCTCGGTATATTCATGTGTCCTGGTGGTCGCTGCAGGGGGGCGAGCCAGTTAGGCAAATCAATCGGATCCGTGTCAAGGAAGGAAAACAGGGCTGGCAAAGCATCTGGTTTATGTAATGTGAAGAATCTCTGTTCCTTCCTGAATGTGACTGAAGGGGATATCCCCAGCGATATGTGGCTCCTCTGTGCTGGGCTAGATCCAGTAAAGGTTTCATGATCGCCCGTCTCTGTAGAGTAGCACGGGAGAGGTCAGGAAATATTTTAACAGCTACACCATCTAATTCTGGTTCTTCTGCTTCCCAGGCTTTGCGTAAAATTTGTTTCTTGTGTGTATAGTGGTGTAATCTGCAGATTACATCGCATGGTCTCAAAGGATCAGTCGGTTTAGGGCCCAGTGTTCGGTGAATCCTATCGATTCCACTCGATCTGGAAGATCTACACCGGGTATGTTGCGGAAAATGGTGATCGCTGTATCCGCCAGGTCCTCGGGACCAGTAACTTCCGGCAGTCCCCTCAGCCGCAGGTTATTTCTGCGGCTTCGGCCCTCCATCTCTTCCATGTGGAGCTGTTGGTCTTGTAGAATTTCTGCCTGGGTGTCCTGGTTCCCTTCTACAGCTGCCACTCTCCGCTCCAGGGCTGCTAGGGAGGACTCCCCCCTCTCAACTCTGGTGGTGAGGGCCTGGACCTCTGCCTTCATCACGCTCATTTCTTTACGGTGAGCGGTTTCCACTGTCTCTATGTCTGCCTTAGTGGGGAGTGCCTGCAGGAGAGAGCGCAGCTCCGTAGCCATTCCGAGAGATCGTGAGGGGGGTTGTGACGGCTCATCATAGTCCGAGCGGAGATCTGCAGGGAAGCCCGTATAGGTGTCAGTCAACAGCGCCTCCATGTCAGTCCATGGGGAGTTTTGTGGAGTCTGTCTTCCAGTATGCTCACCAAGCACTGACGCCATTTTAAGTTCCGGGGAACCGAGCAAGGAGAGCCGAAAAAGTCTTTCAATTTCGCCCGGTGTCTGAGGTTGAGGAGTAGATTTAGTTGGTTTGTTGGCTTTCTTTGCTGCCTTCCTTCTAGAGGAGTACATATTCTGAATAATGGACTGAAATAGCTGGGATAAGGGAGAGACGGACGGGAGCCCAGCCAAAACACGTCTCTAGTCAGCCATGTCCAGGCTACGCCCCTGGGGTTGCAATTTCAACACTTGTCACCGGATAAAGACAGTCTGTCCATCCTTGGGGGGTCACGGTCTGGCTGGTCAGGGTGCTCCAGTCTCTAGGGGTGGCTTAACGGTCGCAGAGGAGTCAGTATGGTGAGCGCCGGGTGTAGCAAGATGGCCACGGGGTGCAGCAAGATGGCCACCGTTCACAGGCCTGGAATTGATACTCTGCTTACAAGCCGCCTAGAGGGGGTGTAAATGTGTGGCACAGGTAGCGGATGGGCTCCGGTGGCTGTATAGAAGAAAGGCCGTGTAGAGGGTGGTCTGGAAGGTCAGGATTGAGCACTGGTACCTCGGCTGGGTGCAGCAAGATGGCCGCCGTTCACTGGGCCGGAGCTGCTATTTCACCTGCTGGCCACTGTGGAGGGGTATTGACGGGTGTCACAGGTGGCGGATGTGCTCTTGCTAATGTCCTAAGGGAAGGCCGTGTGGAGGGCAGTCTGTGAGGCCAGGATTAAGCGTTGGTCCCGCGGCCGGGTGTAGCAAGATGGCCGCCGCTAGACCGGAGCCGCGGCCTGTCTCCCGAGCGGCCTCAGGCACTATGAATCGCTGTGATATCTGCTCCGATCGGCTCACCGGCCGTCTGGTGAGCTTTGGGTGCTGTGTGGGGAGCAGGGTTGTTGTGCAGGAGGGCGGATGGCGAGGATTGTGCCGCAGGATGGCAGGAGCTCTCCCGAGCAGCTATGCACCGCATAGATATTTTTAATATATATATTTTTATATAAATTTTAATTATATATATAGTTAATCAGGGATGAGTGGTGTATTATGTAAGGTGTCCTCTATGTCTTCTTGGTTATTGCACAAACTTCCCATTTAGTCAGTGTTATTTTTAGTCTCTAGATGGCGCTAAATTAACCTTTTTCCATCTATTCATTCGGCTTCCCTTATTATATTATATCTACGAGATTGGGCGGCTTGATGCTAATATGGCGGCGCCCATTTAAGTTCCCCATCTGTTCTCTTTAGTGGCCAGCACTCAAGATGGTGCCGCAGCTCTATTTATTTCCGAGCGTAGTGACGGCGTTACTTGGCCCAACCCCCAGACAACATCCTATTGTGACGAAACGCGTAGGGCGTGGCCTGTGGCTCTGATGTCACTACGCTGTTCTCCTGTGTCGAGATCGATGGGAAGTTTTGTTGCTTTGCGGGAAGCCTGTGAGATGCTGAGACATCCCTGTTTACTGTCCATCCATGCCTTTGATCGCATTCGTTTGTAAGTGTATTTCCTTTCTTAAATAAATCTTTTAAGTGGAACGATTACACTATGGGAGTTCTTTCTGTTTATATCTCCTGAGCAATGCAGATTTAGCCCCAATACAGGAAGGTTTGGGAGACCTTAAATATTCCCTACGCTGAGTGAGACCACCTGTGTGGTCATTCGAGTCGGTAAGGAGCCTCATTACTCACTTGGGTGGTTTAACTCTTGGGAGGCTGGATTCTTTTCATCACGATTTTTGGGATTAGTTCCTTGATTAATTTATGGACTTTTTTCATGCTTTTTGCACTGTGTGTGATGGGACTTTTTTTCTTTTTTTTTTTTTTTTTTTCAAAATTTAAAGCTTTATTAAAGAGCAGTGCAGTACAAAGATGAACATAAGTTACAAAGGAATATTGGAAGAATCCCCCATTAGTAAGGGATAGTAATTATGCATGGATATCGCAAGCAAACAAAGGTTCAAAACCGAAAACTGTAGCCTTTGATACGTTAGGAAAAACTAATGTTGATGTTCCCTGTGTTGGCGGAGAATCCCAACACCCCTGACGGGAACTCACTGTGCTAGGACTCCGCCCTCCACAAGGAGAGCATGGAGGCTGATCCAGAAAACCTACCGTACCCACCCCCGGGGACCTGCCATCGCCCAAGAGGTGGGAACAAGAGACCCTTAATAAGGCCATAATACCCTTCCATCAGAAACCCTTCAACAAGCCGAAATCCGTTCTGAGTTAAGAGCTAAAACTCGTTGAAGACTATCTGAAGGTGGCAATAGAGGTTCTACTATTATGTAAACGGATAGTAAAACATAACTTTTACACTGCTAGCTTGGAATCAATTCGTTGTACATACCAAAAAGATATGGAGAGACAGAAGAGAGGAAGAGAAGGCGAAGAGAAAAAGAAGAGAAAGAACAAGATAAGAGAATTTGCTGTCATGGGGAAAACGTTTGTAACCAGTCCGAGGACCCCCTTTATTTTTTTTTTTTATTATATGAATAAAAGATTCAACTAGGCTGAGATAATGGAATTCCTGTGATAAGGGAAATGCCTAGGTGCCTAGCCCAGGGCTCCCATGTCACCTCAAATGACCTAGAGGTGTCCGTCATAGAGCTGACTATTTTTTCAAGTGACATGATCCAAGATATCTTTCTTTTGGCAGCCTGGAAAGACACTGTGGGTTGCTTCCAGGCTTTGGCTAACGTAGTCTTAGCTCCTAGTAGCATAAAGGAAATTAATTTTTGAGAGTGTTTTGTTGTTTTAGGGGATGGAGCATTGAGTAAGGCCACTTGGGCTGATTTAGTGATGGGAAGTTCCGTTACTTTACGGATTAATGTGAATATTTTGTTCCAGAAACCTCTTATTTTCGGACACTCCCACCAGATATGGATCATAGAGCCCTGGGCTTGACACCCTCTAAAGCATAATGGGGAGGCAGAGGAAAACATAGTTGCAAGTCTGGAGGGAACTAAGTACCATCGCATAAGCACTTTTATATTAGTTTCTATCAATGCTATATTTAGAATACCTTTAAAGGCTGTGGATCCTCTCTGATGCCAATCCTCCAGGCTCCAGGTCTCCCGCAGATCCTTCCCATGAGTCCATGTAAGAGAATTTTGCGGTGGGTTCCACAAGGGACGCATAAAGGAGAGATATACCCCCCCTTGTGTCAAGTGCTTGACCGCACCAACGTTCATAAGGTGTAAATTCCAGAGGGAGTTCTTGTCCCTTCATTAGGGAGGCAAGAAAATGGGATATCTGAGCGAATCTAAATCTCTCTGACCCAGGGAGTTTGAGTTTAGTTAGGCATTGCTTTAGCATCAATGGGCCAGATGGGGAGAGAAAGTGGCCTATGCGGTACATCCCCTTGTCTAACCACCATTTGAATGACTTAATGTCCAGACCCGGAGCAAAGCGGGGATTATGAAAGATGTGCTCCAGAGGGCGTAATGGTGAAGTTAAAGCTGGGGAGCATTTCATCGAGTCCCATAATTTAAAGGATTGAGACAGTGTTGGAGCTAAAATGGTAGGCCTTAATTTCATAGGGCACCAGAGCAGGTAGTCTAGGGTATATGTCGGAGCAGCTTGTCTCTATTTCTATCCAATCGGGTTTCTCAACTTTGAAATATACCAAAGATAGTTGGGCCAGCCTTGCCGCTTGGAAGTATCTGAACAGGTCTGGAAGACCCAGGCCCCCTTTGGTTTTGGGGCTAAGAAGCACATTCCGGGCTATTCTATATCCTTTTTTACCCCAAACGAATTTTATTATCTTCCCTTGTAGTGGTTTAAGATGATGTTTTCTAATATCTATCGGGAGAGACCTAAACAAATATAGAAGCTTGGGCAAAAGAGTCATTTTGATAGAATTGATTCTGCCCAGCCAGGATATATTAAAGTTGGACCATGTTTGGATGTCAGATTCTAATGTGCGGAACATGGGAGGGAAATTAGCCTGGAAGAGTTGCTCAAACTTAGGGGTTAGATTAATTCCTAGATATCGGATTGAGGATTCGCTCCATTTAAATTTGAAAGCAGGCTTGAGCCTATTCACATCTGCGTCTGAGAGCGAAATATTTAATGCCTGTGACTTATCCATATTGACCTTTAAGCCCGACAAGGATCCAAATGCCCTCAAGAGGTTGCAAATATTGGGAAGAGAGATAGTAGGGGAAGTGACAAATAAAAGGATGTCGTCCGCAAAAAGGGCGCATTTGTGGGATTGCGCTCCACACTTAACCCCTTTGATGTTTTGGTCAGTCCTGATCGCAATTGCCAGGATCTCTATGGCTAAGGCAAAGATCACTGGGGAGAGGGGACACCCCTGTCTGGTTCCCCTGGTTATTTGAATGGGATCTGAGTAGAAGCCGTGCATTTTTACCTTGGCGCTCGGAGTGGAATACAGTGCTTTCAGGGTATTTATAAAATTGTTCCCAAATCCCCATCTCCCCAGGACTGCAAAAAGGAAGGACCAAGATAAGGAATCGAAGGCTTTTTGGAGGTCCAAAGACAGCAATAAGCCTTCCTGCCTTGGGCCTCCATCCCATCCCGACTGTAAAAGAGATACTATATCGACCGCCCTTCTGACCTGGTCCGGGCCTTGTCTTCCCGGCATGAAGCCTACTTGATCTTTATGAATATATTGATTGATGAAGGAGTTGATTCTATTAGCCAGGATTTTAGTGAGTATTTTCAGGTCGTTGTTAATCAACGAGATCGGTCTGTAATTTTCGACTAGAGATGGATCCTTGTCAGGCTTGGGTATGACCGAAATGAAAGCTAAATTTAAATTTGGCTCAAGGGGAGACCCTTCTCTTTTGGAATTGAAGAATTTTGTGATAAAGGGTGCCAAAGTTTTCTTGAATGTTTTATAGTATTGATTAGAAAAACCATCGGGGCCAGGAGCTGAGTTCCCTTTTAAGTTTTTAATGACGTCTAATGTTTCTTCCGTGGTGAAGGGGGCTTCCATGATATCCTTATGCTCATTACTTAGGGTTGGAATGTTAATGCTATCTAGGAAAGCTTTTAAGGAGGAGTCAGACATTGTGTCATTTTGTTGATACAATTTAGAGTAGAAAGAGTGGAAGGCTTGCAGGATTTTAGGGGGGTTAAGGGTAGAGGTGCCATCCTGAAGTCTAATATTGGGGATGGAGAAGTTAGTGATTTTGGGAGATAGCTTTCTTGCTAGAAGGGTACTCATCTTATCTCGCTGAAAATAGAATTTTGCATTATTCCATTTCAGGTGTGTCTCTGCCCTCACTGTGTGGGCCAGATTTAATGCTGTTCTGGCTGCATCTAGTTGGGCTATGGTGACCGAGATAAGGTCCCGTTTATGTTGCTTGCATAGAGCCTTGAATTCCCTCTCTAGTTTCTCTATCCCCGCCTTTTGCTCTTTCTTTTTCCTGGAAGATATTTGAATGAGTTTTCCCCTTATGGTCGCTTTATGAGCGGCCCATAGAGTCTCGGCTGAAATTCCCTCCACATTGTTCCGCAGAAAATAATCTTTTATGTCCTTCTCAAGTTCTATGACTGAGATATGGTCATTAAGAATGTTGTCGTTGATTCTCCAATGGGTATTGGGCGGTTTGTGAGAGCCGCCCCTTAGTGTTACGATTACCATAGCGTGATCCGATAGGGCAGAATCCTTTATATAGGCCTTAATCGCATAGGGTATATGTACTACTGACATTAGTATGTGGTCGATCCTGGAGTATGTTTTGTGAGGGTTTGAAAAGTGTGTATAATCCCTCTTAGTGGGGTTAAGTTCTCTCCAAATATCGGATAGGCCTTGTTGATATATTATTTTTGCAATCTTGGAGCTTGTTTTTGTGGGGCGAATTGATTGAGCTTTTAAAGGTTTGGATTTGTCTAGGCCTGGGTCAAAGGCCACGTTGGAGTCACCTCCGAAAATTACCGTTCCTTCCAATAATGGAGTTAGAGTTTGTAGCATTGCTTGGAAGAATTTTGTTTGGCCCTTATTGGGGGAGTAATACGAGATGAAGGAATAGAGGCTTTCATCTATTTTACCCTTGACCAACAGGAATCTGCCTTCAGGGTCTCTGTGCACTAAATCGGGCTTAAATTTGCACTGTTTTGCGATTATAACCGCAACACCTCTGGTCTTATCCTCTGCATTCGCTAGAAAGAATGTGGGATATTGAGCATGTAGAAATGTTGGGTTATAATTGGGTGGGAAATGTGTTTCCTGGATCATGACTACCGCCAATTTTTGTGTGTGGTAAGATTGGAATAATTTACGCCTTTTAACCGCTGAATTTAGTCCCTGGGCATTATGGGAGGCTAGTTTAAAGGAAGGGTGAACCAAATTGCCACTAGACATGTCGTCTAATTGGGGGAGTTGTGTGTGGTGCGGTATCTCTTACCTCCTCTGGGCGCGGTGGAGCATAGTTATTCGGATTGCGAGGTAGGACCTGGAGCCTGGAGGATAGTGGGCTGTTCAAGCATCCTGTGGACTGGCACAAGCAAAAGAAAGGGTTAGAAAATAGGACAGAAGAGGAAAAGAAAGAGAAAGAGAGTAAATGCAAGTGTTTTCGAGAGATTAGTCCCAAAAGGAACCGGTGGCATCGAGGGGGTGTAAAGATCCCCTCCATGCCACCCAACCATAAACAATAATAGCCCTCCGAAGAGGTCATCAGTCCATCTCCCAACCATGGAGGTTCCATTGTCGATAGATGGATGGAGGCGCATGACTGCTACCCCAGTCAGAGCCAACCCAATTGGTAATCCTAAAAAATGAAATTAACGAAATCTATTAAGGAAAACCATGTCAACAGAAAAGCATTTCAGTTCAATTGTAACAAAGCCAGCCGGCTTAATAAAAACTAAGACAAAAATAAAGTCCTGCTGAAGGCCAAAAAGGCTTGGGGGGATATGTTAAGGGCATGGGGGGTGGGAGGGTGGAGAAAAAGGGAGGGGAGGGGGATGAGGGGCAGGGATGAGTTCAATAGGGGGGGTAGTTGTGGGGGCTGAAAAATACCCCAGTAGGAGCTGTCCATTCCTAATAGGCTCGTGAGTCGTCGTGTCCGTTCCCTGGACCACCAGAACACCAGCCGGTGAAAAGGCGGACCCGCAGGTGGGAAGTCCCAATAACTTGTTCTTCAGTGTACGTTGCAATGTTGATTGTGGTAAATCTAGGCGTCCTCTGTGGGAAGGGGTGGGATCCAATTGTTAGCGAGTCGCTTGAGAAGGAACAGATGCCCCATTGGTAGTGGTCGCAAGACACAACGAATCTTATTCTAGGTGTGGAGTGACCTAATCGGTCAGCTGTGTCGAAACCTGTGAAAATCCATATGGACGTGGGAGTCCAGTGTCCGTGATGAGTTTAGAGATCGTGCATCCTGATCCTAAGTAGATCAAGATGGTCTTTTAGGGTGGATGATGACTTGGAAAGTTTCCTGAGTAATGTTTCCGGGTATTGTCCGGGCGCAACCAGATCATTCAGGAGGGCATCGGTTCTCTTGTTCGTCTACTCTTTGTGGTTTTCCATAAAGGGGAAACTGGGCTGGTTGGTGTCTGTCTCTTATAAGATCCGGGTTGCATGTTTGATGTGTCCATCTCCAATTCTTGGGAAATAAGCTTCAGAGACAGGAGAATCCGCTCTCCTTCAGGTAGAGTGGTGAATGAGTGTGTCTTGCCTTTGTAGGTGAATTTTAAAGCAAAGGGGAAAGCCCACCAGTATTTTATTTCTTTTTGTGTCAGGACTAGAAGTAGAGGTTTAAGGGCTCTACGTTTTTGGATCGTCGTAGGCGATATGTCGGCAAATATTTGAATTTCGTGTCCTTGGAATGATATGTGTGGTTGCTGGCGGGAGAGCTTCATGATGCTCTCTTTCACTCCGTAGTGATGCGGCTTCACCACGATGTCCCTGGGGGACCCATCTTTTCTGGGGGGACCCAGAGATCTGTGGGCTCTGTCTAATTCCAGGTAGTGTTTAGATATATCAGGGATAAGGGATTTAATTAATTCTTGTATTGCTGCGGGTACATCCGTGCACGATTCTGGGATGCCTCTGACCCTGAAGTTCTCCCTTCTCGATCTGTTTTCCAAATCGTCGATCCTACTTAAGGCTACATCCAACTGATCCTGCACGATCTGTAAGTGATCAGAATTTTGATTGGTTCTGGAGACTGTGTAGTCCAGTTTTTGTTCAATCGCTTCAATTCTGGTTCCCAGATTCTGGAAGTCTGATCGGATGTCATTTGTTATTTTTTGAGCTGTATTAGCTAAGCCCCTTTCCAGTAAGTCAGATAGTTTGAAGAAGAGGTCTCCCGCATTCTGGGGCATATCTGTGCCTGTGCTTCCCATGCATTCAATATTATGCTGAGAAAGAGGAGAGTGTCCCATAGGAGATAACAAGGGGGCTGCCAGGGGGCTCTCATTTAGGAAAGCCGAGTTGTGGCCTGAGGGGGATGAGGTGGGATGAGCATAGGAGATTGCAGTGGAAGGGTAAGAGAGAGTAGCAGGAGCGATCACTTGCCTGGGTTCTTGTATCCCCCCTGATGCTGCCTGTGTCTGAGGCGCGGCCGCCATCTTGGATTCGGCCTGATGTTTCTCAGCCTCAAAACGGGGTCCCAGGTCCTTCTTGACTGCTGTGGATGGCATGGGTGGGGAACCGCTGTGTTCCCCTTGCCGAAATTGCTGTGTGCGGGCTGGCAGCGGCTTCCAATACGGCGCTAGGGCGGCTGGCTGGCTGGGGTAGTGAGGAGCTCCCGGCTTACACGGCCATCTTGGAGTCCCTCGCGCATGCGCCTCGATGGGACTTTTTTTCATGTGTTTCTACTGTGATTTTTATTACCTGAATAGCTTTTTTGTATTCAATATGCATATTCCTTGAATTTCACACTTGTAATGTTCTGGTGAACCATTACATTACTATTTGTAGCACGGTTTCATGACATACTGTGGTCTATATTTTTAGATGTTTATTTTGTGCAAACCTTTTTTGTGTTTTTTTTTTTTTCCACTTACTTTTCACATCATTGCTCATTTTTAGCGCTGCATCGTTTTTTTATTATTCCATGACCCTGCCTGTCCCAAATGCCGCTACCCATGTAATTGACATGGGACAACATTACCAAACGATGTTTTGAGATTCCAATCTACTCCCACCCTTTCTCTTCCACTACCTCACAAATCTGGGAGATCAAGACTGCAAGCATTACATTCTAACATTGCATCTTCCTCGATCCTCATAAACAACTGTAATGGTGTAACCAGTAAGTTTATCTTTTTATTGGTGTGTCACTATTACCAGCTACATTCATTTCCAAGCTCCCCAACCAACTCTTGTATGCCCACCAAACTACAGATGCCTAGTATTTTTGTACCTTATTTCTTAGTATGTTTTCATTTCTTATACACTTGCAGATTACATTGCATAACTGCACAGGAAATCCCCTGAAGAAGGAATTTACATTTCAAATATTCCGAAACATGTTGGATCCTTCCATATGTATCATTCACGTATGAGTTCTTCACTAGTAGAACCTGTATGTTTAGGATCATTTGCAGTTTCTGTATATCTGATTGTTTTAAAATTCTTTATATTTATGGGCAATTTTGAATAAAGTAATACAATTTTTATATACTCTGTTATCCTTCACCTTCATACTTTTTTCTACTTTTCATCTCCCTCCCACCCACAAAATCCCTGGGGTCCTCACCCATTTGGATTTTATATATATTTTTTTTTGTTGATTGTTTCTGGGATGTGGTGAAAGGTGAGTTCTACTTTTGGAGTCTGACTATTCACTTATATCGATTGATGGTCCAACCACATCTTTATGTTATCCACAAAAGGTACATTTATTTAGGTTGTTAAGGCAACTTTTATAGTATACTAATATTTTTATATTACTAATATACTACTGCTAACTATACATGTTATACTATACTACTGTACTTTACATCTGCAGAATTAAACTGTTTCCATAGGTGTGTGTAGTGGGTTTATTTTTTTTTATTGAAAATACTACCTACTCAGTACAAAAGAATATATTCATTTTGTATCTGTAGTATTATACTAATGCAGAAGCATCTACTTTAAACCTCAAGCACACAATCATTTTGACTGACATGATCTGAAATCACATGTGATCCTTTGTACAGTTATACTAACTTGTGTATTGTAAGCGATACACTTATCTTGATAGCCTATTATTATCAAAGGCAGCACACAAATCTTTTTATCTGTGCGCTTATCCAGAAAAGTCCGTTTGACTTTTTACATTTTAATATCAATAATCTTCCTTCTGAACACAACCTTTGGCAAACCTGTATTTTTTTAACTTTGCAAAATGTTCAGAGTTTATAGCTCCATATATTATCCACAACACATTAATTTGTGTCAACAATATACAGTATATGACAATGAAGTTTGAACTCTTTCATAAAATCTAATATTTGGGTTTTACTTTGCTCTAACAAAATAAAGCAATAATAACAAAATTAACCTCTGTACAAATTGTCCTGATCTTACTCAATCTGTGATCTACTACTAAAATTAGAAAAAAGCATAATGTAGTAGGGGATGTTAGTAGTTTTACAATATGTTTTCCAATTTTTCTATTGTGGGTGTTGTACTGAGCAGACTGGGCATGCTCTGAGATGAGGGATTTCACATTTTAAGAGCAAAGCATTAGGGCCACTGGCATTTAATGGCTGCATGGACAGATACTTGCAGGAATAAACCCTGAAACCACATAGCTCTGTGAGCCTCTTAGTTGTGTTATTTCCCAATCTTAGCATGCCAGGTCCCCTGAATCCCAGGCCACTTATGCTATATATTCAGGGTACACTGCTCAAACACTTTGAAAACACATCAGATCTCAATGGTGAAATATATATCATGCTGGATTTCTTTACTGATATGAACTGGGTAATGTGTTAGGAACAAAAGGATGCCACATTGTTTGATGGAAATTAAAATGATCAACCTACATAGGGCTGAATTCAAAGACACCCGAAAAATCAAAGTAAAAAAATGATGCAGCAGGCTAGTCCATTTGCTGAAATTTCATTGCAGCAACTCAAAATGGCAATCAGTAGTCTATATGGCCCCCACGTGCTTGTATGTATGTATGTCAGGGCATGGTCCTAATGAGACGATGGATGGTGTCCTGGGGTATTTCCTCCCAGATCTGAACCAGGGCATCACTGAACTCCTGAACAGACTGAGGTGCAACCTGATGGCGTCGCATGAACCAAAACATAATGTCCAGAGGTGTTCTATTGGATTTAGGTCAGGCGAGCGTGGGGGCCATTCAATGTTATCAGTTCTTTCATCCTCCAGGAACTGGCTGCATACTTTCTCCACATGAAGCTGGGCATTGTCCTGTACCAGGAGGAACCCAGGACCCACTGCACCAGCGTAGGGTATGACAATGGGTCCAAGAATTTCATTCTGATACCTAATGTCAGTCAGGGTGCTATTGTCTAGCCTGTAGAGGTCTTCCAGACAATCACTGACCCACAACCAAACCGGTCATGCTGAATGATGTTACAAGCAGCATAATGTTCTCCACGGCTTCTCCAGACCCTTTTACGTCTGTCACATGTGCTCAGGTTGAACCTGCTCTTATCTGTGAAAAACACAGGGTGCCAGTGGCAGACCTGCCAGTTCCGGTGTTCAATGGCAAGTGCCAATCAAGCTCCACGGTGCTGGGCAGTGAGCACAAGGCCCACTAGAGAATGTCAGGGCCTCAGGTCACCCTCATGAAGTCTGTTTCTGATTGTTTGGTCAGAGACATTCAAACCAGTGGCCTGCTGGAGGTCATTTTGTAGGGCTCTGGCAGTACTCATCCTGTTCCTTCTTGCACAAAGGAGCAGATACCAGTCCTGCTGATGGGTTAAAGACCTTCTACGGCCCTGTCCAGCTCTCCTAGAATAACTACCTGTCTCCTGGAATCTCCTTCATGCTCTTGAGACTGTCCTGGGAGACACAGCAAACCTTCTGGCAATGGCACATATTAATGTGCCACTCTGGAGAAGTTGGACTGCCTGTCAAACCTCTATAGGGTCCAGGTATTTCCTCATACTACCATTAGTGACACTAACCCTAGCCAAATGCAAAACTAGTGAAAAACAGAAAAGATGAATAGGGAAAAAATGTCAGTGGCCTCCACCTGTAAAACCATTCCTGTTTTGGAAGAATCTAGTGCACCTGTTGTTGATTTCATTAACACCAAAGCAGCTGAAACTGAATAACAACCCCCTCTGCTACTTAACTGACCAGATCAATATCCCAGGAGTTTAATTGACTTAATGCTATACTCTGATTAAAAAGTGTTCCTTTGGGGGCATGTCCAAGATGGCGATGAGTGCAGTCGCTTGTTAACTGCGCTCCTCTCACCGGCTCTCTATCCTCCACAAATCCTGGTGTAAAAGACCCCATCTATAGCCATCTTCCAGCGGGGACGTGCAGGGAAGCTCGGGCGATGCCCGCGGGCAGAAAAGGCGGGACCAAATCGAATACTGCGACCCCGGTGAGCACTAGACAAAAGCCGCGGCCTACTCCCCACGAGGCCCTAAACATGGAGACCCAGACGGACCCGCTGCCTAACGGAGTCATAGAAGCGGGCTCGGCCGCATTTGAGGCCCTTATGATGGCGATCTCTACATGTCAGACCACGCTGACTACAAAAATTGATCACGTACAAACCGAAACAGCACTGATCCGCAGAGACATGGACAAGTTCCGTGAACGAGTGACGGAGGTGGAGAGAAGGGTCTCAGACACGGAAGACACCCTGACGGAACACCATATAGACATCCGGGCCCTACAGGTAAAAGTAAAAACCCTAGAGATCAGAGCCGAGGACGCTGAGAACCGCAACAGGCGCAATAACCTGCGGGTCCTTGGCCTCCCGGAAGGAGCGGAGGGGGAAGACCCGGTAGGCTTTATGGAGGGCCTACTACCAGCATTACTCCCCAGGGCTAAATTCTCCCAACACTTCTCCATAGAGAGAGCCCACCGTATCCCAGCAACTAGAGGCCCCCAGGGAGCTCCGCCACGCACCTTCATATTCAAGTTGTTACATTACCGAGATCGGGATACAGTCCTCCGGGCGGCCCGACTGCAAGGAGAGCTTAAATTTGAAAACACGAAAATCCTCATATTCCCAGATTACACCGTGGAGACCCAGCGCCAAAGGAAGGCTTTTGACCATGTTAGAGGAATGCTACGTCAGAAGGGACTAAAATATAGCATGCTCTTTCCGGCCAAGCTGCGGGTCCAGGATGGGGAACGTGCCCAGTTCTTTACTTCACCAAGAGACGCAGTGGCCTGGGTTGAATCACTCACTATTTGACCCCTTCAATGCCAGGCTGTGAACTCTGTACCCTGACTTGCTATCTACTTGACACCACCTATTTGCATTCCTGCACTAAGACAAAGCTCCCATTGCCCACGGAAGATTCGTTGTGACTGTGATAGGAAGAAGTGCCCACCCAGGGAGTATTTGCCATGCACTCCTCTTTTGATTGACAACTACAGTACTGTGGCTAGATGCCGATGTGGGAGATGACGCAAACAAGGAATCCAGAGAACGGGGATTCCTGAGGACTATCCCCTCTCTCCTTGACAGGAATTGTTTTGGAGGCCAGGAGTTGAACTGCAAGTATCCGTGGGTACTCCTACTTGAGTGGGCGGGACAACTCACCCTCAGATTTTGAATGACTGCAGTCACAGTGTCCTTGAACATCTCCACAAGAATCGGCCGCCATTGAGGACTCCCACTTCGGAGAAGGTTGAGGAGTTGCCGGGGGAAAAGTTGGTGCTATTGATGCACCTTCCCCCTAGTTTAAATCTTATTTACCACTTATGTCCTGCGGCAGCCTCCGGAGTTGGGAGGATTTACACGGGATGTCCCTTCTCAATATTATGGATTAGCCTACTTCATACGCATCTGGGGGGGCTGTAGGGGCACTGTGCTCTGGGTGCATAGCTGTGGCGTGTCAGGTGTTTGTTCCTTTTTTTTTTTTTTCTTATTTCTTTGCTTTGTCATTTATGAGTAACAGGGGTTCGGATTTGCCTTACTCTTTAGTTGAATCCCCCCGAGTTTGAAGCATGTACCCCCGGGAAACCGGGTGCTTTATACACAATATCCTTGCCGGATGGTTCTATGAACGTTTAGTAGAGAGGCTGAGTACCTCTTGCACATTGCCCTCATGTTGAGCTGGTTAGCTCAATTCTTTTTGGGGAGGGATGCCCTCCTACTGAGATGGGGGATGGGCGGGGTGGGGGGGGGGTCAGTTGGTTGGTTTGGTCTACTGTTGTGGGCCTTATGTTCTTATTGTTTTTTTTACTTTTATTTTTATCTGTATGGTACAAGACAATATCATTGACGCTGGTTTACAGCGTTACACTTCGGTTCTCATTGTCCCATCAATGCTTCTGTGAATCTAGTTGCCTGATCGGGGGAAGTCGGCTCCATATCTGTCACCCCCCACTATTGACCCATTCTATAAATGTCCTCCCTTAGGATAATCTCCTGGAACACCAGGGGTCTCAATTCACCTATTAAACGATCCCTTGTGTTTCAATTTGTCAAGTCATATCAGCCTCATATCTGTGTGTTCCAGGAGACGCATTTAGTGGGAAAGAAAACTTTGAGCCTTAAAAAACCGTGGGTGGGATACCATTATCATTCAACCTATTCCACTTTTTCTAGAGGAGTGAGCATTTTGATCCTCAAGACTCTCCCTTTTAGACTCCTCGATCTGGCACTAGACCCTAACGGCAGGTTTGTGGTAATTCACGCATTAATACATCATGTCCCTTGGGTAATAGTCGGTCTATACCTCCCACCTCCAGCTTCTCTCCAAGTCCTGAACCAAATAACGACAAAAATTGCCGAATTTTTCACTGAGAATGTAGTCCTCTTAGGAGACTTAAATCTTGTTCCGGACGCAGGGATTGACAGGATGACCCCTTCGGGTACGTCCCGTGGAGGACTGGCTGATTGGGCTGACACCTACGGTCTCTTTGATCTATGGCGCTGGAAATTCCCTCAAGCTAGAGAGTACACATGCCATTCTTCATCTCATAGAACCTTCTCCCGCATTGACCTTGTCTATGCGGGGGGACCGGTTCTCCCTAAAGTGAGGGACGTTAGAATCCTCCCACGAGGTGTTTCGGACCACGCTCCGCTCTTATTAGAATTGGACCTTTCGCGGGACCCATCAGATAAAATCTGGCGTTTGTCCAGATACTGGGTCTCAGACATGGAGGTGGAACCGAGATACAGGGAGGAGATGGACTCATATTGGACGATAAACACAGATACAGCCTCGGCCTCTTCTGTATGGGATGCCTTTAAGGCATTTTCTAGGGGACAATATCAGCATATAATCTCAAAGGTCCGTAGGGAGCGTAGGAGGGAGCTGACCAATCTGGAAGCGGAAACGACAAGGCAGGAGGCAATATATATTAGATCGCCGGACCCACAATCCTATGCCCGGTTACAGTCCCTTTTGCGAGAGACTCTCCTATTAAGGACAGCTTTGACGCAAAAGAAAATCCTACATCAAACTCAGAGGATATTTGAGCAAGGAGAGCGGACAGGCCACTTGCTGGCTTGGCTCTCCAGGGAACAAACCATGGGAATGTCTATAGGGCAGATTCGGGCGGCGGACGACTCACTCCTCTCCACTCCAGCCGAAATCAACCGCGAATTTCTCTCCTTTTACCAAACGCTATATACATCCAGGGTGTCCTATGTACCCGACGAACTTGCGGCCTACCTAGGGAATATAGACATCCCTGTACTCACCCCAACATATGCCGATAAACTAGATGCCCCTATAAAAATTGAGGAAATTCAAAAAGCGCTTAAAATGATGCAAACAGGCAAGACACCGGGACCAGACGGTTTCCCGGTAGAGTTTTACAAACTTTATGCAGAACAATTAGCCCCTAAGCTCCAAAAATTATTTTCCAAATCTATGGAGGAAGGCTGCCTTCCAGACTCCATGCACGAGGCGGTGATAGTCGTTATCCCCAAGCCGGGGAAAGACCTGACCCTATGCTCCTCATATAGACCCATATCTCTACTCAATGTAGACACAAAAATTCTCTCCAAGGTCCTAGCAAATAGACTGAACACAGTAATCACGGCCTTAATACACCCAGACCAGATGGGGTTTATGCCCGGGAGGGGTACGGATATAAACATTCGTTGCCTACACACACACATAGCAATCGCCTCCTCGGAGGGGGGGGGCGTGGTGGCCTCACTCGACGCCGAGAAGGCCTTCGACTCGGTGGAGTGGGGCTACCTATGGGGGGTCCTTGATAGGTTTGGGTTTGGTCCCAGATTTCTGGCTTGGATCCGTTTGCTCTACTCTCATCCAACAGCCAGGGTCCGTACCAATGGGTCCCTCTCTGAGGCGTTCACACTAGGGAGGGGCACGAGGCAGGGGTGTCCGCTGTCCCCGGCGCTGTTCGCCCTAGCGCTGGAGCCTTTGGCCACCCTTCTGAGGGTGGATGATTCAGTCAAAGGGATCCGAGTGGGTCCTTTGGTAGAAAAACTCTCCCTATATGCCGATGACTCCCTCCTCTACTTAGCGGACGCCTCTGCCTCTCTAAAAGCAGCCTTAGAAATAATTAACAAATTTGGCCACTTCTCTGGTATTAAAATTAATTGGAACAAATCAGACCTTTTTCCCCTTAACCCAACAATGCCCCTGATAGATACTGGAACTCCCTTACAGTGGACGCAGGACTTCACATACTTAGGGGTGAGAGTGGGGAATGATCTTTCTGGTTACATAGAAAAGAACATAAGTCCGGTACTTTCTCAGCTTCAGCAGAAGTGCTCCACCTGGAAGACTCTCCCTTTGACCCCAGTAGGAAGGGGAAATCTCTTAAAAATGATCTTCCTACCAAAATTTTTATATTATTTTAGACAAACCCCAATACCAATTCCCAAATCTTTCTTTCAGCGGTTGGAAAATATAGTGGTCTCATTTATTTGGGCAGGCAAATCGCCGAGAATAGCGAAACGCATACTATATCTCCCGTTACCTAGGGGTGGTCTGGCATTGCCCAATTTTCTGGTTTATTATTGGGCAGCAGTCTTAGTAACGGTGCGGTGGTGGTTTTCTCAAAACCCGATTTAACCCAGCAATTACACTGGAGGCGGCCCTCCTGGGGTCATATGCAGCCCTGTCTAATCTGCCATATAGGGGAGTGAGGGCTAGTAATGCGGTTACGGGCCCTATGAGAGCTACCATCCAGGTGTGGAAATCCTCTAGAGCTGCTCTCCTGGAGCAAACCTGTATCTCTCCACATACCCCACTATGGGCTAATCCTATGCTCCCTCACCTACTCACTATCCCTGATCCTGTGAGCTGGGCTAAGAAAGGTATTGTTACATTGAAACACGTCATCAAAAGGGGGACTGTGGTCCCGTTTCGGGAGCTACAGTCGTCCCATGCGGTGCCAGCATCCTTCCTATTTAGATATCGGCAGCTACACCATGCTCTTAAAGCCCAGTTTCCCTCCCAGGTGACGCTTCAACCAGACCCAATTGAGCGTCTCCTGATTTCAGGTGTACTGGAGAAACCTCTTTCATCCCTATATCTCCACCTTACAGTGGCGCACGATGTAAAAAATGACAGGGCAATGGCCAGGTGGCAGGCCGATATCCCCTCCCTAGGGGAGGAGGAATGGGAAGAATGTTTAGCCGTCTTCATTCCGTCTATGATTGCGGCTAGAGACAGGTTTATCCAACTAAAATTCTTACACAGAGCCTATTACACGCCACGGAGGTTAGCAAATATCTATCCTGGACTTAGTCCCAATTGCAACAGATGTGGCGTGGAGGTGGGCTCCTTTTTCCATGTTGTCTGGTCCTGTTCTAGGTTACGTCCATACTGGTCCTCGGTAGCAGATACTCTAGGGACAGTATGTGGAGTCCAAATACCGCTTGACCCCCTAACCCTACTGCTGAGCCATTTAGATGATATAGAAGGGGACCGTTATGTTAAACTCTGTCTAACCTATTCACTATTCTATGCTAGGAGGGAGATTCTTCTCAGGTGGAAGCAAAAGGAACCTCCATCCATATAGACGTGGCGGAAATCGATTAATAATGTGTTACCCTTATACAGACTTACTTATGAAAGTAGAAACTGCCCACAAAAATATGATAAAATTTGGTCGAACTGGGTAGATGCGTGCGGATGAGCAAAAGTCGAGGACTGCGGTATTGGAGAGATAATTAGAGCCCATACTTTGTCTGGTGTGGTGAGGTAGGACTGAACTAGTATTGGACCTCCGAGCCCGGAGCTATTAATTCTGGTCATTTGTGGGCCGAGTTGGGATCGATGCTGCCCCCCCCCTTTCCCCCCTGGCCCCTCCCCCCTCCCCTCCCCCCCTAGCCCTTCCCTCCCCTTCCCCCCCCTCTTCTTCCTCCCTTCCTCCCCCCTCTTCTTCTTCCTTTCTTCCCCCTCCTTCCATCTTGCTCCCTACATTTTCCCTCCCCCCCGTCCCCCTCCTTTACTTCTGACTAGGGGGACAAGGAACAGCCAATATCGAACAGATTAGATTTCCGCACCCTTCTTTAACTCTACTAAACACATGAATGCATACGATGTTATAACCCATCTACCAAAGGGGGAAAAAACAAAAAACAAAATGAGAACTGTGGATACACTAAGCACTGTTAGAAGATGACATGTAAATATATTATATATGTATGTACCACTGCAGAACTCTAGCTGTTTATCTGTCACAAGATTTATGTAAGACTTCTGTTAAATCTGTATTGTCTTATTGCTCAATAAAAACCTTTTCTGTTAAAAAAAAAAAGTGTTCCTTTAATTTTTTGAGCAGGTAATTTACCCAGGCTTCTGGGGCAAATGCCTGGCCCAGCTTCCCTTTACCCACTAAACTCCACTATGATGTGCATCTTCAATTGCCAATACAGATGCTTAAGAGGTGGAAGATGACTGGGCTTAACCAGAAACTTGACAGACAGAAGCTTGACAGAAACGTTGTCAGCATATACATGCCAGAGAAGCGTGGTTTTCAAGATTTGCAGAACATAAATAGAGAAAAATAACTGAAGTGCGGGCATCTAAAGTTAGCTAGTATGTGGTGCCAAGGAATGTATACAGAAATGTATTAGTTAAAAGGCCAATTGCACTACAGCACACTTTTGTTGGTCACACAAACATTTGCACTCTCCAGTCTGACTAAATAAGGTAGAGCATCTTAGTGTCATGGTTATGCAGTAATCTTTCTCTGTCAGCTTACCTATCCTCATGTGTTCAGACTAAGAGGCCAGCCACTCTCATCTGGCTGTTTTTATAACCTCTCCTCTAAGCATGGCTCCACCCCAGGCCCTATCAGAGAACCCTATATTAACCTGTGCACTGCAAGCCAGCGGTGCTGATCAACCATTGTGTATTCATTGTGTGTTTGGCTTCCTGTTTCCTGCTTGCCGTGTGCGCTTCGTTTGTCTCTGTTACTGACCTTGGCATGTTCCTGACTATTCCTGTCTGCTCAGGACCCTAACTTTTTGGTGTGTCCCTGACTATCCCTGTTTGCCTGTGACCCTGAACCTTTGGCGTGTACTTTGTTGTTCCTGTCTGCTAGTCACCCTGACTTCTGCCTTATCCCTTTACTATCCTTGTTGTTCCAGCCTGCTGCTTCCTTCTCTTGTAGTCTACCATGAGCGTGAGCTGTGAGACCCTAGGGGCAGTGACCTGGAGCCAGACTGCAGCGCAGTCCATCCTCACCACTAGAGGATCTGGTGAACACCTGCTGGCTATTAGACTCCGCGCCCTGGGGAATCTATGCTCTAGCTCCCACTGGTATCTGTGTTAGTAATCCAGTAGACCTGCTTCCTGAACCTCCCTGGGTACTATCCGCAGCAGTCAGTCCTAGGGTCCACTATCTTAGCGGTGCACTTCTGACTCCTAAGGAGTGCACCCGTCACCTGGTCTGAGATGAACTGACAGTTTGTGCCGCTTCCTGCAGATGATCCATTACAGGGCTTAGTCCGCAGACTTGAGACCCAGGAATTGCATCAGACCCAGGTGATGAGATTCCTTCAGAGTTTGGCCTCCCGTTTTGAACAGGTTCAGCCTCAATAGCATCCCCGGTTCAACAACCTCAACCGCTATCTGCTGCTGCACCTATCGCACCAGTCGCAGCCACACATTCATTACAACTGCCAGCTCTGGGCCGCTTCTCTGGGGACTCCAAGGCTGGCAGGGGTTTCCTTAGCCAGTGCACAATTAATTTTGAACTTCAGCCCCAAAACTTCCTGTCCGATCGGGCTAAGGTAGCCTATATTATATCCCTCCTGTCTGGCGAGGTGTTAGCCTGGGTGGCTCCTCAGTGGTTTCTAGCCTGTCTGCTTTCTTGAAACTTTTCCAGAATATCTTCGAGGAACCGGGTCGTGTCAACTCAACAGCCAGCGCTCTTTCACGTCTCTGTCAAGAGTCCGCTTCTGTGGGACAATACGCTCTTCATTTTTGTACTTAGACTGTTGAGCTGAGCTGGAACAATGAGGCCCTAGTTGCAACCTTTTTACACCCCTTTTTTAACTATTACTGTTAGATAGGTCAATTTGGTTGTCTGCAAGCTGGTGGTAAGTAGACTTTGGCTTTTTCCTGGGCATTCCCCAGACTTTGTTGGTATCTATTTTAGCCTCCCAATGCTGCTTACTGCGATAGCCAGCTATAAATGAGAGTGGTGGCAAGCTTTTGTTATCACATGAGTGTTTGTATTGGTCCAGCAGCGCACCAGCACATTTGCAGCCATTGTGCTATTGCTGGGTGTTTGGTGTGCTCCTGTACCTTTAAGGAGGGGTGGGCTCCCCTCCAGTCCACCTGCTCTCATTTATCCATTAAAATGCATGTGCCTCCACTGTGGGGACACTCATAGTTTAGTGTTAGGACCACAGATACAAGGGTGCCATGACGTGGCTCTGTGGCTCACGCATGCATTTGCAAATGCGTGCGGACTAAACCCCTTTTTTAACACTTAATGTTAGGTAGGTCAATTTTGTTGTCTGCAAGCTGGTGGTAAGTAGACTTTGGCTTTTTCCTGGGCATTCCCCGGACTTTGTTGGAATCTTTTTACATGGCCTAACAGATAGAGTGAAGGATGAATTAGCAGGAAGATCCCTCCCTGCTGATCTGGTGTCATCACCTTGTGTATATTTGCTTTCAGTAGAGGGGCCTGGAAAAAAGACGCCAGCACTCCCCGTTCTTTAGGCAGCCTGAGCTCCCTGTCCCTTCTCTTCGATTCGAGGAGCACCTCCTGCCTGATGAAGAACCTATGCAGCTGGGCTGAACCATGTTATCTCCCGAAGAACGCAATAGGTGCAGAACTCTGGGCCTGTGCCTCTACTGTGGGGTCAAAGGTCATTTTCGTGACACTTGTTCTCTTCATCCGGAAAACCGCTCGGGGCTAATACATCTGGAAGGTGGAGTATTAGACCCTGAGATATCACCTTCTCGTCTTCTCCTTTCTGTATTCCTTCATGTCGGTGCTTCCTCTCGTTTGGTGTCGGCACATCTGGATTCCGAAGCTGCTGGCAATTTCATGGATTGGGAAACTGCATCTCTTACCCTTTTGCCTCTTACAACACCATTGGTGGTCTAGGCGATTGATGGCACTGTTCTCCCAGGGGGGCCCTATCCGCTTTCAGACCCTCCCTGTTAAGATGTCAGTAGGGACACTCCACGAGGAGTGGATATCCTTCCTTGTCTTACCTAAGGCTTCATCTCCTATCATATTAGGTCTTCCTTGGTTACGGCTCCATTCTCCACACGTTGACTGGACTGCTGGACAGATTCTGGCTTGGGGTTCCTCCTGTTCCTCTTCCTGCCTACTAAAGGTTACCCGAAAAGAGAAACTTCCTGTTGCCACCATCCCAGTATCTTCTGCTCTTTCCGATATAGCAATTTCTGGGATGTGTCCTGCAATAGTTGGACTGATGCACTCTCTAGATCATGTGGCACTCTGGATGAGGCGCCCAACTATGAACTTGAGCCAATCATTCACTCCAGTTTGCATAACCATTTACCTTTGCCTGTCCCTAAACTCTCTTGGATGCACAGCCAAGCTAACTTGTCCGCAAGTTCCACAGTCGCTACACCCTGTGATGCGATTGAGATAGTCGCTAGACCTGGCAATACTATTCAGTTGGCCTCTGCACCAGTTATGCCAGTCCAACCGATGCCCAGTGAGCTTCCTGCTTTTTCTTATTCAGGACCTTCTGTAACCTGGTCTCACCCTACTACTACTACTGTGTCCATTCAAATCTATCTAAGAGGCTCAATCCATCCTTTGGATAGACTGCCCCATTCGGCCAGGTGGGGTTTTCAACCTTTTTTCAGGACTCTCTGCATTCTGCTTGTGTTTCAGCTATCCAGTTTGACTCCTGTGACACATCACCTTCTAACCAACCTAGTCTCAGGGATCCACTGACCTCTGCCCAGTCTGATGATCCTATGCTGGATGTCCAGCTCATCTTTAAGGGTCTGGGGGACCCTGCTCAGACTCCTGATGGTCTTCTCATGCCCTTACCCATTCCTAAGAAGCCTTTAGTCCTCAATAAGCCCTCTTGTCCACTCCCTACCTTGGTTTTGGTCTCTGAGGATAATCTAAAGTACAAGGATAGTCGAGTTCTGGATTACCAGCGCCATAGAGGCCTTCTTCAGTACCTCGTACATTGGAAAGGGTTTGGTCCTGAGGAGAGGTCTTAGATCACTGCATCTGAGATCTTTGCACCTTGTCTGTTTAGGAGATTTTTATCTGGAGTTTCCCTTTAAGCCTGGGCCCAGGCGGGGGAGGGGAGGCCTCGTAGGAGGGGGTACTGTCTGCTCATTACCCTGACCTTTTGGCGTGTCCCTGACTATCTCTGTTTGCCTGTGAACTTGAACCTTTGGCATGTACTCTGTTGTTCCTGTCTGCTGGTTGCCCTGACCTCTGCCTTATTCCTTTACTATCCTTGTTGTTCCAGCCTGCTGCTTCCTTCTCTTGTAGTCTACCATGAGCGTGAGCTGTGAGACCCTAGGGGCCGCAACCTGGAGCCAGACTGCAGCACAGTCCATCCTCATCACTAGAGGCTCTGGTGAACTCCTGCTGGCTATTAGACTCCGCGCCCTGGGGAATCTATGCTCTAGCTCCCACTGGGATCTGTCAGTGATCCAGTAGACCTGCTTCCTGAACCTCCCTGGGTACTATCCGCAGCAGTCAGTCCTAGGGTCCACTATCTTAGCGGTGCACTTCTGACTCCTACAGAGTGCACCTGTCACCTGGTCTCAGGTGACCTGACACTTAGCAAAGCCCATAGCATCTTACTTGTACTGGAACTTGGGAATTATAGAAAAAAAATGTTGGATACTATAGCAGCAAATCTGCACCTTTAGTAAGGAACTTTGCCACTTACAGTACATAGATCTCATGGCACCACACCGTCCAGATCCTTGGCTTAGCCAATTTCCCAAAAAAGATTAGAGATGGACTCTTTGCTGGCAGGTAAAACTGAAAAGGCCCTCAGATGGTCAAAGGCAAAGTTGTTTTTATACAATAAGGCAGCTTCATCCATGTTTGCTCGCAAACTGAACCATATTTTACATCATCCACATGTATACAGATTGAAATTCTTCACTGGTAGTGTGGTAACTTTGCCATCTGATGTGATAAAAATGTTTGAAAATGTTTCCCTCCAAATTACTGTTACCTCCTCCCTCTTCGATTCCTGCTTCCACAGAATTGTAGTTTGCTAATATTCCACTCGCATTCACCTAGCAACATGAGCTTAATACTCCCTGTACAGATGAAGAAATCGAAAACAGTAATAAATCTTTAAAACATCCTACTGCCCCAGGACCAGACAGTTTTACCACACCCTATTATAATTATTATTCTCATCTCTTGATCCCCAAACTAACTACATTATTCCATTTCATCCTACAAGGTCATCACTTCCATGATCAGATGCTTCTAGCCAACATATCCTTAATTTCGACACCTAAAAAACATCATCTGTTTCCACAAAATTATAGGTCCATATTCATGACAAAAAAATTAGTAGAAAGATTGGCTTCTGTAATTTTTAACCCTTGCTTCCACAAATCAGTCAGGTTTCATTCCTAATAGACAAATTATGGATAACATACAGTATGTTTAGTTTCTAATGTTATACAAGATTCCAACCTATGTGTCAGGGCTTAATTGAAAAAGTGCTCAATGTCACAGAATACGCACTAGATTATCCCACATCCCGAGTAACAAAATAAAGTTTCCTCTAGGTGGGATATTTGGAAAGGGATAAATAGTGCAATGAGGTATGAGAGTAGTGTAAAAAGTATATAATTTTTTATTAAGAAACATAGGTTTAAAATAATGAGCACATATATACACTATACATATCACAAAATATCATGAATGAATACTGGACAGGACTAATAAAGATAGGAGCTGGTAATTAGCCGACAGCTGAGTGGCCAGCTCAGAAAAGGAAGGGCTGAGCCCAGCCCTGACACATAGACATTGAAAAAATAAAGTTTCCTCTAGGTGGGATATTTGGAAAGGGATAAACAGTGCAATGAGTTATGAGAGTACTGGACAGGACTAATCATATAATAACATTACAAAAAAAACACAGCTAGTAAATCTCAAAGATCTGTTATGCTGGAGGTGAGCACAACAGAAAAGACCCAACGCATTTCGAAAATGCTATTTCTTCATCAGGGGTGTATGCAATTATATTGCAGAACCTACAACTGTCTGCAATTTAAACAAAATACACACATATTAGATACATAATATTGATTAAACACAAACTAATTGGTACGTGTGTGATCATATTGTACTTTGTGTTTTAGTGTGTTTAGACACTGACCGTATGAACTGTGTAGTACTAGAGTGGATTTTCTGTCCAGATTTTGACGTTTAAAAGCAGTTTAAATGTTGCAGCTGTCAGTCTGTGGGGCCCAGAGCCCGACGGGGTGAGTAAATGCACCAGCGCAAATAGATGGGTCCAATGGTGGCATGAGGGGAAACATGGGCAGAGTCCCACACAAAGGACAAACCAGGCTGGCCCTCCGAAATGTATCCCTTACTGAAAAAAAAAAAAAAGGGAGAGGGACAGAAAAAGGACAGGTATTAAATGGATTGCTAGAGTTGTAAACTCCCCCTACACACTCACATGAGACCACCCACTGTAAAAAGTTTGCATATACATGAAGGAAGGTGCGCGTACATCCAAATAGGTGCATGCACACAAACATGCATGTCTAACAGATGCACATGTGTGCATCTACACAGTTGAAAAAACAGCTTAGTGGAGTGGTCTACCCACCATGGATACATCCCCTCTGTAATACATATCAGGGGGAGATGAGCATGCGTGCATCCATGTGCATACAGGCACGCACACATGCATATGTGCATGCATGTGCATCCAAACAGCTTGAATAATACGTTTAATGCCAATATAAATGTAAATGTAAAGGAATATAACTTGCCTAGGGGTGGTCGGAGTGGAGAAGGAGGAAAAGATACCATAGCCAAGGCAAACGAGGATCTATACCTCCACAGATCCTTGAATCAGGAGACCAAAGGTGGCGCCCAAGAGGTTAATCTGTAACAGTGAACAGAAGGTAGGACATCAAAGGGCAGCAATCAATAGGGCTAGTCCTGGGGGTGCATCAGGCATCATAACTGAGCGCTATCAAAGTAAGGACATGGAGACTGTAAAGAGTATCCAGGGTGCAGGAGCAAGGAGGTATTACCTGATACTTGTACGGGCTCTATGGCGATGGATCCTCACCAGTGTCCACCCTCACAGCAAGCAGACAGCAGCTGGAGGGTGGAGGGATTTGAAATAGCCTGAGTGATTGGAAATAGACCAATCACTACATGCCTATGTTCGGAGGGGCGGGGCTGGCCGGGAACTTCCCCCGGGAAAAAAAAAAAAAGGGGAGACAGACAGAGAAAGGACAGGTGTTAAATGGATTGCTAGAGTTGTAAACTCCCCCCCCACACATGAGACCACCCGCTGTAAAGAGTTTGCATATACATGAAGGAAGGTGCGCATACATCCAAATAGGTGCATGCACACAAACATGCATACGTGCATGTCTAACAGATGCACATGTGTACATCTACACAGTTGAAAAAACAGCTTAGTGGAGTGGTCTACCCACCATGGAAACATCCCCTCTGTAATACACATCAGGGGAGGATGAGCGTGCGTGCATCCATGCGCATACAGGCACCCACACATGCATGCACACATGCATGCATGCGCATCCAAACAGTTTGAATAATACGTTTAATGCCAAGGGGTGGTTGGAGTGGAGAGGGAGGAAAGGATACCAGAGCCAAGGCAAATGAGGATGCATACCTCAACAGATCCCTGAATCAGGAGACCAAAGGTAGCGCCCAAGAGGTTGATCTGTAACAGTGAACAGAAGGTAGGACATCAAAGGGCAGCAATCAATAGGGCTAGTCCTGGGGGCGCGTCAGGCATCATAACTGAGCGCTATCAAAGTAAAGACATGGAGACTGTAAAAAGTATCCAGGGTGCAGGAGCAAGGAGGTATTACCTGATACTTGTACGGGGTCTATGGCGATGGATCCTCACCAGTGTCCACCCTCACAGCGAGCAGACAACAGCTGGAGGGTGGAGGGATTTGAAATAGTCTGAGTGATTGGAAATAGACCAATCACTGCATGCCTATGTTCGGAGGGGTGGGACTAGCCGGGAACGTCCTCCGGGATGGCGGCGCGCAGACGGCGTCTCCAGACAGCACCAGGGGGCATGTGGTGGATGACGCACTACTACCAGAGGCTGCAGTGACGTCAAGCCCTGGAGTGCCCTGTGTGACAGGGAAAGCCTAGTGAGTCAAGCTCACCTAGACATTTTGCAAATTGTAGTACGCCCGGTGTGGTTTATCTTCTATTATGTGAGTGCGCCTGCTTTTATGTTGGCAAAACCGCCCAAGAATTTTGGAGACGTGCCTATCGTCATCTTGCATGCATGCGGACATGTAATCCCAGCCTCCCCCTGGGACGACACGTCACAAATGTCCATGATGGTATCTGTCCTAAGGTCTCTTTTGTGATCCTGGATCGTGTCCATCCTGGGATGCGAGGTGGTGATTGGAACAAAACCCTGCTCCAACGAGAGCAGAGGTGGATTTTCCGTCTAAACGCCACCTCGCCACCAGGTTTAAATGGGTCAATTTCCTACAGGCCCTTTCTCGAGGGTTTCTCCTCTGGAGGGTCAGAATGGGAACCACAAGACCCAACCTGATATCTCAGAACCCTCTGATCTATAAATACTGTATGGACCAAGCTCCTCTGGTCTCTAGTCATATTATTATCATTGAACATCTCAATATCTTTTCCATCATTACGTCTTTCTCCCTTCCTTTTAAATCTAAACTTATATATGCCGGCTGATAAATGTTAACTATGTGCATATTAGACAATTTTAGGTCATTATATAAAAAATTGTCACTTATTGTGTTCTCTATGTATCCTCAGTAATCTTATATGCTTGTTTGGGTTTTGTAAAAATAACCTTACTTTTGGTAATCTCTTGATTATGAGATATATTTTACTTCAACTCAATGTACTGTTAACAATGCAAATTATGTCCATTATGATACCAATTCTATTCTAACCTAATGTATCGTTTAGAATAGATATACATACTGTTCCTTCGGGCGTAGATATGCACTAAAAACTAATGTTAACTGCATGATTATGATGTTTATTATTATTATTATTATTATTATTATTATTATTATTGTCATTATTTCAGTTCTCAGTGTATTATGGTACATGGTAAACATGGATACATGGTTAAGATTTACTAGAAATGCTGTTCCCCCTCTCAACAGTGATGTCCCTCAGATCAGTGCACCATTTGATCAGTTTGTGTGTCCCCCCATGCTTGGCAGGATGTTCATGCAGCTGCGCATTGGGTCCTTGGTGGTTGGGGTCCCACACTCGGCGCACGGTGGCCACCCAATGCCGTTTGGCATGGGTGGCCTCCCTTTGTTGACAGGATACCGCCGTCCCCTCCGGGGACTGTACGTTCCGTGTCTAGTGCGCCACGGGAGGACGACGCGTGGCGATGCAGCTTGACTCACTAGGCTTTCCCTGTCACACAGGGCACTCCAGGGCTTGACGTCACTGCAGCCTCTGGTAGCAGTGCGTCATCCACCACATGCCCCCTGGTGCTGTCTGGAGGCGCCGTCTGCGTGTCGCCATCCCGGGGGATGTTCCCGGCTAGTCCCGCCCCTCCGAACATAGGCATACAGTGATTCGTCTATTTCCAATCACTCAGACTATTTCAAATCCCTCCACCCTCCAGCTGATGTCTGCTCTCTGTGAGGGTGGACACTGGTGAGGATCTATCGCCATAGACCCCGTACAAGTATCAGGTAATACCTCCTTGCTCCTGCACCCTGGATACTTTTTACAGTCTCCATGTCCTTACTTTGATAGCGCTCAGTTATGATGCCTGATGCGCCCCCAGGACTAGCCCTATTGATTGCTGCCCTTTGATGTCCTACCTTCTGTTCACTGTTACAGATCAACCTCTTGGGCACTACCTTTGGTCTCCTGATTCAGGGATCTGTTGAGGTATGCATCCTCATTTGCCTTGGCTCTGGTATCCTTTCCTCCCTCTCCACTCTGACCGCCCCTAGGCAAGCTATATTCCTCTACATTTACATTGGCATTAAACGTATTATTCAAACTGTTTGGATGCGCATGCATGCATGTGTGCATGCATGTGTGCATGCCTGTATGCTCATGGATGCACGCACGCTCATCCTCCCCTGATATGTATTACAGAGGGGATGTTTCCATGGTGGGTAGACCACTCCACTAAGCTGTTTTTTCAACTGTGTAGATGCACACATGCGCATCTGTTAGACATGCACGTATGCATGTTTGTGTGCATGCACCTATTTGGATGTACGCGCACCTTCCTTCATGTATATGCAAACTCTTTACAGCAGGTGGTCTCATGTGAGTGTGTGTGGGGGGGGGGTTTACAACTCTAGCAATCCATTTAACACCTGTCCTTTCTCTGTCTGTCTCCCCCTTTTTTTTTTTCCCGGGGGAAGTTCCCGGCTAGCCCCGCCCCTCCGAACATAGGCATGTAGTGATTGGTCTATTTCCAATCACTCAGGCTATTTCAAATCCCTCCACCCTTCAGCTGCTGTCTGCTTGCTGTGAGGGTGGACACTGGTGAGGATCCATCGCCATAGAGCCCGTACAAGTATCAGGTAATACCTCCTTGCTCCTGCACCCTGGATGCTCTTTACAGTCTCTATGTCCTTACTTTGATAGCGCTCAGTTATGATGCCTGATGCGCCCCAAGGACTAGCCCTATTGATTGCTGCCCTTTGATATCCTACCTTCTGTTCACTGTTACAGATTAACCTCTTGGGCGCCACCTTTGGTCTCCTGATTCAAGGATCTGTGGAGGTATAGATCCTCGTTTGCCTTGGCTCTGGTATCTTTTCCTCCTTCTCCACTCCGACCGCCCCTAGGCAAGTTATATTCCTTTACATTTATATTGGCATTAAACGTTTTATTCAAGCTGTTTGGGTGCACATGCATGCACATATGCATGTGTGCGTGCCTGTATGCGCATGGACGCACGCATGCTCATCTCCCCCTGATATGTGTTACAGAGGGGATGTATCCATGGTGGGTAGACCACTCCACTAAGCTGTTTTTTCAACTGTGTAGATGCACACATGTGCATCTGTTAGACATGCATGTTTGTGTGCATGCCCCTTTTTGGATGTATGCGCACCTTCCTTCATGTATATGCAAACTTTTTACAGTGGGTGGTCTCATGTGAGTGTGTAGGGGGAGTTTACAACTCTAGCAATCCATTTAATACCTGTCCTTTTTCTGTCCCTCTCCCCTGGGCCCCACAGGCTGACAGCTGCAACATTTAAACTGCTTTTAAACGTCAAAATCTGGACAGAAAATCCACTCTAGTACTACACAGTTCATACGGTCAGTGTCTAAACACACTAAAACACAAAGTACAATGTGATCACACACGTACCAATTAGTTTGTGTTTAATCAATATTATGTATCTAATATGTGTGTATTTTGTTTAAATTGCAGACAGTTGTAGGTTCTGCAATATAATTGCATACACCCCTGATGAAGAAATAGCATTTTCGAAACGCGTTGGGTCTTTTCTGTTGTGCTCACCTCCAACATAACAGATCTTTGAGATTTACTAGCTGTGTTTTTTTTGTAATGTTATTATATGATTAGTCCTGTCCATTACTCTCATAACTCATTGCACTATTTATCCCTTTCCAAATATCCCACCTAGAGGAAACTTTATTTTTTCAATGTCTATGTGTCAGGGCTGGGCTCAGCCCTTCCTTTTCTGAGCTGGCCACTCAGCTGTCGGCTAATTACCAGCTCCTATCTCTCCACAGTGACTCACCTATTGATATCCTGCTCGTCAGTCTTGCCTACTTAAAGCGGAGTTCCACACAAAAATGGAACTTCCACTTTTCGGAACCCTCCCCCCCTCCGGTGTCACATTTCGCACCTTTCAGGGGGGAGGGGGGTGCAGATACCTGTCTAAGACAGGTATTTGCACCCACTTCTGGCATAGACTCCCATGGGAGTCTATGCCTCTTCCTGTCAGTCCGCGCTGTCTCCTGGGAAACACACAGCTCCCAGGAGATAGCGGGGACCAGTTACGATGTGCAGCGCGATGCGCAGCATGACTCACGCATGCGTAGTAGGGAACCGGGAAGTGAAGCCGCAATGCTTCACTTCCTGATTCCCTCACTTAGGATGGCGGCGGCAGCTGCTGAGAACGGAGCAGGTTCTCGGCGTCGCCTGCCGACATCGCTGGACCCTGGGACAGGTAAGTGGCCATGTAATAAAAGTCAGCAGATGCAGTATTTGTAGCTGCTGGCTTTTAATATTTTTTTTTTTGGCAGTTTAGGTGCACCCCTGCTTTAAGCCGCCCAGTCTAGATGATCTCTGCCTTCGCCTTGGTCACATCTCTAGAGACGCTCTCCTGTGTGTCTGTTAAAGACTTGCTTGGCTGACATTCCTTCTGGCTCCAGATCCTGCTTGCTGTTCTACTTCGATGTTCTCTGGCTCCCTGATGTTTTGGCTTGTCTAACTATCCGTTCCGGTTCCTGAACTCTCGCTATGTTTTGACTATGTTTTCTCTGTTTACCTTTTTTTTATTATTATTAAACAAGTGTAATTTAACTGTACTTCTGTCTCAGTCTGATTCATGGTTTCTAACTCTAACTCTAACGCTCTAAAGAAGTTCTATCAACCAGTTTGGAAATACATAACGTGTTTGATAGCATAACATTGCCCCTAGCTAAAGAAGCTTTTACAGCATACCGTGCTATGGTTTTAATAGACTTTTTTTCATGGCTTTCAAGCCCTATATCATGCCCCTAAAACTAGGTTTAAAATCCCAGGGTGTTTTTTTTTTTTTTACTGTGAGCCAAAGTACCCGCCCCTACTCTTTGCGCACTCTATGGAGCCATTGGGGTTTATTTACTAAAACTGAGGAGTTCAAAATCTGGTGCAGATGTTCATGGTAACCAATCAGCTTACAACTTCAGCTTAATCAATTAGGCTTTGACAAAAAAATGGAAGCCGATTTCTATGCAGAGCTGCACAAGATTTTGCACTCTCCTCTTTTAGTAAATCAACCCCACTGTCTACTGTTATTAGGATGCACCCTGGTTTTCCAAATACTCCAAAGGCTCACATAGTTTTAATTTGTGCATGTACGCAGATAACATAATGTTTTTTTCTTTCTCAGCCAAAAATCTCCCTCCCAGGAGAAAACTTACTTATTTACATTTTTTTTTTTTTTAACTTCAAATTTTATTCATTTTTTCAAAAGGTACAAAAAGCAATATAAAAGAGTACAGTGATACATTTTCAGGTTATGGTATGTATACACATTGGTATGTATCTATACAATTCAAGTATACATTTCACAAGAGTGCTAATACAAAAGCTATAGCATGCATATACATTGTCTTGTATAGGTAGTAACAGAAACTTTATCAGATTTAGACTTAAGTTTACCTTAACCTTACTACCTATAGGAAGTAGAACCAGTAGGCAATCACACATGTTGTTAAATCTACTATGTACTGATACTAAGTGCACAATGCGGAGGCAAATGTGTTGCCTGTTTGTTATTGAGGGGTAAGATGGGAGCATACAGAGTATTATGAATCCTTTGTGAATGGAAGGTCAGTCCAGCGGTATACTTCTGGGGTCATTGACCCGTGTTCCAATTTGAGATTGCTGTTTAGGATTGTAATTACTTCCTGGATGTCAGGCGGGTGAGAACTTTTCCATTTTCTTGCTAGTGCCAACCTTGCGGCAATAAGGATGTGGGTAGCCATGGTTTGAGATTTTCTGGGCCATGTGGAAACCATCAAGCCCAGGAGGAGGTCATCAGAGGATAGGTTATTTGCTGTGGGGACAATTGATTGGAGCAATTTTAGTATGTAAATATAAGAAAAAACTGCGCTTGGAAAAAAGGAAGAACAAGCTGCGGTTATAAGTGTAGCACACCAAAATGAAATAAAAAAAACAAACAAAAAAACGCGCTAAAAAATGATGTGAACAATATTCCAGTTAAGTCCCATACATAAATAAATAGTCCAAAATGTGATCCAAACAAAAAAAAGGAAGTTAAGTTTATCTTAGGTGAATTTTAGTATGTGGTTACAAAATTCTTTGAGGGTTGGGCATTTGCACCAGATATGGAAAAGAGTTCCTGGGAGGCCACAATTTCTCCAGCATAGATGAGACGTACTGGGTTAAATTTTGGCAATTCTGCTGGGGGTGTAGTACCAATGTTGGAAGAGCTTTTGTAGGGATTCCCAGTGCCTGGTACAATGAGAGAGTTTGGAGGGTAATGATAGCGCTTTGTACCATTGAGTAGGTGGAGGGGCTGAGGGGATGTGTTCGGACCACTGCAAGATTTGAAAATGAGTGGAATCCCTTGTGATTGAGAGAATAGACCATAGATTTATGAGATACCCTTAAGTATATCTTTACTTGAATCAAGATATTTTAGTGTAGAAGATAAAATCTTGTCCTGTTTAATCCAGTGTGATTTGTTGAGTAGAGACCTGACCTTGAGGTATATATAGATAGTTCTTGGCGAAAGACCAAATTTGGTTTGAAGGTGAATGCTGAATGACGTCTATAAACCGCCGGGTCCCATCTGATGTTTGTCTACCCAGTATGAAGCCGAATTGGTCTATATGTATCGGCTGATTCATAACTGTGAGGAGCCGGAGAGATAGTAGCTTTGCATACATCTTTGTGTCCCTATTTAATAGGAAGATAGGTCTGTAATTCTCTGGAGCATCCATTGGTTTGCCTGGTTTGGGAAGGGTCACTATCAATGCTTCGAGACATTCGTTAGGGATTTTTCCTGTGGAAGCATAGTGGTTAAATGTAGTGCATAAGTGGGGTGATAAGATGTTGTTGAAGTGTTATAATATTCATTAGAGAGATTTATTAGCATTACAGATTTCATCTAGCATGAATGGGGTAGTTAGTGTGGCTACCTGTGTGGGGGTCAGTGAGGGAAGTTGTATGGACAAGAGAAAGGCTTCTTTTTCTTCGGGACTTGGTGGGGTGGTGGTTTCTGCCTCTTGCAGATTGTATAATTTAGTGTAGAAGGATTCAAAAGTATTGGCTATATCCAGTGGATTGGTCATACGTGCCCCTTGTGTGTTTAGGAGGTAGGGGATTTTTGCGTACATTTGCTGACGTTTGACTTGCTTGGCCAGGAAGGCTCCAGATTTGTTGCTGAAGGAAAAGGATTTTAAATGTTTGACATAATAGTCAAATTTATGGTGTAAGAGTTCACTTAATTTGTATCTGTGGTCCCTGATCACTTCAAGTGTTGCCTGATTGGGTGAGTTTTTATTTGTTAATTCTAAAGTTTTAAGTTGTTGCAGCACTGAATCTATCTCCGCTGACCGTCTTTTACATTCTTGAGCACCAAATTTGATGAGGAGACCTCGTAGAAAAGCTTTATGGGCTAACCATACCATAGATTGATCGCTGATAGATGCACTATTAGTCTTAAAGAAATTCTCAATCTCTGTTTTAATTTTCCTTTCATATCTTGGATTGGTTATGAGTGATGAGTTCAACCTCCATAGAGAGTGATTGGATGGGCATGATTGGGGGAATATTTTCAAGGATATTGGGGCGTGGTCTGACCACGTGATGAGACCTATATGCGATTCTGAAGTGGCCAATGAAGCTTTTTTGTTTGTGAGGAAAAGGTCAATCCGAGAGTAAGAATTCCCAGAGTGAGAATAGAAAGTATAGTCATGCTCAACATCGTGCATGCACCTCCAGCGATTGTATAGATCTTCATTATCTATGAATGAAGAGAGATCTGATGCCCTCTTTCTGTCTGAGTTGGTGGAATCCAGTGTGGGGTTTGGGGTATCATTGAAGTCACCACAGATGATTGTTTTTATAGGGGTCCAGTCACGTATTGAGTTTTTTGTAAAAAAAAAAAAAATTGGGAGGTGTTGGGTACATAAACATTCACCAAAGTCATGGAGTGATTATCAATGGTGGTGGATAGAATTATAAATCTGCCTTCATCATCTGTGTCTACGTGATGTAGGACAAAGGAGACTTTGGCACTAATCGCTATCATTACCCCACATTTCTTTTTGTTGTTGTTGGAGACTAAGTAATGTGAGTATTTTTTATGTGTACAGGATGGTGATTTGGTGCTTGAAAAGTGCATCTCTTGAACACATAGTATGTCTGCATGTTGGAAACATGCTTCTTTCCATAGAAGATTTCTCTTCAAAGGGGAGTTAAGCCCTTTGGCGTTATTAAATGTAACATTGAGTGGCATTATTACAGATGATTGAGGTTGGTTTGCAGGAGTTGAGTGAGACTATAGTATTGTATACAGCTGCCTGTTATAGAGATTGGTTATTAGATAGTAGTTTGCTTAGAGGGTTATAACAAATGATTAAATAGCTCTTGCCGTCTGAAAAAAAAAAAAAAAAAAACAATTGTTGCAACTCAGAGTATAAGTAATACAAATTATTAAAGTTCAGTAAAAACACTCAACACTATCATGGAGACCAACCCGCCATGCATCGCAGCTCCTAGGACAGAGAAACCCACGGGTCCCCAAACACCGACAATAGCTACCAAGAAAGGAGAGAGATGGGGTGGGAAAAAAATATATATATTATTAGATCTGTTACAAGCGGTGGGTGGGGGGTTCCCGCAGCACATTGGCGCAATGTATTTATGCCCGACACATCATGTCACACCACATCATGGTGCCGAGGTGATCTCCTTCCATCTGATGCCATCATGTGGGGCTGTCCGTCACGTCCAGACTAGGCATTGTCCCTCCATCTTTCCCCAAACTAAGCATCCACATGGCGTTGGTGAGGACCCCCCTTGGATCCTGCTATAAGTGGTAGTGACGCACCATGAGGACCATAGGTTTTTGCCTTTACATGCTGGTGGACATGGTGAACACTCTCCCCTATCATTGATCTTTATATGTTAGCCACCATGGGGTTACTATAGCTATTACACAACTCCTGTGTCGGATCTGCTTATTATATTTTAAAATTTTTTTCATCTTTCCTTGCTGGTGGACATGGTGAACCCCTTTACCTATTATGGATCTTTATATGTTGTAACACTATGGGGTCATTCTAGCTATTGCACCACTGACTTATATTTATTCTTTTGACCATTTGGTCAGCCTACACTGTATCTCGCTCTACTCCTATTTCAGGTATTACTACTACAAATGCACACTTTGTTTCCTCTTTGTTAAATGTCACAAAATAAGGATCTGTGAATACACATTCTATATATACAATTTTTTGTTTCATAGATTATTGTTGGCCAATTGTGTCATCACCTTTGCACTTTTGTCATGGATTTCCCTTGCTATGATACCCTGGGCTACACTCCATTTGTCCTCAAGGTCCATTTGGGTCACGTCGCCACAGCCCCCGGGGAAAAAAAACTCCCTGGTACTCCCCACTCACAGGGTTGCTAGGTTTCTTATTCCCCTTTCTTTTAAAATGACCTGTGAGTACTAGGGCCAATTGCCCACACTATTTGCTCCTTTTTTTTTCCCTATATTGGGAGTCATCCATTTTGTTATACGTTATTACTCTGGCATTTTTTTTATCATCTTTTTCGATAATTTTCTTGCATCAACTCCTAAAGAAGTGGCTATGAATCTATGAAACGCTCATGCCTCGTACACACGGTCGGACTTTGTTCGGACATTCCGACAACAAAATCGTAGGACTTTTTCCGACGGATGTTGGCTCAAACTTGTCTTGCATACACATGGTCACACAAAGTTGTCGGAAAATCCGATCGTTCTAAACGCGGTGACGTAAAACACGTACGTCGGGACTATAAACAGGGCAGTGGCCAATAGCTTTCATCTCTTTATTTATTCTGAGCATGCATGGCACTTTGTCCGTCGGATTTGTGTACACACGATCGGAATTTCCGACAACGGATTTTGTTGTCGGAAAATTTTATATCCTGCTCTCAAACTTTGTGTGTCGAAAAATCCGATGGAAAATGTGTGATGGAGCCTACACACGGTCCGAATTTCCGACAACAAGGTCCTATCACACATTTTCCATCGGAAAATCCGACCGTGTGTACGGGGCATCAGAGTTATAGGATGCCAAGAAATTTATGGATTGCTATGTAACTTGCACTCATGTAATTCCATCTGTTTAAATCCTGTATCTCTACAAAACATATAAAACACATGCAGTGCTAAAAATGTGCGACCGTCACCGTTCGAGGATGTGGAAGTTCTCGATCAGGATGTCAATCAGGATATCTCTCTCGGATGGACGGAGTGTGTGAAGAAAAAGTGGCTAGGGCTCAGCAGGATCCCAATCATGAAAGGAGGCAAGAGCAAAAAATTCTCCACATAGGGCATGAATCAATTAAATAAGAGGCTTTTATTGAAAAGCTGGGAAAAGTGCTAAACAACGCACTCCAATATATAAAATGTGATCACAAAGCCACTTTTTCTTCACACACTCCGTCCATCTGAGAGAGATATCCTGATTGACATCCTGATCGAGAACTTCCACATCCTCGAACGGTGACGGTTGCCTTGGACGTGACTCCCCGTCTGGACCTCTCCAGCCAGATATCCCTGGGATCGTTGGATCCCTCAAGCCTGTATGACACTCCACTGTACATGTGTCCATCTTTTCTGGTATGGATACCCATTTTTACCATTCACAGTCTTCCTTTGGAATGCAGATGATCCATGTGTGAAGTGTCTCTATGCAGAGTTGGTTTCAGTCGCCACCCTATGTGAAGTTGTGGCACCATCTATGCTTATGAACTCCCACGTGTTTTTAACCAACATATGATTTATCACACTTCTATGGACTTTCATTTTAATTTGTTTATATGTTAGACAAATACACATATTACCTTATAGGTAATTACTATGTTTTCAGCACTTTTTCACAAATATATGTTGAATATGTAAACGCACATTTTTAGCGCTGCATGTGTTTTATATTTATTCATTTGTACACTGTTTACCACATTGTTACATGCCGGCAGCTATCACCTATAGAATTTTGTAATAGCGCAATTATTGATTGGTTTTATTGTTCTTTACAAAACATATCATGTGTACAAATGTTTATGAATTTATAGTGTATATTATGATCACTTATTATGGATCAGCTCAAAATAATTTATTTTTGTTGTTATTTTATCATGCCTATTAAATTGTTAATATGAATTTTGCTACTATGCAATAAATGTGTTATCATGTGTACTAATTTGTTAGTAGTAGTAGTAGTGATTTGCCTCATTTAAAGTCCCGTGACCAATGTTCTCCTTTTAGTATACATATTCAGGGATGAAGGCTTATCACTCATAGTGTTACAGAACACACCTACTTTTCTCTCTATATAAAGTTTATATGAGTTTGCTATTGTTTGTTGATGCTATATTTGTATTATATTGGTCATCCTGCTACCTATACCCTGAAGAAGACCCTCTTGGAGTTGAAAAGAGTTGGTATATATTTACAGTTTGAGATCATATCATGATACGTTTTGAATGTTCTTTTGAACTTATTTAATGTATTTATAATCTGTGGCACAGATTTGTAAACAACTTTTATTTTTTTTTACAAATAAAGCAATATGTTTTAAATTTTGTTCTGTTATATTGGGTGCCTCTAAAGTCCCATACACCTTTTTTTATTTAATGTTTTTTTTACATGGAATATAAGACAATAATAATGCATTGAACACCTGGTTTGATTCAAGCAGGGTTCAGTGAACACGAGTAAATTTCAAGTGCTGAATCTGAACCTCATTAAAATCAATAGAAGCAGAATGCTAAAGAATATTTTCCAAACAAATAGGCAAGAGATTGTAAAACAAATTAACTAACATTTGTTGAAGATGACCTGGCCCAGCCTGAGAAGTGGCTCATCTGTGTGATGTATACAACCTATTACAGCAACACTGACATTTACTTTGTACAAAGAAAAAAGTTTATTCAAATTGCCAGTAAATGACAGCTCCCTGCGCTCCATTTTGTTTGTAAAAAAAGCAGCTGGAGATTCTTTTCATCTGTACCAAACCTTTATAAGGGTCTGCTATAGATGTTAATGGGGTACAACCATACAAAAATTGTGTGAGATTCCCCAGTAGTTTATACTAGGCCCTTTCAGGTCTGGTATGGACTGAAGGAGGGACCCTATGTAAAAAACAAAAAAAACCCTGTTCTTTTATTTATATTGGATGTAATCTCTGTCATCAAGGTAAGAAGCATCAGTGGGTGGCTGTGTGTGTGTGTTTTTTACTGTACACTATTTTTATGAGTGAGTTGGGGTACTATGCACTTTGTAGCTCTTACTCTTCCACATGGGGAGGTTGGTATCTGAAGGTCCCTTTTTTGTAAAATTATGAAAATCCTGCTGCCAGCAGATATCCCCCCCAAACAGCGAGTCAATATTGTGGGGAAGAAGCCTTTGTCTACTCTCCCCTCCTCATTTGATATGCAAATTGCTGCATAGAGTAGCTTCTTGCTTCATCACCTCTGTCTAGAGCGACTGCTGAAACTTCCAGTGTGAGAGGAGCTGGTAACCAAGGGGCCATACCTGCATCCTTCCTTAGGGAATCTTAACCTGATGGCTTTGAGAATGAGTGGCAAAAGCTTTCAAATCTAGGCTTCTCCACAGCAGTAATCCCTAACCTTGTAAAAACAAGAAATCAATCCACCAATTCTAACTACCAAAGAGTTTGGGAGAGATTCATAACCTCAGCTGCAGTAAAGTTCTTCAATCTTTCCTCCCTAGAAATTAAAACCATTTTAGATTTTCTACAAGAAGATCTGGAGATGGGTCAAAGCTGGAATTCATTAAAGATGCAAGTCTCTGCCATTTCAACACTAACCAAAGTGGGATGGACCCTAACTCCCTTATAGAGCAGTTTCTAAAAAGTACGTTTAAAGCTATGTCCTCCATGAAGACCAACATTCAGTGCTTTCTTCAACTCCTTCCACCTAGATGAAAATTTTACAATTTGGAATCCACCTCTCAAAATGGCATTCCCAATAGCCATCACCTCCACAGGTGTATCGAAGCTTCACATTTTGGCAACATCTGAACGTTACTGCCTTTTCCACCCAGAGATTGGCCCTAAGGCAGATGTTGCAGTTTCTAGGTTCTTTCTGCAATTTCTAATTTGCAGGTTGTCTTACCTAACCTAATTGATGACACAGGACAACTTTACATCTTGAGAGCATACATTTGTAGCTATGGAAAATGTAAGATCTACTGAAAGATTATTCAATGAGCCTCTATGAGTTACTGGAGTGTAGCTGGCTTAATCAGAAATCATAACCTATTGGCTTGAATGAGAGAATTTCCAGCATCACAGGAGATACAGGCACATCCAGCTAGAGTGATGGCAGAGTCTTTGGCAGTATTCTACAAAGTCGCAGCTGAGACTATCTATAAAGCCACCACTTTATCTTTAAGTAGCATGTCTGTCAACCACTACATTGACTCAGCTACTTTTAATATGGTAGATTTTGGGATAATTATTTTTTTTTTTTCTGGAGTTTCCAATGTCTAATACAAGGCAATATCCTCCCTTCTATGTGAACGTAGTGGCTAGGACTCCTGTCTGGCAGCACTGTGGTCTTTGGTTTGAATCCCAACCATGGCACTACCTGCCTGGAGTTTGCATCTCCTCCCTGTGCCTGCGTGGGTTTCCTCCCAGACTCCAAAGATATGCTGATAGGTTAATTGGCTCCTATCTAAACTGGCCCATGTAAATGTAAGGATATGAATTAGGGACCTTAGATTGAAGCTCCTTGAGGGCAGGGACTGATGTGAATGCACAATATGTATGTAAAAAGCACTGCGTGAATTGATGGCACTATATACCTAAAATAAATAATAAAGAAAATATTAAATTCCATTGTGTGCTACCATAATGTGCTATGGAAATTTATATACACACCTTTCCCTAATTTTCTTTTCCTGGTGCATCTTCATGGCAGAACACAGGGTTCCTACCCATGCCATAACTCATTGATACATATTATAATGAGCTGGGGCTGGTTGAAGGCAAGTATATAGATAACTTCTCCAATGGGATTAAGGAGTGGAGCATTAAGCCATTGGGGGTTATTTACGAAAGGCAAATCTACTTTGCATTACAATTGCAAACTACAAATGCAAAGTGCACTTGAAATTGCACTGAAAGTGCACTTGGAAGTACAGTCACTGTAGATCTGAGGGGGACATGCAAGGAAAATAAAAAACAGCATTTTAGCTTGCACATGATTGGATTATAAAATCAGTAGAGCTTCCCCTCATTTCAGATCTACCCCTCAGATTTACAGCGACTGCACTTCCAAGTGCACTTTCAGTGCAATTTCAAGTGCACTTTGCACTTGTAGTTTGCACTTGTAGTGCAAAGTGGATTTGCCTTTCATAAATAACCCCCATTGCGTGCTGCTAAGAAAATGCATGTGGATCGAAAAAGTATGAAAAGTTAAGTATACCATTTTCCATTTTTGCTGCTTACATAAAACGTACATTTATTCAGGGCTGTATGTAAAATTCAGTAATAAAACATGTAGAAGAATATGACACAAGAGTAAAGGATAGGAATTACAGTACAAAATCAGACTGGTCAGCTATAAAGGAATGCAACACTTTTATGTATTTATCCTTTTATTTATTTATGCTAAGTGACATATATGCATACATGTAATTTCCTGGAATGCCCTTGAGAAATAAAGCAACAAGGGGAGAGAATATCTTGCAAAAATTGCAAATAAAAAAATAAATAAGACCTAAAGTCAACAATAGAACTTTAGTGTTCCATTACATTTCTGTGCCAAGATAAATGTAAAAATATTAAAGGGAATGATCACAGTTTGTAAAGTCATTGTCATCTTGTATTCTGGGAGCACTCTACCTTAATATTATTGTTGCACTTAACTTTGGCCACACAAACTATTTAGGCTCCCCATTATTTTCAACTGCAAGCAGACATAGGGGCTGATTTACAAAAGCCGCGTGCCATCAGAGGCGCGCGGCGAGGCGCAACGCACATTTTCATATTTACGAAATGGTGCGCTGGGAACAGAGCGCAAATCCCCCATTTACTATAGCTATCTCAGCGCATGGGAGAATGTAATCTGTGCGCCACTATGGACATAGCACACGGCATCTTCAATTCAATATTAACAGAAGATGGAGTTGCCAATATTATAGGGTGATGTTGGGTGATGTGAGGAAGTTTAGTAACAACTGCCCAAGTAACAAATATGTCCAAAATAGAATAAGAAATTAATTTTTTCAGAGCAAGTCTGCTGTACCTCCAAGTACGTTTAGAACTGCGCGAGATCACTGTAAGCACTGTGCACGCACAGGCAGCTCCTGCGCTCGTTCAAATGCGTTTGTTCACTGCACAGCCAATATCTTAGTAAATGTCAAGCAATGTAAATGCAATTGCATGGGTTGAACGGGCACACCTCTAAACATGACATTTTTTTTACGCTGGTTCACCCTTATGTATTTTTTTTATGGAGCTTTGCACACAGGTCATGTTAGAATACGTTGCCAACATGTGAAATGCACCTTGTTAAAGATATATAAAAAGATTCTCGCTCCTCTAGCTCCTCCTAAAAGGGCATTTAACCTTCCCCCTCTAATGCATATGATTTCTTTGGGCTAGCTTTTGCTTTTAAATTGGAACTCCACACTCCATTCTCCAATGCTCTTGTCTCCCCCCTCTAACCCCTTGGATTTCCATGGGCTAACTTTTGCTTTGTAAAGGGAACTCCACACTTCATTCTCTAATGCTCTTGTCTCCCCCTTCTAATGCATATGATCTTTTTGGGCTAACTTTTGCTTTTAAAGGGGAACTCCAGACTCCACTCCATTCTCCAAAGGCTGTGAGCTGCCTTCCCAATTCAAACCACATCCTTTTTCAGGGCATACAACAGGGCCAGCTAGGAAAGGGGCGAGAAGAGCCATCTCCCAACCCCCTCCTGAACCATACAAGGCCACATGCACTCAACATAGGTGGCTGCCTTTGGGGCATGTTGGGCTCAGCCCAATACCAACCACAAAGCACCTTGTACCCAATAGTTTAAAGGGGCCTTCCGTAAATCCCCCTGTCTGCAGCCCCCACAACCCCAGCCTAGAGTTGTGTGGAAGAGGCCCTTGTCCCCCTGAATAAGGGAACAAGGTGGTTGACTTTTGGGTGCCCGAGCCCCTCCTGCCCCCAAGCGTCCACCCTCCTTTCATGGGCTGGCTTGCTGTGTGTTTGGCTAGGGGTTTGTTAGTGTTTGAGAGGAGCACAATTTTTTTTTCTTTTTTTTTTTCATGTGGGGGTTCTCATTTTAAGCCTTAACACACCCAAATGACCTTGTATGTATTAGAGGGGGGCTATTTCTTCTTTTTGGTGTTAAAATCTTGCAGCTGCAATGTAGATTTGTAACTTTTCTCTAAAGCCATACATCTTTGAAGCAGCATTTTGGATACATGCTACAGATGCACCACTTTACAGGCAGAGTAAGCCCCCCACAAAATTACTAACTTTTCAGCAATTTTACATTTTTAAAGGCATTTCTCCTTGTTTCGTTTTTGGGGTTGTCCAAATTAGTGACATTGATATATGTCCCTTAGGGTGGGCCCTGGGCCCCTATACCCATTTTAAGGCCAATCACTAGAAGATAAGCCAGCCAAGTGGTCATTAGCAAAATGAACAAGTCAGTTCCCATAGACTGCAATGGTATTTGTTGTATAACTTTTGCCCATGTTAGGCTCTTTGTTTGCCCCCCTGAACCATGGGGGTGTTTGTCCCATCTGTCATTTTGTAGCTTGCTGGATGATGTGCTTAATTTTGTACAGGGAAGTGGCTTATTTTGTCCTAGCTGCATTTGTCTTGGTCTGGGTATGCTCAGGGACTTTGCTTTTTTTTTTTTCTTCTTTTTGTGTGTGAACAGCACTTGAATGTTTCTGGGCATGCTCAGAGAGTGTGTTTTTGGGGTTAGTATTTAAAGACATCCTTAACAGGTGTACCCACTTTGAATTTCTGTCTCTACATTGGGTGAACTTGCATTTTTGTGTGTTTCATGGACTTTGCATGTGTTTTCAATTGCCTCATTAGCACACAAACTTATGTTATATAAAGCTTGCAGAAAGCATTATTTACCTTGCCCTGAAAAGCGGCAAGATTGTGTGTGTGTGTGTGTGGGGCCAGCAAGAGAGTACATTTGGGTGTCCTTATAGAGTTTGTAACACATGTATTTCCTCTTTGTATTTTGTTTGTTATGTCTTTGCAAAACAGATGTGTTTTAGAGCAAGTTTTCTTTACTTTGGTTTATTGTATTTTTTTTTGGGTATGGGGGTATCTTCCCCTGAAATACTTTTGATGTCAATGTGTGTCATTTGTAGGTTGTTTTACTTTGATTTAATTGTCTGTGCTGCATTATTTTGAAAAATCTTCCTCCAAGATGTTGTGACTAATGTTTAAATCCTTAATAGATGTGCGTTTGTGGGCGCATTCCTGTTAATTTCCTCTGCATAATGGTCAGACCTCAAAACCATATTTTTTTTTGCTTTCCTTGCTCTTTTCCAAGTCCTGTTTTGTTGACCAATAACATTTGTAGCAAATGTTTATGTTTTATGTGTTTTGTTAATTTCCATGCGACAGATTTCCCAACTGCAGCTTAAGTAGGATGATTGGCATGGCAAAACAAAAAAAGGTGTGATTTGTTCAAGTTACTTTCCTGGTGCCTTCATAGTAGCATATGCATGGATTGTGCGTATGCTGCCATTGATAGTCAACAGGAAAGGAAAATTACAGAGCGGTAAGTATTCAATTTTCCATTTTAGCGCAGTGGTTCTCAGCCTCAGTCCTCCGGACAGGTCATGTTTTGGGAATTTATCTTAGCTAAAATATCTGTTCAAAATACAAAGAAATTGACTGACTGTGATTTAAAGCACCTGGGCAAGATGAAGGAAAAACTGCAAACATGGCCTGTTGTGGGTACTTGAGGAAAGGGTTGAGAAGCTCTGAGCTAAAATTGATCTCAAGACAATCCTATTCTAATTGTGGGCATTTGAGGGAAACCAAGCAAGTGTTAGAACCCTGGTTGTCTTTTTTAGGTTGGGCTTTGTGTCCCTTTTCTTAAAATTGGCTTCACTTCCTGTCACGTAGCCAAACGGGAAGTGAGGGTAGAACCCTACCAATGTATTTCCTTGGGGACAATCTAGCTAGTGTCCCCATTAGGCAAATTGCACTCTACCACTTGGTTGTGTACACCCCACATTATTAGGTATTTTGGGGTTTATTATAAGGCAAACCCACTCTGCAATACAAGTGTACTCACTGTAAATCTGAGGGAAAGCACTGGTGATTTTATCATCCAATCATGTAGAAGCAAAGATGCTGATTTTTTTTTTTTTTTTTTTTTTCTTGCATGTCCCTCTCAGATCTCCAGCAACTGCACTTCCAAGTGCACTTGTAGTGAAAAGTGGATTTGCCTTTAGTAAATAAATAAGTCCAAGATACCTAATCATTTGGGGTGTCCAGAGCAAAATGCTAGCATGCGATTTACCAAATAGGGAAGCTATTTAGATTGAACTGTGTGTTCCCAAGGAAAGAAATTGTTTGGCTATGTGACAGGAAGTGAATAAATTTGAAGGCGAAAGTGGCAAAATTTGGGAGGTGTCTTCGACATCCCAAAAAACTGACAAGACTTCTAATCCCTCTGCACTCTATCCCCAAGCAAAAATAAGAAAGTTTAACTTTGCAAAGACACATTCTTATGTTCAACTCTGATGCATGTCAATGGCACATTTAGACCTCGTTTAATAGAAAACACCCGTTGCCTTTCACTAGAAACATTTGTTAGTCCAGTCCTGGAAATCTGTATCTGCTTTACTACTATTAATTTCCCTAAAAATTGGGTTCCTGCAGCTAGATGCATGACTGCTGTGTATGAGATGTGCAGAGGTATGTGCCCGTGGCGCATATCTGGTTCCCAGAAGTGGTTGCCAGCACACAGGAATGACATCATGCCCCTACAGGAATTTGCTTGTACTGCTGCTAATTTCTTTCCACCACTATGCCCCGCTCACTGTTCTCTGAGGAAGAGATGATCCTTATTTGCAAATTAAGAAAATATTTTATTCTTTTTAACATGGGGTGGTGTTTGTGTGGGTCCCTAACACACATTTATACATATTAGGGCCAATTTAGACAGGATCCAATTTACCTACCAGCATGTTTTTAGAGTGTGGGAGGAAACTGGAGTACATGGAGGAAGCCCACACAGGCACAGGGAGAACATGCAAACTCCAGGCAGATGGGTTCATGGGTCGGATTCGAACCAGCAACCCTTTTTGCTGCTAGGTGAAAATGCTAACCACTACACCACTGTGCTGCCCAAATCTATATCTATAGATGAAGGTTCTTGTGTCCACCGGCAGAGAGAAGTTGGGTAGATGCCACACTCCCAATTCTGGAGGCATAATACTGGTCTAGCATAGGGGTCTTCAAACTACGGCCCTCCAGTTGTTCAGCAACTACAATTCCCATCGTACCTAGTCATGTCTGTGAATGTCAGAGTTTTATAATGCCTCATGGGATGTGTAGTTCCACAACAGCTGGCGAGCCATAGTTTGAAGATTTCTGATCACTCTAGCATGTCTTGAAAAAAGGTGATTTCTCATGTGACTTGTATAATGCCCAAGAAATATCATTTGGAAAATACAAGTGGGTCATGACACATCTACATTCCAAATGTGGCACTTAAGATGATCATGCACTATATGCAATCTGATTGGCCAATCTCTGTACAACTCAATATTTCAGCAAAATAGGTAATAGGAAGATGCACTTGAACAATTAATTTAAATTATAGGAAATCAATCAGGCTCTTGCACTAAATCAAATTTATTTAAGATCTAACTGATTGCAGTGTATGGTCACCTTTAAAGATCTGAAAATATACATTTATTGGGTTTAGAAACACTTCTCTGTTCTTTGTAATGTATTGGAAGATTTGGGTAAAAAAAGAAAAAAAAATTTCAAAAATATATTAGAAGTTCATTAAAATTCTAAAAAGTATATTTTTCCAAAGAAATTGCATTTGAAAAACCGCTGCACAAATACCGTGTGCTTAAAAGCCAGCAATGGTGCCTCCACTAGCAGCCACTTCCTCTCATCAGTTCCCTGAGAATCTGGGCATAAAGTGGTATGATCTGTAAATGGAAAGACAACCCGCAGCCGCAGAAGCTTTAGAAGATCTTTGCTCCTGTAGCAAAAACAAAATGGTGGCAGCTGATGCTCATTTTCTCCTTGCAGGCAGCCACTCTGAGGGAAACCAAAGCCCACACTCTTCCGAGGGATCTCCTACAGCTCATTCAACCCATAGTCGGCTTTTATGGCTATTCCAAGAAGTCCTTTTAAAATGAAGCCTAGAAGAACAACAGCATGGGACAACAGCAAAGAGTTGAGCACATTTGATGAATCTTTGGAAGATAGTAGGATGCTTATTGATTTCATTAATGCTTTTCCATTACTAACCAGGCTATTCTGAATACAACATTAAAATACTTGCTTATTTCACTACTCAGCTCTCTGCACTCAGATATGGTTTTTGATAATCAGTAGAGTTGGACCAAAGACCGCCTCTTCGCACCTGAACTCTCGATCATCGCAAAAAATTCAGACCTGAACCATGAACCATATTAACCACTTGACCACTGGGCACTTAAACCCCCTTAATAACCAGACCAATTTTCAGCTTCAGTGCTCTCACATTTTGAATGACAATTACTCAGTCATGCAACACTGTACCTATATGAAATTTTTGTCCTTTTTTCACACAAATAGATCTTTCTTTTGGTGGTATTTAATCACCACTGGGTTCTTTATTTTTTGCGCTATAAAATAAAAAAGACCGAAAATTCTGTAAAAAAAAAATGCATTTTTCTTCGTTTCTGTTATAAAATTTTGCAAATTAGTAATTTTTCTTCATATATTTTGGCCAAAATTTATACCGCTACATATCTTCGGTAAAAATAACCTAAATCAGTGTATATTATTTGGTCTTTGTGAAAGTTATAGAGTCCGAAAGCTATGGTGCCAATATCTGAAAATTGATCACACCTGAAGTACTGATGGCCTATTTAAATTCTTGAGACCCTAACATGCCAGAAAAGTACAAATACCCCCCAAATGACCCCTTTTTGGAAAGAAGACATTCCAAGGTATTTAGAAAGATGCATGATGAGTTTTTTGAAGTTGCCATTTTTTCACACAATTCTTTGCAAAAACAAGATTTTCTTTCTTTTTTTTTCCACAAAATTGTCATATTAGCAGGTTATTTCTCACACACAGCATATGCATACCACAAATTACACCCCAAAACACATTCTGCTATTACTTCCGAGTATGGCGATACCACATGTGTGGGACTTTTACACAGCGTGGCCACATACAGAGGCCCAACATGCACGGAGCACCTTCAGGTGTTCTGGAGCACACAGGCCAATTCTGACATTGCTCTCCTACACATAAAAATCATAATTTATTTGCTAGAAAATAACATAGAACCCCAAAACATTATATATGTTTTTTTTTAGCAAAGACCCTAGAGAATACAATGGCGGTCGTTGCAACTTTTTATCTCGCATGGTATTTCCGCAGCAATTTTGGAAAAAAAAAAGTTTTGCGCTTTAAAAAAAACAAAACAGTAAAGTTAGCCCAATGTTTTTGCACAATGTGAAAGAGATGATATTATGCCCAGTAAATAGATACCTAACATGTCACCCTTCAAAATTGCACACGCTCGTGAAATGGCGCCAAACTTCGCTACTTAAAAATCCCCATAGGCGACACTTTCAAATTTTTTACTGGTTACATGTTTTGATTTACAGAAGAGGTCTAGGGCCAAAATTATTGCTCTCGCTCTACCGATCACAGCGATACCTCACATTTGTGGTTTGAACACCATTTTCCTATGTGGGCGGACTTACGTATGCGTTTGCTTCTACATGCAAGGACACGGGGAATTTTTTTTTTTTATTGTTCATTTTACTTATTTATTATTTATTTTAGTTTGACACTTTTTTTCAAAAAAAAAAAATATTTTGATCACTTTTATTCCTATTACAAGGAATGTAAACATCCCTTGTAATAGGAATATGGCATGACAGGTCCACTTTACAGTGAGATATGGGGTCAATAAGACCCCACAACCCACCTCTAGGCTGGGAAGCCTGAAATAAAAAAAATGATCCTGGCTTTGATCATAGCGGTGAGTCGGTAGAAGCACCTGAGGGCAGCGGGAGGGGGGATGTCCCCTCTCGCCTCCCGTAAGAATTATCAAGCAGTGGAACAGCCACTATGATCATTCTTATGGTGTAGGGAATCGCTGGCTGAAAAAGCTGATATCTGAATGATGCCTGCAGGCATCATTCAGATATCCCCGCACAAAGTCAAGGACGTCGTATGATGGCGGGCGGGAAGTGGTTAAAACGCATTTTTTTTAACACAAAGTTGTCTATTTATACAATATTTCTAACACATAGCATGTACATACCAAAAGTGACACCCCAAAATAGATTCTCCTACTCCTCCTGAGTACAGGGATACCACATGTGTGGACTTCCACAGCCTGGCCACATTCAGAGGCCGAGTACAGCTGAGTATGGCTGAGCATGACTGAGCATGACTGAGTATGGCTGGGTATCACTGAGTATTGCAGAGTATGGCTGGGTATTGCAGAGTATGGCTGGGTATTGCTGAATATGGCTGGGTATGGCAGAGTGTTGCAGAGTGTTGCAGAGTGTTGCAGAGTGTTGCGGGGTATTGCGGGGTATTGCGGGGTATTGCGGGGTATTGCGGGGTATTGCAGAGTATTGCAGGGTATTGCTGAGCATGGAGGGATGGCTGAGCATGGATGGATGGATGGCTGGATGTGACTGCAATTGTCACAGAGCAGCGCTGTGGGCACTACAGATCCAGCCCACAGCGCTGATGCCATCCAATCTCTCCCCCTCTCCTCTCACACTGTACCGATCGATACGCAGAGGAGAGAGAGGAACCGGCGTCATGACATGGCGCCAGTTTGTTTACATGTGATCGCTCTGTTTTCGATGGAGCGATCACATGGTAAACGGCTGTGATCAGCGGCCATTTACCGTGATCCATAATGGGCCAGGTCCTCTGGACCCGGCGGTCATGGATGTTCTTGGGTGCACACCCCAGGGGGCGCGTGAGAGCAGGATTCTGGGAGGACGTCACTGTACGCCCTCCCAGAGTTATCCAACCACCCTGCAGCCGTCATTTGGCTATGGGCCGGTTGGTAACTGGTTAAAGTCTATAGGACTCAAATTTAAAAAAATAAAAAGTCCCCATTTTGAAGGCTGCTGTACAACTTATTGGCCATAAAAAGGCTATGGGGGCCCGGGTACTGCCCTGGGGACATGTATCAATGCAAAACATTTTTTAAAGGAGCAGTGATTTGAATGATGCTTAAAATGAAACAATAAAAATGAAAAAATCCTTTAAATATAGTGCCTGGGGGGGGGGTCCCTTAGTCTGCTTGTAAAGTATTGCATCTGTACCTTGTATAGAACCTGCTGTAGCAAGACTGACATATAAAGAAAAAAATTACATTTAAATAGAATTTCTGTGCAAGCTTTCTTTATTTGGTAAACAACGGCTCGGGGAGCCAGTCTGTATGACAAAGTTTAGTGTGCTCGGAACAAGATTAGAGTTTTTTTGATAAATTTTGATGTCTCTTTGGCAGACTTTGGATGGAAATAACACATTTTTGAACCACAGTGAGCAAGCTTTATGTGAAGAAGTCAAATTATAGTACACTCAAGCCAAGATTAACATTTTTTTTTTAGATAAAGTCAGGTGTCTCTTTTGCAGACTTTGGATAGAAGTAACAGGTGTGGAAAAATTGGGCTTTGGGTGTTGGTGGTGCCTTCACACCCTATAGAGGTATTCTTGAAAAAAATGTGTTAGTTTTTGTATGTTCTGTTAAGAAAAACTATGTCCAGAAATAACCTCAAAAGAGAAGTTTCAAAATAAATTCATCTCATCTCATCTGTCCATCTTTTTCCTCCTCTTCTACTCCTCGTATATACAATAAATTATTACACCTTATTAGAACTTCTCCAAAATGTTCAGACAATGCCACATCAATATTCTCTTCTATGTTGACAAGCTGCATGTTCATAAAGCCATTTACAGAGAACAGGTATCGCTTGTATTCCATACCCCACCTCAGTTTTAGAATTACTGGTTCACCAGTAAGGCCATTAAGGAATGGTTTTAGGTTTTAGTGGCAAACTCATTCTGCTGCTGAAGCCACTGCTGGTCTACAGACCAGTGAAAGGAAGAAAAAATGTCCCCATAGAACCATAAAATGCTCTAAGAACACACCGCCACAGAAAGCAGGAAATGGTTGAGGTACATTTGAGGACTACATTTTTTTTTAATGCATCACTTAGGCAGCCCAATTCTACACTGCTCCTCCTTTGACCATCAGAAGCCTCAAAACTACATACAATCTCAGTATAAATATAGCTGTTCTGTGAAGCACTCAGAGGTTTGTTAGAGAACATTAGTGAACAAACAGCATCATGAAGGCCAAGGAACACACCAGACAGGTCAGGGATAAAGTTGTGAAGAAGTTTAAAGCAAAGTTAATATCCTTTGAACATCTCACAGAGCACTGTTCAATCAATCATCCTACCAAGATATGGCTGTCCACCTAAATTGACAGGCCGGGCAAGGAAAGCATTAATCAGAGAAGCAGGCAAGCGGCCCATGGTAACTTGGAGGAGCTGCAGAGATCCATAGCTCAGTCGGGAGAATCTGTCCATAGGACAACTATTAGTCGTGCACAAATCTGGCCTTTTTTGGAAGAGTGGCAAGAAGAAAGCCATTGTTGAAAGAAAGTCATAAGAAGTCAGTTTTCAGTTTGCGAGAAGCCATGTAGTGAATGCAGCAAACGTGTGGAAGATGATGCTCTGGTCAGATGAGACCATATTTGAACTTTTTGGCCTGAAAGCAAAACGCTATGTGTGGGTGAAAACTAACACTGCACATCACCCTGAACACACAACCCCCACAGTGAAATATGGTGGTGGCAGCAGCATGTTGTGGGGATGCTTCTTCTTCTTCTTCAGCAGGGACAGGAAAGCTGGTCAGAATTGGTGGGAAAATGGATGGAACCAAACACAGGGCAATCTTAGAGGAAACCTGTTAGAGTCTGAAAAAGACTTGAGACTGGGGCGGAGGTTCACCTTCCACCAGGACCATGACCCTAAACATACAGCCAGAGCTACAATGTAATAGTTTAGAACAAAGCATATGCATGTGTTAGAATCGCCCAGTCAAAGTCCAGATCTAAATTCAATTGAGAATTTGTGGCAAGACTTGTAAATTACTGTTCACAGACGCTTTGCAAAGAAGAATGGGCAAAAATTTCCCTCTCAAGATGTGCAAAGCTGGTAGAGACATCCCCAAAAAGACTTGCAGCTGTAATTGCAGTGAAAGGTGGTTCTACAAATTATTGACTCAAGGGGGCTGAATACAAATGCATGCCACACTTTTCACAAATGTATTTGTAAAACATTTGGAAAACCATTTATCATTTTCCTTCCACTCCACAATTATGTGCCACTTTGTGTTGGTCTATCACATAAAATCCCAATAAAATACATTTACCTTTTTGGTTGTAACATGACAAAATGTGGAAAATTTCAAGGGTGTGAATACTTTTTCAAGGCACTGTATATATAGATAGATATCATTTTGCAACTTTAAACCTTCTTACTTAACCCCTTCCCGTCCGTGCTATAGCCGAATGATGGCTACAGCGCAGACCTACATTGCTGGGAGGGCATCAATAGATGTCCTCCTCTTTGCACGCTCCAAGTGCCCCCTGCAGGGTGCACACGGCGCACTCTGTGATCACAGAGTCAATGAGAGTCGGGTGATCACAGGTCGGAGTAAGGGGCCGATTCCAGACCCTTACCATGTGATCAGCTGTCAGCCATGGACAGATGATCACATGATGTAAACAGAAGTTCGGTAATAGTTTTTTTTTTCTCCTCATGCTGACAGTGTGAGGAGAAAAAAAAGCTGATCACTGGCTTCTGTGTAAGGGACATCAGTCCTGAAGAGGAAGAGGCAGAGCCATTTCATCTCTGCCCACCAGTGCCACCTGCCAATGCCCACAGTGTATATCAGTGCCACCAATCAGTGTCACCTGTCAATGCCCACAAGTGCCACCTATTAATGCCCAATCAGTGCCTCATCAGTGCCACCTAGCAGTGCTACCTATCAATGTCACCTACTAGTGCCCATCACTGCCAGCCATCAGTGCCCATCACTGCCACCTACCAGTGCTCATCAGTGCCAGCTATCAGTGCCAACTACCAGTGCCACCTATTAGTGCCCTTCAGTGCCACCTATCAATTCCCTTCATTGCCACCTCTCAGTGCCCATCAGTGCCACCTCATCAGTGCCCATCAGTGCCACCTTATCAGTGCCCATCAATGCAGCCTATCGGTGCCCAACAGTGCAGCCTATCAGTGCCCATCAGTGTAGCCTCATCAGCGTACATCAATGAAGGAGAAAAATTACCCGTTTGCACAATTTTATAACAAAATATAAAATTGTTATGTATATCTTTTCAGAATTTTCGGTATTTTTCCAATTTTTTAACAAAAAATAAAAAACTCAGAGGGGATCAAATATCATCAAAAGAAAGCGCTATTTGTGGGAAAAAATGATACAAATTTCATTTGGGTACAGTGTTGTATGACCTCGCAATTGTTGTTCAAAGAGTGACAGTGCTGAAAGTTGAAAATTGATCTGGGCAGGAGGGGGGTTTAAGTGCCCAGTAAGCATGTGGTGAAAGTGATTGTAAACTATCACCTTGTAAAACAACCCATTCAGTTTAAAATAGAAATGAAAAGCAAAACATTTTTGTATTGATATAAAAAAATTATAAATACATTTTTCCTTTTTTTTATAAATTATCACATTCCCTCTGTTCTCAGCTGCATAAGAGTTGGGGGGAAGAGAAGCAGCAGCACACTGATCTTGCCAATGAATGGCTGCGTAGCGGGGGGGTGTCAGGACAAGTCTGATTATTGCAGAAGACTACACTGAGTTCCCAGTATACCTAGAGAACTGATAATGATGTGCTCTCCTGCTTAGTGTGGTCAGTTTTTATAGGTAAGCAAGGGGACTAGTGGGAAAACCAGGAATTTGACATAAAGGAAGCAATATAAAGAGAACAGAATACTTTCTCATACAAGTACATGGTACAACATGCACACATCAGGAATATGAAGTGTTGGGGTAACAAACTCTTTAATCCCAATTTGAACAGTAACTATTATGTTAACTGTTTGGAATCTTCTGTTTCCAGCTAACACAGCCCCTGGGGTCCTCTTATCCTGCCTTCCTGATCGATAGGCCCCTGTTATCTTTGACTCTTGCTTCTGCTCACTGGTAACACAGCCCCCGGCAAACTTCCTTCCTATCTTTTGCTGGCTGGTTCTATGGTGTCCTCTCCTACTGTTTAGTAGCACTTGCCCCAGTCAATTTCATTGCTCAATACTCCAAGTTACTTTAAAATACCCACAGTACGCCAAATTATTCACACTGCTCCGAAGTACTCACAATATTCCAGTTACTCCAGTACTCCAAGTTACTTCAAGTTACCTCTGTACTTCAAATTACCTTAGTACTTCAAGTTACTCCAATTTGCCCCAGTACTTCAAGTTACTCCATTTTACCTCAGTACTTTGAAGTGACCACAGACTACTCCAAGTAACTTTGAACTACTCAAAGTTATTCCAAAATTACTCCAAACTACTCCCAGTACTCCACTTATTCCAAATTACTCCCGGGATTCCTAGCTACTTCCAACACTCCAAGCTACTCACAGTTATTCCCAATACTCCTAGTACTTCAGCTACTCAAAGTTACTCACAGTTACTCCCTGTTAGGGATGGGCTGAACACCCCCCTGTTCTGTTCGCATCCAGAACATGCGAACAGGCAAAAAATTTGTTCGAACAGGCGAACACCGTTAAAGTCTATGGGACACGAGCATGAAAAATCAAAAGTGCTAATTTTAAAGGTTAATATGCAAGTTATTGTCATAAAAAGTGTTTGGTGACCTGGGTCCTGCCCCAGGAGACATGTATCAATGCAAAACAAAGTTTTAAAAACAGCTGTTTTTTTGGAAGCAATGATTTTAATAATGCTTAAAGTAAAACAATAAAAGTGAAATATTCCTTTAAATTTCATACCTGGGGGTGTCTATAGTATGCCTGTAAAGTAGCGCATGTTTCCTGTGTTTATAACATTCCGAGAGCAAAATGACATTTATAAAGGAAAAAAAAGTCATTTAAAAGTGCTAGCGCTAGTGCCGGCTATTAATGAATTGTCGGTCCCAACAATACACATAAAAGTCATTGAAAGTCATTGAAAATTAAAAAAAAAAAATGGCGTGGGATTCTCCCAAAAATCCACACCAGACCCTTATCTGAACACGCAACCTGGCAGGCTGCAGGAAAAGAGGAGGGGATGAGAGAGCGCCCCCCCTCTGAATCGTACCAGGCCACATGCCCTCAACATGGGGAGGATGTCCCCATGTTGATGGGGACAAGGGCCTCATCCCCACAACCCTTGCCCGGTGGTTGTGGGGGTCTGCGGGCGGGGGCTTATCGGAATCTGGAAGCCCCCTTTAACAAAGGGGACACCCAGATGCAGAATAAAAAAGAGATTCTAGTGATGTAATCCAATAAATCCATGCTCCTACTCCAGCGATGTATTCCAATTCTTGATCTCCAGCGATGGATGATCTCCAGCAACTCCAGTGAGGAACACGCACATTATCTTGCTTCCACCGGAGGCACCCAGCCAATGACGCGGCACTGGCTTGACAGCTCTTGTGTAGCTGCAACGCAGGATTCCCATTGCATCAGAGGGGGGCGGGGTCACCCGTACACGTCACTGGGAAACCCTGGCGTTTCCCCTTGTCAGAGGGGGATGGGGTCACGTGATGGATGGCCCCGCCCTCAGCTACATAGGAGCTGTCAAGCTAGCGCCACGTCATTGGCTGGGTGCTTCCTCCGGTGGAGGCAGGATCCTGTGCGTGTTCCTCGCTGGAGTCACTGGAGATCATCCATCGCTAGAGATCGAGAATTGGATTACATCGCTGGAGTAGGAGCATGGATTAATTGGATTACATCACTAGAATCTCTTTTTTATTTATTTTTTTTTATTTTTAATAAAGGGCTTGTCCCAAGCCGTCTCCTGTGTTTTTTTTTTTAACATTTTGACACTTTCTTTTTGTGAAATGGTAGGAGCACAATGTACCCCTTACCAATTCACATGGGGGGGCTGGGATCTGGGTGTTCTCTTTGTTAAAGGGGGCTTCCAGATTCTGATAAGCCCCCGCCCGCAGGCCCCCACAACCACCGGGCAAGGGTTGTGGGGATGACGCCCTTGTCCCCATCAACATGAGGACATCCTCCCCATGTTGAGGGCATGTAGCTTGGTATGGTTCAGGAGGGGGGGCGCTCTCTAGTCCCCCCTCTTTTCCTGCAGCATGCCAGGTTGCGTGCTCTGATAAGGATCTAGTGTGGATTTTTGGGGGAACCCCATGCCATTTTTTAAAAATTTTGGTGCAGAGTTCCCCTTAATTTCCATACCAGACCTGAAGGGCCTGGTAATTGAATTTTGGGGGACCCCCACGCATTTTTATTCTTTATTTTTCAATGACTTTCAATGACTTTTTTGTGTATTGTCAGGACCGACAATTCATTAATAGCCGGCACTAGCGCTAGGAATATTTTACTTTTATTGTTTCACTTTAAGCATTATTAAAATCACTGCTCGCAAAAAAACGGCTGTTTTTTAAAACTTTTTTTTACGTTGATACATGTCCCCTGGGGCAGGACCCAGGTCCCCAAACACATTTTATGACAATAACTTGCATATTAACCTTTCAAATTAGAACTTTAGATTTCTCCCATAGAATTTTAAAGGATGTTCCGCGGCTTTTTGAATTTGCCGCAAACACCCCAAATTGTTCGCTGTTCAGCGAACAGCCAATGTTCGAGTCAAACTCATGTTTGACTCAAACAGATAGCCTCAGGTACTCACAGTTATGCCGCGTACACACGAGCGGACTTTACGGCAGACTTTGTCTGGCGGACTTTTCAATGGACTTTACGATGGCCTTTCTGAATGAACGGACTTGCCTACACACGATCAACCAAAATCCGACACATTCGTACGTGACATACGACTGGACTAAAACAAGGAAGTTCATAGCCAGTAGCATACAGACGAGCTGACTTTTCGACCGGACTTGAGTCTGTCGGATAGATTTGAAACATTTTTCAAATCTAAGTCCGTCAAAATTTTGAGAACAAAATGTCCGCTGGAGCCCACACACGATCGAATTGTCCGACGGAATCAGGTTCGCCGGACCAAGTATGCCGTAAAGTCCGATCGCGTGTACGTGGCATAACTCCCAATACGCCAAGTTACATACAATTACTTCCAAAACTCCAAGTTACCCACAATCACTCTCAATACTCCCAAGTTACTCACAGTTACTTCCAATACTCCAATAATATTTACAATACTCCACGCTACTCACGGTGCCTCAGTTCCTCCCATGCTTCAGCCCTCACAGCTCCCCTGCAATCAGTCATTTGACTGTGTCCTGCTCCCTCACTCACAGCGTGCCACCTCCTGTCAATGTGTCCCTTGTCCTCCTGTCAAATGCCAAATGCTCCTCTACACCCTCCTGTCAGCCAGCCACCCTCTGTCACTGCTCCAATGCCTGGGCCCTCCTATCAGCCTGCTGCTCCTCTGCCACTGCACTTCCACCCTCCTGTCATTGTCCCGACTCCTGCACCCACTCTCAATGCTCTCCGGCTCCTCCTTCTCCTCCAGCTGGAAGCTTCTTCTGCCTCAATCTCCCTCCGCACCAGTCCCCTCTCTCTTGTTCCTCTCTCTAATCTCCCCTGTGTGGCAAGGTGACTGTGCCACCCTCTCCGCAACTTGCAGTGTGCATGTTTCTCAGTATGCCTCGCTTGGCATGCTCCAAATTGGGTTTACCCAGGTCAGGCAGGCTTCTACTCAGAGAATTCTTAATGTAATTTACTTTGCAGAGACCAATTGGGTGTCTTATCTGCTTCTCTCTTGATGCTAAGCAGGCATTTTATAGGATTCTATTGGATGTATATGACCCAGATACTTAGTAAATTTGGTTACATTGGCCCAATTTTCACTGTTTTATTGCATCTATACTATTGTCCATCTGCTCTCATCTCAAGTTTATACTTGCTCTCATACATGCTCTCTCAACCTATCTCCATAACTCCAAATACAGAAAGGTTTCTTCACAGTAATGCCCCGTACACACGATCAGACATTGATCAGACATTCCGACAACAAAATCCATGGATTTTTTCCGACGGATGTTGGCTCAAACTTGTTTTGCGTACACACAGTCGCACAAAGTTGTCGGAATTTCCGATCGCCAAGAACGCGGTGACGTACACCACGTACGACAAGACTAGAAAAGGCCAGTTCAGAACCAAGCGCGGCACCCTTTGGGCTCCTTTTGCTAATCTCGTGTTAGTAAAAGTTTGGTGAGAGATGATTCGCGCTTTTTCAGACTCGTGGTTTTAAGATCGTATTCTGTTGTTCAGTTTGTGCTTGTGGGTTTGTATCTGCTCTTCAGTGAGTGCAGCAAGCTACGCATGACTCTGTCATTGTGTTCTTGTTTGTTTGTTACTGTTTTTCAGGTCGCTCTTCACAGGCCTTGCTGTTCTTCAGTGCGTTCTGTTACTTCGTTCTGAGCAGCAGACAGTTTTCTAGCCATGTTGCGTATACGTACTCCTTGTAGAGTTCGTGCTGTGTGGGGGCTTGGTGTTGGGGTCCTGACCTTGACACAAGTCCAGTCCATGAACAGGGTGGGGAGGAGTTCATGGACCAATAATTGGTTGCTCCTGCGTGACCAGTTCTGTCACATGCCTTTGCTCCGTGAGATCCGTGAGAATAATCCTGATGATTTCAGGAACTTTCTCCGGATGACGGACCCCGTATTTCACCGTTTGTTGGCTTTGCTGACCCCCTATATCAGCAGGCAGGATACCTGCATGAGGCAAGCCATCACTCCGGAGCAGAGGCTAGTTGCCACCCTGCGGTACTTGGCAACGGGGAGAAGCCTGCAGGACCTCAAGTTCTCGACAGGCATCTCCCCCAGGCTCTGGGGATCATTATCCCAGAGACCTGTTCTGCCATCATCCAGGTCCTGCAGAAGGAGTATATTAAGGTAAGATTTTTATCCTTTAACATCACATTTTATTGTATATAATGTTTGATAATATATTGTATTTCTTTCCACATTCCCTAATTACCATGATTGTAAGATGCTGTGAATGTCCCCTTTGTCTTCATGCATTCTGGATTTTTATGTAATTATTTTTTTTGTCCTTCATACATATTTGCCTTCACTTACCTCCCCAGCATGGTCTGCTGCCCCTATATTCACCTCACGTAGTCACTTAACAATGTATTTTATCAGCTCCATAGTAGTGCTTTACCCTAAATACCCCCTAAAATGTTTATAAATGTAATTTGTGCTTTAAATTCAGGCAGAGTGCCAGAGGCTTTTTTTGTGTCCCCAAATCATTTTTAACCCTCCCTCCCCCCAGCTGCTAAATCAGCTGATACCAATTCTCTATCTATCCTCAATCATCTATCTGCTGACTTTGGCAAACCCATACACACTATACCCATCTCTTTTGTGGTCAGATTTATGGATGAATTCCCCAAAGCATGTAGTGCAAGGGCCTGCCTGTATACTTTCAAATGGTACTGTTTAAAGTTTTTGTATCCTATTATTATCTTGATAGGTAATAGCAGAATGTCCAAATGTGCTCAAATGTGTACAATGTGTATTTATATCTTTGTATTATTACACTTCTTACCTGTCCAGTGGGCTGCCAATAGTGTAACTAAGGAGGGGCTGTTCAAAGCAATACCCATTATTTAGGCATTCATCTCTCAATGAAGTGGAGAGGGTTACCTGTCCAAGAGCCCCCCCCCCCATAATGTTAGACATGGCCCATGAGAGGGGGGAGGGGGAATCTGATAGGTGTACCTTATACTTTGGTCTTTAAAAACTCCCTCAAATAAATGTTATCTTGATGTTGGCCAAGAATGTTTGTGTCTAATCTGCTTTCCCTGTTTATGTGCAAAATGAATAATTTTTTTTTTGTTTGCCTCCACAGTTTCCTTCCACGCCACAGGAATGGCAGACTGTGGCCTCCCACTTTGCCCAGCGGTGGGACTTTCCTAACTGCGGAGGGGCAATTGATGGGAAACACGTCCACATCGTCCCACCACCCAACTTGGGGTCATACTATTATAATTATAAGGGGTTCAATAGTATTGTGATGTTGGCGGTGGTGTCGGCTACTTATGAGTTCCTGTATGTGTACGTGGGGAAGAATGGCCGGATGTCCGATGGTGGAGTCATTGCCCAGACGGAGTTCTACAGGTGTCTCCAGAATGGCAGCTTGGACTTGCCACCTCCAGAAGACGATGTGGAAGGACTCCCATTCATCTTCGTTGCGGATGAAGCATTTGCACTGGGGGACCATCTTATGTGGCCATTTCTGATGAGGACCCTCACCCCTGACCAGAGGGTTTTTAATTACAGGCTGGCCAGAGCCAGAAGAGTGGTGGAGAACACGTTTGGAATCATGGCCAGCCGGTTCTGCCTATTTCTTACACCCATACACATGGCGGAGTACAAACTGAATCATATTATCCTGGCGTGCTTTGTTCTACACAACTTTTTACAGCAACATTCTGCCAACTATGCTGGCTCAGTGGAATTCCAAATGAACCAACCCTGACAATGCTTGAAAGTGGCCGTCCTTGCTTGCCCCCCCTGAGTGCCCGTGATGTCCAGCTAAGATGCCTTGAATTCTTTGCGGGTAGGGGGGCTATCAATATGCCAGACAATGTCTAAAACCTATTTCAAATAAAAAAAAAAACTGACATTTACTGCTTGTGTTTGTTTTAGCTGACCCTGACAGAAATGTGGTGAGTCCTGAAAATGGCGTGATTGTGTAACCTTACAAAGCACTGTTGGGTGTTATTTACTAAAGGCAAAGACACTTTGCACTACAATTGCACTTGAAACTGCACTGAAACTGCACTTGTAGTGCAAAGTGGATTTGCCCTTAGGAAATAACACCCATTGTCACAGAAAACACCAATTAGAGCACCACAAAAGTGTAGCGTTGAGACAATAATCCACACATTCTTGATTAACAATCTTTTTAATACCAGCACAATCACATGTGCATTTAGAAAAGGTTTTTAAAACAAACCAACATGTTTGTTGTATAACAATTTTTGGGGTCACATTAGAAAAAGTAGAAATGTCCATTTAAGATAAAACAGGCATGTTTAAAACCAACAAGAAAGACACAAATCTTGAACTTACAAAGTTCACTTTTGGTAGAACTTGAAGGCAATATCAGACATGAGTATTTACAAACTGTGTTTGATATTGCGTTCAGATGGGGTGAAGTCACCCCCGGAAAAGCCAAATTTTGAAGATGCACACAAATTTACAAATGTCAACATGTGCTACCTGCCATCACAGGGGATCAAGGGACATGTTTGGGGGGTGCAACCCCTTCCTCACAGCTACTTTATTATTGAGGAAGGGGTTGCACCCCCAAAACGCGTCCCTTGATCTCCCGTGATGGCAGATAGCACATGTTGACACACTGTGTGCCTCTTCAAAATTTGGCTTTTCTCAAATTTGTCAAAAAATTTAAAAAATTTGTAGCACACAAAAAAACAAAGGGATTTGGAGGGGTTTTAAACTCTCCCTAAAACATCAATGATGTTCTTCATTTTTTGAAGAACATCATTGATGTTTTTCTAGATGTTTTCCAAGTCCCTATTACACCCCATGATCTCCCCGATCAGGATCTGTGCACTTTCCGAGGTGAAAGGATCTAGATCCACAACATCACGATCACCTAAAAATATAGAAACCAAAAAACACCATGTATTATAAATATGCTGGCATCCGTCTCTTACCTGAGCCTGTGGTCGCAGACACTCACCTGTTGATGTGCCAATTTCCACCACATCTTCCTCCTCCTGCTCTACTTGTCTTGGGTGGATTTCCCCTTCTTCCAGAGGTGGGGGATCTGTGGTCTCCTCGGATGAGGGGTGTCCTCCGAGTCTTTTCTCCCCTATGTAAAAAAAATTGGTATACTTAGCACACAGATATTTGATGGCAGAACTATAAATATGAAACATTGCTTGGAAGTGGGGTACAATTGTCTATTTTGGCAGAGTTCCAAGATGTAGAATTTTTAGTGTCCTTTGTCAAGCTTCAATACTTTACCTGTTTTGTACAAGCTTCACAGATGGAGACACCCCTATAGTATACACTGGAGCACCTGTGTGGGCCCCCGAATAAAAAGAGTGTTCTGGTGTCCCACACTAGTGCTCCAGCGTCCAGATGTGTAAACAGCTGCTGAGTGTCCTCTCCTTACACAGAATCTAGTTTGCATTTCATTCTAGTAACAAACACATCTACACAACCAAATTAGTTTCAGACAAGTAGGCCCTAAAAAATGTGGGCAAATGCATATGGCCAAAACAATGGTGTTTTCTAGGCCAAATGAACAATGTTTTATACAAACGAATAATGTAACCATGAACATGAAAGTTGCCTTTTGAAACTGGATAACAATTAAGAAAAGCAGAAAACGGGGTTAAAAGAGGGACCAAAGCAAGGACCTCTCCAATAGCGTCCTGCCTCTTTTACAAGGAAAAAATGGACTATTGCGGTACCAGAAGGAAAAGACCTAGTTAAAAAGTATAAATTTATTTCAAAACATGATAAAAAGTCCTACAAGGGACATCAATTGTACATAGATTGGACATACAATAATTATTTTACAGCATAGTTGATACTTAGTTGGTATAGCTAGTGCCCACACAGATACATGGACAGAAGTTGTATGGTGTGATACTTGCAGACGTGACCTCTACGTTTCGCGGTCACAACCGCTTCTTCAGGAGGCGTCTGATAGTATATAGTCTGAGAATGGAGAACAATACAGTATCAACATAACAAAATACAAACATGATTTTACAGAGAATACACAATTAATATTGGAGAGCATAATTTAAGATATTGAGGTTTTAGAAATTGCACTCACCAAACTATAACCAAAGAGGTTTTCTGGAGCGATATTGTGAGACGCCCTCACGAGGCGTTCCCCCGGGGGCAGGCCAGGGAGGCAAATTAGGGTAGTACTGTTGTGAAAAAATCAGTAAAATAGAATTTTGATATAAAAAAAAAAGGGGGGAAGGGGGGGAAAGGGGGGGAGAAAAGGCAGAAGGGGGAAAGGGGAAGCAAGGAACACAGAAGGGGAGGGGGGGGGAAACCAGAAGGGGCGGAAGCTAGGTGGAGAGGGAAGGGAGGGAAGGGAGGGAGGGAAGGGAGGGAGGGAGGGAAGGGAGGGCATGAGGGAAAACAAAACAAAACAAAGAGGGGGGAGAGGGGGGAGAAGAGGAGGGGAAAAATGGGGGGAAAAAAGGGGGGGGAAGGGGGAAACAAGGAAGGGAGGGGGGGGGAGGAAAAGAGGGGGCGGAAGCTGGGGATAAGGGGGAGAGTGAAGAGAGGGAAGGGAGAGAGGGAGGGGGGGGGGAAAGGGAGGAAGGTATTGGAAAGGGAAGGGAAAAAAAAAGGAAGAGGCGGAGAAGGAAGGGAAAAGAAACACAGAGGGGGTAGGGAGGGAGGAAAAGAAAGAGTAGGGGAGGGAAGGAAAGGGGGGGAAAAAGAGAGGGGGGGAGGGAAAAGGGGAAAGGGGGGGAAAGGAAAAGTGGGATAGGGAAAGGAAGAAGGGAAAAGAAAATAAAGAGGGGAGGGGGGAAAAAGGGGGAGAAGGGAGTGAAGGGTGTGGAATGCAACAGATATCCCTGTATACCTAGTGACAAGATTAGGAACCACACAGAGCTAATAGGGGAGAAAGTTGATAATGATGAGGAAGTTTTACCTATTATTGTATATAATGAAGCCCAGATCTGAAGGCTGCCGACACCCAGACTGGCGTGGTTATAGCCGTCAGTGGCTGAAGCGCCACACCGTACCTTCACAAGGAATCACTGTAGGGGGTATATAGGTCCATACGGGAGATATTACAACATTTGTAAACATAGATGGCCAAGCATTCCATGTCCGGCAGGAGAGGGGGATACCACATAGAGGTAATGGAACTCCCCATCCTGCATGGAGAATGTAAGGTAAATACTTACAGAGGTTCCTGGTGGTGTCGGTGCGGTGCTGGGTGTCCGTCCACGACTGTAGGCAGCTAAATCTGGGCATCTTAAATGCCTCCAACCCGGAAGTTTCGACGGCGGAAAGAGCCGCCGCATATACTTCCGGGTCCGATCCTCCACTGTTGCGCAGGCGCGGGCAATGGCCCAGCGCAGGCGCACAGCTCAGAATTGGCCAGTGCCTAAGCACTGGTCGAGAACGAAGCGGCGGCTGGGTTCCAATTAGCCCAGCCCACCGCCAGAGGAGCGCAAGCCCGCCACAGGGGGAGAATTAACTCCTCACATCCCCCCAGAGCAGAGTGGCAGGTGCAATTAAATAATGGCTTGAATGCACATAATATCACAAAAGGGTAGGCTGGGAGAGGAGAGCGGTGTATAGTTCCACAGCGGCGGGGGGGGAAAAAGAAGGGTCCCCGCAGCTGCAGAGATGCACATCGCAGCCTGTCCCAGAAGAATGTACAACAATTGTAATCTGGATATACATGACCTTAATTAATAAAGTACACAGTCCACTGGAATATTGAAGACAGCCACAAAGAGAAAACATTGAAGAGAAAAACAATGAATTGAAATTTCTTTTATAAGTATAGTGATAAACACTGTATATGAAGAGTCTGCTAATATATAGTCCTAAGAAAAAACCTGAAATCTGGGAAGTCCAAAGGATTTTCCTGAGTGTGGTATTTAATGTGGTTTTATTATTTATTATTGGGTCACGACAGGGACTGGGGGGGACAAAGGGACAAGTTATAACGAAGTTATTCAAGAAAGTATTTATATGAATGTGTCTCATTGATGCCGGGAGGAACACATGCATTAAGTCGCTCAATCCACAGGGATTCACGTCTTAGAATTTCGCGGTCCCAATTGCCCCCACGGGGGTCTTCAGGGACGACGTCTAATACAGTAAACCGGATGTATTCCAGATTGAAACGGTGGTGAATGCCAATATGGCGGCCTACGGTAGTAAGCTTGCCATTCGTGGAGGCGTATAGGTGGTCCCCCAGTCTCTGCCGTAGCTCTCTAATTGTTTTCCCCACATAAAAGGCGCTGCACGCGCAAGTCATCAGGTAGATGACTCCACGCGTGCCACAATGAGCCGAGTGTTTGGGGAAAAACATTTCGCCATTGGGAAGTAAGAAGTGTTGTCCTTCTTGAATCCAGGGGCAATGTGGACACTTCCCACATTTGTATGTGCCTCTGGGTTCCGGAGGACCAGGGGAAGGAACCCTATAGTGACTGTGTGTTAGTCTATCCCTTAGAGAGGTGGCCCTTTTGAAGACCAAATCGGGGGTGGGTTTGATGTATTTTTTGAGGATGTGATGGTCAGTTAGAATATGCCAGTGATTTGACAATATTTTTCGTAGTTGTTGGTGGTGAGTGGAAAATTTAGTAATGATCTTGGTCATGTAAGGTTGTTTAGGGCGTGGAGGGCCATATAGTAGTGTTTGTCGGTCTAAGGCTAGAGCCTTATTGAAAGCTTTTCTCAGCACGGTGCGTTTATAGCCTCTCGCCAACAATCGTGTGCGGAGGGCATTAGCCTGTTTGTAGAAATCCCCGTCCTCTGTGCAGTTCCTTCTCAGTCTAAGATACTGAGCAAAAGGAATACTGCGAACCAGAGGACGGGGATGAAGACTAGAAGCGTGCAGCAAAGTATTGCCGGTAGTGGGTTTGCGATAAAGGTCAGTGGTTAGGTGACCAGTAGAGTCCTTAGTAATCAAAACGTCTAGGAATGGAATGCTTAATTTATCGTAGGAAAAAGTAAAATGAAGATTAAAAGAATTGATATTTAACTCTGCAATGAATGTCTGTAAAAGTTGCTCGGTGCCTGTCCAGATGACCAGAAGGTCATCAATGAATCTAAACCATCCTAAGACATAGTCCAAGAATGGTTCCAAAAGGTCATCACTGAAAACCATTCGTTCCCAGCCACCAAGGTATAGATTCACGTATGAAGGGGCACAAGATGTGCCCATTGCAACGCCTTGGATTTGAAGGTACATTTGATCCATAAAAGAAAAATAATTCTTAGTCAAAATAAATTCTAAGAGTTTTAAGATGAAAGTATTGGTGGGCCAGGTGTGATGGTCCTGTTCCATCAGAAAGGAGCCAGCCATCCGGACGCCCTGCTCGTGGGGGATGCTCGAATACAAAGCCTCGACATCGATTTTTTTTTTTTTTTTCCCTCATGCCCTCCCTCCTCCCCTTTCCCCCCCCCCACCCCAAACCCCCCCCCCTTTCCTCCCTCCTCTTTGGCACCTTCCCTCTTTTCCCGTACCCTCACCTTGACACTCCCGGGTGACCCCTCAACCAGCCATACTAGTTTTTATATCAAAATTCTATTTTACTGATTTTTTCACAACAGTACTACCCTAATTTGCCTCCCTGGCCTGCCCCCGGGGGAACGCCTCGTGAGGGCGTCTCACAATATCGCTCCAGAAAACCTCTTTGGTTATAGTTTGGTGAGTGCAATTTCTAAAACCTCAATATCTTAAATTATGCTCTCCAATATTAATTGTGTATTCTCTGTAAAATCATGTTTGTATTTTGTTATGTTGATACTGTATTGTTCTCCATTCTCAGACTATATACTATCAGACGCCTCCTGAAGAAGCGGCTGTGACCGCGAAACGTAGAGGTCACGTCTGCAAGTATCACACCATACAACTTCTGTCCATGTATCTGTGTGGGCACTAGCTATACCAACTAAGTATCAACTATGCTGTAAAATAATTATTGTATGTCCAATCTATGTACAATTGATGTCCCTTGTAGGACTTTTTATCATGTTTTGAAATAAATTTATACTTTTTAACTAGGTCTTTTCCTTCTGGTACCGCAATAGTCCATTTTTTCCTTGTAAAAGAGGCAGGACGCTATTGGAGAGGTCCTTGCTTTGGTCCCTCTTTTAACCCCGTTTTCCGATCTTAGTCATATGTAGGATGATGGTACCTATAAATGTACGTTTACCCCCTTTTGTAAATCATGTGGCATACCCGCAAACTCTAATTAAGAAAAGCACATGGAGCAGCACAAACGTAATAAACATAAAGAATAGGAACACAGGACAACTACTTACTTTTTTGCAGCACTCTCCAGATCTTTCGGTACTGCTCATGCTCTCTTAATTTGAGGTCCGACCACCGCTTCCTGAGCTGATCTTTCGATCGTCGTACCCCGAAATTCCGGTGCAGACTCTTGACCACTTTCGCCATGATCTTGGCCTTTCTGACATTGGGGTTGGGGTAAGGTCCATACTTTACGTCATAGTCGGCCTTCTTCAGGATGTCGACCATCTCCAACATCGCCCCAAAGGACATATTCGATACCTTAAATCTTCTCCTTCTGGATCCAGACGTTTCAGGCAAGATCTAAACTTGGGCCTATACTGCTTCTAGATTGAGGCCTATATTGTAACAAGATTAGGAGAGTTTTGCCTGACATTAGGGTTTGTCTCCTGTTGTGTCTAGCAGATAAAATGGATGGCTTCAATGACCACAACTTCCTCCCCCTGTTCATAGACAAGTACAGGGAGTTGCCCTGTCTGTGGAAAGTGAAACATCCACATTATAATCATAAACAAAAGAGGCAGGCAGCGCTGGAGAAACTGCTGGAGTTGGTGAAGCTGGTGGTCCCCACGGCAACCATCCCCTATTTAAAAGCCAAAATTGGTGGCCTGAGGAGCACTTATCTTAGGGAGCACAAGAAGGTCACAGATTCCCAGAGATCTGGAGCTGCAGCAGATGACATTTATGTCCCCAGGCTGTGGTACTATGAGAGACTGTAATTTCTGTCAGACCAGACTGGAGTCAGGGAATCCCTCTCCATTCTTCCTTCCACTCTTCCTTCCACCCCAACTGAGGCTTCCGATGTCCAACCTGGGACTTCCTACCAGGAAGAAGTGGAGGAGCCCAGATGGAGTCAGGTATAGCATTGTTCTACAGATTTCTGGTCAATAAATAAATGATGTTTACTAGATGTTATTATTGATCACTAATTGCTGATTTAATACAGTTTTTTACATATCAATAGAGAGTAGTGGGCAAAAATAATTGGAACAAGAATGAAAAATGCTGGGCTCAGAAGGATAGTCTGTTATATTTGTTAACATTCAATTTGCAACAGTCATGAGGTGAAAATTGTGTGTGATTGATGAAGAAAAAACTAAAACTATGTCCCTTTTTCATACACAGGAAGACCTCAGCCAGGAGGAGGCTGTGGAATGTGGCACACAGGAGGAGGCTGTGGAATGTGGCAGCCAGGAGGAGGCGGGTTTAGTGGCAGCTAGGAGGAGGCGGGGCTAAGTGGCAGCCAGGAGAAGCCTGGGACCAGTAGGAGCCTGACCGAATTGCAGGTTCCTTCCCTCCGCCTTCCAAACAAAAGACCCAGGAAGGGGAGTCACTTGCAGGATTCAGCACTCAGGCTCATTCAGGAGGCTTCTGCATCCCTCAGAGCCTTACCCGCTCCTGAAGAGGCCTTTGCTTGCATGGCTGCCACCAAACTGAAGGGCATGCAGGAGGATCAACGCCTCATGTGTGAGAAACTTCTTTAGAAAGTCCTAACTAAGGGGGTGAGTGGCGAAATCACACCCAATATCGACGTGATTGAGTTGGACTATCCTCCTCCTCCTCCTGTCACAACTACACCACCACAGCCACAGCATGGAAGGAAGCGTGGAAGGAAGACCAGAGAGTGATGACCTGGGTTCAGTCTCATGTGACAAAAGATGCAGGCTCTTGTAGTACCACAGCCTGGGGACACAGATGTCATCTGCTGCTTTCAGGATCTCTGGGACTTCTGGACCAGACTGCACTCCCTTAGATATGGACTCCTCAGGCCACCAATTTTACTGCAATTGATGTGTGCCCTGCAGTTTCTCCAGCGTTGCCTCCCTCTTTGTTTGGTTCTGAGCCCTTAATAAAGGAATTTTTTTTCAATTATACTCGCCTATGTGTGTTATACAAAATACATCAGCCTGGAAAAAAATACAAAACAAAAATAAAACAACAAAAAAGAAATTTGGTCAGATGTGACAAATCAAAATATATTGAGGGAATCACGATAAATAATAAAGAAAGAAGTTTGTGAAAAGTCTGTGTGAATATGAGCAGCAAAACTACTTCATTCTTCTCACATTATAAAGAAGAAGAGAGTGCGCTGTATTAAACAATTTAAAACATTGCAGCGTGACGAAAGTGCTGTATCCATTCTGAATGCTAATTTTACCAGACCGAGCTGTTCCGTCTCAGAATTTCTTCTGAGCATGTGTGGCACTTTGTGCGTCGGAATTATCCACACACGGTCGGAATTGACGCGATCGGATTTTGTTGTTGGAAAATTTTATAGCCTGCTCTCAAACTTTGTGTGTCGGAAAATCCGATGGAAAATGTCCGATGAAGCCCACACACGGTCGGAATTTCCAACAACACGCTCCGATTGCACATTTTCCGTCGGAAAATCCGACCGTGTGTATGGGGCATAAGAGCTGTGAAAATGCGGAATAGACTCCCTCCAGAGTTGGTTCTGGCAGACTCAATCGATTGCTTTAAAAAAGGCCTGGATTCTTTCCTAAATGTACACAATATAACTGGGTACTATTATTTATAGGTAAAGTTGATCCAGGGAAAATCTGGAATTTTTTTCCCCTGCTGTAGCAAATTGGAGCATGATTTGCTGTTTTTTTTTCTCCTTCCTCTGGATCAACTGTGGGTGTAGGTTTGTGTATATGGGATTGTATTTTTTTTTTGTTGTTGAACTTGATGGACCTGTGTCTTTTTTCAACCTGCCTAACTATGTAACAATGTAACTAATGGTACCCAACATACTGTATCTGTCAACTCTCTCCTTCTATTATTAACCTGTTAATGGATACCGTGACTGAAGCTGTTCACTCCCACCTCATTGATTGCATGTTTAGTATTTCAACAAAAACAACGCAAGATTAACCCTTTTTCTGACAATATCATTCTGATACTCACAAATCCAACTAGCAGCAGCACATCAGATCCTGAATGAATTTAGTATGCTGTCTTATTATAAAGTATTTTTTTTCTAAATTGCTTGTGTTAGATCTTAGTAATAATCCAGTTACTAAACTATATGCCTAAAAGAACTTTCTTTATTCTTGGAGTGAGATCAGAGTTCCTTATTTAGGTATTACATTAATGCCCAAAACAACCTTGATGGTGGACCATAACTGTAGTCTACTCATGGATTAACTAAAGCAATCTTGAATTTGATTTGATTTTAATTATCCTGGTAAGGACACCTGACCTTTTTCAAGATGCTACTTTTGCATCAGGGCTGTAAATGGTGCAATGGGAAGTCAAGGTGTTCCCACTCACAGTTAATTAAAAATAGAAATGCAGGAAGGATGTGCTATGTAGATATTAAAGCTTATAATACTGCAGTGTATCTAGATCAGCTCAAGTATTGGTTTCCATCTCCAGATATTTCATGATAGTTTTGGGGGAACAGTTTGGGCAAAACAAAAGTTTGGCCATAACATCGCCTGGTTGGCAAACACCAGAATTTGTGGGGAGCTCAGCAGAATGTCCCTCCTAGTGCCCCACAATGCGCTACGCACTGCATAGTGCATTCTAGTGCCCTAAGTGGATGAAGCCTTGTACCCGATCCCTGGTCAGGTACAAAGCTTTGCCAATTAGGGCAAAGAGAACTGGCAGAGCCATGATTGGACAAAGTGATGATGACTTGGTTCAATCAAAGCTCAGTGCTCATAGTTCCATCCCACACTATAAAAGGTTCCTTCCCTTAGAAAGCATTTGAAGTGTATTGTTGGAGTGGAGATCGGTAGAGCAGGACTCAATTTTCTACTAGCAAGTTAGTGTGTTCACTTATTGTGACTCTGAATGTAGAGTGCTAATGTGGTGTTAGTATAGTGTGAGTATAGTGTGTCAGTATAGAGTAGTGTGACTATATTGTGAGAATAGTGTGTCAGTATAGTGTAGTGTCAGTGTAGTGCAGTGTTTACATAACATTTATTGCTGTATACACCATTTTGTTTTGTATTTTGTTTTTGGTTGCTGCATGTTTTTTGTTTGTTTATGTCTTTTTTTTGCCTGACCCAATTTTTTAATTGTCAGCCATAGTTTTTCTGATTGCTCCCCCTTTTATTTTTTTACAGATTTTATATTTTTGTCAGTGTCAGTCCTCAAAGTGCATCCAATCACACATTTCTCAGTTTCTATGTCATGTCTGGGAGGCCAGCAAGGAGAGGCAGATGTAACTATGAGGGGCCAGCAGTGTCTGTGTCCACAGGCAAAGGTATATGTAGTCTGTCCTCAGACAGGGAACATTTGTCTCTGTTTACTTATGTTGCCTATTCTATCCAGCCACAGCATGCAGAGGAGGTGGTGGACTGGCTTACTAAACCATCCCCATCCTCCTTATCCTCTGTCACCCAAGCAGAGACTGGTGCACAGTCCACTTCAGCTGCCAGAGTGGCTTATTCTGCCTCCTTGTCCACAGCTACTTCTGCCATAGCCCCAACATCATGCATGGAGGAGTCAGCTGAATTATTTTAACACAGCGTCAGCCACTTTCTTCTTGAGGATGCACAGACATTTCTTGATTCTGATGTTGGTTTTGAGGTAGAGGAAGGGAGTAACATGAGCCTACAGAAAGGGGATAACACTGATAAACAACAAATTGGCAGTCATGTTCCCCCAGCTGCAGCGTATTGCCAAGTTGGCTCCAGTTATGATGAGGATGGAGGGGATGATGATGATAAGGTCCCTGAGGCTACTTGGGTGCCGGATAGAGCAGGGGAAAAAAGTGAGAGGGAGAAACAACCCCAATTCTGTCAGCTTCAAGATCCCATCGGCAGCATCTGCATCATATGATGAAAGATTATCTAGGGGAGAATACAGACATAGAGTGCATTCCAGTATACGATCCACTGGGTTTCTGGGTCATGAGAATAGACCACTGGCCAGAACTTGCCCAGTATGAAATTGAGCAGCTGGGCTGCCCTACATCCAGCATGATTTCCAAATGAGCATTCGGTGGTGCCAGAGGTTTTGTGACAGAAAAAAGAGCGCAGCTGTCCACAGGCTCTGTTAACCAGCTGACATTTGTCAAAATGAATTAGCCCTGGATTAGCAGCAGCTATCAATCCCTGATGCTGATGCCAATGTCACTGATTGTTTTAAGGATCTTGAATCTCTGCAACACTGTCTAGGCTGCCTAGCTTTGTGGGTGTTGATTTTATCCTGAAGTCATTTTTTGGAATAGGTTTCATGGGCACAATTAACACCTAAGGACCATTTTTACCACACCTGTTTGACTGTGGAATCAAATTTAAATTTTTTACAGCAAGGCCAATTCTTGAATGTATCAGGAGTACCTCTATAGGGATACGGTGGGAAGGTGCCACCAACACCCAAAGCCTGATTTTTCTGCACCTGTTATTTCTATCCAAAGTCTGCGAAAAAGACACCAGACTTTATCTAAAAAAAAATTGGTAATCTTGGCCTGAGTGTACTATATCTTGGTCTGAGTGTGCTTACTGTGGTGCAAAACCTTGTTAGTTCCATCCAAAGTCTGCCAAAGAGATGCCAGAATGTATCCAATAAATCTCTAATTGTTTCCCAAGTGCTAAAATGTGGTCTCATCATAAAGACTAGCTCTCCAAGCCATTGTTTACTAAATAAAGAAAGCTTGCAGGGAAAATCTATTTAAATGTCTTTTTTTTTTCTTTAAAAATGTCAGTTTTGCTGCAGCAGGTTATATACACAGTACAGATACACCACTTTACAGGCAGACTAAGGGGACCCCCAGGCACTATATTTAAAGGCATTTCTCATTTATATTGTTTCAATTTAAGCATCATTAAAATCACTGCTCCTTTAAAAACTTTTTATTTGAAGTTTGAATTGATACATATCCCCCATGCCCTTTTTATGGCTAATGACTTGCATATAAGCCTTTAAAATGGGCACTTTTGATTTTTCAAGTTCGTGTCACATAGACTTTTAAATAGGGTTTGTGGTTCGGGTCCGATCTTTTGCAAAATTTGAGAGTTCTGCCGCAAACCAAACCGGAGGGTGTTTAGCCCATCTCTACTAGCTAACATGTGACAAAAGTAATTTTTAACCACTTCAATACAGGGCACTTAAACACCTTCCCACCCAGACCAATTTTCAGCTTTCAGTACTCTCACACTGTGAATGACAATTACTCTGTCATGCTACACTGTAGCCAAACAACATTCTTATCATTTTTTCTCACAATTAGAGCTTTCTTTTGGTGGTATTTAATCACAGCTGGGTTATTTCTTTTTTGCGATATAAGCGAAAAAAGAGCGAAAATTTTACTATTGTAAAATTTTGCAAATAAGTCATTTTTCTTCATAAATTTGGGCCAAAATTTATACTGCTACATACCTTTGGTAAAAATAACCCAAATTAGTGGATATTATTTAGTCTGTGTGAAAGTTATAGGGTCTACAAGTTAGGGTACAAATCACTGAAAATAGATCACATCTGATCACACCTGAAGTACTAAAGGCCATTTCTTGAGACACTAACAATCAAGGAAAGTAAAAATACCCCCCAAATGACCCCTTTTTGGAAAGTAGACATTCCAAGGTATTTAGTAAGAGGCATGGTGAGTTTTTTGAAGTTGTAATTTTTTCCCACAATTCTTTGGAAAATTAAGACTTTTTTTTTTTTATTTTACACAAACTTATTGTATTGACAGGTTATTTCTTGAACACAGCATGCATATACTTGCAACTACACCCAAAAATACATTCTGCTACTCCTTAGTATGGCGATACCGCATGTGTGAGACTTTTACACAGCCTGGCTACATACAGAGGCCCAACATGCAGGGAGCACCTCCAGGAATTCTAGGAGCAAAATTACACATATAATTTCATGACGACCTATCTGCCTTTTGATGGCCCTGGAGCACCAGGACAATGGAAACTCCTACAAAATGACCCCATTTTGGAAAGCAAACACCCCAACGTATAATCTATGAGGCATGATGAGTCTTTTGAACAGTTCATTTTTTCCAGAAGTTTTTGGAAAACGTGGGAAAAAAATGAAAACGCATTTTTTTTACACAAAGTTGTCCATTTATAAGATATTTCCAACACATAGAATGTACATAGCAAAAATGACACCACAAAATACGTTCTGCTACTCCTCCTGAGTTTAACGATACCACATGTGTGACACTTTTACACAGCCTGGCCACATACAGAGGCCCAACATCCAAATAGCACCTCCAGTCGTTCTAGGAGCATAAATTACACATATAATTTCATGACTATCAATCATATTTTTGAAGGCCCTTCATATTTCTAATACATAACATGTACATACCAAATAACAAAAGATTACCTGTGGTTTTAGTAGTTTAGTGGTCCACAGAGGAGAGCATCAGTCCAGGCAGCAGGCAGGGATGTGGTCAGCGACAGCAAAAGCAATCGTCCAGGCAGCAATACTGTCCATAGTTAGTTCAGGCAGAGATACTGTCAGCACAGCCAAAGCATTGGTCCAAGTAGCAGGCAGAGATGTCCGGGCAAAAATACTGTCTATAGTCAGTAGAGGCAGAAGGCCGAGATATGGTCAACACAGCCAAAGTATTGGTCCAGGCAGCAGAAATAAACAGTCCATAAAGTCCTGGGTCATTACAGGCAGCGATATGGTCAGCACAGCCAAAGTATTGGTCCAGGCAGCAGGAAGGACCATCAAGCTTAGGGCCAGGGGGACAGGGGTAGAGGCTTCTCCCACCCAAATCTCTTTGAAGCCTCCGGGCAACCAGACCCTGTTCTGGGAACACAGAAAACCAAAAACTGATTTTCTCTACTCAGAACGCTATTCTGAAGCCCCTCACATATGTGAGACCCCTGTGTACTGAAGTAGAATGGCAAAAGATCAGTCCAAGTGGCAGGCAAAAACATGGTCGATTTAACAGGCCGAGGTCGGTGCACGTGGAAGTCAGAAACGTGGCTAAAACGGCAGGCGAATGCATGGTCGGTAAACAGGCTGAGGTTGGTGCACGTGGAAGTCAGAAACATGGTTAAAATTGCAGGCAAAGGCGTAGTCGGTAAACAGGCTGAGGTCGGTGCACGTGGAAGTCAGAAACGTGGTTAAAACGGCAGGCAAAGACATTGTCGGTAAACAGGCCAGGGTCAGTTAACATGGAAGGTAGAAACATGGTGGCAGGCAAATGATGCACACAGGTAATTGAAATGGGGAAATGGCAGTCTGTTACTAATAAGGGGAACTAATATCTGATGGATGTGTGATAATTTTTGAAGCAATCACCGATACACAGGCCAGGTTGGGAGGGACATTGGGGGCAATAAAAACCTGTATCTCTTCTAGCTGCTCCACTTGAGCATACATGACATCTCTTTTGGCGTCTTCTTCCGGATTCTGTGGGGGGAATGTTACAGGGAAAATGTTGCTCATGAAGTCGACTTACACTATCAGAGCGAATGCTTCCTGGGGCGGGTCCTTGCTGGTAAATAAGGGCAGTGACAATGTTTTCAAAGTGTTTGAGGTAGGTGATGGGTTGGTTTTCAGGTGATTTTTGATAGCAGACAAATGAATTGGACATGGCCATATGAAACAGATGAAATGCAACTTTTTTATACCAATATTTGGACTTGCGGGTTGACAAATATGGTTGCAGCATCTGATCATTTAAATCCACCCCCCCATATACAGATTATAGTCATGGATACATTCAGGCTTTACTACGGGGCCACATCTTCCCTGAACCTCCACCAAGGTGTCATTGTGAATGGTAGTCATCGTGTGAACATCCTTCTTGTCCCGCCACTTCATGGCCAACACCTCCTCATTCCTCATGAATGCGGCTTCCCCCTTTTGTAGCCGTTTTGCTAGTAAATTCTGTGGGAAGCACTTCCTATATTTTTGGAAGGTACCGCAGGGTTTTTTCACAATACAGGTGACGGAAAAGGGGCAAGCTGTTGTAGTAATAATCTACATATAAGTGGTAACCTTTTTTGAACAGGGAGTATGCAAGGTCCCACACAATTTTACCACTGGTTCCTATGTATGTGGGGCACTCATGGGGCTGGAGCTGTTTACCCTGATCAGAGATGCGCTGTGTCCAAGGGACACTCACCTTCTCCGACCGCCCCCGGTGGAGCGCATTGCGCGTGTGCCCAATTTGTTATGACAGGTGATCGGCGGTTATTGGACAAAGCCGATCACATGGTAAACAGCCAAAGTGTCATCCCCGATCACCGTGGTGCGCGCCCCCGGGGGCGCGCAATAGCGGATAATCCTGATCACGTCATATGACGTCCGATCAGGATTATCAAACCACTTTGCCACCGTCATTATGTAATAGGGCGGGCGGCAAGTGGTTAAATGAGCAAATGATTTATTGATGCTTAAAGTGAAAGCATAAAAATGAAAAATTCCTTTCAATATAGTGCCTGGGGGGTCCCCTTAGTTTACCTGTAAAGTGGAACACCTGTACAGTGTATAGAAGCGGCTGCATAAATAATTGCATTTACTGTATATAGCTAAAAAAAATGCATTTTCCCTGCAAGCTTGACATTTCTCTCCTACATGTAAAAATCATATTTTTTTTTTTGATAAAAAAATTACATAGAACCCCAAACATTATATATGTTTTTTTTTTAGCAGAGACCCTAGAGAATACAGTGGCGGTCATTGCAACTTTTTATCTAGCACGGTATTTGCGCAGCAATTTTTCGAATGCGTTTTTTTGGAAAAAAAAACAGTTTGGGGCTTTAAAGAAAAACAAAACAAGAAAGTTAGCCCAATGTTTTTGCATAACGTGAAAGATGAAGTTACTCCGAGTAAATAGATACCCAAAATTTCACGCTTCAAAATTGCACACGCTCGTGGAATGGCGCCAAACTTTGCTATTCAAAAGTCCCCTTAGGTGACGTTTTAAACATTTTTACTGGTTACATGTTTTGAGCTACAGAGGAGGTCTAGGGCCAAAATTATTGCTCTCGCTCTAACGTTCGCGGTGACACCTCACATGTGTGGTTTGAACACCGTTTTCATATGTGGGCAGAACTTATGTATGCGTTCGCTTCTGCGTGCGAGCTCACGGGGACAGGGACACTTTAAAATTTTTTTTTTTTTTATTGTTAATTTTACTTTTTTTATTTTATGGGCCTCTTTCAGGATTTAGCTATGGTAATCTTAGCCCCCAACAAAATGAAGTAGGATAGGGCTTGTGAGTGTTTAGATAAATTAGAGATAGTGTGGTTAAGTAGAGCTATGTGGGGGTAGGGGACTACTGTTACATTTGTTAAGGTGCCGATAATTCAGAAGATTTTCTTTCAAAAAGCTCTAATGCGGGGGCAGGTCCACCAAATATGAATCATTGTACCCTCAAGCTCACAACCTCTAAAGCATAGAGGGGATGTCCCAGGATAAATCAATGCCAATCTGGAGGGAACATAATACCAACTGGACAAAACCTTTAGAATGGCTTCAATAAGAGAGATGTTGTGAATACCTTTGTAGGAGCGGGTCCAAGATCAGAACTAGTATGTTGGTGTCCACGTTCTGCCAGTGTCCTCCTCCCAGGTCTTAGCGTATATTGGTTTGTCCGGTTTCGTCAGGAGCACCGCATGGATCAAGGAGATTCCTCCTTTCTGATCCGGAGTATTGGAGCACCAATACTCCGGAGTGGCAGCATCATGATTATAAGAGAGACAATATCTGAGGATCAAACGTAACTGCAGTGCGGACTCTGACTTTGAAGGAGAGGCTAAGCTACTATGGTCACGCTTGCAAAAGCGCAGCTATAGCAATAAGTGCCTTAAGAAAGCTTACTTAAAGGCTAAGAATCAGAATAGAGCTTTTCTCATACATAATCCCAAATCCAACAAGACCAATCCAGGTGCGAGATATTATGAGAAAGTATTGGTACCTTTTGATGGGAGATGAGAAGGTCACCAAACATCTGAAACCATACCCTGAAATTACCTTCAGGCGGTCTTGATCCCTTAGGGACACCTTGATACACAGCCATCATGACATCTCAACCAAAACCTTTAGTGAATCCCTTAAAGGCAGCTGACCTTGTCACCAATGCAATTTTTGCAGATTCATACATGCGGCATGTAGTATTCTACTTCCTAATGGTCGCCTTTTTAGACCTAATTTTTTGGTAAATCAATAGGCATTGTATATATCATGTATTGCAAATGCCAAATGTTTTACATTGGTAAAACCAAGCGACCTTTTTTCTGTCGAATAAGGGATCATGTTTCATTGATACACAAAAAACAAATGGAAACCCCTATAAGCCGACACACGGATTGTACCATAATTTTGATAGAAGTTATATGCATTTCTTCGCCCTGGAACATATTCCCCCTGGTGACAGAGGGGGTGATTATGATAAGATGCTTCTCCAAAAGGAGGCACGCTGGATACATGAGTTATTAGCTCTAAAATACCCAGGCCTGAATGATGCATTCAGCTTCAAACCCTTTTTGTAAACTCTTCCTGATACATTCTCATTCTGGTTGACTTCCTGGATCTACTTTCTTTTTCATTTATTCTTTTGTTTCTTTTTTTGTACTTTAGTTGTATTGTATTTTATTTACATGCTCTTGTCTTTCCCCATTTATCTGATACCATGTCCTTACAGGCTGCCTTTCCAAAAATGTAAAGTTAATATTTTTCAAAAAATATAATATAGGAATTATGAGTTTCAACTTCTCTCACTCACAAGTATACCTGTCAGCTTACCCTTGATCCACACGGACGCCAGAGGCACTCACATGGCAGGCGAGTAATCACTCGCCGTCCATCTGTGTGCCCTTCAGGTGTTAGTCCCGGGGTTGTTTAGTATGTTGGATGTATTACTATTTATACATTTTCCAAATGCGCCCTCTTGGATATACCATACATTGCAGCATCTACTGATCTCTCTCTATTTTTTTGAAATTGTGTGATTTAATTTTAACCAGCCCTGCATGCCTGATTTATTGCACTGGTTTAAATAACTATCCCCCTTCCAAGATGGCCCCTTGGGCTTCGGCTGCCTCTTAGACACACTGTGCATATAGTTTGTCTGGCGCATGCGCAGTGGCAGCCGCTGATGCTTCCTGCATCATGCCCATGATGCTGACACTCCCCCCATTCATCTACACCCCTGGCTTCCTCATTATCTGTCCTCACCACAGCGGCGTCAGACGTCGCCGCTGGTGGAGGGAATATAAGAACGCGGTTTCTTTACTGCTGTCTTCTGCTGCAGGCTCTTCACACAGGGGGAGAGTGTCTGCTTGACCATGTTTAACTGGTAAGTGCCCCTTTGCAGCTGTGTCTGATATATACAAAGACTGGATTCAGGGCTTTATTTTTGATTATTCTCTCCTGTTTCCTTTTGCTTCTTAGAAACACTGTCTAATTTCAATTTCTGGAATTTCATGTTTATGAATCCCAGATGGTGGATTAGGGCCCCCTAGTGGACACTGATCATCTATGGCTTTTTAAACTTGTATTGAGGTGGTTCTGCCTTAAAGGGGTTGTAAAGGTAATTTTTTTTTTTTTTAAAATAACAAACATGTTATACTTACCTTCACTGTGCAGCTCGTTCTGCACAGAGTGGCCCCGAACCTGGTCTTCTGGGGTCCCTCGGCGGCTGTTTCAGCTCCTCCCCGCAAGCATTTACCACCTTAATGCGAGCTCCCTCGCATGGTGGTGAGTGCTTGCGGGCGCGCTCCCGTGATACAGCCGGCGGCTATAGCCGCTCGCTGTATCACTCGGCCCCGCCCCCCGGCGCGCCGCGTCATCGGATGTGATTGACAGCAGCGCGAGCCAATGGCTGCGCTGCTTTCAATCCATCCACTGCAGCCAATCAGCGACCAGGCTGAGCTGCAATGAAGATGACGAGGACGAGCAGCGAAGATTCGAGGCGTCAGGTAAGTAAAACGGGGGGCCTGGGGGCGGCGGTACTGTCAAAAATTTTTTCACCTTAATGCATAGAATGCATTAAGGTGAAAAAATTTTTACCTTTACAACCCCTTTAAGCATAAAGATCCTTGATTCTATTAAAGGTATCCTTTCATTTTCAACATCACGGCTAGTGTGGTTGCCCTTTTCATACATAGCAAAGAGGGAAGACACATTAAGGAGTCAATGCTGCTCACCCCAATATGGACAAAAAAAATGGAAAAAGGTCCCCCGAGCGGGGTTTTTAGGCAGCTAACCATAGATATGAACAAGGCATTAAATAAAATATTAAAGTGCTTTATTGAAGGGTAATGAATGAATGTAACAACATATAAATATAAATTGGGAGCTCCAGTGGAGAAATACCCATACCAAATACATATAATAGCAAACATAGGTTATACACAGCATATGATAAGGCTATTGCATATCCTGACGCGTTTCGACCCATGAATTTTGGGGTCTCTTCAGAGGATGAGTTTGCTACAAAAAAAAGGAAAAATTTATAACAGTATGTCCAGCTTATTTAAAAGAATTACAGCATAGGCAAGTTTGTTTAGCAACACTTTGCACATAATTACCACTGAGTTTGGATGTACCCCTCGATCAGAGCCTCCCCACACAGCAGCCAGACCATCCAGTGTGCCCGCACGTAGCAGCACCCCAGGAAGAAGGGGGAACAGGAATCCACTTGATATGGCTTGCAAGGAGTCACACGTATAATTGCCCCCCCACCAACACACCACTGGGGGGTGGGGCCGGAACCTACGAAAATTGTCAGAGTGTTAGCTCCTGAATATACCCATATAGGTTAGTAGTTAGATTTAACTATTGGGCGGTCAGAAAGTGTTGTAATAATCTATTGCAACTTGAATTGATCATGTGAACGATAATAGAATGAGTAAAGTGACTATATTGGCATAACTAATATAGAATATGTCAGGGATGACCTTGTCCTTAAATGCTGACAATGGCAGTGATAGGAAGAGAAGTGAAGGATGTGCACAGTGAATGTGATGTGTGAATTTGAGGAAAAAGTGCATGATATTGCCAAGTATCTAAGTCTACGGCATCCAGAGCTAGTGTGCACATAAATCAAAATTAAATATAAGTAAAATATTATTCTATGGGGTCTGACAAAGCATTGATAATCAGAGGTATCATAAGTTCTTACTCACTCCTACTGTTGAGGAAAAGAGTCTGGCCGTCCAAGGAGGAAGTGGAGGGATCACACCCAAATCCACCCTCATTAAATAGTGTCCTTAATTAGTACTGAAATTAACAACAGGTATCGTTTCTTCCGCCCCTTAACCCCGGAGTGTAGAGGGAGACTATGGCCGCCATTGGCAGGCCTCGTGTGGCTCCCTCGGCATCCATCAAGGCGAAGCCCCGACATCTGTCGTCACCTTCGCCGTAAAATACGTGACATCATGAGGCCGCACGCACATGCGAACCGCACATCTGATCGAGGGGTACATCCAAACTCAGTGGTAATTATGTGCAAAGTGTTGCTAAACAAACTTGCCTATGCTGTAATTCTTTTAAATAAGCTGGACATACTGTTATAAATTTTTCCTTTTTTTTGTAGCAAACTCATCCTCTGAAGAGACCCCAAAATTCATGGGTCGAAACGCGTCAGGATTGTTATGCAATAGCCTTATCATATGCTGTGTATAACCTATGTTTGCTATTATATGTATTTGGTATGGGTATTTCTCCACTGGAGCTCCCAATTTATATTTATATGTTGTTACATTCATTCATTACCCTTCAATAAAGCACTTTAATATTTTATTTAATGCCTTGTTCATATCTATGGTTAGCTGCCTAAAAACCCCGCTCGGGGGACTTTTTTCCATTTTTTTGTCCATATTGGGGTGAGCAGCATTGACTCCTTAATGTGTCTTCCCTCTTTGCTATACAAATTTGGGTGGTTAAACACCCCTTCCCCCATTTGACACATGGGAGTTAGACATGAGCTGTGCACTGTCTGTTCTCCTGTATATATCCCTCTGTGTTAATCCTAGACACCACATTAGATTATATCCATATATTTTCCAAAAATGTGTTAAATCGCATGTTAAATCGCACATTAGGATTTTAAGTAGACTCTCAATAAGAGGACTAAATTGGAATTATATTTCTTCCCTTGAGCTCACTAAATCAGTTACGCTCTTGTATTGTGAGTCTGTATTATTATTATACTTAATCGAGTCTATAATCCATAGCCTTGTTCGTGGTTGCGAATAGAGTAAAATCGCATCGCAACCGTGAGCAATGAGGGATCCACTGGATCCGATGCAAATTTCCTTATCTGGGTTGTTATACACTTACTATTTTGTGTATCTGGGAGATATTTTTGTGTATTTGAGAGTTATGTCCTTTCAAACAAATCTATTTAAACGTTGAAATTATGTTGCCATTTCTGGGTGGCTGTGGTTCTTACATACATTTGGGAATATTGTTAGAATTGTCAGTGCGCAGTTTCTAATGTTTACCTTGTATTATTAATAAGTAATCATGTAGAAAACTTTTGTCATTTGTTGTTTTTCACAAATCGCATATGTGAGCTCGTTTGTGTGCCTCTTGAAAAAAAAAAAAAAAAAAAAAAAAATCGGCGCCTCCCCGCTTGCAGCTTGCGCCATCGGGGCCCCTGTGATGCCTGCACTGTCGCATGCTCCCTGGGTCGGGGATCATGTTCCCTGATGTGTCTTCCCGGCAGGGTGGGGAGCTCAGTCACCTGCGCTCCCCTTGTCTCTCCCCTTGGATGGCCGGATTCCCGGGTCGGCCGCCCACGGGTGTGATTACCCTGCCGGCGGCATCCCTCATCACCTTCGGACATTGCGTGCGGTGTGCGCGCATGTGCGGTTCGCATGTGCGTGCAGCCTCATGATGTCACGTATTTTACGGCGAAGGTGACGACAGATGTCGGGGCTTCGCCTTGATGGATGCCGAGGGAGCCACACGAGGCCTGCCAATGGCGGCCATAGTCTCCCTCTACACTCCGGGGTTAAGGGGCGGAAGAAACGATACCTGTTGTTAATTTCAGTACTAATTAAGGACACTATTTAATGAGGGTGGATTTGGGTGTGATCCCTCCACTTCCTCCTTGGACGGCCAGACTCTTTTCCTCAACAGTAGGAGTGAGTAAGAACTTATGATACCTCTGATTATCAATGCTTTGTCAGACCCCATAGAATAATATTTTACTTATATTTAATTTTGATTTATGTGCACACTAGCTCTGGATGCCGTAGACTTAGATACTTGGCAATATCATGCACTTTTTCCTCAAATTCACACATCACATTCACTGTGCACATCCTTCACTTCTCTTCCTATCACTGCCATTGTCAGCATTTAAGGACAAGGTCATCCCTGACATATTCTATATTAGTTATACCAATATAGTCACTTTACTCATTCTATTATCCTTCACATGATCAATTTAAGTTGCAATAGATTATTACAACACTTTCTGACCGCCCAATAGTTAAATCTAACTACTAACCTATATGGGTATATTCAGGAGCTAACGCTCTGACAATTTTCGTAGGTTCCGGCCCCACCCCCCAGTGGTGTGTTGGTGGGGGGGCAATTATACGTGTGACTCCTTGCAAGCCATATCAAGTGGATTCCTGTTCCCCCTTCTTCCTGGGGTGCTGCTATGTGCGGGCACACTGGATGGTCTGGCTGCTGTGTGGGGAGGCTCTGATCGAGGGGTACATCCAAACTCAGTGGTAATTATGTGCAAAGTGTTGCTAAACAAACTTGCCTATGCTGTAATTCTTTTAAATAAGCTGGACATACTGTTATAAATTTTTCCTTTTTTTTGTAGCAAACTCATCCTCTGAAGAGACCCCAAAATTCATGGGTCGAAACGCGTCAGGATTGTTATGCAATAGCCTTATCATATGCTGTGTATAACCTATGTTTGCTATTATATGTATTTGGTATGGGTATTTCTCCACTGGAGCTCCCAATTTATATTTATATGTTGTTACATTCATTCATTACCCTTCAATAAAGCACTTTAATATTTTATTTAATGCCTTGTTCATATCTATGGTTAGCTGCCTAAAAGCCCTTTTCATACATGGACTTCTATTTATTGTTTACTTTTTCCTTTTTATTAGGGATACATCATTTCTATATCCCTCTGTGGCCAAAAATGATGGGAACTTCTGTTGTGAGAGACGTAGTTGAAATCTCCTATATCATTGATGCCATTTATTGGCCTCTTTTATCGAATAGAATTTGCCCTTTATGTGCGGCAGCCTGGTAAGATTATAAGCTTTTTTGTATCATTCCTTTGATCAATAGACAGTCTGGATGTTTTCAAATGTATGATTTATTTATCCATATTTATATTATTTATATTTTCTCTATTGTAAATTTCATGTTCTCTCAATACAACAGTAAATTGTATTTTTCTCTTTTCTTTAACTTACAGTATACCACAATTTATGCCAAAACTCCTGAGGAAGCTCCAATCTGAGCGAAACATGTAGCGTGGTATTTAATTGAGTGGTATTTAATCAAGTGGTACTCATCCAATTACTTGCCCACCATTAGATGTGGTGTCTTTGATATTCATACACTGTTTTTAAGATAATCTTTTTGCTATGTATTTGTTTTAATTGTAATAAATAAAAATTATTTTTATGGATAAGCTGTATATGTTTTTCTACTCTATCCATTTTCATATGTAAGCACCTTAAAAGTCCCGGGGTTTTTCAACCCCTTTCCCCTTTTTCCCTTTATCAATGTTCATAAGGGGTTATTGAGGGAGATTCCGGTTTGTTAATCCAAATGGAGTGTAGGAAATGTGAGATTTGGGCAAATCTGAACCTTTCCAAGTCAGGCATGTCCAGTTTATGTTTACAGTAGGATAGAGTAAGAGGGCCCGCTGATGTAAGGAAGTGACCTATCTGGTAGAGACCTTTGTCTGTCCACCATCTGAAAGCCTGTATGTCTACTCCCGGGGGGAAATTAGCATTATGAAAAATGTGGTATAAAGGTTTTAGAGGAGAAATCAGGGCAGTTTGTCTGAATAGTTTAGTGCTTAGGGAAATGGAGTGGGACAAGATGGGAGCCATTATGGCTGGCCTAATCTTTGGGTCACACCACAGAAGGAAATCAATGGTGTTGAGGGGGGTTGCCTTCCTTTCTATGGATAGCCAGTCAGGCTTTGGCCCCTTGGAGAAGATCATTGAAATTTGTGTCAGTTGAGCAGCCTGATAGTATCCCCAGAGATCAGGTAGGCCTAAACCACCCTGGGAATTTAGGCAAAGAAGAACGCTGGACGGGCATCTATATTCCTTTTTTCCCCAGACAAAGCGTATTATCTCTGACTGAAATTTATGGAGAAAACTCTTTGTGAGTGGGATTGGTAGAGAGCAGAATAAGTATAAGAGGCGGGGGAGGAGTGTCATCTTGTGTCACGTGAACCCTGCCCAGCCAGGACAGACCACATCCAGACCACTTTTCAAGTTCCGCTCTACATTTGAGAATCATAGGGGGATAATTGACTTGAAAGAGACTACCTATATCCGGTGTTAGATTAATTGCTAGATAGGGGAAGGCCCCCGGGGCCCAAGAGAAGTCAAAATTGCTAGTAAGTTGTGAAAGAAGATCAGGCAGGACCGTGACATTTAAAGCAGTTGATTTGTTCATGTTTACCATCAGGCCTGAAATTTCACTGAATGCTCTCAGCACTCTGTATACTTCTGGGGTGGAGATTAGGGGAGAGGTAATATACAGTATGAGGTCATCCGCGTAAAGAGCACATTTATGTTCCTGGTCCCCGCAGTTCACCCCCTTAATATCCGGATTTGCTCTGATTGCTATGGCCAGGGTTTCTATAGCCATTGCGAATAGGAGGGGGGAGAGTGGGCATCCCTGTCTGGTACCCCTTCCTATAGGGAACGAGGCTGAGTATCTACCCATCAGGTGTACTTGGGCTGATGGATTAGAGTACAATGAGTGTATTAGGTTTAAGCAGTACAGGCCAAATCTCCATCTCCGTAGGATGTCAGACAGGTATGCCCAGTCTATGGAATCGAATGCCTTGTGTAGATCAATCGATAAAAGAAAGCCCTTTTGAGGGGGGCTTCCATCCCATTGGGATTGTAGAAGGGAAATAATATCTATGGTCCATCTAATCTGGTCTGGGCCTTGCCTTCCTGGGATAAAACCCACCTGATCTCTATGAATATATGAGGGGGTAAAACTTGCCACCCTATTTGCCAGTATCTTGGTCAAAATCTTAATATCGTTGTTGATCAAGGATATAATTCCCAACCTCGCTGGGGTCTTTCCCTGGTTTGGGGATCACCGAAATGTATGCGGCATTTAAGTCTGCTCCCAAAGGAGAGCCCCCCTAAGGGAGTTGAAAAGTTTCGTTAGATGTGGGGCTAGAGTGGGGGCAAATTTCTTATAGTACCCAGTTGAGAACCCATCTGGTCCAGGTGCAGAACCGAGTTTTAGGGATTTGATTGTATCCAGGACCTCTGTCTGGGTGAAAAGGCTCTCAAGTAGGTCGCTATGTTCTTTAGACAGGGAGGGCAAAGAGAGGGAGTCTAAAAACTCTTGCTGTGACTGACCTGCCAGTGGGGACCTTGGTTTGTAAAGTTCAGTATAGAACTGATGGAAGGCTTCCATGATCTTGGTTGGGTTTTGAGTCAGGTCCCCCGAGTGCAGCCTCATTTTTGGGAATGCTAAGATCGAGGTTTGAGACTAAGCTTGAACGCTATTCTTGAGCCGATCCTATCCTTTTGGGAATAGAATTTCACCCCAGTCCACCTAAGGTGTTGCTAGGTTCAGGTTATGGAGGGCCCAGGCTTTGTCTAAGTTGGCTACAGATTTCTGGGTGGGTTTTAGCTTGTGTGCCCGTGCAAGGGACCTGAAGTCTGCTGATAGTTTAACCGTATTCACTTTGTGTTCCGCCCTAAGTTTGGCTGTCATTTTAATTCGTTTTCCCCTGATTACAGTAATCTCTCGCTGCGTAATGAGAGGCTCTAGCATTTTGCTAAAACAGTGAGTCATATCAGCAGCGCCTAGTATACTGAATGAGGGGGAACATGCCCAAATAGTACATTTTTAGTAAACTAGCGCCTGCCCAGCCACCCCTGAGTAACACATGTAAAGTCCAGCTTAGGAAAAAAGTACAACTAGGTATGAGGTCCTGAGAAAGTTCCCGTCCAACCATTAGGGTACCAGGACTGGTGAGGGAACAGGTATTCCCCTTCCCCCACACCATCCCTGAAGTCACATAGGAGGCTGCCACCTGTTCTAATATATCATGGAGCTGGTTAATGGTTTAGACCATATCATAGACATGACAGTTCCACTATGGGGACAGCAGGAAGGGTAGACAAGTAGAGGATCCAAAAGGTCATTGTGGACCGGGAGTTGGCACAAGGGAAGTTCCGGATCAGGGCACTGATCCTAGAGGGGGCCAGGACATCATGGTGGGAGATTTTCTTTTTTTTTATCATCGAAGTTTATTGAAAAGTATAGAGAGATACATCTATGGAGTCGCAGCTCCACATAAAGAAATACAATGCTGAAGAATACATAAGAACAATTATTTAGCTCCAATGGAGTTTTATGTATTAACAAAAATGAGTTTTAACATCTTATCTTCTATGCAAGTCAATACAATTGTTATTGTCATAAAGTTTTGTATTATAAATTTATCTTCAAGAAAGAATAGGTAATTTGAAAATAGATAGAAAGAAAGAAGTTAATAGTGTAAAGGCTCTAAATTTGGGTTACGTAATAGAGTTAAACATTTGGTTGAGTGTTTTCCACCATCAGATTCATTTTGTCAGACTTTTAAATACAGGTAATCAATGAAATTAATCCTCTATGTAAATCCCACACGTGGAGTCAAACAGCTTCAGCATGGGTTCAGAGCATCAAGGTATGCCTGGGAATATTTGTATATAAACCATGGTGACCATGTTTTGTGAAAGCGTTCTACCTTTTCTCCTGCCTGGGCAATGGTCTCCTCCATCTCACAGAACTCTGATATCTTATTGAACTATTCCTGTATAGTTGAGATTTTTGTAGACTTCCAGTAAAGTGGAATAAGAGCTTTGGCAGCATTCAGAAGGTGCTTGGAAAGCGAGTGTTTGTACCTCCTGATGGGAAATTCCGTGACATGGAGGAGACAACCCATCACATCCAGCCTCAATTTTGTTTCTGTGATCAGAAATATTCTTTCCTTAAACTCTGACCAGAAAGGACTCAACACGGGGCATTACCACCATATGTGTAGCAATGAACCTTTTTCATTGTGACAACGCCAACATGTATCTGGATGGTCAGGGAACCATGAGTGTAACTTTACTGGTGTGGCATACCATTGAGTGAGTAACTTGTATGCTGTTTCTTGAGTTCTTGTGCTCAAGGAGCATTTATGAGCGAAAATGCATGCTTTCCTCCATTGTGAGGCCAACAGAGGAATGCCTAGTCCTTTCGACCAACTCTCTCTGAGGTCCTCCTCGCCCACGTCACCTCCCTCCTGAAGCCATATGGTATGCTAGTGAGGTCACTTTGGGTATAGGTTCCTCTGACTTATACACTGACTCTAGTTCCGTTAACGGTCTGTTGAAGTTATGTTTTCTCGTTGATTTGTTGAGATAGCTATGACACTGAAAATATGTCCATAGCGGTAAGTCTGGAAGATTATTTTTAACTTTAATGTCTGTGAAGTCTCTGAACTCTTGGTTGTGGAAGCAATGCATAGCTAGTAAGGGTTTGTTTGTGTCAATGCATCGTAGTGATCGGTTTCCCATTCCCGGCAGGAAATCAGGGTTATTCTGTAATGGGGTGAGCGGGCTAAAATGAGATGAGAAGTTTGTGAGTTTAGTTTATTGAATATTGCTAAAGTGGTACCAACTAGAGGGTGTGTTCTCATATCTGCTGGAAGACTCGTCCATGAAATCCATGGTGAGTATCTGATTGGAGAGTGACTCAATACTTCTTCTAGTTCCACCCAGTCTTTAATTTTGTAGTGGCAGTGCCAATCTACTATCCTGGTGATGTGAGGTGAAATAATAAGTGCGAAAATCTGGGATGCCCATCCCCCTTTGTCTTTGGGTTGGGTGAGCTGTGCAATTCTTACTCTGGGTTTTTTGTGGGCCCAGATAAATTTCATTTGGGTTGAGTGAAGTATTTTGAAAAAACTCTGGGGGATTTTTATTGGTAAGTTTCTGAATAAGTAGAGGACTCTTGGTAGAATAATCATTTTATAAATGGCTACCCGTCCAAACCAGGAGAAGCCCTTTGGATGCCAACTTAGGAGGTCTGAGCATATTGTTTTCAGTAAGGGGGTGAAGTTATGGTCATAAATTTGAGAGAGCTTGGGAGTCAGCCAAATCCCTAAATATTTAAGTGCTGAACCAACCCACTTAAAGGGACAATTGGACTTGATGGTCTCCACTTTGTTTGTGGGGATAGAGATGTTTAATGCCTCAGATTTGACGTAATTGTTTTTTAGGTTTGATAAATAGCCAAAGATAGAGAATTCTTTCATTAAGGAGGGAAGTGAAATGTGGGGGTCTGTTATGAAAAATAACAGGTCATCCACGTAAGCCGCTATCTTGAACTCCTTACCATCTATCTCAAACCCCTGTATTGCCCTGTCTGTTACAATTCGTCTGATAAATGGTTCTAGTGTTAGAATAAACAAAAGGGGCGAGAGAGGGCATCCCTGTCTCATGCCATTGTTGATTTTTACTGTGTTTGAAAGGGAACCATTAATCTTAAGTTGTGCAGTGGGGTTTTTGTACAGTGTGGAGATCCAAGACATCATATGATTTCCCAAGCCAATGTACCTGCAGGTTTCTAGCATAAAATCCCAAGCCACGCGGTCGAAGGCCTTCTCCGCATCCGTTGACAGGAGAAGTGTTCCGCGTCTGAGTAGCATGTATTAGGTTGAGTGTTTTAATAACGTTGTCTCTGGTTTCTCTTCCTGGCATAAAGCCTGCTTGCTCACACCCTATCAGGTCGTGAAGCAGGGGTTTCAGTCTGTTAGCAATTATTTTTGATATCAGTTTCACATCAAGATTCAACAATGATATTGGCCTGTAGTTAGCGCATTCTGCTAGGTCCTTGTTTGGCTTGGGAAGGATTGTTATATGTGCCGCTAGGAAATTTGGTGGAATCTCCCTGGGTTCTGACATATAATTCAAAGCCCTTAGCAGCGGCCCCAGCAGAGTGTCCTGGAATGTTTTATATAAATGGCCGTGAAGCCGTCTGGCCCCGGACTTTTCCCTGTCTTAAGATGTTTTATTGTTTGTTGTAGTTCAATAGCTTCTATGGGTCTTTCTAGCTGAGAGATGTCTTCTGTGGACAGAGTGGGTAACTTGGATTCTTTTAAGTATTCTTGAATAGCTTGTTTCCTTGTTCCCTGAATTGTGCTGGGTTTCTGTGGGTCAGGTAAATTATATAAAGCCACGTAGTATTCGTGGAAGTGTCGTGCAATATTTTTAGTGGTAATGTCTATTTTCCCTTCTTTTGTTCGTATGCCTGGAATGTTCTGTTGTGTTCTTGCATTTTTCACGGCTCTCGCTAATAATCTGCCTGTTTTGTTGCCATATTCATAGTAAACTTTTTTATGAAAGAATAAAAACCTTTTAGACCTTATGTCAAAAATCTGTTGGAGTGCCTTTCTATGTTACATAGTTACATAGTTACATAGTATAGTTACATAGTAGGTGAGGTTGAAAAAAGACACAAGTCCATCAAGTCCAACCTATGTGTGTGATTATGTGTCAGTATTACATTACATATCCCTGTATATTGCGGTCATTCAGGTGATTATCTAATAGTTTCTTGAAGCTATCAATGCTCCCCGCTGAGACCACCGCCTGTGGAAGGGAATTCCACATCCTTGCCGCTCTTACAGTAAAGAACCCTCTACGTAGTTTAAGGTTAAACCTCTTTTCTTCTAATTGTAATGAGTGGCCACGAGTCTTATTAAACTCTCTTCTGCGAAAAAGTTTTATCCCTATTGTGGGGTCACCAGTACAGTATTTGTAAATTGAAATCATATCCCCTCTCAAGCGTCTCTTCTCCAGAGAGAATAAGTTCAGTGCTCACAACCTTTCCTCATAACTAAGATCCTCCAGACCCTTTATTAGCTTTGTTGCCCTTCTTTGTACTCGCTCCATTTCCAGTACGTCCCTCCTGAGGACTGGTGCCCAGAACTGGACAGCATACTCCATGTGCGGCCGGACCAGAGTCTTGTAGAGCGGGAGAATTATTGTTTTATCTCTGCAGTTGATCCCCCTTTTAATGCATGCCAATATTCTGTTTGCTTTATTAGCAGCAGCTTGGCATTGCATGCCATTGCTGAGCCTATCATCCACTAGGACCCCCAAGTCCTTTTCCATCCTAGATTCCCCCAGAGGTTCTCCCCCCATGTTCTAGGAGTTCTATTGCAGATTGTTCTGTCAGAGATTGTTTATATAAGGTTTCCAGGGTGTGAATTTTCTTTGTCCGGATTTTAATTTTTTTTCCCTTTCTTTTTTGTGTTGGGAACCAATTCTGATGAGTTCTCCCCTGATCGTGCATTTATGTGCTTCCCAGATTGATAGGGGGTTAACGTCTGATGTGGTATTGTTTTGAAGTAGTCTTTCAGTGATGTGGCTATTTGAGGTAGTAGGATTGGGTCTGTCAGTAGTGCAGAAATCAGTCTCCAGGTGTTTGTTTTTGGTTGTGGTTCTGAGATTTTTAATGATAAGGAAATGGGGGCATGATCTGAAATGGTCTGAATCCCTATTTTGGCTCCTGAAATCTTATCTAGGTCTCTTTGTGAGACAAAGATGTAGTCTATTCTCGAATATCTGTCATGTGGAATACAGTAGAAGGTATAGTCCTTGTCATCGGGATGAGTGAATCTCCAGGAGTCTACTAGTTGTAATGAATACAGTAGTGTTTTAATTCGTTTGAGTATTTTGTAAGTGATATAGGTTTTGCCTGTAGATGTATCAGTAAGAGGGTTCAGTGGGACATTAAAGTCGCCTCCTAGGATGATGCATCCCGAGCTGAATTATTTGAGTTTTTCGAGTGTTCTGCGGCAGAAGGTCAGGAGTGCTGTGTTGGGGAATTAGACGTTTGCTAACGTGATAGGTGTGCCACAGCATTTCCCTTTCAGAAATATAAACCTGCCTTCTGGATCTATAAGTTTGCCCGAAAGTTCAAAGGAAGCGTCTCTACTAATGAGTAAAGACACTCCTGTGGATTTTGCTAAATCGTTTGTTGCATGATATGCTTGTGTGAAAAAAGAGTCAGTAAGCTTGGGAACTTGTTGAGTTTTGAGATGAGTTTCTTGTAGAAATACAAAACGTGGTTTACCTTTTTTGAGTTCTTTTAAGAGGGTTTTGCACTTTTCAAGGATATTCAAACCCTTCGTGTCGTGGGAAATCACTGTGGGCTCATGTCCCAATGACGAGTAGGCCATATTGAGGACCCAGAGAGAGTTGACGAATCAGTATCTGGAAAGAAAGCTTTAGTTTTTGTTAAAAACTTTTGTCTTGTGATGCACACACTCTATACACCTTATAAAACCTGTAAAAGAGGTAAGAATAGAGAGATATAAAAGAAAGATAGTAGGAAGTAAATAGAGAAGTAAGTGAGAGGTATTGTAGTCTCCTTGGATGCCAAATAGGTCCAAGGTGAGTAAATTAGTGCTCCCTACCAGGGAAATTCTCTCCTGTCAAGGATCACTTTGTTGGAGCGTACTGGGCAGCCGCCTATTCGCTCAAATTAGTCTAGATAACTGAATTAGGTATGTAGCACCTGGTAAATGAGCAATAACCGGCAACAGCCAAAGTAAGCAAAAAATAAGCTATATTGGTCAACTATGCACCCAGGGTGCAACAATGAAGGAACTGAAACTACTAACACTTAATGATTTAACCTTAATATTAAGAGATGTCAATAAACCACATGGCGGCTATTATACTCTGAATGGAGACTCCAAGGCCCCCCTCCATGCGGGGGTATCATCTTATTGTCTTCCATCCAAAGGTGATTTACATGGGAAACCTAATCTTTTGTGTTGTAACCCTGTTTGTCATTGACATCTCTTTGGACAATGTTTACTAATGTGCATATTATCAATTGTAGTCTAAAGTCCACCTGTTTCTGCTAACATCCTCGTGACAATGATACTCACTTAAAATCATAAATCATGATTCATGTGATTGGTGGTAGTCCGTATGAGGAATACGAGAAATAGTCCCAGTAGGCCCTATCTCAATCTAGGAAAGAGAGTCAATAGGACCTAATTTCGTATGCTCTATTGCTATGGTGGGAGTAAGATCGGACTAACTAAGGCAATTCCAGCCGGGGTGTCCTTAGGTTCTTGTGAGATTAAGCTGTGGAGTCAGCAGGTAGGGCCTTGTGTCAGGCATGCTTAGCTTACTTACTGCTATACAAGAAAAGTGTTGGTCCCAGGGAGTGCCTTCAGGCTTCCTCAAAACCCCTGGAGGAATGAGGTCTATTGTTTGGTGTTCCTGCTTGAGAGCCGGCTGGGCACGATGGTTTCATCTTTTTAGGAAGACGTTTTTCTGGAGATGCAAAGGGAGATCTTTCTAAAGGTGGCAGCATGAACTCTTGATACCATCCTGGTAGATCCACTTATTCCAGTTGGAGTGCCTGACAGAAATCCGGGAGGTCTTCTGGTGAACGCAGTGTGTGCTGTCTTCCATTGTGATTCACTAGGAGTGCAAACGGGAAGTGCCATGTGTATCGGAGGTCTTTTTCTCTTAGTTTGTCCAGTAGTGGTCAAAGAGCTCTGCGGTTCTTTAAAGTGATCTATGAGAGATCATGAAAGAGCATAATGGTCTCGCCATTAAATACGATCTGATCATTTCTGCGTGCTTTGCGCATAATGTTCTCTTTTGGGAGAAGTTTTGCAGGCAGCATATGATGTCGCGTGGAGGCATGTTGTCAGGACCTCTAGCTCTGAGTGCTCTATGTGCTCTCACAAATTCTATGTCCGTCTCTTCCAGTCTCTCTAACAAGCTGTTGAAGACCCTCTGTAAAGCTGGAGTGATTTGGTCAGCTTCCACGGTCTCTGGGATTCCCTTGACCCTAATATTATTTCTCCACCCTCTGTTATCTAGGTCCTCAAGGTGTTTGTTAATCTCAATGAGATGTTGGGACTGTGTGTAGGTAACTCATTCTAAGCAGTGTATCGCCTTGTCCCTGCCTTTGCCTGCAGTTTCTACAGTGGCCATCTTGTCTGTGAGGACCAGCATGCTGGATTTTAGGTCCGTTATTGCTTCTGAAAAGGTGGCTTTGATGTCGGCTGCAAAGCCTGACATTCCGGCATATGTTAGAGGGAGATCTGGGTGAGGAGTGCTCCTACCGTTTTCTTCAGCTGCGGATTGAGAGTCCTCGCTATAATCCTCCTCCATATGCGGCATCGCCATCTTGGATCCCAGCAGGCCTTCCCATGCTGCTGGAGGATTTCGGAATAAATCCTCAATATTCCTCCCCTTGTAAGCTGCCGTTGAGCGGCGGGATCTCGTGCGGGGTGTCCCAATGTTCCTGATGTTCCTTCTGCTCATTATCGGGTGCCTTGGGGGATAGAAGACGGGCTTAGGCTGTTAGAATGCCGGAGCTCTTGTATCAAGCATCCATCTCTGTTGCGTGCCAAGCCACGCCCCGGGGAGATGTTCTTTAGAGCGTTTGGAGCTTTGCTTCAGCCAGGTAGGTTGCAGTGGGCTCGCTGCGATGGTCTCTTCGTAGATGAGGGGGTGCTCCGACCCATCTTGGAAGGTGATGGATCTTGTGTAATCAGGCCTAATTGTAGCAGAAGACATTCTCCCTCTGCGCACGTTGAGAAGCCTTAACTTTTATTTCTGTAGGAGAAGTTCAGTCACAGGGGAAATGACCAGTGATATGTGATTTCCTTCTCAATCAGCAGTTGGAGCAATGGTTTGAGAAAGCGTCTTTTCTGTACCGTGTATGGTGATAAATCTGCAAAAATCTGGATCCTGTGACCAAGCAATTTGAGATTATCTGAACCTCTAGACCCTCATCACCTCCTCCTTAACGGAGTAGAAGTGGGGTTTCACAATTATATCTCTTGGGAGACCATCCGAGCGGGGGGGTTGCAGGGCTCTGTGGGCTCTGTCTAGCGCCAGACGGTGCCCTGCGATATCAGGAATAAGGCCTTTCAGCAGTGTTTTCACAGAAGCATGTACATCTTTTTCAGATTCGGGGAGCCCACAAATTCAGAAATTATAACTTCTCGATCTATTTTCAAGGTCATCGATTTTTGCAAAAGAAGTTTCAAGTTGATCCTGCATTTCTTGTATTCTGGCTGAGTTTTGAATAATACGTGATAATGCTTGATCAGCCTTCTTTTCAATTGTGTCCATCCTCTGTCCAAGTTGCTGCAGGTCAACATGGATGGAGGAGGTTATTTGGGATGTATTCAGAGCCAAGCTTTTGGAGAGTAGTTGGAAGAAAGCTTCCATCATGGATGGGAAATCTGTGGGCACAGGGGTGACAGTGTTTGCTTTGTTCACTGACAGCAATAGGCCTGTATGGGGGTCCATCATAGGGGTGGTGGGGAGGCCGGAACCCAGTCTGTCCAGCAGGGACTCAGTGGATGAGGGAGAAGTGGCCAGGGGCATGGGCGGAAAGTCAGTACCTGGGGAAGGTGGCGTTTGTTAGTCCTGATCCGCCATGGATTCCTCTGCTTCCCCTATGCTGTATGAGCCTCGTGGAGCCACCACCATCTTAGCGTAGCTGACCGGGACAGCCGCCGCAGTCATCTGGCTCAAGAGGCTTCTCCTAGCTTGCACCTTTATCCTGTGCAGGTCTCCCCCACTCGTGTGTCCAGGTTTAGTGCTCGGGTGTCTGCTCTGATGGCTCTGGTGCGTGTTATGGGCCGTGGTGGAGCGGAGCTCTAGTAGCCAGCGGCCATCTTAAAAGCTGCTGCGCATGTGCCCTGAGAATAGAGTTTTTTTGGATACATTCTGGTGTCTCTTCCACAGACTTTGGTTAGAAGTAACAGGGGCAGAAAAATTGGTCTTTGGGTGTCGGTGGTGCCTTCAAACACTAACACTATTGATGTACTTTTGATGAAAGCAAGAATTGGCCTTGCTACCAAAAATTAAAATAATATGCACCTGTCAAACATGTGCAGAAAAATTGGCCTTTGGGTGACGTTGGTGCTTTCACACCATAACCCTATAGAGGTGCTCTTGATGAAAGCAAGAATTGGCCTTGCTGTCAAAAATTGCAATGATATGCACTTGTCAAACAGGTGCAGAAAAATTAGTGCTTGGGTGTCGGTGGCGCCTTCACACCGTAACACTATTTATGTACTTTTGATGAAAGCAAGAATTGGCCTTGCTGTCAAAAATTAAAATGATATGCACCTGTCAAACAGGTGTGGAAAAATTTACATTTGGGTGTCATTGGCGCCTTCACACCATAACCCTATAGAGGTGCTCTTGATGAAAGCAAGAATTGGCCTTGCTGTCAAAAATTGCAATGATATGCACTTGTCAAACAGGTGTGGAAAAATTGGTCTTTCTTTCTTTGTTAATGAAACCTACACCAAAAAAATTCTTCCAGATGAAATCAACATGCACAACACTAGGCAGCCTAGAAGTCCTGCAGAGATTCCACATCCCAAAAACACAAATTCAGCAACATTGGCATCAGGGGCTTCATAGCTGCTGGTAATCTAGGACTGATTAAATTTGATAAATGTTATGTGGTCCACCGAGTCTGTGGACATACGTGCTCTATTATCAGTAACAAAACCTCCAACAGCACTGAATGCCCATTCGGAAAGCACGCTGGATGCAGGGCAGCCCAGCAGCTCAATTGCATACTTGGCAAGTTCTGGCCAGTGGTCTATTCTCATGACCCAGTAAGCCAGTGGATCGTCTACTGGAAAGCTCTCCATCTTTGTTTTTATCCCTAGATAATTGTCCACTGTGTGACGCAGATGCTGTCGATGGAATGTGGAAGCTGACAGCCCTGGTCAGCGAGGACTAAAAAAAATAGAGAAAGGCATCGTTTAGGCGGCCACCTTCTCCACTACTCCTCTCTTGACCAACAGAAGCTTCAAAGCAATGTTTTCCACGACATTGTAACCTACTAAAGTCCAGAAAACCATGAGATAAATTCATCTTTAAGGTGTCCTCAAGAGATTTCATCTTCTGCACTCTCTGTGGGGATGGGATGAGTTCTGAGACTTATCCCTTGTAACGGTGGTCAAGCAGGGTTGCCAACCAATAGTGATCCTTTTCCTTTATGCCATGTATTCTCGGGTCCTTTCACAGGCCTTGAAGCATGAAGGAGCCCATGCACCGCAAATTTGCAGAGGCATGAGAAGCAGACTTTTCAGGATGATGGAGGATTATAGTATTTGGAACTGCCTCCTCACAGCCATATACTATTCCCAAGTTGTAGTACTCCCAAGTTCTGCAGATGGAAAATCATCTCTTACTGTTTGACATATGTCTTCCTCTGCTTCAATGCCTCCAAAACTGCCAGAATCCTCCTCCCTCTCTTATTGTGTGTTCTGTGGCATAGGAACAATTTTATCTGCATAAAGTGGGCCTTGAGAGAAAAGGAAGTCCTCCTCCTTTCTCCCTCTGCATTGCCTCAAGTGCCCTGTCCATAATGCCACACAGTCTGCTCCAGCAGGAACACAACAGGGATTGTGTCACTGATGTGAGCATTGTCACGGCTCACCATTCTTGTGGCCTCCTCAAATGGTGACAGTACAGTGCATGCATCCTTTATGAGTAGCCATTGGCGTGGGGAAAAAAAGCCGGGCCGGGCTGAGCCTGTCGTTGGGCCATACTCAGACAGGTATTCGTTGATGGCCCTCTGCTGCATGTGCAGCCATTGTAGCATTGCCAAAGTCAAGTTCCACCTGGTGGGCATGTCACAAATCAGGCAGTTTATGGGCAGGTGGAATTCCCACTGAATTTCAGCCAACCAAGCACTGGCTGTGTATGACTGCCTGAAATGGCTACAGACTCTTCTGGCCTGCTTTAGCAGATCTTCCAACCCTGGGTACCTATTTAGGAAACACTGCACAACCAAATTGAGGACATGTGCCAAGCATGGCACATGTGTCAACTTTCCCTGTCTAAGAGCAGACAGGAGATTTGTGCCATTATCACACACACCACCATTCCTGGATCCAGCTGGTGTGGCAAGAATCTCTGCTCCGGTGTAGTTTCTGTCCCCTGGACACACCAGCTGTAGCACTGCATGGCACATTTTAGCCTGACACATTGAATAGGCCCTTGAACGCTTAGGGGTACTTGTGGTTCATAGGCCAATTCAGCAGAGGAGGGCATGGAGGAGGAGGGGGTAGAGAAAAAAATCTGGCATCACCACCACTAGCTGTATGGAGACGTGGGGGCACAACAAGCTGCAGCACTGAGCCCTGACCTGCATCCTTCCGAGTTGCAAGCAGAGTTACCCAGTGTGCTGTGAACAAAATATATTGTCCTTGACCATGCTTTCTGGACCATGTGTCAGTAGTAACGTGGACTTTGTGGCTGACTGCCTTGGCCAATGATGCCACAAAATTGCCTTTCACGTGATGGTTCAGAGCTGGAATGGCCTTACATGAAAAGAAATAGTGACTGGGAACCTGCCATTGTGGTACAGCACATTCTGCAAATTCACGGAAGGGGCAGAGTCCACCAGATAGAAAGGCAGAAGTTGTAGAGCCAGCAGCTCTGACAAGCTTGCATTTAGGCACCAGGCATGTGGGTGGCAGTGACTGTATTTTTTTTCACTGCAGCAGATGGGGCAGAGAATCTTGCCGGCTATAGTCTACAGCTGGGGGTGTGCTGCTGGCAGATGTGTTGCAAGGACCTGGGACACCCTGTGCTATACCATCATCTTTGTCAGTGGAGGTTGCTCAGAGGTCATGAGGTATAGCGGGGGCAGACTGAGGTTAGTAAGAAGGAGGAACAGATTCGCAGCCCTTTTGTGTGGTTTTCAGGTGCTCTTGCCAACAGGCTGAGTGGTGGGAGGTTAAATGCCTTGTCAAGCTTGTGGTGCCCAAATGGCTGGTGTTTTTGCCACGCTTGATGTGCTTGAGACAAAGTTTGCAAATTGCAACAGTGTGATCAGCTGCACATGTGCTAAAAAAGACCCAGACAGCTGAACTGTGGGAAGTGGGACGGGAGATAACAGCTCCACAATGTGATGAAATAGAGTGGCTGCTCTCTACTCTTCCATGATGGCTGCCTCATTGGGATTGTGCCTCTCCTTCACTTTCTTGCTCTGTTCTCTCTGGCACCCAAGTCACGTCAGTGACCTCATCATCATCTCCTCCATTCGCATTACCACTGGAGACAACTTGGCAATACACTGTGGCTGGAGGAACATGACTGCCAATTTTGTACCACTGTTCTCCCCTCTCTGTAGGCTCGTGTTTCTCCCTTCCTCAACCTCAACCTCAGAACCAACATCTGATTTTAAGTAATGGCTGTGCATCATCAAGGGGCAAGTGGCTGGGTTCAAATAACTCAGCTGACTCCTCCATGCCTGATGCTGGGGCTATGGCAGGAATAGCTGTGGACAAGGAGGCAGGTTTAGCCACTCTGGCAGCTGCAGTGGACTGGGCACCAGTCTCTGCTTGGGTGATGGAGGATGAGGAGGATGAGGATGGTTTAGTAAGCCAGTCCACCCCCTCCTCTGCATGCTGTGGCTGGATAGCACAGGCAACATCACCAAACAGAGGAAATGATGCCCTGCCTGAGGACTGACCACGACCACCTTTGCCTGTAGACACATACGCTACTGGCCCCCTCACAGTGCCATGGGAATGTCTGCTTATACTTGTTGTCCTCCCAGATATGATGGGGGTGCTTATTAACACAATGTAATAAAGATGTGTAAATGTGTAGGTGGTTGCACTTTAATAGAAAGTGGTGGTTGGTGCACTTTAACTTGAGTACTCACTACTACACAGACACACTCCACTGATACATTATTATACTGCAGTAAAACTGTGTTGATGCACTGCAATATACTGTGTCAAACATGCAGTAATGTACAGAAATGTACTGTATTAAATGTAAGGTACTGCACTGCAATATACGGTGTTAAACTTGCAGTAACGCACTGAACTGTACTGCGATAAACAGTAGATAACGCTCTGAAATGTATGGCATTGAACTTGCAGTAACGCACTGAAATGTATGGCGTTAAACTTGCAGTAACGCACTGAACTGTACTTTGTTAAATGGAAGATAATGCACTACAATATACAGCATTAAACTTGCAGTAACGCACTGAACTGTATTGTGTTAAATGGTAGAAAACGCTCTAAAACAGTGGTCATCTACCTTGTCCTCAGGGCCCACTAACAGGCCAGGTTTTATGTATTACCTTGGGGAGATGCAGACTAGAATACTACAATCACTGAGCAGCAAATTATATCACCTGTGATGTATTTCAGTTATCTTGCAAACCTGGCTTGTTAGTGGGCCCTGAGGACCGGGTTGATGACCACTGCTCTTAAATATACAGCATTAAACTTGCAGTAACGCACTGAAATATACTGCTTTAAGCATGCAGTAACACACAGAAATGTACTGCATTAAATGGCATGTAACGCACTAAAATATACGTTGTTAAATTTGCAGTAGCACACTGAACTGTACTGTGTTAAACAGAAGATAACGCACTAAATTATACAGCGTTAAACAGAAGATAATGCACTAAAATACACAGCGTTAAACTTGCAATAAAGCGCTGAACTGTACTGCATTAAACGGAAGATAACACACTGAAATATATGGCGTTAAAGCCACAGTAACACACTAAAATATACTGCCTTAAGCGTGTAGTAATGCACAGAAATGTACTGCATTAAACGGCACATAACGCACTAAAACTTACAATGTTAAACTTGCAGTAACGCACTGAACTATACTGCTTTAAGTAGAAGATAATGCACTGAAATATACAGTGTTAAACTTGCAATAACTCACCGAACTGTATGGCATTAAACTTGCAGTAATGCACAGAAATATACTCCGTTAAGCATGCAGTAATGCACAGAAATGTACTGCGTTAAACGGCGCGCAATGCACTGAAATATTTGGCTTTAAACTTGCAGTAACGCACTGAAATAAACTGCGTTAAATGGCACGTAATGCACTGGAGTATATAGCGTAAAACTTGCAGTAACACAATGAAATATACTGTGTTAAACAGTCACTACACTCACACTGACTGAACTATCCCTACATTCACACTAATGTAAAGATAAATGGTGGTCGCACTACACTCACACTGACTGACCTATCCCTACATTTACACTAATGTAAAGATGAATGGTCGCACTACACTCACACTGACTGACCTATCCCTACATTCACACTAATGAAAAGATGATTGGTCGCACTACACACACACTGAACTATCCCTAGATTCGCACTAAACTGATATTCTGCACTGACAATAGATTCAGAATAACACACTATAGCACACTAACTGTCTAATAGCACTGAACAGAGCCCTGTTCTAACTCTCTCCACACCGATATCACACTGAAAATAGCCGCTATTGAAATAATACTTTTATAGTGTGGGGCAAGACTAACAGCAATGAGCCATGATTGGATATCATCATGACAGTGTCCAGTTATGGCTCCAACAGTGATCTGTGCCCTGATTGGGCAAAGCTTTCATTGCTTCAGCCAATCAGGACTTTTAATGCATGGCGGCACAGTGCATTGTGATCGTTTGGCGGGCCGAACAAACGGTTGAACTTGAATAATTTGGTTGTTCAGCAAATGTTGCGAACAGCCAAAGTTTGTCCCGAACTCATGCTCGGGTCAAACCGTTCGCCCATCCCTAGTGGCAACCTCTCTCCCTAAAGAACCACAAATATCACACGATTTATTTTAGAATTCCAATGCCACGTACACACGATTGGACTTTCCGCCAACAAAACCGCAGATTTTTGTTCAAAGGTTGTTGGCTCAAACTTGTCTTGCATACACACAGTCACACAAATGTTGGCCAACAATTCTGAACATGGGAACGCGGTGACTTATGATGAGTCGATAAAAAGGAAGTTCAGTAGCCAGTGCACCACCCTTTGGGCTCCTTCTGCTAATATTTTGTTTATCTCATGTTAGTAGAATTTTGGTGAGAGACGATTCGCGCTTTTCAGCCTCTTGCTTTTCAGTTTGTTTCTGCTTTTCAGCTTGTGCTTGTCGGTTTGTATCTGTTCTTCAGTGCGTGTTGTCAGTTCATTCCTGTCTTTCAGTGCATCCTATTTAAAATTCACTTCTGATTTTCAGTGCGTTCTTTTCCGCTCGTTTCTGATTTTCAGCTCATTTTTCTCAGGTCCTTTCTGATTTTCAGTGCATTCTGTCAGTTCGTTCTGAGCAGCTGTTCGTTTTCTAGCCATGTTGCAGTTGCATTCTCATCAGAGAGATCGTGCCGTCATTGGGCTTGGTGTTGGAGTTCTTGTTTTGACCCAGGTTCAGTCCATGAACAGGGGAAGGAGGAGTTCTTGTGTCTAGAATTGGTTACTTAATCGTGACCAATTCTCTCATATGCCTTTGTTGCAGGAGCTCCAGGAGAATAATCCTGATGATGTCAGGAATGACATCTCCGGATGACAGACCCGTCTTTCACCGTCTGTTGGCTTTGCTGTCCCCCTATATTACCACGCAGGACACCTGTATGCGGCAAGTCATCACTCCCCAACAAAGGCTTGTCGCCACCCTGCGGTACTTGGCGATGGGGAGAAATCTCCAGGATATAAAGTTCACGACTGGGATGTCTCCCTGGGCTCTGGGAATCATTATTCCAGAGACCTGTTCTGCCATCATTCAGGTCCTGCAGAAGGACTATATTAAGGTAAGTTTTCTCCTTTAACATCACATTCTATGTATTTAATGTTTGCTATCCTGTTTTCCCCAAAATAAGACCTAGCGTGATTGTTGGTGATGGCTGCAATATAAGCCCTACCCCCAAATAGGCCCTACCCTGTTTCCCCAAAAATAATCCCTACCCTGAAAATAAGACCTACAAGGACTTTAACTAGGGCTTATTTGGGGGGTAGGGCTTATATTGCAGCCATCACCGACAATCACACTAGGTCTTATTTTCGGGGAAACAGGGTAAAGTTTTTTATTTTTTTCATCATTCCATAATTACCATGATTGTAATATGCTGTGAATGTCCTCTTTGTCCTCATGCATGCTGTAAGCTTCTAATTCTCCTTTTTTTGTCCTTCATGCATATTTACATTCACTCACCTCCCCAGCATGCTATCCTGGGCCCATACACACCTAGCCTAGTCACTTAATGTATTTTGTCAGCTCCATTGTAGTGCTTACTCTAAACAGCCCCTAAAATGTGTCTAAATGTTAATGTTGTCATTAAATTCAGGCATAGTGTAAGAGGCTTTTTTTTGGGCCCAAAACTCATTTTGAACCCTCCCTCTACCCAACCGCTAAGTCAACCGATACTAATACTCTGCTGACTTTGCCCAACCCATACACGCTATACCTACCTCTTTTTTTATGGTCAGATTTATGGATGAATTCACCAAAGCATGTAGTGCAAGTGCCTGCCTGAATACTTTCAATTGGCACTGTTTAAAGTTTTGCTCTCCTATTATCTTGATAGGTAATTGCAGAATGTAAAAATGTGCTTCAATTTGGACAGTGTGTATTCATATTTTTGGATTATGACACTTACCTGTCCAGTGGGCTGCCAATAGTGTAAGTAAGGAGGGGCTGGCCAAAGTAACACACATTATTTATGCATTCAGCTCTCAATGAAGTGGAGAGGGTTACCTGTCCAAAACTTCTACCCCCAACATAATTTTTTTACAATGGGCCATCAGAGGGAGTGAGGAATCTGATAAGTGGACCTTATACTTTTGTCTTTAAATACTCATTACAATAAATGTTATACTTATGTTGGCCAAGAATCTTTGTGTCTAATCGGCTTGCAATGTTATGTGCAAAAGTACTATTTTTTTTTCTTGTTTGACTCCACAGTTTCCTTCCATCCCACAGGAATGGCAGACTGTGGCTTCCCAATTCAACTAGCAGTGGGACTTTCCCAACTGCGGTGGTGCGATAGATGGGAAGCACGTCTGGATTGTCCCACCCCCCAACTCGGGGTCATACTACTTTAATTACAAGGGGTACAGTAGTATTGTGAAGTTGGCGGTGGTGATGGCAAATTATGAGTTCTTATATCTGGAAGTGGAGAAGAATGGCCGTACGTCAGATGATGGAGTCATTTTACAGGAGTCTCCAGAATGGCAGCTTGGGGTTGCCACCTGCACTGTAATTAAAAACCCTCTGCTCCGGGGTCAGGGGTCTCATGTGGAATGGCCTCATCAAATGCTCCCCCAGCGCAAAGGCCATATCGGCCACAAAAAACAAATGGGAGGCCTGCCACGGGCCTCCCGTTTGATTTTTGTGGCAGATGAGGCCTTTGCACTGGGGGAGCATTTGATGAGGCCATTCCCCATGAGAACCTTGACCCCAGAGCAGAGGGTTTTTAATTACGGCTGTGCCAGAAGAGTGGTTTAAAATGCCTTTGGCAAAAAGGCCAGCCGGGTTCCGGCTTTTCCAAACGACCATCAATATGGCCGAATACAAACTCAACCATATCATTCTGAACTGCTGCATTCTTCATAACTTCCTACGGAACTATCTGGCCTCAGTCGCCACTGAGGCTGACCCACTGGCACAAACAATGACGGCGCTTGAAACTGGCCATCCTGGCTTGCCCCCCAAAGTGCCCGCGAAGTGTGGAAAAGCAATGTGGAGTACTTGGTGGGTAGGGGGCAATTTATTTACCCGAGAATCTGGAAGCTCTTTAAAATTTTTTTGGGGGAAAAACTAAACTCATATTTCATTTGATTACTGCTTGTGTTTCTTATCTGTCTCCTAGGTTCTCCAATGGCCTATTATTTTTGGCCATTTTCTTTGAAAGTGAAAACGTAACTTATTTGATATATGAGGTTACAATCTCTTCTTCAGCTATTATGTTATGTTGTGCTGTGGGACATACAATGTTTTTTGTTGTTAATGTATGTAATGCATTAATGATAAAAAATCATCCTTTTAAACTCCATGAATGAATTGCTTGTAATCCCTAAAATGGCCTGATTTAGGCAAATTTTACAGCACAGTGGGGGTTATTTACTAAAAGCAAATCCACTTTGCACTACAAGTGCACTTGAAAGTGTACTTACAGTGCACTTGCTTGTAGTGCAAAGTGAATTTGCCTTTAGTAAATACCCCCCATTGTCACTGTAACTACACCAACTTACTAAAAAAACTGGTATTGAGCATTGAAAGAAGATGCCATACTATGTTGAGTATAAAACATTTTACTCCAAGCACATTCACATGTGCGTTATAAAAGGGTTTTTTAACAAACCAACATCTTTGGTGTATAACATGTATGTTCGTCAGTATATAGCCTTTTTTTGGCTAAACAGGCATGTTTAAAACATACGCATCCCTAACTCAGGAACTTACAAAATTCAACTTTGATAAAGTGAAAGCCATATTAGACATTAGTATGTCAAAACTGTGTTGATTTTGCCTTCATCAGATGGGGTGATCTCACCCCTGTAAAAGCCAAATTTTGAAGAGGCACACACATTGGTACTCAAAATTTACATTTCCCTCATGATCCCATGCCTAAAATGTGTGTCTTTTCCTTACATCTATTTTGATAAAGCCACAAAACACACAGTGTGTCAACATGTGCTATCTGCCATCATGGGATATCAACGTATGTGTTTTGTGGGTGCAACTCCTTCCTCGAAACTAAGTAGGTGAGAGGAAGGGGTTGCACCCCCAAAACACGTCCATTGATCCCCCATTATGGGAGCTAGCACATGTTGACACACTGGGCCCTATTTCAGAAAGGACAATCCACTTTGCCCAACAAGTGCACTTTCAAGTGCACTTGCATTGCACTTGTAGTGCAAAGTGATTTTGATTTTCTGAAATAAGCCACAGTGTGTCAACATGTGCTAGCTCCCATCATGGGGGATCAATGAATGTGTTTCAGGGGTGCAACCCCTTCCTCTCACCTACTTTAGTTTCAAGGAAGGGGTTGTACCCACAAAACTCGTAGATTGATATCCCATGATGGCAGATAGCACATGTTGACTCACTGTGTGCATCTTCAAAATTTGGGTTTGCAATTACTTCAAAACTTTTAAAAAACATACAATAACAACAAAATTTACATTTTTGGGGGGGGGTTAGATTTTGCCTAAAACATCAATGATGTTGCTCAGTCTTTTTTGAATATCATTGATATTTTGCTTCAGCTTTTCTAAATCCCAGTTGCACACCATGATCTTACTGATGAGGACTTGTGCACTTGCACTGCTGAAGTGAGTTTCTTCTTCCACAACATCCACATCACCTAAAAATAAAAAAAAACACCATGTATTATAAATATGCAGGCATCCATCTATTACCTGAAGCTGTGGTCTCAGGCACTGACCTGTTGTGGAAACCATTTCAACCACTTCCTGAACCTCTGCATCCACATCCTCAGATTCTGCATACACACCATCAGGTTCTGCATCCACATCCTCAGGTTCTGCATCCACATCCTTAGGTTGTGTGCTGAGTTCCCCTTCTTCAAGAAGTGTGGGGTTCCTGGTGTTCTCAGATGTCCCAATTCTTTTCTCCCCTATGTGAATACAAAAAAGGTATACTTAGCAGACAGATACTTGAGGCGAGAAATAGTAATATGAAACATTGCTTGGAAGTGTTGTCCAATTGTCTGTTTTGGCAGAGTTCCAAGCTGAAGACATGATTTTTTTCCCTTTCAAAAGCTGGAATACTTACCTGTTTTGTTCAAGTTTCACACATGGAGATACCCCTAGTACCCAGTGGAGCACCTGCGTGGGACACCATAAAAAGGTTGTTCTGGTGTCCCACACTAGTGCTCCTGCATCCAGATGTGTAAACAGCTGCTGAGTGTCCTCTCCTTACACTGAATCAAGTTGACACATCATTATAGTTTCAAACACATCTAGACAACAGTGTAATAAACGTATTTTAATACAAATAGGCATGAACAAATGTAGTTAACCTGCATCTGCCAAAAACATTGTATTAGTGGTCGAACAAACAATATTTAATATGAACAATTACTGTGCCCACGAACCTCAAACTTGGCTTTTTAAAATGTACAACAGTAAAAAAAGCACATGGATCGAGACGAAAGTAATAATAATAATAGGAACACATGACAAATACTTACTTTTTGGAAGTAATTTCCTGATCCTTCTATACTGATCCTGCTCCCTCAATTTCAGGTCTGACTAGCGTTTCCTCAATTGCTCCTTGGATCGTCGTACCCCAAAAGTCCTGTGCAGACTTCTCACAACTTTAGCCATGATCTTGGCCTTTCTCACATTAGGGTTTCTGTAAGGTCCATGCTTCCCATCATAGTCTGTCCTCTTCAAGATGTCCACCATCTCCACCATCTCTTCAAAGGACATATTTGAGGCCTTATATCTCCTCCTGGATCTGGAACTGCCTTGCTCCGGGCTTTCCTCGTTGTTGCTGATAATAACAGCACACACCTGCTGTGTCTCCGCCATGTGCTCTCCCACTGCCCAGAAAGAGAAGAGGCGGGGGATACATTAGAAAGAAGGACGGGGCAGAGTTTCACGCATGCGCAGTGTATATAAAGCATAACACGCGGGCATCGTACATACGATCTGTGAGTGGAGGACAGTGGATCATAAGCGCATATCATGCAAACAAAAGTACAATTGTAACTTGGGGCTTCAGTGGTTAGTGGCTTATACTGCTTATAGATTGAGGCTTATATTGGGACAAGATTAGGAGAGTTTAGCCTGACATTAGGGTTTGTCTTGTGTTGTGTCTTGCAGCTAAAATGGTGGATAAATTCACAGACCTGGACTTCCTGCCCAAATTCCTAGACATGTACAGGGAGCTGCCATGTCTCTGGCAAGTCCAAATCAGGGACTACTCCAACAAGCAAAAGAGGAAGGCAGCGCTGGATAAACTTTTGGAATTGGTGAAGCCAGTGTATCCCACGGCAGGCATCAACTATTTGAAGGCCAAAATTGGTAGCCTGAGGAGCACATATAATAGGGAGCGCAAGAAGGTCCAGGATTCCCTGAGAGCAGCAGCAGATGACGTATATGTACCCAGGCTGTGGTACTACGACAGACTGCATTTTTTGACAGACCAGACGGAACCCAGGCCATCACTATCTACACTTCCTTAAACACTTCCTTCCACATCAGCTGAGGCTCCTGAAGTCCAACCTGGGCCTTCCACCCTGGAAGATGCGGAGGAGCCCAGCTTGACCCAGGTATGGCATTGTTGAACATATTTCTTGTCAAAAACTGAATGCTGCTAACTAGATGCTATTATTGATCACTAATTTCTTATTTAACAAAGTGGTTTACATATCAATAGACAGTAGTATCCAAAAATGATTGGGACAAGAATGAAAAATGCTGGGATCAGAAGGATAGTCTTTTCTATTTGGTAACATTAAATTTGCAACAGTCATGAGCTCAAAATTGTGTGTGATTGATGATCAAAAAACTAAAACTATGTACCATTTTCATACACAGGAAAGTCTCAGTCAGGAGGTGGCTGTGGCAAGCAGCCTGATGGAATCCCAGGTTCCTCCCCTCCTCCCTCCAACCAAAAGGACCAGGAAACTGGAGGAGTCCGCAGCTGTTTTCCTTTGCCAGGCTACTGCGGCACTTACCACGACCCCTGGTGGCCACGAAGCATTTGGCTGTGTGACAGCAAGCAAACTGGGACACATGGAGGAGGGCCAATGCACGATCTGTGAGGAAATCATTTTGAAGGCCCTAAACAAGTGGACGAGGGGCGAACTAACAACTCAACTCTACCTGTGTGAGTTAGACCATACTCCTCCACCACCTCCAGCACCTCCAGCACCACCACCAAAACCACAGCCACCCAACCCACCACAGCAGCATGGAAGGAAGCGTTGAAGGAAGTGTTGAGAGTGATGGCCTGGGTTTGGTGTGGTCTGGCAAAAAACGCAGGCTGTTGTAAGACCACAGCCTCGGGACATATATGTCATCTGCTGCTGCTCCCGATTTTTTTGACAAATACTTGGTTATGTGTTTTAATTCAAAAAGGACAGTTTGTTTGTGAGTAGGCAGGTACATTTCAAAAATACAATGTCAAATTAACAAGGAACACCAACATAGTTGTATCTCTGAGGTTAAAAAAATATGGAGATCACTAGGAAAAAAAAAAAAAAAATATTATGGAGATCACGAGAAAAAACAAACAAAAAAAATTTATAGAGATCACTAGAGAAAAAATAAATTATTATGGAGATCACAATAAAAAAACTAACAAAAAAAATATGGAGATCACTAGAAAAAAAAAAAAATATTATTCTGGAGATCACGGGATAAAAAAAAATTATTCTAGAGATCACGAGAAAAAAAAAACAACAAAAACAAATATTATTCAGGAGATCACGAGAAATAATAAAAAATAAGATTCTGAGAACTCTGTGAATATCAGCAGCAAAGCAACCTCATTATTATAGCATTATAAAGAAGAAGAGAATGTGCTGCATTGAGAGATTTCATCATTTGCAGCGTGATGAATGTGATATCTCCATTATGAACTCTAGTTTTACAAGATTGATCGCTTCCGGCTTGTACTGATCCTGAGCATGCATGAACTTTTGTGCGCGGACTTGTGTACACATGATCGGACTTTCCACCAACAAAGTTTTGTTGGCGGAAAATTTGAGAACCTGCTAGCAAACATTTGTTGGTGGAAAGTCCTGTTCGAAGGTCGGACACAAGGTCGGACTTTACGACAACAAGCTCACATCCAACATTTCCCATCGGAAAATCCGACCGTGCGTAAGCTGCATTAGAGAGATGTATCTATCCAAACCTTGGCTTGGCAATTCTACACCTAACCCACTTCAAAGTCCAATGGTATTTCCCTATTGTATGATATATTACAAAAAAAGTTGAAATTTGTCAAAACACCTTTTTTTTAATGTGAGGCTGATCTTGCCTGCTCTTATACTAACAAACAATGGCTGCAAGCCTTTGAATCAGTATATAAAGCTTCAGTTGTGTAAACCATTGGGAATTGATGCAGAAAATAACTTTGAGGTGGTATTTAACTCCGTTCTGTTTAGCCAAATTCTCTGCTTCTCATTCTTCTCTTTCTTGGAGAGATTGTGGAGGCATTGGTAATTTAATGCACATTCTATGTTTAGGTAAAGGTCTCTGCAGTTTCTAGCCAACAATTTTTCAAATCATTTCAGAAATTACTGGAAAGTTTTCATCACCAAAACCATTCCTAGCTACTTTGAATCTGGAAGTTGACAATTTTTCTTTAGCTTTTCACACACTGTGGCTACCCACATTCTTCTAGTGGTAAGACTTACTATTAACAGATGCTAGAAACAAACCATTGCAACAAATCTATCCCAAACTGTAAAGATGTTCAGATGGTTAAGTCCTATTATGTTTATGAAAAAAATGTTAGCTATGAGAAATGACACCGTATATTATAAGTAGGTACCCTGGGGGTATCTTATAATCTGCATATTAATGGAAAACTGCATATGGTAGGCCTTGTACTTTTACTTTGTTATTCAGATACTGTATTGCTTTGCACTGCACTTTCCTTCTTTTTTTTTTTTTTTCTCTTTTTATATGTTTAATCCTAAATAACACATGTATTGATAAAAAAAGGTAAGTATATTAAAAAAAAGCATAACATACAAAAGTTGGCTCACCTGTGGGAAGAGCAGAAGTCTCCAGCTTTAAACACTGAGTCTGTACATACTTAATAAAATTAAATCAAATTTAGTTTTTTTTTTTTTAATGTTTATTTAAGATTTTACAGAGAAACAACAAAGAAAATGAGAAAATACATTCTCAGAATACATTCAGTATAACAAGTGGATTGCTCAAGATCAAACGTACATGTAATATCCAAAATACATATATATGAGTATGTAAATTATCATCCAAATATATAATGGTTATATAAGAAAGTCAACTGAAGAGTAATTGTGCAGTATTTACAGTGGGGACGGAAAGTATTCAGACCCCCTTAAATTTTTCACTCTTTGTTATATTGTAGCCATTTGCTAAAATCATTTAAGTTAATTTTTTTCCTCATTAATGTACACACAGCACCCTATATTGACAGAAAAACACTGAATTGTTGAAATTTTTGCAGATTTATTAAAAAAGAAAAACTGAAATATCACATGGTCCTAAGTATTCAGACCCTTTGCTCAGTATTTAGTAGAAGCACCCTTTTGATCTAATACAGCCATGAGTCTTTTTGGGAAAGATGCAACAAGTTTTTCACACCTGGATTTGGGGATCCTCTGCCATTCCTCCTTGCAGATCCTCTCTAGTTCTGTCAGGTTGGATGGTAAACGTTGGTGGACAGCCAATTTTAGGTCTCTCCAGAGAGGCTCAATTGGGTTTAAGTCAGGGCTCTGGTGGGCCATTCAAGAACAGTCACGGAGTTGTTGTGAAGCCACTCCTTCGTTATTTTAGCTGTGTGCTTAGGGTCATTGTCTTGTTGGAAGGTAAACCTTCGGCCCAGTCTGAGGTCCTGAGCACTCTGGAGAAGGTTTTCGTCCAGGATATCCCTGTACTTGGCTGCATTCATTTTTCCATCGATTGCTACCAGTCGTCCTGTCCCTGCAGCTGAAAAACACCCCCACAGCATGATGCTGCCACCACCATGCTTCACTGTTGGAACTGTATTGGACAGGTGATGACCAGTGCCTGGTTTTCTCCACACATATTGCTTAGAATTAAGGCCAAAAAGTTCTATCTTGGTCTCATCAGTCCATAGAATCTTATTTCTCATCATCTTGGAGTCCTTCAGGTGTTTTTAGCAAACTCCATGCAGGCTTTCATGTGTCTTGCACTGAGGAGAGGCTTCCGTCGGGCCACTCTGCCATAAAGCCCTGACTGGTAGAGGGCTGCAGTGATGGTTGACTTTGTACATTTTTCTCCCATCTCCCAATTGCATCTCTGGAGCTAAGCCACAGTGATCTTTGGGTTCTTCTTTACCTCTCTCACCAAGGCTCTTCTCCCTTGATAGCTCAGTTTGGACGGACGGCCAGCTCTAGGAAGCATTCTGGTCATCCCGAACGTCTTCCATTTAAGGATTATGGACTCTTAGGAACCTTAAGTGCAGCAGAAATTTTTTTTGTAACCTTGGCCAGATCTGTGTCTTGCCACAATTCTGTCTCTGAGCTCTTCAGGCAGTTCCAGTTCTCTATAGGTCTGTATCTCTCCTCTTATCCATGGCTGAACATTAAAATTTGGTAAAACGTGTTTGTATATCTGCAGTGGAAAGTTTGTGCATTTATCTTTAGTATCTTGAGGTACCACAGCATGCAGGTTGTTCCACGCTAGTAGTGTGGCGTCTATGGATGGGAAAGGCTTATGCATTAACTTCAGATGTGTCAGACTTGACAATAGTAGGGCCGGCAGGCTTCTATTCCCGACTATACAGTTCTCAATCTGGACCCATAATTTATCAGAGTTGGTATCAAACCAATAGTTTGATCCAGTCAAGCAGCCAAATAGTAGTTTTTAATATTAGGGAAGTTTACTCCACCATTTAATTTATGCTTCATTAGTAAAGGAAATGAAATCTTATTCATCCTCTTTCCCCAAATGAAGCGCCTGAAAAGTTTTTCTACCTCTCTAAAGAAATGATCTGGTATAATGATTGGTATGGTTCTAAAATAATATATGATTTTAGGTAGCAGTGTCATTTTGAGAGCTGCAATCCTCCCAACCCAGGACATTTCAAATTTCGATATATATGTTGCAGATCCTGTTTAATTGTTTCTAACAGTTTAGGGAAATTTGCTTCATATGTGGAAGCTGTTGGGTATGATATGCCGCGTACACACGAGCGGACTTTACGGCAGACTTTGCCCGGCAGACTTTTTGACGGACTTTACGACAGACTTTCTGAATGAACGGACTTGCCTACGCACAATCAACCAAAGTCCGTCGAATTTGTACGTGATGACGTACGACTGGACTAAAATAAGAAAGTTAATAGCCAGTAGCCAATAGCTGCCCTAGCGTGGCTTTTTGTCCGTCGAACTAGCATACAGACGAGCGGACTTTTCGACCGGACTCGAGTCCGTCAGAAAGATTTGAAACATGTTTTAAATCTAAGTCCGTCCAACTTTTGAGAAAACAAAGTCCGCTGGAGCCCACACACAATCAAATTGTCTGAAGAAATCCCGTCCACCGGGCAAAGTCTGCCGTAAAGTCCGCTCGTGTGTACCTGGCAATAGAGTAACTCCTAAATATGCTAAATTGTGAGGTACCCATTGAAACGGGAAGGTTCCTTTTAAGATGCTCTTTCATTTTCTTTGTCAACCCTATTGCCAGAATAGATGACTTATTGGAGTTCAGTTTTTAGTAAGATGCCCCCCCAAATTCATTTAAAATCGATTGTACCTTCATCAGTGAAGAGGCCGGACTAGTTAACGTCAAAACAACATCATCGGCAAACAACCCAATTTTATGGGAGTAGCCTTCTATTTCAATACCTGTGATTGAGTCGCAAGATCTAATGGCCTCCGCCAGGGGTTCCATTATTAAGGTAAAAATCAATGGCAAGAGAGGACAGCCCTGACGTGTGCCATTAGTTATGCAAAACATGTCAGAAAGGACATTAGAGGTGAATACTCTTGCTGTGGGCTTTGTGTAAAGGGCCATAATTGCTGTGAGTATCGTGCCGCTCAGACCAAATTTCTGCAGAGTCGCATTCAAGAAACCCCAATGTACCCTGTCAAACGCTTTTTCAGCATCAAGCGTCAGTACCACAGTGGGGGCCCCTCCAGCCTCTGCCACCTGCAGGAGGTTATATAGTCTACGAGTGCCATCGGTCGCCTGTCGGCCTTTCACAAAGGCCACCTGGTCTGCTTTAACCAGTTGTGGTGTGATTATTGCTAAACGATTGGCGATAAGCTTTGCACACATTTTTAAGTCAGTATTGAGCAGTGAAATTGGCCTAAAGTTTTGAGGGCAATCCGGGCTCTTCCCTGGTTTAGGCAAGGCTATGACAGTGGCTTGGAGCATCTCTTTGGAAAAGAGGCATTTGAGGCAGCATAAGTGAAAAGTCTTTGTAAATATGGTGCAAGAGTTGATGCAAAGGCCTGGTAATATTCTGCTGAAAAGCCATCACTCCCTGGGGATTTAGATTTGGGGAGTGATTTAATTATGTCTAGAATTTCTTTGTCTAGAATTGGTGAGTTCAGAAATTCAAGGGCTTCAGTGGTAAGCTTGGGTAACGTTACTGAGTTCAAAAAGGAATTTATGGTGAAGTCGTTGTGGGGTGTTAGGGTCCAAAGCTAAATTGTATAAATCACTATAATACTTTTGAAAAGCACTGGCTATTTCGTTTGGGTGAAAAACTGTCTTTCCTGTGTGGGGGTCAGTCATAGAGGTTAGTCTAGAGTACTGTTGTTTTTTTCGAATGTAATTAGCCAAAAGTTTGCCTGCTTTGTTTCCGTGTGCATAATAATTAGCCTTAAAATGTTTAAGAGAGTTTGTATGCTCTTCCAATAGGGTCTGCCTAAGCTGTTTGTAATGTCTGTAATATAAGAGTGACTTTGTGATGGTAGGGGAGGGGTTTTGTTTATTCTGTAATTCTAGGGATTGTAGAGCGGACAAAAGAGTGGCAATTTTTTTTGCCTTCTGCCTCTTTTCCCTAGCTGCTGCCTGTATCAACAAGCCTCTGCCATAGGCTTTATGAGAGCACCATAAATATATTACATTGGTTTCAGCATTGTTATTAAGTTGAAAGTATTCATCAAGCAGTTTAGCTATTTTCCCTTTGTGGTGAGGGTTAGAAAGTAAAGACACGTTATTCCTCCATAGATATGTAGGATTGCAGGAGTGTTGTTCATCTATTGTGATTGTCACTGGTGCATGGTCCGACCAAGTTATAGTGTGGATTTTTACTTCCTGAGTCCTTTGTAGAGTAGTGAGATCAGACAAGATCATATCAATCCTTGAGTAGGAGTTATGAGGGGCTGAAAAGTACGTATAGTCACGTTCTGAAGCATTGGTGCATCTCCATGAATCATACAAGCCCAATTCAGTAAGGAGTGGCTTAATTTCATACCTGTGTGTGCTTTTAGAAGAAGAGCAGTCCATATATTTATCTACTACACAGTTAAAGTCCCTGCAAATGAGTAAAGAACCTTTAGTATGTTTTTTAATACGTCGGTGGAGGGACTTTAGGAATGAAGCTTGTCCAGTATTAGGTGCGTATAAATTAACTATGGTGTACTCCACATTGTTCAGGTCACAAACTAAGATGATGTACCTTCCTTTTGGGTCTGTAATGACCTCATGGGGATTGAAAGCAACAGACTTGTTTATTGCAATCATTGTTCCTATTTTCTTAGATGTGGCGCAGGCTTGAAAAATATGTGGGAAGGATTTATCGGAGCATTTTGGTTGTTTGCTTTGGGAAAAGTGGGTCTCCTGAACACATAATATGTCACCCTCAAGCTTTTTTGCTTCCTGCCACATCACCCCTTCTTTTAAATGGGCATAGACCGTTGACATTAAAAGATATCAATTTAATGGTCATAGTCAATCTGTGGGTGAGATTCTAGCTATAAAGCCATGCAACTGAAAATCATACTTAATTCACTAGTTTTACCTGAAGGTGGCAGTGAAGGATAGGATTTGAAGTAGTAATAGATGGGATCTTTGTATAGTTCTGCTTGATCGGCAAACACAGGCTGCATCCAGAGTGCAGGTTCATCATAACTTTGTGGTACATGTGAAAAAAAAGAAAATTGAGGGGAAAAAAACAAGAAAACATATATAACACAAAAAAAATGACATTATGTGCGAAAAATTTTCGCTACTGAGCATTGAGGGGGTCTGTGCTCCCTGAGATCCAGTAACCCATCCAGGTTAGGCTAATGTATAATGTGAGGAGTTACAAGTGCAGGTGAACTATTCCTCCATTATCACCCATGTTTGACTTTTTGCCATTCCTGCGATATTTTATGAGAATGTGACGGTGTGGGGTTTTCGTCTTCCTCCGGGAGAAGCTGCCACTTTCTGGCCAGCTTCAAATCGTTCTCTAAGTTGGTGATAGCATAGGATTTGCTTTCTCTTGTGACAATAATTTTAGTCGGAAAACCCCAAGTGTAAGGTATTTTGTGGTTTTGGAAAAGCTTTGTCAGTGTAACCAGGTTTCTGCGAGCTTGCATCGTATGTTGCGAGATATCAGAGTATACAGAGATGTCTGCATATGGATCAGGAAGTGGGGAGTTTTTCCTGGTATATCGCAGGAGATATTCCTTTACATGAAAAAAATGAATGCGTGCTATTACATCTCTAGGCACTTTTTCTGGTAGGTGCTTTGGTTTGGGCAAGCGATGTGCATGATCTACAATCACCTCCCTCTCCAGTGTTTCTGGTAGCAATGCTGATATAAATTGCTGTACATATTTCCTGAGGTCCACAGGCATAACAGATTCAGACACCCCTCTCAATCTCACATTGTTCCTTCTGGAACGGTCTTCTAAATCTGCCATTTTACTTTTAATCACCTGTATCTCATCTTCTGCTGCATTATAAGCATCTACAAGCTCATTGTGGGCTGTGGCAAACTCCCCCATCTTGTCTTCAGTATGTGAGACTCTATCCCCAATGGCAGTCACTTCAGCTTTCAGCTGAGTTGTGCATTCCATCAAGTCTCTGTGCAGCGAACCCCTCAAAGTCACTAGCATTTCTTTCATTAAAGTATCAGTCAGTGGCTGATCCAGGGTGGGGAAATCATGCATTTGTTCTAGGAACTCCTTAGTGCTATCCTGAGATATGTCATGTCCCCCTTGCTCACCTGGATATCTGTGCTCTTCTGACCGCTTCTGTGACACTTTCTGTGGGCTCTGCATGGGTGATGTTCCTGGGGAGGGTCTGTTGCTGTACCCTGGGGATGATGTCTGGTGCCTGCCATCTTTCTGAGATGCCAATCCGCCGCCACGGCCGCGCCTTGAGTTGTAGGCCTCGGAGCCATCTTGGGTTCCATGAGGTTCTTATCTGCAGAAATCAGTCAGCTTTTTTGGGTCCCGCTTGGGTTTTCTTTTAAACATCTCGGTGGCTGGTGATAGCTGGGCTCTTAGGGAGGTTGATTATCCTCACTGTGCCGTCTGGCGTCGCTTCTTTCAGCTGGATGGGACTGGATTCTCCTGGAGCTCTCTCCTTAAGCTGCCATCTCCTTGGCTGCTGGCCACGCCCCCAATCAGTATAATCAAACACAGCTGGACTGAAGGTGTATAACCATCTCAAGGATGATCAGAAGAAATGGACAGCACCTGAGTTAAATATATGAGTGTCACAGCAAAGGGTCTAAATACTTAGGACCATGTGATATTTCCATTTTTCTTTTTTAATAAATCTGCAAAAATGTCAACAATTCTGTGTTTTTCTGTCAATATGGGGTGCTGTGTGTACATTAATGAGGAGAAAAATGAACTTAAATGATTTTAGCAAATGGCTGCAATATAACAAAAGGTGAAAAATGTAAGGGGGTCTGAATACTTTCCGTCCCCACTGTATATTCAGTTCTTGTTGCAACTCGAGTAATGCTTGCTACCAGTTGGTAATCACATATGTAGATCTGTGCTATCAAACAGTGTTACTAGGTGCACAATGCTAATAAATGTGCATTACCCACAGTATATAAGATAGGGAAGTAGAAGGTGCTTCAGGGGTTTAGAGTCAGGAAAGGTAGTCCAGATTTATGCTTCTGGAGTCCATGAGCCAGGGTTCCCAATTATTGTAAAACTTTGCGGTGGAGAGCTTGGCTTTGGAGAAGAAGTATTCCCTTTTGAGTTGGCTGTTTAAGGTTGTGATTACATCTTGGAGAGATGGAGGTTGAGGAGATTTCCATTTTCTGGCTATCGCCAATCTTGCAGCAATAAGGATGTGCGTGGCCACGGTTTGAAATTGAATAGGCCATGTGGGAATTGCCAGGCCAAGCAGAAAATCCACTGAGGATAAGTCAGTTGTCATATGGGTGATTGAGCAAAGGAGAGTTCGCATTTGTGTCCAGAAATTTTGTAGAGTTGGGCACTCCCACCAAATGTGGAGTAGAGTACCTGGCAGACCGCAGTTTCTCCAGCACAAGTGAGAGGTGTTGGGGTAAATCTTAGAAAGTCTGGTAGGAGTATAATACCATTGTTGAAAGAGTTTTTGCAATGACTCCCAGTGTGTAGTACAGTGAGAGAGTCTCAAGGGAAGCGATAATGCTTTGTACCATTGGTTCAGTGAGCGGACTAAGGTAATGTGCGTTGACCAGAAAGTTATTTGTTTCTGGATGGAGTCATCGGATGATTGTGAAAGGAGATCATAGATGTGTGAGATACCTTGCAGTTGTTTATTGGGAGAATCGTAGAATTGTATCAGGGGGTGTAAGATGGTGTCTTGTGTAATCCAATGGGTTTTTTTAAGCAAAGATCTAATTCTGAGGTATACATAGAACGTACTTGTCGAAAGGCCATACTTGGTTTGGAGATTTGCAAAGGACAGTAAGCCATCTGAGTTGAAGAGGTTTCCTATAGTGTAGATAACAGCATATTTCCATGGTTGTAATTGTATATCCGGGGTGATGAGTGAAATGGTGTTAAGTGATAAATGTGACAGGATCGCTTGGGGTATGCCTTTCAACATTTGCGGGATTGCTGACCATACTCTCAAGGAGGCTGTAATTGTGTCTAATGCCCCGTACACACGGTCGGATTTTCCGATGGACATTGTCCGATCGGAGCATGTTGTCGGAAATTCCGACCGTGTGTGGGCTCCATTGGACATTTTCCATCGGATTTTCCGACACACAAAGTTGGAAAGCAGGAGATAAAATTTTCCGACAACAAAATCCGATCGCGTCAATTCCGATCGTGTGTGGCCTGTTCCGACGCACAAAGTGCCACGCATGCTCAGAAGAAATTCCAACACGGGACAGCTCGTTCTGGTAAACGTAGCGTTCGGAATGGATACAGCACTTTCGTCACGCTGCAATGTTCAAAATGGTTTAATACAGCGCACTCTCTTCTTCTTTATAATGTGACAAGAATTAAGTAGTTTTGATGCTCATATTCACACACACTTCTCACAAACTTATTTCGTCACTATTTATCGGGATTCCCTCAATATATTTTGATTTCTCACATCTGACAACAACATTTTTTTTTATTTTTGGACTTTAATGTAGATTCTTTTTTTGTGTTTCTCTTTTTTATTTTTTTTTTTTTTGGTGATTTTGATTTGTACTCCCGAAAATGTTTGTGTGTGTTTTTGGTGACAAGTTCCCACAACACCACTAATATGTTGTTCTATTTAATCTGTAGGAGATTGTTTGGTGTTGTTGTCCCTTGTTAATTTCACATTGTACTTTAGAAATGTACCTGAATCGTCACCAACAAACTGTCCTTTTTGGATGAAAACACACACAGGAGAGTAGAATTTCCCTAAAAAAATTTTATTAAGGGCTCACAACTATAAACAAAGAGGGAGGCAACGCTGGAGAAACTGCAGAAGTGGGCGAAGCCTTGGACCCCCAGGGCACACATCAATTATTTAAAAGCAAAATTGGTGGCCTGAGGAGTCCATATCATAAGGGAGGGCAGTCTGGTCCAGAAGTCCCAGAGATCCGGAAAGCAGCAGATGACATCTGTGTCCCCAGGCTGTGGTCATACGAGAGACTGCATCTTCTGTCAGACCAGACTGAACCCAGGGTCATCACTCTTTGGTCTTCTTTCCACGCTTCCTTCCAGCCTTTGGCTGTGGTGGTGGAGTTGTGGCAGCAGGAGGAGGAGGAGGAGGAGGATCGTCCCTCTCAATGACATCCGTCTTGTGTGTCAGTTCCCCACTCAACCCCTTACGAAGGACTTTATAAATCAGGTCCTCAGAGATCTTGCGTTGGCCCTCCTGCAGGACTGGGGAAGGCTCTGAGGGACACAGAAGCCTCCTGGATCAGCCTGTACGCTGAATCCTGCACTGGACTCGGAGTGGCCTTCCTGGCTCGTTTATATGGCAGGCGGAGGGGAGGGACCTGAGACTCAGTCAGGCTGCGACTTGTCCCTGGCTTCTCTTGGCTGACACTTAGCCCCGCCTCCTCCTGGCTGCCACTAATCCCCGCCTCCTCCTGGCTGACACTAATAATCCCCGCCTCCTCCTGACTGCCACATTCCACAGCCTCCTCCTGGCTGAGGTCTTCCTGTGTATGAAAAAGGGACATAGTTTTAGTTTTTTATTCATCAATCACACACAATTTTCACCTCCTGACTGCTGCTAATTCAATGTTAACAAATATAACAGACTATCCTTCTGAGCCCAGCAGTTTTCATTCTTGTCCCAATTTTGGGTGCCCACTACTGTCTATTGATATGTAAAGCACTTTTTTTAATCAGCAATTAGTGATCAATAATAACATCTAATAAACATCATTTATTTATTGACCAGAAATCTGTAGAAGAATGCTATACCTGACTCCAGCTGGGCTCCTCCACTTCTTCCTGGCTGGAAGGCCCAGGTTGGACATCGGAAGCCTCAGCTGGGGTGGAAGGAAGAGTGGAAGGAAGAGTGGAGAGGGATTCCCTGACTTCAGTGTGGTCTGACAGAAATCGCAGTCTCTCATAGTACCACAGTCTGGGGACATAAACGTCATCTGCTGCAGCTCCGGACCTCTGGGAATCTGTGACCTTCTTGCGCTCCCTAAGATAAGTGCTCCTCAGGCCACCAATTTTAGCTTTCAAATAAGGGATGGTTGCTGTGGGGACCACCGGCTTCACCAACTCCAGCAGTTTCTCCAGCGCTGCCTGCCTCTTCTGTTTGTGGTTATAGTGGGGGTGTCTCACTTGCCACAGACAGGGCAGCTCCCTGTACTTGTCTATGAACAGGGGCAGGAAATTGTGGTCGTTGAACCCATCCATTTTCTCTGTAAGACACAACACAAGACAAAGCCTAATGTCAGGCCAAACTCCCCTAATCTTGTTACAATATAGGCTTCCATTTCGAAGCAGTATAGGCCCAAGTTTAGATCCTACCTTCGTTAGCACGATCGGCGTCTCCGATGCTCCTTCCTCTGCTCACAGATCGTACGTAAGGCGCGCGCGTTACGATTTATACACACTGCGCATGCGTATAACTCCGCCCGCCCCTGACGTTCTTTCTAGTCTATTCCCCGCCCCTTTTCGTTCGGCGCAGTGGAGGAAGAGCACATGGCGGAGAGACAGCAGGATAGTGCTAAGTACAGCAACGAGGAGGAGGAGGAGGAGGAAAGGCTGGAGCCTGAAACGTCCCGATCCAGAAGGAGATTAAAGGACTCAAATATGTCCTTTGGGGAGATGTTGGAGATGGTAGACATCCTGAAGAAGGCCGACTATGATGGAAAGTATGGGCCTTACCCCAACCCCAATGTCAGAAAGGCCAAGATCATGGCGAAAGTGGTCAGGAGTCTGCAAATTCGGGTTATGACGATCGAAAGATCAGCTCAGGAAGCAGTGGTCAGACCTGAAATTACGAGAACATGAGCAGTACAGAAAGATCCGGAGAGTGCTGCAAAAAAGTAAGTAGTTGTGCTGTGTTCCTATTCTTTATGTTTATTACGTTCGTGCTGCTCCATGTGCTTTTAGGAACTGTTGTACAGTTTAAAATGGCAACTTTCATGTTCATGGGCACATTATTCGTTCGGATCACACATTGTTATTTCGGATGATAAAATACCATTGTTTAGGCCATATGCATTTGGCCACCATTTTGACGCCCTATACTTGTCTTCAAAGAATTGTGTTGTGTAGATGGCTTTGTTACTAGAATGAAATTCAAACTAGATTGTGTGTAAGGAGAGGACACTGAGCAGCTGTTTTCACATCTTGACACTGGAGCACTATAGTGTGGGACACAAGAACACCATTTTTATTAGGGGGGCCACACAGGTGCCCCAGTGTATACTATAGGGGGGGCTACATCTGTGAAGCTTGTACTAAACAGGTAAAGTATTGCAGCTTGACAAAGGGCACTAAAAAAGCTACATCTTGGAACTCGGCTAAAATAGACAATTGTACCCCACTTCCAAGCAATGTTTCATCTTTATAGTTCTGACATCAAATATCTGTGTGCTAATTATACCATTTTTGTTTTACATAGGGGAGAAAAGACTCGGAGGACACCCCTCATCCGAGGAGACCAGAGCCCCCCCCTCTGGAAGAAGGGGAAATCCCCCCAACACAAGATGAGCAGGAGGATGAAGACGTGGTGGAAGTAGTTACCACAACAGGTGAGTGTCTGCAACCACAGGCTCAGATAAGAGATGGATTGCGGCATTTTTTTTAAAACTAATTTATTTTGGGGTTCCTCTCTTTTTAGGTGATCATGAGGTTGTGGATCCAGATCCTTTCACATCCGAAAGTGCCCAGATCCTGATCGGGGAGATCATGGGGTGTAATTTACAATTGGAAAACATCAAGCAAAACATCAATGATGTTATTCCAAAATATAAAAACATCATTGATGTTTTGGGGCGAGTTTAAAACCCCTCCAAATCACTTTCTTCTTTTGTCTGCTACAATGTGCGAAATGTTTTTGTGATTTTTACCAAAGCCAAATTTGGAGGATGCACACAGTGTGCCAACATGTGCTATCTGCCATCACGGGAGATCAATGGACGCGTTTTGGGGGTGCAACCCCTTCCTCAATTATAAAGTAGCGGTGAGGAAGGGCTTTCTCCCCCAAAACACGTCCCTTGATCCCCCGTGATGGCAGCTAGCACATGTTGACATTGGGAAATTTGTGTGCATCTTCCAAATTTGGCTTTTCCAGGGGTGATTTCCCCCCATCTGAACGCAATATCAAACACAGTTCCTAAATACTCATATCTGATATTGCCTTCCAGTTCTACCAAATGTGAACTTTGTAAGATCAAGATTTGTGTCTTTCTTGTTGGTTTTACACAGGCCTGTTTTCTATAAAATGGACATTTTGATTTTGGATAATGACACCACAAAAATTGTTATACAACAAACATGTTGGTTTGTCAGAAAAACCTTTGGTAAATGCACATGTGATTGTGCAGGTATTAAAAAGATTGCTCATCAAGAATGTGTGGATTATTGTCTCAACACTACAACACTTTTGGGGTGATGTAATTGTTGTTTTAGGAGAAAATGGGGGTTATTTCCTAAGGGGAAATCCACTTTGCACTACAAGTGCTGTTTCAGTGCAGTTGCAAGTGCACTTGTAGTGAAAAGTGTCTTTGCATTTAGTAAATACCAGCCAACAGTGCTTTGTATAAGGTTACACAATCATGACATTTTCTGCACTCCACACATTTCTGTCAGGGTCAGCTCAAACAAACACAAGCAGTAAATGTCCACAAAGAAGAGCCTGGGGGGAGACGCCTGTCGAGAACTTCAAGTCCTGCAGACTTCTCCCTGTGGCCAAATACCGCAGGGTAGCGACCAACCTCTGCTCCAGAGTGATGGCTTGCCTCATGCAGGTATCCTGCCTGCTGATATAGGGGGTCAGCGAAGCCAAAAAACGGTGAAACACGGGGTCCGTCATCCTGAGAAAGTTCCTGAAATCATCAGGATTATTCTCACGGATCTCACGGAGCAAAGGCATATGACAGAACTGGTCACGCTGAAGCAACCAATTCTTGGTCCATGAACTCCCCCCCACCCTGTTCATGGACTGGACTTGTGTCAAGGTCAGGACCCCAACACCAAGCTCCCGCACAGCACAAACTGTACGAGGAGTACGCATACGAAACATGGCTAGAAAACGGTCGGCTGCTCAGAACGAAGTAACAGAACGCACTGAAGAACAGCAAGGCCTGTGAAGAGCGACCTGAAAAACAGCAACGAGCAGGCAAGATCACACAGAAAACTCTGATACGAAATGACTGCACGCACTGAAGAGCAGATACAAACCCACAAGCACAAACTGAACCGCAGAAAATGATCTGAAAGCCACGAGTCTGAAAAAGCGCAAATCGTCTCTCACCAAACTTTTACTAACACGAGATTAGCAAAAGGAGCACAAAGGGTGCCACGCTTGGTTCTGAACCGGCCTTTTCTAGTCTCGTCGTACGTGGTGTACTTCACCGCGTTCTTGGCGATCGGAAATTCCGACAACTTTGTGCGACCGTGTGTAGGCAAAACAAGTTTGAGCCAACATCCGTCGGAAAAAATCCTAGAATGTCCGAACAAAGTCCGACAGTGTGTACGGGGCATAACAGGAAATGTCCAGGCATTGGATCTAAGAGTAAGGCACTAAGGAACAGTTTTGGGTCTTTGGTTAGTATTACTGATTCTATTTGTTTCCAGTTGGATTGAGTAGATGTTGTCCACCAGCTTTTAAGTTGATCCGGCAGAACTGCTCAGTAATATAAGCGTATGTTCGGGGCTCCCATTCCTCCCATTCGTGATGGGGTCATCAGAGGGGTCAACTGGTCATCCAGTTCTGTTGCCATATAAAGGTATTAATAAGAGCTTGGATAGTTCTTATGTGCACAGGAATGGAATAGGTAACGTCCGGAAAATGTATAAAATATGTGGAAGGAGAAACATTTTGGCTAGAGCAATTCTACCCGCCCAAGACACAAAAAGATGGTGTATTTCTTTAGATATACGTTTAAGCTTTTCTATGAGGTCTGCTAAGTTGGAGTGTAGGAGAGTTTTACTAGGTGAGGTTAGGCGGATTCCTAGGTACGATATGGTGGAGTCATGGGACCATGAGAATGGAGAGTGCTGTGTAATGTATTGTACATCGTGCTTACTATGATTTATTTTATATAAAGATATGGCACTGAATTGGTCAAGGATATGTTGTATTTCAAGGAGAGAGTGTTTTGGATTTGTAAGGGCAATTATGACATCATCCGCATATAGGCCGATTTTATGTTCTGTGGTACCTATATTTATGCCTGTGACCATGGGTGTGGAGCGGATCTTTTGAGCCAGGGGTTCCATAATCATGGCAAAGATTGATGGGGATAGTGGGCACCCCTGTTTTGTGCCATTTGTGATGTTAAAGGGATTAGAGACAACTCCTGGGGTCCAGACTTTCGCACTTGGGAATGAGTATAGGCTAAGAATGGAATTCAGAAACATTCCAGATAGACCAAATTTGCGTAGGACAGCTTCGAGGTAAGTCCACTGCACTCTATCAAACACCTTCTCTGCATCCAGAGATAGGAGCAGATAAGGCGTTCTGGTGTGTTCCACCCATTGTATGATGTCTATGAATCGATGGGTCCCGTCTGAAGTTTGTCTGCCGGGAATAAAGCCGACCTGATCAATATGTATGATTTGGGGCATAACCAAGAAAAGGCGGAGGGCTAAAAGTTTTGCATAGAGCTTTGTATCTGTATTTAATAAGGATATGGGTCTGTAATTTGCTGGGGATTCTGATGATTTACTCGGTTTAGGAAGTGTTACTATTAGGGCTTCCAGAGTTTCCCTAGGGATTTTCCCAGAGAATGCATAGTGATTTTATGTGGTACATAAATGAGGGGACAAAATATCATTAAAGTGTTTATAGTATTCATTGGGGAATCCGTCTGGACCCGGGGCTTTGTGGAGGGGGAGGGTTTTGATGGCTTTGCGAATTTCATCTTGGGTGAAGGGGGCTGATAAGGCTGTAAGTTGTTCGCTGGATACTGAAGGCAGTTGTATAGAGGACAGAAAAACATTTATATCTTCAGTGTGTGGAGGGGTGGTATTGTTTGCGTCTTGTAAATTGTACAATTTGGCATAAAATGATGCAAATGTGTTAGCTATGTCTAAAGGGTTTGTCATGCGTGTATTTTGTGGATTTAGAAGGAAGGGAATTTTTTATTGGATTTGTTGTTTTTTAACCTGTTTTGCCAGGAATGCTCCGGCTTTGTTGCTTAGTGAGTATGATTGTAGTTTTAATCGTTTGACGTAATAGTCAAACCTGCGATGTAGGATTTCTCCTAGTTTGTATCTTTGAAGTTTAAGTTCATTAGTGGTTGTTTGATTGGGTGAGGCCTTATTTGTTTGTTCTAGGAATTTTATCTGGCATAATAGTGAGTCTATCTCATTTGACTATCGTTTGCGTTCTTGAGCTCTAAACTTGATAAGAATACCTCGTAGAAAAGCTTTGTTGGCTAACCATACCATGGATTGGTCCTTAACAGATTCACAATTCGTTTTGAAGTACAGTAGTTCCCAAGTTCGGATTTGATCTGGTGCTCATAGCGTTGGTTAGTTAGGAGAGATGAATTCAATCTCCAAAGGGTGTGGGTTGTCGGTCGAGAGTGTGGGAACAATTTAATAGATATGGGAGCGTGGTCTGACCAAGTAATGACACCTATGTGAGATTCTGAGGTAGCCAATAGGATTTTTTTGTTTGTGAGGAAAAGATCAATCAGAGAGTAGAAACCACTATTAGGAGAATAAAATGTATAATCATGTTCAACGTCATGCATGCATCTCCAAGGATCGTATAGGTCCTCATTGTTTATAAAGGATGTAAGGGCTGACGGTTGGCATCTGTCAGGGTTTGTGGAGTCTAATGAGGGGTCGATGATAGCATTAAAGTCACCACAAAGCACCAATGGAATGTTTTTGTATGGCTGAAGGCTATCCTTTAATTTTTTGTAAAATGTTCGTTGGGAGGTGTTGGGTGCATAGACGTTCACTAAAGTCATGGGATGATTATTGAAAATAGCTGAAAGAACTATGAATCTGCCATCATCATCTGTTTCCACATTTTTTAGTGTAAAGGATAATTTGGTGCTGATATATCATTACTCCACATTTTTTTTTCTCAGCGTTTGCAAAGAAATATTGGGAATATTTTTTGTGTGTACAAGAGGGGGGGTTTGGCTTTAGAGAAATTAGTTTCTTGGACACATAATATATCTGCCTTTTGGGAAGACGCCTCCTTCCAGAGGAGGTTTCTCTTAAATGGTGAATTAAGCCCTTTGGCATTGATGGATGTAATATTGATGGACATATTAATAGGTTTTAGAGGTCGGACTGCAGTATTTGAACGAGATTATACCACCCTATACACTGTATTGGTAAGAAAGCCTTTTAGGATATCGCAAGTTGAAAATTATAGCTAAGTCACAAATATATGTTAATGTCAAGAGCACCACAATTGTGGTGTAATTCACACTACATAACTTATGCTATGCAAATACGCAACAGAAAACACATGCAACAAGGAAATGAAATAAAATAAAGTATATCAGAGGATAAACTGAGTGAGGAAACTGTAAATGGTAATGTTCACCTGAGTGTGCCTTGCACACTATTCAGTTGGGGGTAAGGTGAAAATCGTACTCAGGCAGGGTATCTCCATGCTAGGGACAAGCACCTCTTGGATGACAATTATCCTTTGTCTGCGTGGTTTGGTTTAGATTGCGGAGGAGATCAGGAAATGGCGTGGTTGCTCAAGGCTGGAGATGAGGCAGAGATGGGTAGAAGGCCCCAGTTAGTTAGCTTTTTGTAACCATCTTTAGGTGACAGGATTGGGATGATTTTTTGTTTGTATGTGACCAATAGTTTGGTGGGGTAGCCCCAACGGTAGATTATTTTCCGTTCTTGGAGGATTGATGTGATAGGTGCGTATGACCTGTGTAGCGCAATTGTGGCAGGAGAGAGATCCATGAAGAGAGATAATTTGGAATAGGGTGCAGATAGAGATTTAGTGGCTCTGGCTGTATAAAGAATTTGCTCTTTTATATGAAAGAAATTAATTCTGTCCAGGACATCCCTGGGCGTTTCCGCAGGTAGGTGTTCTGGTTTTGCAATTCTATGTGCACGATCAATGAACAGGAATATTCGGAAGTAGGGTGGAGAAGAGCTGTTGTAGGTATTTTTTTAGCTCATTAGGGGGTACTGTCTCCAGGATACCTCTGAATTTTATATTGTTTCGTCTTGACCTGTCTTCGATGTCGGCGAGTTTCAGGTTAATTCTTTGGATCTCATCGGAGTGGGGGTCATGCGCGTCAAGGAGCTCATTGTGCGCTTTGCTCATTTCAGACATGTGTGACTCTACCGTGCAATTTCTCTCCTCAAAGCAATTAATCCTCTCATGCATTTGGGATAGAGACAACTGGAGCCCCGTGTAAATCCTGTTGTAATGCGAGCAGCATGGATTTTACCATGCTTTCAGATACTGGGTTGTCAGTGACTGGCATGGCAGCTAACGTGGATACATGAGAGGGTTCCTGAGTCACGTGGTCTGAGGCATTACAGTGAAGTCTTTTGGCCAGGGGAGTTTTATTGGGAGAAATAGCTGGAGGGGTGGCAATCCTCTTACCTCTATCCGTTGGGACATCTGCAGGGTTTGTGGGTGCAGGAGTGAGACTGTCCATCTCCTCCAGTTTATTCAGGTCTGTGGGCTCAGAGCGCCGCTGTGTCTGCGTGCCGTCACCGAGAGCCTGTCTGTGTGCAGTGGCTGAGGGAGACGAGCAGCCAGCGCCATTTTGGCTAGATCGCGGGTCCATAAGAGGGAAGTATTGAGTGAGGCAGCATGGTGGAGGTGGCGGGTTTCTCCTCAGAGACATTCCCGGCAGTGTCCCACTGTCTTCCCCTCACAGAACGAGGGAGAGGGGAAGAGCTAGTAGCGTTGAGTAGCCGTATACCGCTGCCGTTAAGCGGAGCTCTTGTCTCAGGCAGCCATCCTGATCCGCGTCTAGCCATGCCCCCGGCAGTGTCATCAAATTTAGTTTTTGTGCGGTTAGATGCAGGAAGTAATGTGATATTCATAAATTGCCTTAAATGTATCTAAATACAATAAGCAAAAAAATTTATATTGCAGCTTACCAGTCCTTAGTTGTGGTGGTTGTGTGAGGTTTTTTTTTCAGGCATTTTTTTCCTGGTGATTTTACCAATAACATCTAGGGCAGGGGTAGGCAACCTTTGAGAGATGTAGATCTACATGAACAACACTAATGAAGTCAAAGATCACCGGGCACAGTGTCCTGCTGTTAGGGCCAGTTCACACCAGGATGTGGTGCCAGAAAGGCATGTTCCATGTCTGTTTCCTGCACCATGTTCAAAAAACACTACCTTTGTGATCTACTGCGGGTGATAATATATTGTTAACCCCAAATGTAGATTGCAAATGCAGTATGTTTGTGGACACAAGATCACATGGTACTGCAGTATCATGCAATTTGGCATAGTGCATTTTTTAAAGTAGTGCATGCACTACTTTTTGTGCAGACTTATGCAATTTGCAGGCAGGGCCAGATTTATATCTCAGGAGCCTGCAGGCAGGGAATTCTGAATTGCCCCTTCCCCCCAAGAAAAAAAGACAGTAAGACCAACCTTTTTTTCTTGATAAAATATTTTTACTCAGAACAAAAATAAAATAAGTATTACAAGAGAGTTCAGGGTTTAGGAGTGTGTTATGCAGAGAATGTATGGTTCACCAGTGCATTACACTCAGAATGCAGGGTTAAGGAGTGTGTTGTGCCCAGAAAACAGGGTAAATTAGCTTGTTGTGCTCAGAATGCAGGGTAAAGGAGTGTGTTGCGCTCAGAATGCAGGGTTAAGGAGTGTATTATGCTAAACAAATGCAGGGATCAGGAGTGCTTTGCTCACAAAATGCAGGAATTAGGAGTGTGTTTCTTACAGAATGCAGGAATCAGGAGTGTGTTGCTCCTAGAATGCAGGGATCAGGAGTATGTTGCTCTCAGAATGCAGTGATCAGGGGTGCATTGTTCTCAGAATGTTGGGATCAGGAGTGCATTATGCTCAAAATGCAGGGTTTAGGAGTGTGTTGTGCTCATAATGCAGGGTTTAGGAGTGTGTTGCACTCAGAATGCAGGGTTAAGGAGTGCGTTGCCCTCAGTATGCAGGGTTCAGGAGTGCAATGCCCTCATTATGCAGGGTTCAGGAGTGCATTGCGCTCAGAATGCAGGGTTCAGGAGTGCAATTGAGTTCAGAATGTAGGGTTCAGGAGTGCATTGCGCTCAGAATGCAGGGTTCAGGAGTGCAATTGAGTTCAGAATACAGGGGTCAGAAGTGCGTTGCACTCAGAATGCAGGGTTCAGGAGTTCATCATGCTCAGAATGCAGGATTAAGAAGTGCATTAGGGTAAGAATGCAGGGTTTAGGAGTATGTTAAGCCTCATAATGCAGGGTTGAGGAGTGCATTACACTCAGAATGCAGGGTTGGGGGGGGTGGGAAAGGATTAATTAAGGACATAACAGCATAGGGCAGGGTCCATACACTAGTTTACAGATTGTGCAAGTTAAAATTATGTTATACTTGTTGACATCTAATGAAAGCAATTGCTAGGTTTAGCCGTGATCAACCAATTTCTGTAGAAGGCTTATTAAAGTTTTGATTAAAGTTGGATGATTAAGATCTTTTTCCTGCATATAAAGTGCTCTTGATATACTTCCTGTAGTGGATGGCCTTTAAGAATGTCCTCCACTCTATGTAAAGACCCAGTTAAAGAGCTGCCAGGAGTGGATGGGAAAGGGTTAATTAAGGACATAACAGCATAGGGCAGGGTCCATACACTAGTTTACAGATTATTCGAGTTAAAATTATGTTATTCTTGTTGACATCTCATGAAAGCAATTGTAAGCTTTAGCCACGATCAATCAATTCATGTAGAAGGCTTATTAAAGTTTTGATTACAGTTGGATGATTAAGATCTTTTTACTGCAGATAAAGTGCACTTGATATACTTCCTGTAGTGGATGGCCTTTAAATATTTTTAATGTACTATATCTAGAGTGAGTAGCTTGTGTTTTGACTGTTCGATTGAGGCTAGATTGGATAAGAAGGAGAAAACACTTGATTAACAAACTCTTAACTATTAAATTGATTGAAGACATTTTCAACAATCCTAATCAAAGAAAAAAAAAAAAAGCTGTTCAAAATAATATGAGTTAATTTAAAGCTGTAGCTAAATACATAGTTATTTTAGTAATATTTAATATGGGTAATATTATTGGATTTTTTTGTCTGAGTTTGTTTTGAATGCTTATATATGTAATTTTGATGTTAAAAAGGCACTCCAATCAAACTGATAGCATGATAGACTCTCTTGACAGTATAATTGAAACCCACAGGGCCAATCTGAAAAAGCTTAATAGGAGCATCCTTATATCTCATATAAAAATCATAAAGGATCCTTTTCAATTGCTAAATACATTTTTTTTGCATTACTCAATTACATGAAGAGGCTCTAATAGTAGATCAAAGAACAAAAAAAAAGTGTGCAAAAATGTAAAATGAAACAATGTTGTACATTGTACACTGTGTAATGTGAACATACAGCTATTTAAACAAGAAGAGCCACAGTTATGCTTGTGCCTAATCATGTCATTGATGTAGCATTCCCCTATGCCCCACAGCTTTCCTTAACCACATGAACTCCGGAAGGTTTTACCCCCTTCATGACCAGGGCATTTTTTGCATTCAGCACTGTGCTACTTTAACTGCCAATTGCGTGGTCATGCAACACTGTATGCAAATGAAAGGTATATATATATTTTTTTTAAATAGAGCTTTCTTTTAGTTTCATTTGATCACCACTGGGCTTATTTATTGTTTATTATATGAACATAAAAAGACTGAAAAAACAAACTATTTTCTGCTTTTTGTTGTAAAACATTTCCAATAAAAAAAAAAATATATATATTTTTCATAAATTTAGACTACATGTCTTTGGTGAAAAAAAAAACAAAACAATAAGTATATAATAATCAGTTTGTTTGAAAGTGAACGTTTACAATCTATGGCATATATACTGGAATTTCCGCAGCTATAGATGTTATACTTATAATGGCAGTGATCAGCAGCTTATAGTGTGACTGTGATAGTGTGGTGGGAAATCTGGTGAAAACAGACACTGGCTGGGAGGGTCACTAACTGACACTGAGGATGCTAGTGACACTAATACAGTGGTAAGTGATAATACTGAACTTTGACACTGTAGTAATGACACTGGCTGGGAAGGGGTTAACATCAAGAGGTTAACTGTGTGTCTAACAAGTGTAATCTGTGCTGCTTTTCATTACTGATCTGGCTGTTTTTTCTCTACTATCATCATCCGGCGGTCTCTGGGTCCTTGAAGGCACGGGAGAGCCTGGAGAAGCACCGGAGGGCAGCAGGAGGGGGGATGTCCCCTCCCGTCTCCTGTAAGAATGATCTAGCGGCTGAACTGCCGCTATGATCATTATTACGGTACACAGAATCTCCGGCTGGAAAAGGGTATATCTGAATGATGCCTGTAGCTGCAGGCATCATTCAGATATGCCCACTGAAAGTCAAGGACGTCATATAACTGCCTTGGGCTGGAAGTGGTTAAAGAGGTGACTGTTGGGTCTTGACGTATTTATAAGAACCTAGGTCTGTAACAGCACTATAGGGTATGTGTAACACCACTACAAAAGATTAACCTATGAGGCTGAGAAGAGGAAGTAGTTGCCATGGGTAACCACAGGAAAGAATAGCTACAGCAACCACCGTTTGGCATGGTACCTGGTTAGGTATGTCTCCTCATCAGACTAGTGTTACAAGGATCTAAGGCCTGCTCACTAGGTATGGGAAGGAAAGAGTTAATAAGTAGGCATGAGGCCCGCTAAGTGCTCAGCAGGACTCCATTCTGTTACTGGGAGCGAAGTAACAGAGGTACATTCACTGGTGAAGGTGGAAATGGCTCTACATGTCCCTCCGAAGCAACATACATCAGTACAAGTGTGTAGTAACATGGGGGAAAAACATCTTATACAGGAACTCTATTCATTATTGCTGCACACAAGTGGCTCATCTCTGAGTTGGGGACTGCCCTAATGTTTGATTCTTCACATGACCACAGCCTCCACCCAGGCATTGGTGAGCACGCCTTCATACACGGCGCATCTAGACCATGCCCACACACCCATCCATCCATGTCCCCATGCTTTATTTCATTGCTAGATCACTGCAGATATCTTGAGTAAGGGTAGATGATTCATGCAGCATTTACTGCCCTTAACTCAGGCATGCAGGCAGAAGGGTGTGCTTAGCTGAGAAAGACTCCCCCCCGATCTGATAAAATAAAAAATTACCATGAAGACTCCTGGAATGTATGACATCATTTTGGCCTAGACCAGAGACTAGGAAGAAACTGAAGAAATTAAAATAATAGGTTCAAACAAGAAACCATAATATGCAGGAAGATACCTATTTACTAATGCTAGCAGCATACGGATTACAAATAAATAATGTTGATTGAGAGAGTTTAGTTCCACCTTAAAATGTATGTAAACTTAGGAGCAAAATGTTTATGCTTGTAAGAACATAAATTGTATATATTGCAGCTTTACAGTCCTTAGATATTGTAGCTGCATTGTTTTTTTCTTTTTAGGCTTTCCCTTTGTTTTCACTTTGTTATCCTGCCAGTAACACACTTCCTGTCCTATGGTGATTTACTTTACTGCATATGTGGAGTAACTGGGTTGTCACCCTAGGCTAAAGCCGGCCATAGTTCAAATCTTGGCCGGTTCAGGAGGGACCGGCGGAGATTTGAACCATGTATGGGCAGGCTGAATGTACCCAAGTTGATCAATCGATCAATTATTGATATCAGCTATTATAGCCACTAGCAGTAATTACTGTGTCCACCCGGCAAGGCTCCCCCCACCTGGAGAACAAAATGGCTCCATGGTAGGGATTCCCCCATCAACATTAACTGTGTTGATGGGGGAATCGAGAGACTGGTGGTTGCAAGAAAGAAAATCGCCCCATCTATGGTCGGCTTAAGAGGTGTTCTAACTGCAGAACAGCTCCCATTTCCCTCATCTCAGTAACATAGAGCTATTCTGCAATTCACAGAGAGGAATGAAAACAAGGCTAACTGATAATGGTGCAGCAGAGGAACAGGAAACACAGGAAGTTATCAGCTCACTAGATTTCTGTCGGGATCATCACGTATGTTTTACATCTCTATTAGGGATGAGCTGCCAGTTTAGTTGATCAGTCTGAACTCATGTTCATACTGAATTTTCCTATTTTCCTTGCTTGGATAATTGACTGAGCCAAACCCTTGGGGAGGGAGGTGTATTGCTACCACTGCTAAAGGTGATAGCTTCCCTCTCAGGGCCCTTGGTTGCTAGAGAGCTGGTGATTCCCACTGGCAGATTAATGTAAATAAATGGGCAGGGGAAGCATAAAAGGGTCCTTCAGATCTTGTATGGATTTTAAGGGAGATCCCACAATAAAAAAAGGAAAAAGAAAAAAACTGGAATGCTCCCCCAAAATCCACCTCAGACTTTTATTCAGGCATGGAGCCTGGCAGGCCAACAAATGGGAAAAATTAGTATACAATGCTTCCTCCTAAACCATACCAGGTTACATGCCCTTAAAATGGTTGGGGATGTTGTCAGGGGGACCCCCTGGCAAAACAACGTGTCCCATTGCTGAGGAAGGACTGAAAATCAAATAAAACCGGTATAAAAAATTCTTGCATTTTTATCTGTCTTCAAATGGCTACAATGTGAAAAGGTGAACACCACCAGTTAAAAAACTACAACATCCTAAAGGGTATATATATAGAGTACTTAGTGGGGTTGAGGGGATGAGAGATGCCACACACCCCAACTCAACGGGTGAAAAGTAGTGTTGAGTATGAGTTGGGGCCAAAAATTGTCTGTTTGCCCCTTCAATGAACATTCAAATTATTGGGGCATTCGACCATTTGTTCAACCCACTGAAAGACCACAATGCACTGCTCCAACGCACAGTGCAATGGAAGCCCTGATTGGCTGAAGCAATAAAAGATTTGCCCAATCAGGGCACATAGCACTGTCAGTGCCATGATTGGACACGATCATGATGACTCTATCCAATCATGGTTCATTGCTCTTAGTCCCACCCCATACTATAAAAATATAATTCCCATATCAGCCATTTGCAGTGTGATATTGGCGTAGAGAGAGAGAAAACGGGGCTCTGTTCAGTTCTACTAGTGAGTTAGTGTGTTAAAGTGGGCTATTGTGATTATTTTGGAAGTGTAAAGTATTAGTTTAGTGTAAATCTAGTGATAGTGCAGAGTGAGTGTAGTGCGACCATTCATTTTTACTTTAGTATCAGTTTAGTGTGAATCTAGTGATAGTGCAGTGTAAGTTTAATGTGACCGTTCATTTTTACTTTAGTGTGAATTTGGTGATAGTGCAGTGTGAGTGTAGTGTAATGCCCCATACACATGATCAGACTTTCCGATGTAAAATGTGCGATCGGAGCTTGTTGTCGGAAATTCGTGTGTAGGCTCCATCGGACAGTTTCCATCGGAATTTCCGTCGCACAAAATTTGAGACCTGTTTTACAAATTTTCTGACAACAAAATCAGTTCATGCAAATTCCGATCATGTGTACACAATTCCGACGTACAAAGTGTCACGCATGCTCAGAATAAATTATGAGATGGAAGCACTCGGTTTGGTAAAACTACCGTTCGTAATGGAGCTAGCACATTCGTCACGCTGCAAATGTAAAAATCACATTCTCTTTGTTTTTATAATGCTAGAAGAATAAAGTTGTTTTGCTGCTCATATTCACACAGAGTTCTCACAAACTGATTTCTTTATTATTTCTAGTGATTTCAGGAATATAATTTTTTTTTATTTTCGTCACATCTCCAGAAGTTTTTTTTTTGTTGTTTTTATAGTGATTTTTTTTTTTTGGTTGTTTTTTTTTAATCAAGATATCCCGTTTTATTCTATATTTTTTTTTGGTGATCTCCCTAATTTTTTGGGTGGGTTTTGTGTGTCAAGTTACCACAACACCATTATTATCTTGTATTTTTTTTTACCTCAAGGAGGTTGGTTGGTGTCCCTTGTTAATTTGACATTGTATTGTTGAAATGTACTTGCCTACTCACAAACAAACTGTCCTTTTTGAAGGAAAACACATAGGAAAGTATTTCTGAAAAATAATTTCCCTTTATTAGGGGTCAAAACTGTTAGGTACCTGGTAGTTGAGCCCGACTGGTAGAAGAAGACCTCTCTTACAGCGCTGGTTCAGGAGCCACTGGAGTGGGAACAGTGGTCTCTTGAGCACAGTGGGTAGGAGTGCCTGGTGCAGGTTCTTGCGGGGGCTGGCACAGGAGCTGAGAAGAAGTCCCTCCGGGCTGGCTGGGCTGCAGATGCTGGCAGGCTGAAGTGGATCAGTGGGCAGGCCAGTAGGTGGTATAGCAGCATCAGAACCTGGAGCTGGATAAGCAGGCTGGGAAGCAGCGTCACAGGACACAGGCAAAAGCAGAGTCAGACAGTCCGTTTGGCAGGAGATCAAGCAGGTATTGGCAGAAGGAAAATCACAGAGTAGTCAGGCAGGCAGGCAGGTGTTCAGGAACGGGTCACAAGAGGTTAAGCAGAGTCAGGCAAGCCGGTTCAGATCGGAGATAGCAGAATGGTAAAACGTAGCCGGGTCAATAACAGATACAACAGCAGGCAGGATACAGGAACACAGGTGCAGAGCTGCAGACGAACAGCACCTCATGGGTGCAACTGACACTCTTTTAAAGAGCCCTTGGTGCCAAACAGCGCTAGGGCGCACGGGCGCACACACGGGAGTGCGCCGGTGCCCCCCGGTGGAGAGTTCAACTGCAACGCCCTGGACAAGCACCGTGTGCGCACGCGCGCACACATGTTCGCCTGACGCACCGGCACGTCCCTGACAATAACCAAATAAAGAGGAAGGCAAAGCTGGATAAACTAGTGAAATTGGCAAAGCCTTTGAACCCCAGGGCACACATCAACTATTTGCCAGCCAAAATTGGTGGCCTGAGGAGTCCTTATGTAGCGCTGGTAGATTTTCAATCTACCGCTTATAGGTAAATTTAGTGGGTTGTCTGTTTATACATAGTCACATTTGCCTCTGTTCCAGCTTGGCTGAGTTGCATGTAGTTTCACACTGTGCCTGTGGGTGTCATTGTCACCATGGGTCGGTGTTGGAAAGGCAACACGTTAAAGCGTATGAGTGCTCCTCTGTGGAGGTGGTCTCGGTGGAGGTGGTCCTCTGAGTTGCATTCTGGGAGAGGGTATTTATGGGACAGATGCCATGTTTTAGGGTTCGTTTCCTTCCGCCTGCTGGCCCTCCTGGCCGACAGGTATGTGCTAGGAGTACTACCTCGTGGTCCTCCGACCGGGAGGCCCACGTTGCTGCAGCGTGTGGGTGGGCCCAGAAGCCTGTCTGGGGCCTACCACAGCGGCCAGGGAATGGTCCTGGGCTGTCTGTCCTACGGGAAGAAGCTGGACAACTGAGAAGATCCCAGGGGAGGACCCATCATGGAAGGATCATGCAGAGTGCTGGTCTGGTGACTCAGTTGGAGGACATATCTTAAACTAATCCTATCGCATAGTACTGCCGGGTCGGCTTAAAGGTTCTAGTGCTGTGTTTGCTGTTCATCGCAAACCATTACATCCTGTGGCAGAGGATCGTATGGGTTTCTATTCCATTCAAGTCTGTGGCAGAGACTTTTGTTCATGCTGCGTACTGGCTGCTAGGTTAGTGAGAGAAACCTCAGTAAAGAAACAAGAGTTTAAAGAGGGTTTACAATTTTTCTTAATAGCACCTGGTGTTCTCTAATGGGCATAAATTGGCCGTATTGCAGTCCCGCCCTGCAGAGATTCACCTAGTTCCACAGTCTATTTGGGGTGTTTCCAAAAAAATTTAATAGATAATTATTGGAGACCCCCAAATTTTGTTGTCCTCTGAATTGAATGTGAACTAGCAAAAACAAATTGTGTATTACACACAGCAGCAATTCTTCAAAGAGGACAGACCGGTTTTGTAGCTATTAATCAATTTATTGATTATCCTAGTAACAAACTTTGCCAACTAAACTAATGAGTTCACAAAGTACATCAATACAATGATACAAATGTGCAAAACAGTATACCTCTAATTCCAAACCACATTAAAAAGACCTAGTGTCTGAAAAGGATAAGCGGTGGCCACCATTAAGCGTATTCACCTTTCATACCTCATTCTCACATGCACATACATACATCAATCCCAGTCGATCAATTGATCAAATGTGATTGCTGATATGGATATCCTGAAGTACAAGGGGAAAAAACAATGATGGTTGTTTTTAGACCAAAAAAGTCAATGTTGCATATTCAAGATGATAATTTGTCTTCAGTATTTATAAATAAGAAATATTTTGGTTGGTATTGTTGCAATGTGGAAAGTTCCTTTTTAAATCCCTCTTAAATGTCCTGTTGCAGAAACAGCTTCCGTATTATGTAGTATAAGTAAAGAATGTTACTCAGTGACACATAGTATCTATCTGAAGTGTAGCAGTATAGTTGTTTTAGTTACATATAGCAGGATGCATTAACAGCAAGGAAGGGACTTTATACATCTCACCGTCTCTTGTGGTTACTGGGTAATTCCCACTGTCGGCATCTAGACAGGATCGCTGTAATCAGCTGTTTTCCGTCACCGCCACTGCAGGGAATCCACATTTGATAGATGTAAAAGTCAGCCGTTCCGGGAGATATGCTTCTCTCTGTAGTGCTGTATTAGTATCTTCCACTGGAGTTGCTGCAGTGTTCGGTCTCCAAGCAAGATTGGCAGAACAAAGGGATTTTGGAGATACGGAGGGAAGGGGAGAAAAGCCGTGTATGGCTGTATAGGCGGTTGGTGGTGCTGCTGTCCTTCTTACGGTTACTACATGAACCTGATACTTACATGTTTCGCTTTTGCAAGCTTCTTCAGAGCATGCGCATTGGTCTATCCTCGTTGTTTAAATCATTGATCTCATTAGTTCTTAATTGATTTCATCTGAGAGGTCTCTCCATGCGCTATGGTTCCCTTATAGTAACTTTCATCACCCATGCACAGACAGACACATTCAGGGGCAAACAAAATTCTATTAGGTATGATTACTCACAGAAAATATAATGAAAACAGTTTCTATATATCCTAGTGTGGTAATCCTATAGTGGATTCAGAGAATACAATAGATAGGTTTTTTGGGAAAAATAACCTAAAAGTAAATCAATTTAAAATCCAATACGGTTAAGCAACTTTGTTATGTAACCGGCTAGGAAAAAAGGGGACTAATAATGTAGATATTCATAAATCATAGTCGTCACGGCCATTGAATCTAGACGGCTATAAAGCTAGGGACAAGTATAGACAGGAAAGGGATTAAGGAAGTGGGGGTATGGTGGGAATGTATTCCGCTTGTGTGAATGAAAATATATATATATACAAATATATGCACCTACTTATATATAGTTCCTAGATGCCCATTTATAAGGTATCTGATTTCTTTGTGGACAGCACACCCCCCTATGTGTAGGGGAAAGGAAAGGGGAAGGGAAAGGGGAGAGGGGAGGGGGGATTGTTTTTTGGGGGGCTTCACTATATAGTTCTCGTCTTAGGCTCCTCCCACTTCTCTACAAAAGTATAATTAAAGAGTCCCATAGTAACAATAGCCGAGAATTCGTTCACCAGCTCATGACATATGATGTAATTCCTCTGTATTCCTAGATAAAGTAGCTAACAATTATGTACTGGGAGCAGTTATTGTTCGAAAAAGACAGATAGGTTGCATTCATTGTTGAGGCCTCTCGGCTGCATACAGTTTAGAGTAAATATCCACATCTTTTCTTTTTGATATAGTACATTATCAAAATCTCCCCTGCATGGGGGTAATTTTAGTTTATAGATCCCTTTACATTTGAGTCCACTTGGGTCTCCTCCATGTTTCTCCAAAAAATGCAGTGATAGTGGCCTATCGTCCTCCTTGTTTAATATACTCTGGACATGTTCACCAACTCTGATTTTAAACTGTCTCTTGGTTTTGCCCACGTAAATCAGTCCACAAGGACATGTTAACATATATATATAACACGTGTGGATCTGCAGTTTATAAAATGATGGATTTTAAATTGTTTTGTGCCATCAGAGTTGGTGAACATGTCCGTCTTGTCAACATATTTGCAGACATGGCATCTGCCGCATTGATACATGCCCCTCAGTGGAGGTAAGCTAGTGAGCCAGTTCCGTCCAATAGGTCTCGTGTATTCTGAGTGGACTAGATTATCTCTGAGGTTAGTGGCTCTTCTAGCTGTTAAGAGGGGTCTGTTGCCTACTATCTTCCCCAGAACGGGGGATTCAGCTAAGATATGCCAGTGACGATCTAGTATTCTTTTAACTTGTTCCCACTGTGCCCCAAATTTGGTAATAATTCTTATTGGGGCAGAGGTGGTTCTCTCTAATTGTTGTCCCATTTCACTATTGGCCAATAGGGTCTGTCTGTCTGTTAGGAGAGCTCGTTTTTTGGCTTTCCTATCCATGTGAATACCCTCGTTCTCGGAACCTACGGTACATTTCATGGATCTCCATTTGAAAGTCACTGTCGTCAGAGCAGTTTCTCCTGGTGCGCAGGAACTGCCTAACCGGGATTCCGTGAATGAGCGATTTAGGATGGTGGCTAGAGGCCAAAAGCAGAGTGTTAGCTGCCTTCTCTTTCCTGAATGTTTTTGTGGATATCTGGCCATCACGGATCTCAATGGTGAGGTCTAGAAATGGCAGAGTTGTCGGATCAGAAGAGAATGTGAGTTTAATGTTCCTATTGTTCTTGTTAAGTTCATCAATAAAGGAATTTAGTTCGAGGGGTGTGCCCCCCCAAATCATGATCACATCATCGATGTACCTCAGCCACGTGCAACAGTGGCTGAGGTACAAAGGTGAGGGGAATACGCACTCTGATTCCCATAGTCCAAGATGTAAACATGCATAAGCTGGGGCCCAAGGGGCTCCCATTGATGTTCCTCTTATCTGCTTATAGTATTGACCGAGAAATTGGAAACAGTTATTGTCCAACATAAATTGCAGTATATCAACAATAAATTCATTCTGTGCCGCTAGCTGTGGAAACTTAGAGTCCAAAAAATGCTGTACTGCTTTAACGCCCCAATGATGTGGGATTGAAGTGTAGAGTGATTCTACATCCACCCCCACTAGTATGCCTCCCTTGGGTACCTTGGCACCATCTAGTTTTTGGAGTACGTCCCGTTTATCCTTTACATAGGAGGGGAGTTCAGTTACCAATTCCTTTATCATTGCGTCAACGAATTTGCCCACCCTCTCCAGGGGTCCTTTAATGGCCGACACAATTGGTTTTCCTGAAGGGTTTGTCATGGATTTATGTAGCTTTGGAATTATATAGAAGGTGGGAGTATTGAACTCATTGACGCAAAGATATTTACTCTCTCTATTAGCTCTGCCATTTCTAGACCTCACCATTGAGATCCGTGATGGCCAGATATCCACAAAAACATTCAGGAAAGAGACAGCAGCTAACACTCTGCTTTTGGCATCTAGCCACCATCCTAAATCGCTCATTCACGGAATCCCGGTTGGGCAGTTCCTGCGCACCAGGAGAAACTGCTCTGACGACAGTGACTTTCAAATGGAGATCCATGAAATGTACTGTAGGTTCCGAGAATGAGGGTTGTCACGGAACGTCCCACACTCCGCTTGAGTGCTTCCGTCATATACCACTTCCTCCCAGTCTGTATACAGATATCCCAACCTCTCTGAGCACAAACAAGGCGACACTTGCTTGTTGCTACCAAGAACTCACTTTATTTAGAATCAAAATTACAAGACTTTATATGCCGTTGGAACCTCCTCTAACAATACAACTGTAACTTAATTAACATGAGCTAATTATCTAATCCTTTATACAACCTAGGTGACTGAGACATGACCTTTCACCCAGACTTGTGGTCACCGAGCTTCACACAGTTATATCAACACAATAGCAGTCGTCCCGTCTCCTACATTGTATAGAGGACAATGTCATTAGCTCATTCAATTAACATAAACACAGGTAGTTGGAATTGATGACACCAGCATCTCCTCACAGGATGTGTCCTAACAGAATGAATCAGTCTTATCAGCAGGGGGCTGCTGGAGGAATCCCCCCTCCCTCTTCAGGGACACAAATCTACAGTAAGGAGTCCCCATTCAATATATACATATATACACGACTGAGTCCGATTAGTACAGTTCAGCCTGGATTTCTCATTCACCTCACAAAGAGTATTGTTCCGTTGAAAATCCAGGGCCCATAATCAAAAGGCAACAGGCTTGCATACAGTCCTCTCCAACAGCCTCTGTTCTGGCTAGGTCTGTCACAAGGGTATTCACATGGATGTATTAGGAAAGCCAAAAAACTAGCTCTCCTAACAGACAGACAGACCCTATTGGCCAATAGTGAAATGGGACAACAATTAGAGAGAACCACCTCTGCCCCAATAAGAATTATTACCAAATTTGGGGCACAGTGGGGACAAGTTAAAAGAATACTAGATCGTCACTGGCATATCTTAGCTGAATCCCCGGTTCTGGGGAAGATAGTAGGCAACAGACCCCTCTTAACAGCTAGAAGAGCCACTAACCTCAGAGATAATCTAGTCCACTCAGAATACACAAGACCTATTGGACGGAACTGGCTCACTAGCTTACCTCCACTGAGGGGCATGTATCAATGCGGCAGATGCCATGTCTGCAAATATGTTGACAAGACGGACATGTTCACCAACTCTGATGGCACAAAACAATTTAAAATCCATCATTTTATAAACTGCAGATCCACACGTGTTATATATATATGTTAACATGTCCTTGTGGACTGATTTACGTGGGCAAAACCAAGAGACAGTTTAAAATCAGAGTTGGTGAACATGTTCAGAGTATATTAAACAAGGAGGACGATAGGCCACTATCACTGCATTTTTTGGAGAAACATGGAGGAGACCAAAGTGGACTCAAATGCAAAGGGATCTATAAACTAAATTTACCCCCACGCAGGGGAGATTTTGATAAAGTACTATATCAAAAAGAAAAGATGTGGATATTTAACCTAAACTGTATGCAGCCGAGAGGCCTCAACAATGAATGCAACCTATCCGTCTTTTTGGAACAATAACTGCTCCCAGTACATAATTCTTAGCTACTTTATCTAGGAATACAGAGGAATGACATCATATGTCACGAGCTGGTGTATGAATTCTCGGCTATTGTTACTTTGGGACTCTTTAATAATACTTTTGTAGAGAAGTGGGAGGAGCCTAAGACGAGAACTATATAGTGAAGCCCCCCAAAAAACAATCCCCCCTCCCCTCTCCCCTTTCCCTTCCCCTTTCCTTTCCCCTACACATAGGGGGGTGTGCTGTCCACAAAGAAATCAGATACCTTATAAATGGGCATCTAGGAACTATATATAAGTAGGTGCATATATTTGTATATATATATTTTCATTCACACAAGGGGAATACATTCCAACCATACCCCCACTTCCTTAATCCCTTTCCTGTCTATACTTGTCCCTAGCTTTATAGCCTTCTAGATTCAATGGCCGTGACGATTATAATTTATGAATATCTACATTTATAGTCCCCTTTTTTCCTAGCCGGTTACATAACAAACAAAGTTGCTTAACCGTATTGGATTTTAAATTGATTTACTTTTAGGTTATTTTTCCCAAAAAACCTATCTATTGTATTCTCTGAATCCACTATAGGATTACCACACTAGGATATATAGAAACTGTTTTCATTATATTTTCTGTGAGTAATCATACCTAATAGAATTTTGTTTGCCCCTGAATGTGTCTGTTTGTCTGTGCACGGGTGATGAAAGTTACTATAAGGGAACCATAGCGCACGGAGAGACCTCTCAGATGAAATCAATTAAGAACTAATGAGATCAATGATTTAAACAATGAGGATAGACCAATGCGCATGCTCTGAAGAAGCTTGCAAAAGTGAAACATGTAAGCATCAGGTTCATGTAGTAACCGTAAGTAGGACAGCGGGACCACCAACCACCTATACAGCCATACACGGCTTTTCTCCCCTTCCCTCCGTTCCTCCAAAATCCCTTTGTTCTGCCAACCTTGCTTGGAGACCGAACACTGCAGCAACTCCAGCGGAAGATACTAATACAGCGCTACAGAGAGAAGCATATCTCCCGGAACGGCTGACTTTTACATCTATCAAATGTGGATTCCCTGCAGCGGCGGTGACGGAAAACAGCTGATTACAGCGATCCTGTCTAGATGCCAACAGTGGGAATTACCCAGTAACCACAAGAGACGGTGAGATGTATAAAGTCCCTTCCTTGCTGTTAATGCATCCTGCTATATGTAACTAAAACAACTATACTGCTACACTTCAGATAGATACTATGTGTCACTGAGTAACATTCTTTACTTATACTACATAATACGGAAGCTGTTTCTGCAACAGGACATTTAAGAGGGATTTAAAAAGGAACTTTCCACATTGCAACAATACCAACCAAAATATTTCTTATTTTTAAATACTGAAGACAAATTATCATCTTGAATATGCAACATTGACTTTTTTGGTCTAAAAACAACCATCATTGTTTTTTCCCCTTGTACTTCAGGATATCCATATCAGCAATCACATTTGATCAATTGATCGACTGGGATTGATGTATGTATGTGCATGTGAGAAGGAGGTATGAAAGGTGAATACGCTTAATGGTGGCCACCGCTGATCCTTTTCAGACACTAGGTCTTTTTAATGTGGTTTGGAATTAGAGGTATACTGTTTTGCACATTTGTATCATTGTATTGATGTACTTTGTGAACTCATTAGTTTAGTTGGCAAAGTTTGTTACTAGGATAATCAATAAATTGATTAATAGCTACAAAACCGGTCTGTCCTCTTTGAAGAATTGCTGCTGTGTGTAATACACAATTTGTTTTTGCTAGTGAGAGAAACCTATCCAGGCGGGCAAAGATTCAGCTCCAAAAAGAGAGTACATTCATCTGCCAGATTCCAATTCCTAATACTACACTAAGAAAAGGTATTTGAACTTCCCTGCAACTCTTCTTCTACCTCTTTCCTGCTACTTCTTTCAAGTTTACATTTATTAAAGCATTGGAAAAGATACTCAAGTGTCCGGTGCCTACATTGTCTGGTATTAAACTCAACGGGACCCTAGACCTGGTTCTGGTGAAATTGAGGTAACGAAGGTGACGGCAACAGCCCACTTTAAACCAGCAGCTCCACCGAGAGTTATTGCTACATTATAATAGTGATCCCAATCCGGTCCCAGACTACAAGAGATCAGGAACAGCAGCAGATGACATATATGTCCCAAGGCTGTGGTCAAACAACAGCCTGCATCTTTTGTCAGACCAGACTAAACCCAGGTCATCACTTTCTTGTCTTCCTTCGACTCTTCCTTCCAGGCTTACATCCAGGCTGTGGCTGAGGTGTTGGAGGTGTGGCAAGAGGAGGAGGAGGATGGTCCAACTCACACAGGTGGGTTTTATTGGTAATTTCGCCCCTCAAACCCTTATTTAGTGTGAGGTACATGATTTCCTCACACAAGAGGCATTGGCCCACCTCCATTTCCTGCAGTTTGCATGCAGGCATGGAGGCAAAGGCCTCTTGAAGAGTGGGGGTGGGGAAGCCTCCCCAATCAGCCTAAATGCTGACTCCTCAATGTTTCTCCCCTTCCTGGGCCTTTTTGGTGGAAGGCAGAGGGGAGGGACCTGTGATTCTGTCAAGCTACTGGGCCCAGCCACCTCCTGGCTACCACTAACCCCTGCCTTCTCCTGGCTGCCACATTCTACGGCCTCCTCCTGGCTGCCACATTCTACGCCCTCCTCCTGGCTGAGGTTTTCCTGTGTATGAAAAAGGGACATAGTTTGAGATTTTTGGTCATCAATCACACACAGTTTTCATCTTATGACTGTTGCAAATTGAATGTTAACAAATAGAAAAGAATATCATTCTGACCCCAGCATTTTTCATTCTTGTCACAATCTTTTTTGGCCACTACTGTCTATTGATATGTAAAACACTTAATTAAATCAGCAATTAGTGATCACTAATAACATCTAGTTAACATCATTAATTTTTTCAAAAGAATCTGTAGAACTATACCTGGCTCAAGCTGGGCTCCTCCACTTCTTCCTTGCTGAAAGGCCCAGGGTGGGTGTCGGAAGCCTCCGCTGAGGTGGAAGGAAGAGTGGAGAGTGATTGCCTGACTTCAGTCTGGTCTGACAGAAAATTCAGTCTGTTATAGTACCCGAGCCTGGGGACATAAATGTCATCTGCTGCTGCTCCTGATCTCTGGGAATCCTGGAACTTCTTGTGCTCTCTAAGATATGTGCTCCTTAAGCCACCAATTTTTGTTTTTAAATAGGGGCTGATTACCGTGGGGACGTGCGGCTTCACCAACTCCAGCAGTTTCTCCATCGCTGCCTGCCTCTTTATTTTGTTATTATATTGTGGATGTTTCACCTGCCACAGACAGGGCAGCTCCCTGTACTTGACTATGAAGATTTTTAGAAAGCTGTGGTCTTTGAACCCATCCATTTTCTCTGCAAGACACAACACAAGACAAACCCTAATGTCAGGCTAAACTCTCCTAATCTTGACCCAATATAGGCCTCAATCTATAAGTAGTATAGGGCCAGTGATGCACCAAGTTAAAATTGTACCTTCGTTAGAACAATCATCGCTTCTGTTACTTATTCCTCCACTCACAGATCGTACGTACGACGCATTCGTGTTACGCTTTATATACACTGTGCATGCATGAAACTCCGCCCCCCGATGTTCTTTCTAGTCTATTCCCCGCCCCTTGTCTTTCGACGCAGTGGGGAGAGAACATGGCAGAGACACAGCGGGTGCATGCAGACAGCAGCAGCAATGAGGAAAGCCCAGAGCAACGAACGTTACAATCCCAGAGGGGATTGAAGGCCTCAAATATGTCCTTTGTAGGGATGGTGGAGATGGTGGACATCTTGAAGAGGGCTGACTATCACGGGAAGAATGGACCGTGCCTAAACCCAAATGTGAGAAAGGCCAAGATCATGGCTAAAATTGTGAAGAGTCTGCAGAAGAATTTTGGGGTACGATGATCCAAGGATCAACTGAGGAAACGATGGTCAGACCTGAAATTGAGGGATCACGATCAGTACAGAAGAATCAAGAGAGTGCTTCTAAAAATTAAGTCGTTGTGTGTTCCTATTATTATTATTACTTGCATGCTGCTCCATGTGCTTTTCTTTACTGTTGTACAGTTTAAAATGGCAACTTTCATGGTCATTGGCCCATTAATCGGTCGTAGGAAACATTGTTGGTACACCCACTAAAATACGATCTTTTGGGCACATGCAGGTAACTACATTTGTTCAGGCCTATTTGTATTAAAAGAAGTTTGTTGCCTAGATGGGTTTGTATCTAGAATGAAATGCAAACTTGATTTAGTGTAAAGGAGAGGACACTCAGCAGCTGTTTACACATCTGGATGCAAGAGCACTAGTGTGGGACACAAGAACACCCTTTTTAGAGTGTCCCATGCATGTGTTCCAGTGGATATTTGTGGTGTCTCCATGTGTGAAACTTGTCCAAAAAAGGGAAGTCTTCCAGCATTGGAAAGGAAATAAAAATGTCTTCAGCTTGGAACTCTGCCAAAACAGACAATTGTACGACACTTCCAAGCAATGTTTCATATTCCTATTTCTGCCCTCCAATATCTGTGTGCTAAGTATACCTTTTTTTATTCACATAGGGGAGAAAAGACTCAGGACATCTGAGGACACCAGGGACCCCCTAACTCTGAAAGAAAGTCACCAAAAACCAAGCAGAGGATGAGGAGGGAGATGTTTTGGAAGTAGCCGAAATTGTCACCACAACAGATGAGTGTCTGAGGCCACAGCTTCAGGTAAGAGATCAGTTCCTGCATATTTATAATACATGGTGTTTCTTATTTTTTTTTTTTAGGTGATGTGGATGTTGTGGATAGGGATGAGCCGAACACCCCCCTGTTCGGTCCGCACCAGCACTTGCGAACAGGCAAAAAATTTGTTCAAACACGCGAACACCGTTAAAGTCTATGGGACTCGAACATGAATAATCAAAAGTGCTCATTTTAAAGGCTTATATGCAAGTTATTGTCATAAAAAGTGTTTGGGGACCTGGGTCCTGCCCCAGGGGACATGGATCAATGCAAAAAAAAGTTTTAAAAACATCTGATTTTTCTGGATCAGTGATTTTAATAATGCTTAAAGTGAAACAATAAAAATGTAATATTCCTTTAAATTTCGTACCTGGGGGGTGTCCATAGTATGCCTGTAAAGGGGTGCATGTTTCCCATGTTTAGAACAGTCTGACAGCAAAATGACATTTCAAAGGAAAAAAAGTAATTTAAAACTACTTGCGGCTATTAATGAATTGTCGGTCCGACAATACACATAATAGTTCATTGAAAAAAACAGCATGGGATTTCCCCACATTGGAACCCGAACCAAAATTTTAAAAAAAATTGGCGTGGGGGTCCCCCTAAATTCCATACCAGGCCCTTCAGGTCTGGTATGGATTTTAAAGCGAACCCCGCGCCAAAATTTAAAAAAAATGGCGCGGGGTCCCCAAAGCACCCTCCCAATGTTGAGGGCATGTGGCCTGGTATGGTTCAGGAGGGGGGGCTCTCTCTCTCGTCCCCCCCTCTTTTTCTGCGGCCTGCCAGGTTGCGTGCTCGGATAAGGGTCTGGTATGGATTTTTGGGGGGACCCTAGGCCATTTTTTTTTAAGTTTTGGTGCGGGGTTCCCCTTAAAACCCATACCAGACCTGAAGGGTCTGGTATGGATTTTGAGGGGGACCCCCACATCATTTTTTTTTATTTTGGCACGGGGTTCCCCTTAATATCTTTACCAGACCTGATGGGCCTGGTATGGAATTTAGGGGGACCTCCACGCCATTTTTAAAAAAAAAATTGGTATTTTTTTCCCCTGTGGGGAATCCCACGCCGTTTTTATCAATGAACTTTTATGTGTATTGTCGGACCGGCAATTCATTAATAGCCGCAAGTAGTTTTAAATGACTTTTTTTCCTTTGAAATGTCATTTTGCTGTTAGACTATTCTGAACACAGGAAACATGCGCCCCTTTACAGGCATACTATAGAAACCCCCCAGGTACGAAATTTAAAGGAATATTACACTTTTATTGTTTCATTTCAAGCATTACCTGTATTAAAATCACTGCTCCCGAAAAAACTGCCGTTTTTTTTTTGCATTGATCCATGTCCCCTGTGGCAGGACCCAGGTCCTCAAACACTTTTTATGACAATACCATGCATATAAGTCTTTAAAATTAGCACTATTGATTTCTCCCATAGACTTTTAAAGGGCGAACTGTTCGGTGAACTGGCAAACAGCCGATGTTCGATTCGAACATGAGTTGGACTCAAACTCGAAGCTCATCCCTAGTACCCAGTTATATTATGTACATTTAGGAAAGTATCCAGGCCTTTCTTAAAGCAATCTACTGAGCTGGCAAGAACCACCTCTGGCGGGAGTCTATTCCACATTTTCACAGCTCTTACTGTGAAGAAACCTTTGTGTATTTGGAGATGAAATAAATTTTCCTTTAGATGTAAAGAGTGTCCCCATATCCTCTGGGTTGACCGTAAAGAGAATAACTCAACACCAAGTTCACTATATGGACCCCTTATATATTTGAACATGTTGATCATATCCCCCCTTATTCTCCTCTTCTCAAAAGTGAATAAATTCAGTTCCTCTAATCTTTACTCATAGCTGAGCTCCTCCATGCCTCTTGTAAGTTTAATTGCTGTTCTCTGCACTTTCTCCAGTTCTCCGATATCCTTTTTGTGAACTGGTGCCCAAAACTGAACTGCATATTCCAGATGAGGTCTTACTAATAATTTGAACAGGGGCAAAATTATATCTCTCTCTCTGGAGTCCATACCTCTCTTAATACAAGAAAGGACTTTGCTCGCTTTGGAAACCGCAGCTTGGCATTGCATGTTATTATTGAGCTTATAATCTACCAAAACCCCCCAGATCCTTCTCCACCACGGATTCCCCCAGTTGTACTCTCCCTAGCATGTATGATGCATGCATATTCTTAGCCCCCAAGTGCATAACTTTACATTTCTCAACATTAAACCTCATCTGCCACATAGTCGCCCAATTAGACAGTGCATTGAGGTTGGCTTGTAAATTGAAGACATCCTGTAAGGACATTATTCCACTGCATAGCTTGGTGTCATCTGCAAAGGCAGAAATGTTACTTCTGCTCAAGCTTGCCTTGCATACACATGGTCACACAAAAGTTCTCTGAACTTTTGACCATCAAGAACGCAATGACGTACAACACTACGATGAGCCGAGGAAATGAATTTCAATGCTTCCGAGCATGCGTCAAGTAATTTCCGAGCATGCGTCGTTTTTTGCGCGTCGGAATTTTATACAGACGATCGCATTTTCGGATAGGAACTTTTTCCGACCGAAAAATAGAGAACCTGCTCTCAATCTATTTCTGGCTGGAATTCGGGCAGCAAAAGTCCGATGGAGCATACACACGGTCGCATTTTACGACCAAAAGCTCTCATCGGTCTTTTGCTGGCTGAATTTCCAATCGTGTGTACGGGGCATAAGGCTTTAATAGGGGTTGAATCACATTTCAGAAGTTCCAAAAACACCAGGATGAAACATCTTAGGTGGCACACAACAAGGAAAGTTGTGAGATTTGAGCTCCTTGATAATATTTGGTTATATCAGGGACTGTAATCAGTAGTTAGTAGTAGTCAGTAGTTTTTTTTTACTTTAATTTTTTTTATATAATATTTTTTACAATTTTTTAAATAATTTTTTTACACTATTATTTTTTACAATTTTTTTAAGAGCCCTGTTGGGGGCTTTAGTGAAATATCAGCGGTTTAAACAGACCTCTGATGTTTCACTGTTGAGACAGAGAAAAGAATTGAGGGCACAGATTCTTCAATTCCTTTCTCTGCAGCCTCAACTGCACTGAAGATCAGTACAGAGGGTCCTGTGAATTCACTGAAATAAACTAAAGAAAAGTAAATGCAGTTTACTATGCTTCAGTTGTGAATGAACACCGTGAGTGATCGGTACCAATTGCTCATTGTGTTATTTCAGAAAAAGAAGGGGCCAGTTAATTACATATTTACTGGCCACTATCCCCGCTCTCCATCCTGAATAGATCCCCTGCAGCAGCTAGCAGGAGAGAATATGAGCCAGCTGTTGGGTGAATAGTACAGCAGTGGGTCAGTCAGTCAGTGAGGAGCATAGGACAGCAGTGTGTCAATCAGTCAATGAGGGGCATAGGACAGCGTTAGGTCAGTCAGTCAGTGAGGGGCATAAGACAACAGTGTGTCAGTGAGGGGCATAGGACAGCGGTAGGTCAGTCAGTGAGGAGCATAGGTCAGCAGTGTGTCAGTTAGTCAGTGAGGGGCATAGGACAGCAAAGGGTGTCAGTCAGTCAGTGAGGGGCATAGGGCAGCGGTGGGTCAGTCAGTGAGGGGCATAGGACAGGGGTGGGTCAGTCTGTGGGGGGCATAGGACAGTGGTGGGTCAGTCAGTCAGTCAGGGGCATAGGACAGGGGTGGGTCAGTCAGTCAGTGAGGGGGATAGGACAGTGGTGGATCATTCAGTCAATGATGAGGATAGAACAGTATGTGACTGGTCAGTGTTGATCAGTGATGTGCATGGGGGGTATCAGTTTTCTCTCACTTGACTCCTCTATGTGTCAGTCCCCAGCATCCCTTGCCATGTACCCTCCTCCAGTTTCTGGACCCGCTCGGTGTCTCCGCACCTGCTACAGGCACCTCACTTTTCCTGAATAAGGAAAGGGATGGTCGGCACTCACGATGACATCCAAAATGGTATTTCTTTATTAAATACATGTACAAAGCTGTAAATCAGCCTACATGTTTCAGACGTTAGTCCAGCCATGACTAAGGATTAACATTCGAAATGAGTAGGATGTTTTACAGCTTTGTACATGTATTTAATAAAGAAATACCATTTTGGATGTCATCCTGAGTGCTGATCATCCCTTTCTTTATTCTGGTACGTTGGAGGTGTCAGCAGCCTCTAGGTCTGAGCACCGGGCGGAGCTTTTATGTAAGAAGGTTGCAGCGCTTACACACCGTTTTACCTCACTCTTCCTGCATTTCCTGGCACGGGAACAGAGCCAAACTTACTCCGCCACTCGGTCAGTGCTATTCAGTGAAGTGCACAGGGGGGTTTCTATTACCTGCATCTCTCAATGTCAGTCTTTGGCTCCCCTGACATGTACCCGCCTCCTCCTCCAGATGCTGGATCCGCTTGGTCTCTCTCTGGTACAGACGCCTCACACTGCACACATTTCCCTGGAGAGCAGACATAGCAACACCGGGGCAGAGCTGGCCAATTACATTCAGTCCCCGACCAACTTGGACTTGTTCTTACATCACTTACTACAATTACTGGGTCCAAGTGCCTGCCACCACGTAAAACCTCAGAGGTTGGTCGCCTCTATGCAGATCATAAAACTGATTAACAAAGAGAGGGGATCTCCCTAGGCTTTTAATGGCTAGGCTTTTAATAAAAATCAGTGGCCATGGAATGGACAGTACTGTGAGGGTGTAAGTGCTCTACCTTTAAGGGAATAGGACAGTGATCTGAAAAGGCCATATCATGTATAAAGGGAACGTGTACCATGGGAACTAAGGTCGTTGAGCAAAATAAGTAGCCAAGGTGTGAGAAAGAGTCAAAAGGGGTAAGTAAACTATTAACTCCCTATTGATTGGGTGTGCCAGACACCAAACGTCTGCAAGGTATAATGATTATACCATATTAGCTAAAGGGTTGTGGTGGTCTGGTTCTTGCAGGGGCTTGACTGAATGTTTAGGTTAAGGAGTTGATTTGTCTTCTGCGGGGTTCATCAATTAATTGATTAAAATCCCCATGTACTATTTGTGGAGACTCTGGAACATACATCAACCAGCTAGATACCTCATGAAAGAATAATTTACCTGGGAAGTCTGGGCCATATATATTGGGCATTTGTATTATATGAGCTGCAGCTTCTATGCAAACAATGACTTTATGACCCTACTGATCATATTGAAAAAATGTAAGGGTATAGAGCAAATTTTTGTGTAACAATATGGCCACTCCCACTTTACTATCTAGTGAATCCTTGCGGCTTCACAGCCTGTGTCCTACTGCGCATGCATGAGTTTCTGAGTGGTCTCGCTGTCTTCTGGGACCTGTGTGTGTCTCCCAGAAGACAGTGGGAGGAAGGTAGAGGGGCCGCAAATGACATAGGTTGCCAAGGTGCCCTTACATGGAAGTGGGAGTGGGTACCTGTTTTTGACAGGTATCAGCTCACCCCCTAAATGTGCCAAATGTGGCACCGAAGGGGGGAGGAAGCAGATAAGTGGAGCTTCCTCTTTTGGGTGGAACTCTGTTTTAAACCCCTAAAAGCATACATAGCCTTGTCACAAGAGACTCACCTCCCATTAGCTCATCTACAGTGCCTCTGTAAATTATTGGTGGATGAGGCTCTGGACTCCCAAAACAGCAGAAGCCACCCGTAATCTCCCACAAAGGTACATGGAGGCAAAGTCATACAGACCAGGAAAGGAATACAAGAGAAATTGGAGGAACCCTTAAATGTCCTTCTTGAAATTCCAATCATAGAAAAAAGAATCCCCCTTGGATTGGGACTTTGCCAGACCACCAGACCCGTTCAAGTAAAAAAATATATACTTTATTGATATACTTTAAGAAAAGACGTGAGAGCGTCTATAGCATACGATATATAAAAAAATCATTCCATACAGAATAGAATAGAATGCATATTCTAAGGATTTGTTTAAGAGCCAACCACTACGGGACTGTCCCTGAATATTTATCCTTCCAGCATGCATATCCCCCAGTTGGCTCACTTATTCGTTTTGATACCATTATTTCAACACATGTACTATTCTTATATAGTCTCGGTCTGGCACAAATGAAAATACAATATTTGATCTGAGGGGCCATGGGTGCTACTTGAACACAGAGTCATTCCTAGGGAATCCATACATGTACACAATATTCATAACTCTCAAACCCCTGATGGAGGTACCGGAAACGCGTCAGGTGTCGGGGTACACTACCCCCATGAGAGTATACTAACTATCGTCACCTTGTATATTTTTTCTGTTTCTGATTTTGTCTCTATTCTGTATGGAATGGTGTTTTGATTTTTTTATATATTGTATGCTATAGACGCTCTCACATCTTTTTTTAAAGTATATAATAAAATACATATTTTTTTACTTGAACGGGTCTGGTGGTCTGTCAAAGTCTCAATCCAAGGGGGATTCTTTTTTCTATGATTTATCACGTAAGGGATGGGACCACCACACTCCATATTTGTTATGATGGAAGCCCCCCTCTTGTCTTGAAATTCCAAAAACAAAAGTCTTCCACCACAGGGGATCAACAGAAGTCTTTTTGAAGGTACGCCTGTCCAGCCTGCAATAGTGGGAGCCACACTCAAGCTATTCTCGCAGGTTTGGGCGAAAAACATAAAGGATCCATGAACAATGTCTACCATTCAATTGGGTCACAGGTGGAAATTCAAGAGTCAAATTCCCAGGGATCAGTTTCATTCAACCAGACTACTAGGGATGAGCTGAACACCCCCGGTTCGGTTCGCACCAGAACATGTGAACAGGCAAAAAGTTTGTGCGAACATGCAAATACTGTTAAAGTCTATAGGACTTTATAGGACACGAATATGAAAAATCAAAAGTGTTCATTTTAAAGGCTTATATGCAAGTTATTGCCATAAAAAGTGTATAGGGACCCAGATACTGCCCAAGGGGACATGTATCAATGCAAAAAAAAAGTTATTAAAACGGCCCTTTTTCAGGAACAGTGATTTTAATAATGCTTAAAGTGAAACAATAAAAATGAAATACTCCTTTAAATATTGTGCCTGAGGGGTCCCCTTAGTCTGCCTGTACAGTGGCACATCTTTCTGATGTGTTTTACTGTGCTGCAGCAAAATGACATTTCTAAAAGAAAAATGTAATTTAAAATAGCTTGCAGCTGTAATATATTGATGGATCCCGGCAATATAGATAAAAATCAATGAAAAAATCAGCATAGGTTCCCCCCAGTCCATACCAGTGCCCCCCCTCCTGAACCATACCATCCACTTACCCTCAACATGGGGAGGGTGCTTTGGGGTCACCGACAAAGCACCTTGTCCTGATGCTGATGGGAATGAAGGCCTCGTCCCCACAACCCTGGCCATTGGTTGTGGGGGTTTGTGGGCAGGGGGCTTATTGAAATCTGGAAGCCCCCTTTAATAAGGGGGCCCCCAGATCCCACCCCCCATGTGAATGGGTATGGGGTACATTGTAGTCCTACCCATTCACCAAAAAAGTGTCAAAAGGTAAAAAAATACCAAAGGGCCTGGTATGGACTGGGGGGGACTGCCGTTTTTTTTCTCAATTCTGTCATAGGGTTCCCCTTAACCACTTCAATACACTATATTATATACTGTACACTGCACTAAATACCTGCATTGTATTATATATACTACACTGACTGCACTATATACTCTGAACTGCAGTATATATATATACTATACAGACTTCACTATATACTCTGAACTGCAGTATATATACTATACAGACTGCACTATATACTCTGCAGAAAAATTGGGCCTTAGGTGTTGGTGGTGCCAGAACACTAAAACCCCTCAGAGTTACTCTTGTTGGGCACAGGAACGGGCCCTGCTGTTAAATATAATTTCAAAAATTGTAATTACATGCCCCTGTTAAACAGGGGCAGAAAAATTGGGCCTTGGGTGTTGGTGGTGCCCTAAACCAAAAATATTGTTGGAAGATAGCATCATCAAGATTCAGGAGGAATACGATAGGCAGCATAGGCAATCTTCAAGGGATCCCAGATCCATAGCAAATTCAGTTACATCAGCATCAGAGGCTTGATAGCTGCTGATCCAGGACTGATTCATTTTTATGAATGTGAGTCTATCAACGGAGTCTGTGGACAGGCACACTCTTTGATCCATTACAAACCCTCCAGCAGCACTGAATGTGTGTTCAGAAAGCAATCTGGATGCAGGACAGGCCAGTTGCTCGATTGCATATTGAGCAAGTTCTGGCTAGTGGTCCATCCTCAAGACCCAATAACCCAGTGGATGCTCTGTTGGAAAGGTCTCCAAGTCTGCTCTTGCCCTTAGATATTCCTGCACCATATAATGCAGATGCTGGTGATGGTTGCTTGAACCTATCAGACCTTGGCACTGAGGACTGAAAAATTGTTTAAAGGCATCGGACAGCTAGCCACCTTCTCCTCTGCTCTTCCTCTGACTGAACAAAGCCTCAGAAACACATTGTCCAGCACCAGGAAATGGTAACCTCCCAGGGTCTGGAAAGGCGTTACATACATTTTTCTTCAAGGCCTCCTGAAGATGTTTCATCCTCTGCTCCCTCTGCAAAGGCAGGATGTGCAACTTTACTATTGTAACGTGGATTGAGAAGGGTTGCCAGCCACTAATGACCCCTCTCCTTGATACCATGAATCCTAGGGTCCTTTCACAGGCTTTGCAGAATCAGGGAGGCCATGCAGCGTAAGTTTGCAAAGGCATTCGATGGATTCTGAGTCCTCTGGGTCACTAAGGATGAAATTATCAGGAACTACCTCCTCCCAGCCACATACAACTCCTTGGGTTTCAGGGGACTGAAAACCATCCATTGAAGACTGCTGCGTGTTATCCTCTACATCCATGCTGACACAATCCTCCTCCTCCTCCTCTTCTTACTGTGTTTTTGGTGGCCCCGCAGGAATGCTATCTGCATAAAGGGGGCCTTGAGAGGAAAGGAAGTCCTCCTCTTGCTCCCGCTGTTCTGCCTCACGTGTCCTGTCCATGATTCCACAAAGCGTGTGCTTCAGCAGGAAGACTAGAGAGACAGTGTCACTGATGCATGCATTTTCGCTGCTTACCATCCTTGTGGCCTCCTCAAATGGTGACAGGATCATGAGTTCATCCTTGGTCAGTAGCCACTGGCATGGCAAAAAGAAGCCAAGCTCCCCTGATCCTGCCCTGGTGCCATACTCACACAGGTACTCATTGATGGCCCTCTGCTGTGTGTGCAGCCACTGCAGCATTGTCAATGTTGAGTTCCACCTGGTGGGCAGGTTTAATTCACTTTGAATGTCAACCAGCTGAGCATTGGCATTGTATGACCACCAGAAATTACCACAGATTTTTCTGGCCTGCCTCAGGAGATCTTGTAAGCCTGGATATCTGATCAGGAAACGCTGCACCACCAAATTCAGGACATATGTTAAGCATGGAAAATGGGTCAAGTGTCCCTGTCATGGCATCAACCACCTCTGAGCCTGCCCCTGCAGAGGTAACAGAATCTCTGCCCCAGTGTGGCTCCTGTCCCCTAGGCAGACCACCTGAAGCACCGCATAGCATTTTTTAGCCTGACTGCTTGTGTAGCCCCTTGAATGCATACAGAGCACTGCTGGTTCAGAGGACAATTCTGAAAAAGAGGCCATAGAGGAAGAAGAAGAGAAAGGGAGCATACAGATGTTGTGGCAGAATCACCACCAGCTTTTTGGAGGTGTGGTGGCAGAACAAGCTCCAACACTGAACCCTGTGCTGCATCCTTCCCAGCTGCCAGCAGTTACCCAGTTCAGCGTGAAGGAAAGGTAACATCCCTGCCCATGCCTGCTGGACCATGAGTCAGCGGTAATATAAACCTTACTGCGACCGCCCTGTCCAACAAGGCCAAAACATTGCCTTCCACATGAATGTAGAGAGCTGGAATAGCCTTTCATGAAAACAAATTGTTTTGGAACCTGCCACTGTGGTACAGCACATTCCACAAATTCACAAATGGGGGCAGAGTCTACCAGTTGAAAAGGCAGCAGTTGCAGTGCTAGCAATTTGGCCAAGCAAGCATTTAGACGCTGAGCATGTGGATGGCTGGAACCAAATTTTTTTTATGATTTAGCAACTGAAGTAGCGAAATTTGGCTACTGAAATCCACTGGTGGTGTACTGCTAGCAGATTGGATGCGAGTACTTGTGGCACCTATTGCTATACCTTCATTCCTCTCAGTGCAGGTTTTTTGAGAGGACTGGAGGTATAGTAGGGTTTGAGATACCAGATGAGGAGCAAGGAGAAGTCCATCTTTTTCTATGATGTGAGTCTTTCAGGTGCTGTTGCCAATGTACTGCCTGGCAGGTCGTCATATATCTTGTCAAGCATGTGGTGCCCAAGTGGCTTCTTTTCTGGCCAAGCTCGATCTGCTTCAGACATAGATTGCAAACAGCAACGGTGCGATCTACTGCACACGTGTCGAAAAAAGCCCACACCAAGGAACCTTTGCAAGTCAGCGGGGAGTCAGCAGTGCCCTGCACCTGCGGAGCTCTGTGGTGTGATGCAATAGGGTGACTGCCCTTAAGCTGACTCCTGGAGGACATCCTGCCTCATTGGAGTTGTGCCTCCTCCTCTTCCTCACTTTCCTTCTGTCTTCTCTCAGGCACCCAAATACAGTCAGTGACCTCATCATCCCCTCCCTCCTTGTCACTGGAGCAAACTTGGCAGTATGCTACAGCTGGGAGAGCATGACTGCCAGTTTCTTGTCCTTCTTCTTCTCTCTCTAGGCTCACGTTACTCCTTTCCTCAACCTGGAAACCAACATCGGTGTTGGGGTGCATGTATGTTCTAAAAGCAAGTGAACCCTCATATGATATCCTGATTAGAGTGTCCCCCAAAAACCCATTCAGATCTGGAGATCATTCCGACAAGAAATTATGACACACACAAGGCATGCAATTCAGAAATGATCCAATCCTATACTTCCCTATTTTCACTTATATAACCAACATGACATCACAACAAAAGTCCAACCCCTTCATTTATATATGCTAAATTTACAGACATACAACTAACTAATAATAGAACATAATTTCTTCATACAGAAACTGTCAACAAGAAAGAACTTCATGCGTCATTTCGGGGAAATCATATGATTTACAAGAATTTGAAACTAACTTTTGATAGACGTCACATATACATATTATTCTAAGATGGATACATATTTTTATAGTTAAATGGTGGACAGCAAGCTAAAATATCCTTACAATCCCCTCTTTGATCACACATGTATATATATATATATATGTATGATCTCACTTCCTTATCATGGTGGTATTCTCAGCTTGCTTCTGATAATACATACTGAGATAAGTTTTATTGGGAGATGAGGGATCTAAAATGCGAGTGGCTCTATTAATAAGGCACATAATAAGCTTATACACAAGATAAAGGAAAAAGAACACAAAAATGATTGAAATTATGGGAATATCCCTTATCCAAGAGAATATCCCTCCAAATCCAAAATTAAAATTTACAAAAGGACTCAAGGTCTGGGCTATGTTGCGAGCCTCTTGTTGCAGCTTGGCCACCTCTTTTCTATGCTAAGCTATCACATCATAATAATCTGGTACCTCTATACTGGTATTTAGGGATGAGCCGAACACCCCCCTGTTCGGTTCGCACCAGAACATGCGAACAGGAAAAAAGTTTGTTCGAACATGCGAACACCGTTAAAGTCTATGGGACACGAACATGAATAATCAAAAGTGCTAATTTTCAAGGCTAATATGCAAGTTATTGTCATAAAAAGTGTTTGGGGACCTGGGTCCTGCCCCAGGGGACATGGATCAATGCAAAAAAAAGTTTTAAAAACGGCAGTTTTTTCAGGAGCAGTGATTTTAATAATGCTTAAAGTCAAACAATAAAAGTGTAATATCCCTTTAAATTTCGTACCTGGGGGGTGTCTATAGTATGCCTGTAAAGGGGCGCATGTTTCCTGTGTTTAGAACAGTCTGACAGCAAAATGACATTTTGAAGGAAAAAACTCATTTAAAACTACCCGCGGCTATTGCATTGCCGACAATACACATAGAAGTTCATTGATAAAAACGGCATTGGGAATTCCCCAAAGGGGAACCCCGAACCAAAATTAAAAAAAAAAAATGACGTGGGGGTCCCCCTAAATTCCATACCAGGCCCTTCAGGTCTGGTATGGATATTAAGGGGAACCCCGGCCAAAATTAAAAAAAAAAAATGACGTGGGGTTCCCCCTAAATTCCATACCAGACCCTTCAGGTCTGGTATGGATTTTAAGGGGAACCCCGCGCCAAAAAAAAAAAAAAAAACGGCGTGGGGTCCCCCCAAAAATCCATACCAGACCCTTATCCGAGCACGCAACCTGGCAGGCCGCAGGAAAAGAGGGGGGGACGAGAGTGCGGCCCCCCCTCCCTCCTGAACCGTACCAGGCCACATGCCCTCAACATTGGGAGGGTGCTTTGGGGTAGCCCCCCAAAACACCTTGTCCCCATGTTGATGAGGACAAGGGCCTCATCCCCACAACCCTGGCCGGTGGTTGTGGGGGTCTGCGGGCGGGGGGCTTATCGGAATCTGGAAGCCCCCTTTAACAAGGTGACCCCCAGATCCCGGCCCCCCCCTGTGTGAAATGGTAAGGGGGTACATAAGTACCCCTACCATTTCACGAAAAAAGTGTCAAAAATGTTAAAAATGACAAGAGACAGTTTTTGACAATTCCTTTATTTAAATGCTTCTTCTTTCTTCTATCTTGCTTCATCTTCTGGTTCTTCTGGCTCTTCTGGTTCTTCTGGTTCTTCCTCCGGCGTTCTCGTCCAGCATCTCCTCCGCGGCGTCTTCTGTCTTCTTCTCCTCGGGCCGCTCCGCACCCATGGCATGGGGGGGAGGCTCCCGCTCTTCTTCTCTTCTTCTTTTCTTCTTTTCTTCTTTTCTTCTCTTCTTCTCTTCTTCTTCATTTTCTTCTCCGGGCCGCTCCGCAATCCATGCTGGCATGGAGGGAGGCTCCCGCTGTGTGACGGCGCTCCTCGTCTGACAGTTCTTAAATAACGGGGGGGGCGGGGCCACCCGGTGACCCCGCCCCCCTCTGACGCACGGTGACTTGACGGGACTTCCCTGTGACGTCACGGGGAATGCCACAGGGAAGTCCCGTCAAGTCACCGTGCGTCAGAGGGGGGCGGGGTCACCGGGTGGCCCCGCCCCCCCCGTTATTTAAGAACTGTCAGACGAGGAGCGCCGTCACACAGCGGGAGCCTCCCTCCATGTCAGCATGGATTGCGGAGCGGCCCGGAGAAGAAAATGAAGAAGAAGAGAAGAAGAGAAGAAAAGAAGAAAAGAAGAAAAGAAGAAGAGAAGAGCGGGAGCCTCCCCCCCATGCCATGGGTGCGGAGCGGCCCGAGGAGAAGAAGACAGAAGACGCCGCGGAGGAGATGCTGGACGAGAACGCCGGAGGAAGAACCAGAAGAACCAGAAGAGCCAGAAGAACCAGAAGATGAAGCAAGATAGAAGAAAGAAGAAGCATTTAAATAAAGGAATTGTCAAAAACTGTCTCTTGTCATTTTTAACATTTTTGACACTTTTTTCGTGAAATGGTAGGGGTACTTATGTACCCCCTTACCATTTCACACAGGGGGGGGGCCGGGATCTGGGGGTCACCTTGTTAAAGGGGGCTTCCAGATTCCGATAAGCCCCCCGCCCGCAGACCCCCACAACCACCGGCCAGGGTTGTGGGGATGAGGCCCTTGTCCTCATCAACATGGGGACAAGGTGTTTTGGGGGGCTACCCCAAAGCACCCTCCCAATGTTGAGGGCATGTGGCCTGGTACGGTTCAGGAGGGAGGGGGGGCCGCACTCTTGTCCCCCCTCTTTTCTTGCGGCCTGCCAGGTTGCGTGCTCGGATAAGGGTCTGGTATGGATTTTTGGGGGGACCCCACGCCGTTTTTTTTTTTTTTTTTTTGGCGCGGGGTTCCCCTTAAAATCCATACCAGACCTGAAGGGTCTGGTATGGAATTTAGGGGGAACCCCACGTCATTTTTTTTTTTAAATTTTGGCCGGGGTTCCCCTTAATATCCATACCAGACCTGAAGGGCCTGGTATGGAATTTAGGGGGATCCCCACGTCATTTTTTTTTTTTAATTTTGGTTCGGGGTTCCCCTTTGGGGAATTCCCATGCCGTTTTTATCAATGAACTTCTATGTGTATTGTCGGCAATGCAATAGCCGCGGGTAGTTTTAAATGAGTTTTTTCCTTCAAAATGTCATTTTGCTGTCAGACTGTTCTAAACACAGGAAACATGCGCCCCTTTACAGGCACACTATAGACACCCCCCAGGTACGAAATTTAAAGGGATATTACACTTTTATTGATTGGCTTTAAGTATTATTAAAATCACTGCTCCTGAAAAAACGGCCGTTTTTAAAACTTTTTTTTGCATTGATCCATGTCCCCTGGGGCAGGACCCAGGTCCCCAAACACTTTTTATGACAATAACTTGCATATTAGCCTTTAAAATTAGCACTTTTGATTTCTCCCATAGACTTTTAAAGGGTGTTCCGCGGCATTCGAATTTGCCGCGAACACCCCAAATTGTTCGCTGTTCGGTGAACTTGCGAACAGCCAATGTTCGAGTCGAACATGAGTTCGACTCGAACTCGAAGCTCATCCCTACTGGTATTATGTACCCAAGTACAACATTCATAATCCTCAGTCATTTCACATAATCCTGTAAGGGCTAAACTCATGCCTTCAATGGCTAAGTCATGCAATTCTAGTTGTTTTCTAATAGCCCTAGTTTCAACATTAAATTTAGAAATGTCATCAGAATTCTTTTCCATCATCTCAATAATTCCTAAATAATTATTTAAACTTTTTATCAAAACTATTCCCCATCCTGCCCAGGAAGGGAACCATGCCCAGGCCATATCCTTTTCAAGGAATAACTCTCTCTTGTTACGATGTTTTAATGGATACCCTGGGTGTATACTAGCTTCAAGCAAATGACTCCCATCACTATCACCTTTCACCCCCATTATGGGCACCAGTGAGGTCAGGTAACACCAGCCTTGGACCTCTTGTGGAATCCAGGGATAACAAGTCTTTCCACAACAAACATAAGTGTGGTTACCAAACGAGAAGGGCATATTCACAGCAGTCTATTGATTTACTGCTGTAACTGCTGCTAAAACCTGAAACAAATACTGTACAGATTTACTACTTTCATCTTCAGAGGCAAGAATCTTTTCAAAATCAGCCCGTACTCTGACCTCATCGTGGTGTGTTTGATATAAAGAACAAAACTTCCCACTAGGGGCATAGCAACTAGAAATGTTCAAAACTGATTGACTACAGATATGAGCATTTCTAGTAGAATTCCCTAAATTAAAACACCAGGTAGGATTATGACTTCTATTGATGATGTGAAAGGAAATGGTGTCATTAGTTCTTCTGCTGACATTCAAAAGGTCAAGGGGAATATTTCCTTTTAAAAGGGGAGTAATATTTAAAGGTATAGCCATTAGGGGTATCCTAACAGTGCTACAGTTTACTACAGATCCAACATTTTTGAAATCCTGATTTCCGAGCATAAGCATATTTCAATTTTAACAAAAGCATTTTATCAGCAAAATTATCTTCAATGTCTCTTATTTCTAACTTGTATCACTGTAATGTTCTTCTGTTTATATGTGTTACCACAAATACTTTTAATCACACCCAAATCTTCAGGGTGGTAGATACAGTTAGTGATGATCCAAATGAGCGGGAACACCATCAGGGTGATCAGGAACAGGAGGCAGAATGCCTTGCCAGAAGTCTGTGGTGGAATAAGCGAGGTCATCTTCTCTGGCCGGACCTGCTTTTCCAGGAACTTCTCCTTCATCTGCTTGGACTAATGCTTGAGGGCCTCCTGTATTAAGGATCTCCTTCCTGCTCTTGGGGCTTTGGGCAACCTTTTTTACTCGGCTGGCATGGATCCCGGACTAGCAGTTTTCCACCAGGATAGCCGTTCTGATCACTGCAATCACCATAGTAGGAGGTCCAAAGGGATACTCTTGCTTCTTATTTCTGTTCAGCTGTTGGACCACCACGGTGTCTCCCTCCTTGAAGAGGTGAGTAGTTTCCTGTGAAGAAAAAAGAGAGGTGCGAGCAACATTTCTTTGACTGTATCCAATATTTCAACCAGTTTTCTTACATATTCTTCCTGTATTAAGTCTAAATCTCCCTTTTCTACCATTAAAGGTGCTCTGGCCTATGGGCCTTTCTTATCTTGTCTTTTATTGTTCTGTTGATCCTTTCTACTATTCCTGAACTTGGAGGGTGATAGGGAATGTGAAACTTACATTCTATCTTGAGAGTTTTTACCAAGTCCTGGCAGACCCTGGCTATAAAAGCTGGACCATTAGAGAACATGTCCACAATTATCAAAAGATATTCCTGTCTTTTGCCTAGTTTGGGCCTGTATGGGAAATCAGCCGTGACTTGTTTACCTGCGTGGCCTATTCCGTGGTACTGTGAATGCACTTGCTGTTGGTATACATGGTTTCCCCTCTTTGCAGAGAAGTCCAGACCTTGGACCTCTCTACACACCCTTTCCATTCCAGTCCCTTAACTCATAATTTGATGCATAATCCTGGGGATCTGCAAGTGACTTTTCAAATGGGGATAGGTCAGGTATCAGCATAACAATTTGGATGTCTGCTGTCTGTGAGATAGCAGCTTATTTAGCAGCAGGGTCAGCCAGACCTGCTCATTTCCCCTGGCTATCTCTGTCTATTGGCCTGTGTGTGCTCTGCAGTGTACTATAGCCTAGAGCAAGAACCATCCACAAAAACATTCTGTGTGTCCGGTAGTGCTGTGGAAAATAAATCAGACCTGGGTGATGTGTCTTGGTGAATGAGATTTATGCAATCATGTTATGGCACAACCTCATCCTGTTCTCCTTTTTAATCCTAAAAGAGCGTTTAAAATGGGTGCTGGGCCTGCAGTGAGAGAAGTATATTTAATGTGAAATTTTTGGATTGGACAGCAAAATCACCTCATATCCGCTCAAACTCTGAGCAGACATGTGCTGTGTATGTACATTTTTCAACAAGATTGACACATTGTAAGTGATGTGAAGTGTGGCGTCGTGTCCCAGAGTGAAAGAAGTGACCATCTCAACCACCATAGATCAGGACGCTTGAGCGCACCGGGACCATCTTTGAGAAAAAAACTACAGGGCGCAGTCTCCCACTATATTCCTGGGCCAGTACTCCCACCATGGTTCTGCAATTTTCCCTGGCAAACAAGTGAAACATTTTGCCATATTCAAGGAGGCCTGAGGCTCGGGCTGGTAACCATTATACATTTCAACATGGCAAAACATGGCAAAAACATTTAACATTTCATCAGACCATTTTACAGTATCAGACATTTCAGAGACATTGCTTCAAAGACATTGCTTGTCTCAATATATTGTCATTGAAAGAGCAGTCAGGTATCCATTGGCGGCAGTAACCAATCATACCTAGGAAGGTGAGCATGTCCTTCCTATTAAGTGGGCGGGGCAGACCCATTCAGAGCCGCAGCTCTTTTATGACTGACTCTTCTTTCTCCTTTTGTGAGCACAAATACTCAACTGTTTTTTTTCTTTTGACATCATTGTAACTTTTTCTTAAACATTTTGTAACCACATACATGTAACCATTTCAATAAAGATAGGCTATCAGCTCGGCAGTCCTCCTCTGAAAAACTACAAATCAAAAAATCACCAACATACTACAACAGTACAGAACCATGAGGGGCAGTCCAGGGCCCAAGGGTGACTTGGAGTACGCGGGCCGTGTCTCCTCGTCTACAGGGATGTAAAAAAAAATTCTTTAAATTAATCACAGTAAAAATACTCTGCATCGCATGGTATGGCAGTAAGTATTGATGGCACATCAGGCACTACTTGGGCAATTGATACCACTAGGCTATTGATGTCCCTTAGGTCTTGTACAAACCTATAGTCACCATTTGCCATTTTTTTTTTTTTTTGCTGGGAGTATTAAAAGGCGAGACAATTTCCCTTAAGATTCCTTTCTTTAAGAAATCCTCTTTCTCTGTATGTAACTCCCTCTTTGTCCTTGCCCCCTTTCCTCTTTTTATAAAAGTTTCCCCTTTGATTTCCTAAGAAATCATTTTGCTAATGTGTTGATACTGATGTTTGTTTTGGGATGTCAAAACATCCCGCTGCGTCTTTTTCACTCAACTTTTTTTTTTTTTTTTTTTCAAGACAGACTTTAATAAGTCTGTATTTAAAGGACTGTGCATTTCATCTTAAGTGTTAAATCCGGCGTCTTGTGTAATGAAAGGAAAACTTTATATAACTAACTGCGTAGCTACTTCCTTTTTTTTCCCTCCGTGCTTTCTGCTTGTTTTAAAGCTACGTGTTTTGTATTCTGACCCTCTACGGTGTGTGCAGCCTCTACAGCTTTCAACTTCTGCGTTGTGGTATGTAAGATTTAACCCTTAATTTACCATCCCATGACTCTGCTAAACCCATCGTGGACAATGTATGGGCTAGGAAACTATAGGGAGCCTCGGTCCAGCCGATCTCCACAACACATATATTTATTTATTCTTTCTAAACATTCTAATTAGATACTGAATCTCTTTTTTCCTTTTTGCAGTATGCCAACAGGTTCAAACAGTGCCTTCAATTGCAGTAGTACTAATGCCGCAAACAATTCCCCACTATCTATTACAGTCAGTGAGATATTAGTACTTGAACCCTGTTGGCAAAAAGCCAAATGTCCAAATTTCGCACCTGACTTCCCCTTTGCAAGAGATGTCAGTAGCAAAAAGAATTATTCAAATAGCATGTTTTAATCAAAAGTTATCCTCACCAATTTATGTATTACCTTAAAAAAGTGTTATTAAAGCTCTACCCATATTTTAAATGGTAAAAACGTCCCTAATGTCACAATACTTCAAAGACCGGGGACAGACTTGATAAGTCTCCCCTGCTCTTCCAATAAGTGACATTACTCCCTGCACTGTCAATGCTTCTTAAAACACAAATTTGTGTAAACCAGTAATACAATCAGGACACTTTTGAGACATTTTTTTTTTTACTTTCCCTAAGATGACACTGAACGTCTGATTACAGCAAGGCAAATAAAATATTTTTACTCACTGCATCAATGCCAGAATCATCCTGCCAACTATATATATATCTTATACTTTAGAGTCAAAGCATTTATATATAAATCATTAAAAGTCAGCATCAATACATCATCAAATATTGTAACATCACTCTACGTTTCATTATAATACAATGACAATACAATGCAGTGGAAAGGTGTCATCTTACCTTATGACACCTGACAAATTCCACACAGACAAACAGATGACCTTATTTTATCTACTTATTTTATCTAAGCGACAGGAAGGCAAGCAAAGAGGTTTGGGTTTTTCTGGCACACTCCATCAGATATCTTTATAAAACTTCTTACAGTACTGTGGGTTTCTCAGAACCCCTTGGACTATCTCAGAGTCCTTCTTTTTGGAACTATCTCAGAGTTCCTTTGGACTACTCGGAGCCCCTTTGGACTACTCAGAGTCCTCTTTGGGTTTCTCAGAACCCCTTGGACTAACTCAGAGTCCTTTGGACTAACTCAGAGTCCTTTCTTCCGTCACCCGAACGGAATTCTACACTTCTACCAAGGTTCATAAATGTCTTTAACACTACACCTTCTGTTAATCCCATATAGGGAAACGGTCTTTTAAACTAAAGTCACGGCAAGAGAAATAATGTTAATTAAATCAGACTCACCCGACTTAAATAATGACCGCCCCACATTCTGACACCAAGCTGTTGGGGTGCATGTATGTTCTAAAAGCAAGTGAACCCTCGTATGATATCCTGATTAGAGTGTCCCCCAAAAACCCATTCAGATCTGGAGATCATTCCGACAAGAAATTATGACACACACAAGGCATGCAATTCAGAAATGATCCAATCCTTTACTTCCCTATTTTCACTTATATAACCAACATGACATCACAACAAAAGTCCAACCCCTTCATTAATATATGCTAAATTTACAGACATACAACTAACTAATAATAGAACATAATTTCTTCATACAGAAACTGTCAACAAGAAAGAACTTCATGCGTCATTTCGGGGAAATCATATGATTTACAAGAATTTGAAACTAACTTTTGATAGACGTCACATATACATATTATTCTAAGATGGATACATATTTTTATAGCTAAAATGGTGGACAGCAAGCTAAAATATCCTTACAATCGGAGCCTTCAAATTTCTGCGCATCCTCCAGAAGCATGTAACTGACACTATGGTCAAATACTTCTGGTGACACCTCTATGCATGCTGGTGGGGCTACAGAAGGAGTAACTGTAGGTAAGGAGCCGGTGGAATAGGCCTCTTTGGCAGCTGTGTTGGAAGGCAAATTACTATGAGCCTGGGTGACAGAGGATAAGGACGGTTTCCTTATCCACTCCACCAACTCTTCTGCATGTTCTGGCTCAATAACATGGCCAGCAGCAGAAAAAAAGGACAAGCATGACCCGCCTGCAAAGGATGCACCATGTCCATGACCACCTCTGTTCACTGTAGATACAGAGGCTGCTTGCCCTCTTTTAGTGGCCTGTGAGCGTTTGCCTCTCCTTGGTGACCTTCTGGACATGATGGGGATTTTTTTTAAACACCGCACTACACTGTATTATATACTGTACACCAACTACGCTCTATTAGAAACTGTACACGGGTTGCACTGTATTATATACTGTTTACAACCCCTGAAGTGTATTAGAAAGTGTACACACTGTATTATATACTGTGTGCACCGGCTGCACTGTATTATATACTGTGTGCACCGGCTGCACTGTATTAGAAACTGTACACACTGTATTATATACTGTATTATATACTGTGCATAGTATATATATATATATATATATATATATATATATATATATATATATATATATATATATGGCCTGATGTGTATTATATACTAAACAGCGCCAAAAGCACTGTATATACAGTATTTCACAAAGGTGAGTACACCCTTCACATTTTTGTAAATATTTTATTATATCTTTTCATGTGACAACACTGAAGAAATGACACTTTGCTACAATGTAAAAAAAAAGTAGTGAGTGTACATCTTGTATAACTGTAAATTTGCTGTGCATCCTCTGCACAGTGTGCACCTAAAGCTACCTGAAGACAATTGCTGTTGTTCTGATCCTATTAATACCACAGGCAGGCAGCTGCAGTATTTACAGTTAGTGTAGTGCATCCTCTGCACAGTGTGCACCTAAAGCTACCTGAAGAAAATTGGTGGTGCTCTTCTGATCCTATTAGTATGACAGGCAGGCAGCTGAAATATTTACAGTTAGTGTAGTGCGTTCTCTGCACAGTGTGAACCTAAAGCTACCTGAAGAAAATTGGTGGTGTTCTTCTGATCCTACTAGTACCACAGGCAGGCAGCTGCAGTATTTACAGTTAGTGTAGTGTGTCCTCTGTAGGGATGAGCTTCGAGTTCAAGTCAAACCCATGTTCGACTCGAACATCGGCTGTTTGACCATTCATCAAATTGCAAACGATATGGGCCGTTCACACCAAATTCGAGTGGCGCGTCACGGCCCATAATTTACTGCGGCATCGCAGTGCATTGCTGGCTGATGATTGGCCAAGCATGCACTATGACCCGCATGCTTGGCCAATCACAGTGCCGTGTGTACAGAGAGCCGTAATTGGCCAAAACCAGGGTGGCTTTGTCCAATTATGGCTCAGAGGGTTTAGGACACACCCCACACTATATAAGGCCGCCTGCATGGCGGCCTTATATAGTGTGTTGTGGTGGCAGATAGAGATAGACAGACAGAGAGACAGTGTCATTTGATTTAAGTTAGATACAGTAGGCTGGTTGAGTCAATTAGCTGCACTTATAGTGCATTGTGTATATATATGCATCCCAGGTGTTGTGTATATATATATATATATATATATATATATATATATATATATATATATATTGTATTCAGTTTAGCTAGATCCGTTCCTGTTATTCTCTTCCAAATATAATGACGGGCAGGCAGCAGGTGTTTTTACAGTATTTACAGTTAGTGTACTGTGTACCCTGCACAGTTGCACTTACAGTATAGCTACCTGAAGACAAGTGCTTGTGTGCTACTTCTGATCCTATTAATAGCACAGGCAGGCTCTTGAAGTATTTACAGTTAGTGTACTATGTACCACGCACAGTTGCACTTATAGCTACCCAAAGACAAGTGCTTGTGTTCTTCTTCTGATCCTATTAATAGCACAGGCAGGCTCTTGAAGTATTTACAGTTAGTGTACTGTGTACCCTGCACAGTTGCACCTACAGTATAGCTAAATGAAGATAAAAGCTTGTGTTCTTCTTCTGATCCTATTGATAGCACAGGCAGGCTCTTGAAGTATTTACAGTTAGTGTACTGTGTACCCTGCACAGTTGCACCTACAGTATAGCTACCTGAAGATAAGTGCTTGTGTTCTTCTTCTGATCCTATTGATAGCACAGGCAGGCTCTTGGAGTATTTACAGTTAGTGTACTGTGTACCCTGCACAATTGCACCTATAGCAACCTGAAGACAAGTGCTTGTGTTCTTCTTCTGATCCTATTAATAGCACAGGCAGGCTCTTGAAGTATTTACAGTTGATGTACTATGTACCCTGCACAGTTGCACCAACAGTATAGCTACCTGAAGACGAATGCTTGTGTTCTTCTTCTGATCCTATTAATAGCATAGGCAGGCTCTTGAAGTATTTACAATTAGTGTACTGTGTACCCTGCACAGTTGCACCTATAGCTACCTGAAGACAAGTGCTTGTGTGCTTCTTCTGATCCTATTATTAGCACAGGCAGGCTCTGGAAGTATTTATAGTTAGTGTACTGTGTACCCTGCACAGTTGCACCTACAGTACAGCTACATGAAGACAAGTGCTTGTGTTCTTCTTCTGATCCTATTAATAGCAAAGGCAGGCTCTTGAAGTATTTACAGTTAGTGTACTGTGTACCCTGTGCAGTAGCACCTACAGTATAGCTACCTGAAGACAAGTGCTTGTCTTCTTCTTCTGATCCTATTAATAGCACAGACAGGCTCTTGAAGTATTTACAGCTAGTGCATTGTGTACCCTGCACAGTTGCACCTACATTATAGCTACCTGAAGACGAGTGCTTGTGTTCTTCTTCTGTTCCTATTAATAGCATAGGCAGGCTCTTGAAGTATTTAAAATTAGTGTACTGTGTACCCTGCACAGGTGCACCTATAGCTACCTGAAGACAAGTGCTTGTGTGCTTCTTCTGATCCTATTAATAGCACAGGCAGCCTCTTAAAGTATTTACAGTTAGTGTACTGTGTACCCTGCACAGTTGCACCTACAGTACAGCTACCTAAAGACAAGTGCTTGTGTTCTCCTTCTGATACTATTAATAGCACAGGCAGGCTATTGAAGTATTTACAGTTAGTGTACTGTGTACCCTGCACAGCTGCACCTACAGTATAGCTACCTGAAGACAAGTGCTTGTGTTCTTTTTCTGATCCTATTAAAACCGCAGGCAGCTTGAAGTATTTACAGTTAGTGTACTGTGTACCCTGCACAGTTGCACCTACAGTATAGCTACCTTAAGACAAGCGCTTGTGTTTTTCTTCTGATCCGATTAATAGCACAGGCAGGCACTTGAAGTATTTACAGTTAGTGTACTGTGTACCCTGTACAGTTGCATCTATAGCTACCTGAAGACAAGTGCTTGTGTGCTACTTCTGATCCTATTAATAGCACAGGCAGGCTCTTGAAGTATTTACAGTTAGTGTACTGTGTACCACGCACAGTTGCACTTATAGCTACCCGAAGACAAGTGCTTGTGTTCTTCTTCTGATCCTATTAATAGCACAGGCAGGCTCTTGAAGTATTTACAGTTAGTGTACTGTGTACCCTGCACAGTTGCACCTACAGTATAGCTACATGAAGACGAGTGCTTGTGTTCTTCTTCTGATCCTATTAATAGCATAGGCAGGCTCTTGAAATATTTACAGTTAGTGTACTGTGTACCCTGCACAGTTGCAGCTATAGCTACCTGAAGACAAGTGCTTGTGTGCTTCTTCTGATATTATTAATAGCACAGGCAGGCTCTTGAAGTATTTACAGTTAGTGTACTGTGTACCCTGCACAGTTACACTTATAGCTACCTGAAGATAAGTGCTTGTATTCTTCTTCTGATTCTATTGATAGCACAGGCAGGCTCTTGAAGTATTTACAGTTAGTGTACTGTGTACCCTGCACAGTTGCACCTACAGTATAGCTACCTGAAGACGAATGCTTGTGTTCTTCTTCTGATTCTATTAATAGCATAGGAAGGCTCTTGAAGTATTTACAATTAGTGCACTGTGTACCCTGCACAGTTGCACCTATAGCTACCTGAAGACAAGTGCTTGTGTTCTTCTTCTGATCCTATTAATAGCACAGGCAGGCTCTTGAAGTATTTACAGTTAGTGTACTGTGTACCCTGCACAGTTGCACCTATAGACACCTTAAGACAAGTGCTTGTGTTCTTCTTCTGATCCAATTAATAGCACAGGCAGGCTCTTGGAGTAATTACAGTTAGTGAATTGTGTACCCTGCACAGTTGCACCTACAGTATAGCTACCTGAAGACAAGTGCTTGTGTTCTTCTTCTGATCCTATTAATACCACAGGCAGGTAGCTTGAAGTATTTACAGTTAGTGTAATGTGTACCCTGCACAGCTGCACCTATAGCTACCTGAAGACAAGTGCTTGTGTGCTTCTTCTGATCCTATTATTAGCACAGGCAGGCTCTTGGAGTATTTACAGTTAGTGCACTGTGTAACCTGCACAGTTGCACCTATAGCCACCTGAAGACAAGCGCTTGTGTTCTTCTTCTGATCCTATTAATAGCACAGACAGGCTCTGGAAGTATTTACAGTTAGTGTACTGTGTACCCTGCACAGTTGCACCTACAGTATAGCTACATGAAGACAAGTGCTTGTGTTCTTCTTCTGATCCTATTAATAGCAAAGGCAGGCTCTTGAAGTATTTACAGTTAGTGTACTGTGTACCCTGCACAGTTGCACCTATAGTCACCTGAAGACAAGTGCTTGTGTTCTTCTTCTGATCCTATTAATAGCACAGGCAGGCTCTGGAAGTATTTACAGTTAGTGTACTGTGTACCCTGCACAGTTGCACCTACAGTATAGCTACATGAAGACAAGTGCTTGTGTTCTTCTTCTGATCCTATTAATAGCAAAGGCAGGCTCTTGAAGTATTTACAGTTAGTGTACTGTGTACCCTGCACAGTTGCACCTACAGTATAGCTACCTGAAGACAAGTGCTTGTGTTCTTCTTCTGATACTATTAATAGCACAGGCAGGCTATTGAAGTATTTACAGTTAGTGTACTGTGTACCCTGCACAGCTGCACCTACAGTATAGCTACCTTAAGGCAAGTGCTTGTGTTGTTCTTCTGATCCTATTAAAACCAAAGGCAGCTTGAAGTATTTACAGTTAGTGTACTGTGTACCCTGCACAGTTGCACCTATAGCTACCTGAAGACAAATGCTGGTGTGCTTCTTCTGATCCTATTAATACCACAGGCAGGCTCTTGAAGTATTTACAGTAAGTGTACTGTGTACCCTGCACAGTTGCAACTAAAGCCACCTGAAGACAAGTGCTTGTGTTCTTCTTCTGATCCTATTAATAGTACAGGCAGGCTCTTGAAGTATTTACAGTTAGTGTACTGTGTACCCTGCACAGTTGCACCTACAGTATAGCTACCTGAAGAAAAGTGCTTGTGTCTTTCTTCTGATCTGATTAATAGCACAGGCAGGCCCTTGAAGTATTTACAGTTAGTGTACTGTGTACCCTGCACAGTTGCATCTATAGCTAACTTAAGACAAGTGCTTGTGTGCTACTTCTGATCCTATTAATAGCACAGGCAGGCTCTTGAAGTATTTACAGTTAGTGTACTGTGTACCCTGAACAGTTGCACTTATAGCTACCCGAAGACATGTGCTTGTGTTCTTCTTCTGATCCTATTAATAGCACAGGCAGGCTCTTGAAGTATTTACAGTTAGTGTACTGTGTACCCTGCACAGTTGCACCTATAGCTACCTGAAGACAAGTGCTTGTGTACTTCTTCTGATCCTATTAATAGCACAGGCAGGCTCTTGAAGTATTTACAGTTAGTGTACTGTGTACCCTGCACAGTTACACCTATAGCTACCTGAAGATAAGTGCTTGTGTTCTTCTTCTGATCCTATTGATAGCACAGGCAGGCTCTTGGAGTATTTGCAGTTAGTGTACTGTGTACCCTGCACAGTTGCACCTATAGCCACCTGAAGACAAGTGCTTGTGTTCTTCTTCTGATCCTATTAATAGCACAGGCAGGCTCTTGAAGTATTTACAGTTAGTGTACTGTGTACCCTTCACAGTTGCACCTACAGTATAGCTACCTCAAGACGAGTGCTTGTGTTCTTCTTCTGATCCTATTAATAGCATAGGCAGGCTCTTGAAGTATTTACTGTTAGTGTACTGTGTACCCTGCACAGTTGCACCTATAGCTACCTGAAGACAAGTGCTTGTGTGCTTCTTCTGATCCTATTAATAGCACAGACAGGCTCTTGAAGTATTTACAGTTAGTGTACTGTGTACCCTGCTCAGTTGCACCTACAGTATAGCTACCTGAAGACAAGTGCTTGTGTTCTTCTGATCCTATTAATAGCACAGGCAGGCTGTTGAAGTATTTACAGTTAGTGTACTGTGTACCCTGCACAGTTGCAACTACAGTATAGCAACCTGAAGACGAGTGCTTGTGTTCTTCTTCTGATCCTTTCAATAGCATAGGCAGGCTCTTGAAGTATTTACAGTTAGTGTACTGTGTAAACTGCACAGTTGCACCTATAGCTACCTGAAGACAAGTGCTTGTGTTCTTCTTCTGATCCTATGAATACCACAGGCAGGCTCTTGGAGTATTTACAGTTAGTGTACTGTGTACCCTGCACAGTTGCATCTACAGTATAGCTACCTGAAGACAAGTGCTTGTGTTGTTCTTCTGATACTATTAATAGCACAGGCAAGCTCTTGAAGTATTTAACGGTTAGTGTACTGTTTGCCCTGCACAGTTGCACCTACATAATAGCTACCTGAAGACAAGTGCTTGTGTTCTTCTTCTGATCCTATTAATACCACAGGCAGGCAGCTTGAAGTATTTACAGTTAGTATAATGTGTACCCTGCACTGTTGCACCTATAGCTACCTGAAGACAAGTGTTGGTGTGCTTCTTCTGATCCTATTAATACCACAGGCAGGCTCTTGAAGTATTTACAGTTAGTGTACTGTGTACCCTGCATAGTTGCACCTATAGCCACCTGAAGACAAGTGCTTGTCTTCTTTTTCTGATCCTATTAATAGCACAGGCAGGCTCTTGAAGTATTTACAGTTAGTGTACTGTGTACCCTGCACAGTTGCATCTATAGCTACCTGAAGACAAGTGCGTGTGTGCTTCTTCGGATCCGATTAATAGCACAGGCAGGCTATTGAAGTATTTACAGTTAGTGTACTGTGTACCCTGCACAGTTACACCTATAACTACCTGAAGATAAGTGCTTGTGTTCTTCTTCTTCTGATCCTATTAATAGCACAGGCAGGCTCTTGGAGTATTTACAGTTAGTGTACTGTGTACCCTGCACAGTTGCACCTATAGCCACCTGAAGACAAGTGCTTGTGTTCTTCTTCTGATCCTATTAATAGCACAGGCAGGCTCTTGAAGTATTTACAGTTAGTGTACTGTGTACCCTGCACAGTTGCACCTACAGTATAGCTACCTGAAGACAAGTGCTTGTGTTGTTCTTCTGATCCTATTAATAGCAGAGGCAGGCTCTTGAAGTATTTACAGTTAGTGTACTGTGTACCCTGCACATTTGCACCTATAGCCACCTGAAGACAAGTGCTTCTGTTCTTCTTCTGATCCTATTAGTAGCACAGGCAGGCTCTTGAAGTATTTACAGTTAGTGTACTGTGTACCCTGCACAGTTGCACCTACAGTTTAGCTACATGAAGATGAGTGCTTGTGTTCTTCTTCTGATCCTATTAATAGCATAGGCAGGCTCTTGAAGTATTTACAGTTAGTGTACTGTGTACCCTGCACAGTTACACCTATAGCTACCTGAAGATAAGTGCTTGTGTTCTTCTTCTGATCCTATTGATAGCACAGGCAGGCTCTTGGTGTATTTACAGTTAGTGTACTGTGTACCCTGCACAGTTGCACCTATAGCCACCTGAAGACAAGTACTTGTGTTCTTCTTCTGATCATATTAATATCACAGGCAGGCAGCTTGTAGTATTTACAATTAGTGTACTGTGTACCCTGCACAGTTGCACCTATAGCTACCTGAAGACATGAGCTGGTGTGCTTCTTCTGATCCTATTAATACCACAGGCAGGCTCTTGAAGTATTTAAAGTTAGTGTACTGTGTACTCTGCACAGTTGCAACTATAGCCACCTGAAGACAAGTGCTTGTATTCTTCTTCTGATCTTATTAATAGCACAGGCAGGCTCTTGAAGTATTTACAGTTAGTGTACTCTGTACCCTGCACTGTTGCATCTATAGCTACCTGAAGACAAGTGCTTGTGTGCTTCTTCTGATCCTATTAATAGCACAGGCAGGCTCTTGAAGTATTAACAGTTAGTGTACTGTGTACCCTGCACTGTTACTCCTATAGCTACCTGAAGACAAGTGCTTGTGTTCTTCTTCTGATCCTATTAATTGCACAGGCAGGCTCTTGAAGTATTTACAGTTAGTGTACTGTGTACCCTGCACAGTTGCACCTACAGTATAGCTACCTGAAGACGTGTGCTTGTGTTCTTCTTCTGATCCTTTTAATAGCATGGGTAGGCTCTTGAAGTATTAACAGTTAGTGTACTGTATACCCTGCACAGTTACTCCTATAGCTACCTGAAGACAAGTACTTGTGTTCTTCTTCTGATCCTATTAATACCACAGGCAGGCAGCTTGTAGTATTTACAATTAGTGTACTGTGTACCCTGCACAGTTGCACCTATAGCTACCTGAAGACATGAGCTGGTGTGCTTCTTCTGATCCTATTATTAGCACAGGCAGGCTCTTGAAGTATTTACAGTTAGTGTACTGTGTACCCTGCACAGTTGCACCTATAGCCACCTGAAGACAAGTGCTTGTGTTCTTCTGATCCTATTAATAGCACAGGCAGGCTCTTGAAGAATTTACAGTTAGTGTACTGTGTACCCTGCACAGTTACACCTATAACTACCTGAAGATAAGTGCTTGTGTTCTTCTGCTGATCCTATTAATAGCACAGGCAGGCTCTTGAAGTATTTACAGTTAGTGTACTGTGTACCCTGCACAGTTGCACCTACAGTATAGCTACCTGAAGACAAGTGCTTGTGTTGTTCTTCTGATCCTATTAATAGCACAGACAGGCTCTTGAAGTATTTACAGTTAGTGTACTGTGTACCCTGCACAGTTACACCTATAGCTACCTGAAGATAAGTGCTTCTGTTCTTCTTCTGATCCTATTAGTAGCACAGGCAGGCTCTTGAAATATTTACAGTTAGTTTACTGTGTAGCCTGCACAGTTGCACCTACAGTTTAGCTACATGAAGATGAGTGCTTGTGTTCTTCTTCTGATCCTATTAATAGCATAGGCAGGCTCTTGAAGTATTTACAGTTAGTGTACTGTGTACCCTGCACAGTTACACCTATAGCTACCTGAAGATAAGTGCTTGTGTTCTTCTTCTGATCCTATTGATAGCACAGGCAGGCTCTTGGAGTATTTACAGTTAGTGTACTGTGTACCCTGCACAGTTGCACCTATATCCACCTGAAGACAAGTGCTTGTGTTCTTCTTCTGATCCTATTAATAGCACAGGCAGGCTCTTGAAGTAATTAGTTAGTGTACTGTGTACCCTGCACAGTTGTACCTACAGTATAGCTACCTGAAGACGAGTGCTTGTGTTCTTCTTCTGATCCATTTAATAGCACAGGCAGGCTCTTGAAGTATTTACAGTTAGTGTACTGTGTACCCTGCACAGTTGCATCTATAGCTACCTGAAGACAAGTGCTTGTGTTCTTCTTCTGATCCTATTAATAGCACAGACAGGCTCTTGAATTATTTACAGATAGTGTACTGTGTACCCTGCACAGTTGCACCTACATTATAGCTACCTGAAGACGAGTGCTTGTGTTCTTCTTCTGTTCCTATTAATAGCATAGGCAGGCTCTTGAAGTATTTACAATTAGTGTACTGGGTACCCTGCACAGTAGCACCTACAGTATAGCTACCTGAAGACAAGGGCTTGTGTGCTTTTTCTGATCCTATTAATAGCACAGGCAGCCTCTTGAAGTATTTACAGTTAGTGTACTGTGTACCCTGCACAGCTGCACCTACAGTATAGCTACCTTAAGACAAGTGCTTGTGTTGTTCTTCTGATCCTATTAAAACCACAGGCAGCTTGAAGTATTTACAGTTAGTGTACTGTGTACCCTGCACAGCTGCACCCACAGTATAGCTACCTTAAGACAAGTGCTTGTGTTGTTCTTCTGATCCTATTAAAACCAAAGGCAGCTTGAAGTATTTACAGTTAGTGTACTGTGTACCCTGCACAGTTGCACCTATAGCTACCTGAAGACAAATGCTGGTGTGCTTCTTCTGATCCTATTAATACCACAGGCAGGCTCTTGAAGTATTTACAGTAAGTGTACTGTGTACCCTGCACAGTTGCAACTAAAGCCACCTGAAGACAAGTGCTTGTGTTCTTCTTCTGATCCTATTAATAGTACAGGCAGGCTCTTGAAGTATTTACAGTTAGTGTACTGTGTACCCTGCACAGTTGCACCTACAGTATAGCTACCTGAAGACAAGTGCTTGTGTTTTTCTTCTGATCTGATTAATAGCACAGGCAGGCCCTTGAAGTATTTACAGTTAGTGTACTGTGTACCCTGCACAGTTGCATCTATAGCTACCTTAAGACAAGTGCTTGTGTGCTACTTCTGATCCTATTAATAGCACAGGCAGGCTCTTGAAGTATTTACAGTTAGTGTACTGTGTACCCTGAACAGTTGCACTTATAGCTACCCGAAGACAGGTGCTTGTGTTCTTCTTCTGATCCTATTAATAGCACAGGCAGGCTCTTGAAGTATTTACAGTTAGTGTACTGTGTACCCTGCACAGTTGCACCTATAGCTACCTGAAGACAAGTGCTTGTGTACTTCTTCTGATCCTATTAATAGCACAGGCAGGCTCTTGAAGTATTTACAGTTAGTGTACTGTGTACCCTGCACAGTTACACCTATAGCTACCTGAATATAAGTGCTTGTGTTCTTCTTCTGATCCTATTGATAGCACAGGCAGGCTCTTGGAGTATTTGCAGTTAGTGTACTGTGTACCCTGCACAGTTGCACCTATAGCCACCTGAAGACAAGTGCTTGTGTTCTTCTTCTGATTCTATTAATAGCACAGGCAGGCTCTTGAAGTATTTACAGTTAGTGTACTGTGTACCCTTCACAGTTGCACCTACAGTATAGCTACCTGAAGACGAGTGCTTGTGTTCTTCTTCTGATCCTATTAATAGCATAGGCAGGCTCTTGAAGTATTTACAGTTAGTGTACTGTGTACCCTGCACAGTTGCACCTATAGCTACCTGAAGACAAGTGCTTGTGTGCTTCTTCTGATCCTATTAATAGCACAGACAGGCTCTTGAAGTATTTACAGTTAGTGTACTGTGTACCCTGCTCAGTTGCACCTACAGTATAGCTACCTGAAGACAAGTGCTTGTGTTCTTCTGATCCTATTAATAGCACAGGCAGGCTCTTGAAGTATTTACAGTTAGTGTACTGTGTACCCTGCACAGTTGCAACTACAGTATAGCTACCTGAAGACGAGTGCTTGTGTTCTTCTTCTGATCCTTTTAATAGCATAGGCAGGCTCTTGAAGTATTTACAGTTAGTGTACTGTGTAAACTGCACAGTTGCACCTATAGCTACCTGAAGACAAGTGCTTGTGTTCTTCTTCTGATCCTATGAATACCACAGGCAGGCTCTTGGAGTATTTACAGTTAGTGTACTGTGTACCCTGCACAGTTGCACCTACAGTATAGCTACCTGAAGACAAGTGCTTGTGTTGTTCTTCTGATACTATTAATAGCACAGGCAAGCTCTTGAATTATTTAACAGTTAGTGTACTGTTTGCCCTGCACAATTGCACCTACATAATAGCTACCTGAAGACAAGTGCTTGTGTTCTTCTTCTGATCCTATTAATACCACAGGCAGGCAGCTTGAAGTATTTACAGTTAGTGTAATGTGTACCCTGCACTGTTGCACCTATAGCTACCTGAAGACAAGTGTTGGTGTGCTTCTTCTGATCCTATTAATACCACAGGCAGGCTCTTGAAGTATTTACAGTTAGTGTACTGTGTACCCTGCATAGTTGCACCTATAGCCACCTGAAGACAAGTGCTTGTGTTCTTTTTCTGATCCTATTAATAGCACAGGCAGGCTCTTGAAGTATTTACAGTTAGTGTACTGTGTACCCTGCACAGTTGCATCTATAGCTACCTGAAGACAAGTGCGTGTGTGCTTCTTCTGATCCGATTAATAGCACAGGCAGGCTATTGAAGTATTTACAGTTAGTGTACTGTGTACCCTGCACAGTTGCATCTATAGCTACCCGAAGACAAGTGCTTGTGTTCTTCTTCTGATCCTATTAATAGCACAGGCAGGCTCTTGAAGTATTTATAGTTAGTTTACTGTGTACCCTGCTCAGTTGCACCTACAGTATAGCTACCTGAAGACAAGTGCTTGTGTTTTTCTTCTGATCCTATTAATAGCACAGGCAGGCTCTTGAAGTATTTACAGTTAGTGTACTGTGTACCCTGCACAGTTACACCTATAGCTACCTGAAGACAAGTGCTTGTGTGCTTATTCTGATCCTATTAATAGCATAGGCAGGCTCTTGATGTATTTACAGTTAGTGTACAGTGTACCCTGCACAGTTGCACCTATAGCTACCTGAAGACAAGTGCTTGTGTGCTTCTTCTGATCCTATTAATAGCACAGGCAGGCTCTTAAAGAATTTACAGTTAGTGTACTGTGTACCCTGCACAGTTACACCTATAACTACCTGAAGATAAGTGCTTGTGTTCTTCTTCTTCTGATCCTATTAATAGCACAGGCAGGCTCTTGGAGTATTTACAGTTAGTGTACTGTGTACCCTGCACAGTTGCACCTACAGTATAGCTACCTTAAGACAAGCGCTTGTGTTTTTCTTCTGATCCGATTAATAGCACAGGCAGGCACTTGAAGTATTTACAGTTAGTGTACTGTGTACCCTGTACAGTTGCATCTATAGCTACTTGAAGACAAGTGCTTGTGTGCTACTTCTGATCCTATTAATAGCACAGGCAGGCTCTTGAAGTATTTACAGTTAGTGTACTGTGTACCACGCACAGTTGCACTTATAGCTACCCGAAGACAAGTGCTTGTGTTCTTCTTCTGATCCTATTAATAGCACAGGCAGGCTCTTGAAGTATTTACAGTTAGTGTACTGTGTACCCTGCACAGTTGCACCTACAGTATAGCTACATGAAGACGAGTGCTTGTGTTCTTCTTCTGATCCTATTAATAGCATAGGCAGGCTCTTGAAATATTTACAGTTAGTGTACTGTGTACCCTGCACAGTTGCAGCTATAGCTACCTGAAGACAAGTGCTTGTGTGCTTCTTCTGATATTATTAATAGCACAGGCAGGCTCTTGAAGTATTTACAGTTAGTGTACTGTGTACCCTGCACAGTTGCACCTACAGTATAGCTACCTGAAGACGAATGCTTGTGTTCTTCTTCTGATTCTATTAATAGCATAGGAAGGCTCTTGAAGTATTTACAATTAGTGCACTGTGTACCCTGCACAGTTGCACCTATAGCTACCTGAAGACAAGTGCTTGTGTTCTTCTTCTGATCCTATTAATAGCACAGGCAGGCTCTTGAAGTATTTACAGTTAGTGTACTGTGTACCCTGCACAGTTGCACCTACAGTATAGCTACCTGAAGACAAGTGCTTGTGTTCTTCTTCTGATCCTATGAATACCACAGGCAGGCTCTTGGAATAATTACAGTTAGTGAATTGTGTACCCTGCACAGTTGCACCTACAGTATAGCTACCTGAAGACAAGTGCTTGTGTTCTTCTTCTGATCCTATTAATACCACAGGCAGGTAGCTTGAAGTATTTACAGTTAGTGTAATGTGTACCCTGCACAGCTGCACCTATAGCTACCTGAAGACAAGTGCTTGTGTGCTTCTTCTGATCCTATTATTAGCACAGGCAGGCTCTTGGAGTATTTACAGTTAGTGCACTGTGTAACCTGCACAGTTGCACCTATAGCCACCTGAAGACAAGCGCTTGTGTTCTTCTTCTGATCCTATTAATAGCACAGGCAGGCTCTGGAAGTATTTACAGTTAGTGTACTGTGTACCCTGCACAGTTGCACCTACAGTATAGCTACATGAAGACAAGTGCTTGTGTTCTTCTTCTGATCCTATTAATAGCAAAGGCAGGCTCTTGAAGTATTTACAGTTAGTGTACTGTGTACCCTGCACAGTTGCACCTATAGTCACCTGAAGACAAGTGCTTGTGTTCTTCTTCTGATCCTATTAATAGCACAGGCAGGCTCTGGAAGTATTTACAGTTAGTGTACTGTGTACCCTGCACAGTTGCACCTACAGTATAGCTACATGAAGACAAGTGCTTGTGTTCTTCTTCTGATCCTATTAATAGCAAAGGCAGGCTCTTGAAGTATTTACAGTTAGTGTACTGTGTACCCTGCACAGTTGCACCTACAGTATAGCTACCTGAAGACAAGTGCTTGTGTTCTTCTTCTGATACTATTAATAGCACAGGCAGGCTATTGAAGTATTTACAGTTAGTGTACTGTGTACCCTGCACAGCTGCACCTACAGTATAGCTACCTTAAGACAAGTGCTTGTGTTGTTCTTCTGATCCTATTAAAACCAAAGGCAGCTTGAAGTATTTACAGTTAGTGTACTGTGTACCCTGCACAGTTGCACCTATAGCTACCTGAAGACAAATGCTGGTGTGCTTCTTCTGATCCTATTAATACCACAGGCAGGCTCTTGAAGTATTTACAGTAAGTGTACTGTGTACCCTGCACAGTTGCAACTAAAGCCAACTGAAGACAAGTGCTTGTGTTCTTCTTCTGATCCTATTAATAGTACAGGCAGGCTCTTGAAGTATTTACAGTTAGTGTACTGTGTACCCTGCACAGTTGCACCTACAGTATAGCTACCTGAAGAAAAGTGCTTGTGTTTTTCTTCTGATCTGATTAATAGCACAGGCAGGCCCTTGAAGTATTTACAGTTAGTGTACTGTGTACCCTGCACAGTTGCATCTATAGCTACCTTAAGACAAGTGCTTGTGTGCTACTTCTGATCCTATTAATAGCACAGGCAGGCTCTTGAAGTATTTACAGTTAGTGTACTGTGTACCCTGAACAGTTGCACTTATAGCTACCCGAAGACAGGTGCTTGTGTTCTTCTTCTGATCCTATTAATAGCACAGGCAGGCTCTTGAAGTATTTACAGTTAGTGTACTGTGTACCCTGCACAGTTGCACCTATAGCTACCTGAAGACAAGTGCTTGTGTACTTCTTCTGATCCTATTAATAGCACAGGCAGGCTCTTGAAGTATTTACAGTTAGTGTACTGGGTACCCTGCACAGTAGCACCTACAGTATAGCTACCTGAAGACAAGTGCTTGTGTACTTCTTCTGATCCTATTAATAGCACAGGCAGGCTCTTGAAGTATTTACAGTTAGTGTACTGTGTACCCTGCACAGTTACACCTATAGCTACCTGAATATAAGTGCTTGTGTTCTTCTTCTGATCCTATTGATAGCACAGGCAGGCTCTTGGAGTATTTTCAGTTAGTGTACTGTGTACCCTGCACAGTTGCACCTATAGCCACCTGAAGACAAGTGCTTGTGTTCTTCTTCTGATCCTATTAATAGCACAGGCAGGCTCTTGAAGTATTTACAGTTAGTGTACTGTGTACCCTTCACAGTTGCACCTACAGTATAGCTACCTGAAGACGAGTGCTTGTGTTCTTCTTCTGATCCTATTAATAGCATAGGCAGGCTCTTGAAGTATTTACAGTTAGTTTACTGTGTACCCTGCACAGTTGCACCTATAGCTACCTGAAGACAAGTGCTTGTGTGCTTCTTCTGATCCTATTAATAGCACAGACAGGCTCTTGAAGTATTTACAGTTAGTGTACTGTGTACCCTGCTCAGTTGCACCTACAGTATAGCTACCTGAAGACAAGTGCTTGTGTTCTTCTGATCCTATTAATAGCACAGGCAGGCTCTTGAAGTATTTACAGTTAGTGTACTGTGTACCCTGCACAGTTGCAACTACAGTATAGCTACCTGAAGACGAGTGCTTGTGTTCTTCTTCTGATCCTTTTAATAGCATAGGCAGGCTCTTGAAGTATTTACAGTTAGTGTACTGTGTAAACTGCACAGTTGCACCTATAGCTACCTGAAGACAAGTGCTTGTGTTCTTCTTCTGACCCTATGAATACCACAGGCAGGCTCTTGGAGTATTTACAGTTAGTGTACTGTGTACCCTGCACAGTTGCACCTACAGTATAGCTACCTGAAGACAAGTGCTTGTGTTGTTCTTCTGATACTATTAATAGCACAGGCAAGCTCTTGAAGTATTTAACGGTTAGTGTACTGTTTGCCCTGCACAATTGCACCTACATAATAGCTACCTGAAGACAAGTGCTTGTGTTCTTCTTCTGATCCTATTAATACCACAGGCAGGCAGCTTGAAGTATTTACAGTTAGTGTAATGTGTACCCTGCACTGTTGCACCTATAGCTACCTGAAGACAAGTGTTGGTGTGCTTCTTCTGATCCTATTAATACCACAGGCAGGCTCTTGAAGTATTTACAGTTAGTGTACTGTGTACCCTGCATAGTTGCACCTATAGCCACCTGAAGACAAGTGCTTGTGTTCTTTTTCTGATCCTATTAATAGCACAGGCAGGCTCTTGAAGTATTTACAGTTAGTGTACTGTGTACCCTGCACAGTTGCATCTATAGCTACCTGAAGACAAGTGCGTGTGTGCTTCTTCTGATCCGATTAATAGCACAGGCAGGCTATTGAAGTATTTACAGTTAGTGTACTGTGTACCCTGCACAGTTGCATCTATAGCTACCCGAAGACAAGTGCTTGTGTTCTTCTTCTGATCCTATTAATAGCACAGGCAGGCTCTTGAAGTATTTATCGTTAGTTTACTGTGTACCCTGCTCAGTTGCACCTACAGTATAGCTACCTGAAGACAAGTGCTTGTGTTTTTCTTCTGATCCTATTAATAGCACAGGCAGGCTCTTGAAGTATTTACAGTTAGTGTACTGTGTACCCTGCACAGTTACACCTATAGCTACCTGAAGACAAGTGCTTGTGTGCTTATTCTGATCCTATTAATAGCATAGGCAGGCTCTTGATGTATTTACAGTTAGTGTACAGTGTACCCTGCACAGTTGCACCTATAGCTACCTGAAGACAAGTGCTTGTGTGCTTCTTCTGATCCTATTACAGTTTTTCTCCATTGTTTTGGCTCATTTCTTGAAACAGAAATGACATTCTCAAAACTCTAAGTTCATTTGGCAAAACAGTCTTACAGCTCAGCACAACTCTATAACTCACGTGCAAAAGCTCATATCTCTCCCAAAACTGTTCACTCATGCTTCAAAACCATATTCCTTTCCCATATAAAGAGTCAGTGCTACCAAAATGGCAAAGATTCTTCTCAATTGCTTTGGCTCATTTCTTGAAACAGACCAGACGTTCTCAACTCTCTTGGTGCTTTTGCCAAAATAACCTGGATGGTTCAGCACAACACCATGGTTCACCTTCAAAAGCTCATATCTTTCCCAAAACAGTTCACTCATGTGTCAAAAATAAATTTCTTTCTCATTCAAATAGTCAGTGCCTCTAAAATGCTTCGTCCCTTTGGCATTGTGTAAGCACTGCAAGTCAAAATGTTTAGATGTTTTGTCTCTAAGGCAGAGGACCATTGAAATATCCCTCATGTCCACCTTTCAGTCTTAGCCCAGTCCTTCATTGACAATGGTTACTGTACAGTTTTTGTCTAGCTAACTGAATACAATTGTGTATAAAACTGAAAAAAAAGAAAAGATTTTAGGGTAAGAGTAGCCTCCAAGGTTTGACATCACACATTGCACTCACACTGCCAAGGAAAAATTACTTTACAGTATTGTAACCATTATTATTCACACACAAAGTAACTTCCATACATCAGAGTAAAAAGAAAATGTATACAGCATAATATACGGAAATATAAACACACAAACATAAAACAAGGAAAATTACATTTAGCCTACAATGCTGTAAATAAAGCTGGAGTTTCACAACTACTGTAACATCTCTTCACTGGCCACCGTCCTCACCCTCCTGCCCATCCACACGCTGCTGTCTGTCTGGCCAAAGATTCTCGTCAACATCGCATCGTATATCCTCCCTTGCGATGCAACGAGGGAAGAAACGGTGTGCATGTCGCAACCATCCCCTACACTGATCTCCTGTAATATCCTCACAGGCAGCGTCCATTGCATGGAGCAGGGACCTCTGATCTTGAGCCCGATGCTCATACACTCTCCACCTCCAAGCGGAGAAAAACTCCTCAATAGGGTTGAGGAAAGGAGAGTAAGGTGGTAGGAGCACCATATCCATCCTTGGATGAGCAGTGAACCAGGCCCTGATAAGCAGGCCACTGTGGAAATTCACATAGTCCCATACAATTATATATTGTGGTAGGTGAGGCCCTATGAGACCTCTCTTATTTTCAGGGATCAAATCCAAATGAAGGCGGTCCAAGAAGATGAGGAGCTTCTGTGTATTGTATGGGCCAAGACTGGGGATGTGAGTGGCCACACCATTCTCAGAAATGGCAGCACACATAGTTATATTGCCCCCTCGCTGGCCTGGGACATCCACCGTGGCCCGGTGGCCAATAAAATTTTGGCCACGTCTTCGGCCCTTGGCCAGGTTGAAGGCAGCCTCATCCACATACACGAGTATGTGAGAGGTCTCGTTTCCTTCCAATGCCATTATTCTCTACAATAGAGTAAAAAAAGAAAACATCAAATCAGTCATACAGAAGAGTCATACACTACAGTTACAGACAGTTACATAGGAATGTTCTATGTTCTACACAAGTTCAATATATTACTGGCCAGTATTCCAATGGTTCCAAACCTGGGGTACATGTACCCTATACAGAGGTACTACAGGGGGTATTTGACAGAAAGGGGAGGGGAAAAATGATCAATGAGTAGACTTACTGAAAGGTCACAGTAAAACCCACAGTATTAGATAGATTTACATGGGAGGCACTACTGTAATTGCAGCTCTTTGACCCTTTTTCTTACTGTATTGTATGTTATATTCTTCAAAATAAGGATTATAATGATAATTGCATCATACAGTAAGCTGCAGTTTTTAGACAAAATGTTTATAAATCAGATATGTAAATCAAATACTTTCATACCTGGATTACCTAGATTCAGAAATCAGGTAAAGTGGGTACTGAAACCAATACATTTCGGGAACCACTGCTTATGGTGATTGTAAAAAGGTTATCTTGATGGACAACCAGTGACTGACTTACATGTACATACTGGTACCGCAGCTCTTTCACTCTGTCACAATTCCTCTCAAATGGTACCCTGTAAATTTACTTCATTGTCATCTGATGCTTCTTCAATATGCGGGCTATTGTGGAGATACTTATAGAGATGACATTTTGGAATATGACATTGTCTTGCAGTGCGGATTTGTCTCAATGTGATGGCATTATTTGCCAACACCATGTTACAGATCTCTTGTTCTTGTTGTTCATTGAGAAGTTTTCCTCGGCCACCCGTGCCAGGTTGTCGTCCAATCCTAGACATAGAATTCAAAGGACAACACTCCATTCGTAATTTATACCTTATGTATTCCGTACAGAATGAGTTACCAATGTAATCGTATTGTTGTTTTACTTACAGTAACTTTACCACAATTCCAATGCATCACTGCACAGTGACTGGAATACTACTGTAAACTGTATCATCAATATTGTAGAAAATAAACTATTCCATACTATTCCATAGTTTATTTTCTACAATATTTTTCTTGTCATTGTTAGTATCATACGTAACATCCCACTGAGGTAAGATACTGTAATACTGTAGGCCTATCACACACACACACACACACACACACACACACACACACACACACACACACACACACACTAAATGAATACGTAAATAAACATATTTGTTGCTATATGCACAGTGTCCTGTCCTATACATTATATAATTCCATCATTGACTGACTAGATACCTGTTTTCCCTGCGAAAGGTTTGGATGATAGAGAAGACTGTAGAGTGAGGCACATTAGGCTGCACTCGGTGACCTGCCTCCGCCATTGTGTGTCCTTGGTTGATGACATGATCTATAATTGTGGCCCGAATTTCATCAGGGACAGCATGGTGTCTTTGTGCTCCTCTGCCTCTTCCCCCTATTCCACCACCACTTACCCTTACTCTTCTTCCTCTTCTTCTTCCTCGAGCAGGCAGTTTCCCTTGTTTATTTATTTGGCCAGGTGCCTCCATGTTCAGAAATTGTACTGGTCCTGCATGGTCAAGCTCTATATATACATGTTTGGCAGCATTTACAATCATAGACAGCACCTGTCAGGTAACTAAACATACTATTTGATTGGTCATCTGAGACCAACTCCAACTCCTCCTTTGTTAGTCAAGTTCTAGTTGCACCTGACTGTCAATTTTTGTAATCATTTTATCAAATGTTCCAAGAGATTCACATATGGTATTCATGGTATTATGGTTCCTGAATAATTTTGACCATTGAACAGACTATTGTGCATGTAATGACTTAAACAATGAAATGACGCTGAAAGGTTTTGGAGAGAAGAACCATTAGACTGAGAATTGACAATCAGTTTAGATCAACAAGATCTATTCACTTGGAAATTGTGCTAAATGTAGGCTACTTGTACTTAATCATTTGAGAAATGTACTGAGACATTGAGACATGTACTGAGACATTTGCAATTTTGATGAAATGAATGAGAAATTCAATTCAGTTCTGAACAATTGCCAAGTGGTTTGGAGATTTGTCCATGTTGTTTTGAGAATGTCATTTCTGTTTCAAGAAATGAGCCAAAACAATGGAGAAAAACTGTAATAGCACAGGCAGGCTCTTAAAGAATTTACAGTTAGTGTACTGTGTACCCTGCACAGTTACACCTATAACTACCTGAAGATAAGTGCTTGTGTTCTTCTTCTTCTGATCCTATTAATAGCACAGGCAGGCTCTTGGAGTATTTACAGTTAGTGTACTGTGTACCCTGCACAGTTGCACCTATAGCCACCTGAAGACAAGTGCCTGTGTTCTTCTTCTGATCCTATTAATAGCACAGGCAGGCTCTTGAAGTATTTACAGTTAGTGTACTGTGTACCCTGCACAGTTGCACCTACAGTATAGCTACCTGAAGACAAGTGCTTGTGTTGTTCTTCTGATCCTATTAATAGCACAGGCAGGCTCTTGAAGTATTTACAGTTAGTGTACTGTGTACCCTGCTCATTTGCACCTATAGCCACCTGAAGAAAAGTGCTTCTGTTCTTCTTCTGATCCTATTAGTAGCACAGGCAGGCTCTTGAAGTATTTACAGTTAGTGTACTGTGTACCCTGCACAGTTGCACCTACAGTTTAGCTACATGAAGATGAGTGCTTGTGTTCTTCTTCTGATCCTATTAATAGCATAGGCAGGCTCTTGAAGTATTTACAGTTAGTGTACTGTGTACCCTGCACAGTTACACCTATAGCTACCTGAAGATAAGTGCTTGTGTTCTTCTTCTGATCCTATTGATAGCACAGGCAGGCTCTTGGTGTATTTACAGTTAGTGTACTGTGTACCCTGCACAGTTGCACCTATAGCCACCTGAAGACAAGTACTTGTGTTCTTCTTCTGATCCTATTAATATCACAGGCAGGCAGCTTGTAGTATTTACAATTAGTGTACTGTGTACCCTGCACAGTTGCACCTATAGCTACCTGAAGACATGAGCTGGTGTGCTTCTTCTGATCCTATTAATACCACAGGCAGGCTCTTGAAGTATTTAAAGTTAGTGTACTGTGTACTCTGCACAGTTGCACCTATAGCCACCTGAAGACAAGTGCTTGTGTTCTTCTTCTGATCTTATTAATAGCACAGGCAGGCTCTTGAAGTATTTACAGTTAGTGTACTCTGTACCCTGCACTGTTGCATCTATAGCTACCTGAAGACAAGTGCTTGTGTGCTTCTTCTGATCCTATTAATAGCACAGGCAGGCTCTTGAAGTATTAACAGTTAGTGTACTGTGTACCCTGCACAGTTACTCCTATAGCTACCTGAAGACAAGTGCTTGTGTTCTTCTTCTGATCCTATTAATTGCACAGGCAGGCTCTTGAAGTATTTACAGTTAGTGTACTGTGTACCCTGCACAGTTGCACCTACAGTATAGCTACCTGAAGACGTGTGCTTGTGTTCTTCTTCTGATCCTTTTAATAGCATAGGCAGGCTCTTGAAGTATTAACAGTTAGTGTACTGTGTACCCTGCACAGTTACTCCTATAGCTACCTGAAGACAAGTACTTGTGTTCTTCTTCTGATCCTATTAATACCACAGGCAGGCAGCTTGTAGTATTTACAATTAGTGTACTGTGTACCCTGCACAGTTGCACCTATAGCTACCTGAAGACATGAGCTGGTGTGCTTCTTCTGATCCTATTAATAGCACAGGCAGGCTCTTGAAGTATTTACAGTTAGTGTACTGTGTACCCTGCACAGTTGCACCTATAGCCACCTGAAGACAAGTGCTTGTGTTCTTCTGATCCTATTAATAGCACAGGCAGGCTCTTGAAGAATTTACAGTTAGTGTACTGTGTACCCTGCACAGTTACACCTATAACTACCTGAAGATAAGTGCTTGTGTTCTTCTGCTGATCCTATTAATAGCACATTCAGGCTCTTGAAGTATTTACAGTTAGTGTACTGTGTACCCTGCACAGTTGCACCTACAGTATAGCTACCTGAAGACAAGTGCTTGTGTTGTTCTTCTGATCCTATTAATAGCACAGACAGGCTCTTGAAGTATTTACAGTTAGTGTACTGTGTACCCTGCACATTTGCACCTATAGCCACCTGAAGACAAGTGCTTCTGTTCTTCTTCTGATCCTATTAGTAGCACAGGCAGGCTCTTGATGTATTTACAGTTAGTTTACTGTGTAGCCTGCACAGTTGCACCTACAGTTTAGCTACATGAAGATGAGTGCTTGTGTTCTTCTTCTGATCCTATTAATAGCATAGGCAGGCTCTTGAAGTAATTAGTTAGTGTACTGTGTACCCTGCACAGTTGTACCTACAGTATAGCTACCTGAAGACGAGTGCTTGTGTTCTTCTTCTGATCCATTTAATAGCACAGGCAGGCTCTTGAAGTATTTACAGTTAGTGTACTGTGTACCCTGCACAGTTGCATCTATAGCTACCTGAAGACAAGTGCTTGTGTTCTTCTTCTGATCCTATTAATAGCACAGACAGGCTCTTGAATTATTTACAGATAGTGTACTGTGTACCCTGCATAGTTGCACCTACATTATAGCTACCTGAAGATGAGTGCTTGTGTTCTTCTTCTGTTCCTATTAATAGCATAGGCAGGCTCTTGAAGTATTTACAATTAGTGTACTGGGTACCCTGCACAGTAGCACCTATAGCTACCTGAAGACAAGTGCTTGTATGCTTTTTCTGATCCTATTAATAGCACAGGCAGCCTCTTGAAGTATTTACAGTTAGTGTACTGTGTACCCTGCACAGCTGCACCTACAGTATAGCTACCTTAAGACAAGTGCTTGTGTTGTTCTTCTGATCCTATTAAAACCACAGGCAGCTTGAAGTATTTACAGTTAGTGTACTGTGTACCCTGCACAGTTGCACCTATAGCTACCTGAAGACAAATGCTGGTGTGCTTTTTCTGATCCTATTAATACCACAGGCAGGCTCTTGAAGTATTTACAGTTAGTGTACTGTGTACCCTGCACAGTTGCACCTATAGCCACCTGAAGACAAGTGCTTGTGTTCTTCTTCTGATCCTATTAATAGTACAGGCAGGCTCTTGAAGTATTTACAGTTAGTGTACTGTGTACCCTGCACAGTTGCACCTACAGTATAGCTACCTCAAGACAAGTGCTTGTGTTTTTCTTCTGATCTGATTAATAGCACAGGCAGGCCCTTGAAGTATTTACAGTTAGTGTACTGTGTACCCTGCACAGTTGCATCTATAGCTACCTTAAGACAAGTGCTTGTGTGCTACTTCTGATCCTATTAATAGCACAGGCAGGCTCTTGAAGTATTTACAGTTAGTGTACTGTGTACCCTGAACAGTTGCACTTATACCTACCCGAAGACAGGTGCTTGTGTTCTTCTTCTGATCCTATTAATAGCACAGGCAGGTTCTTGAAGTATTTACAGTTAGTGTATTGTGTACCCTGCACAGTTGCACCTATAGCTACCTGAAGACAAGTGCTTATGTGCTTCTTCTGATCCTATTAATAGCACAGACAGGCTCTTGAAGTATTTACAGTTAGTGTACTGTGTACCTGCTCAGTTGCACCTACAGTATAGCTACCTGAAGACAAGTGCTTGTGTTCTTCTGATCCTATTAATAGCACAGGCAGGCTCTTGAAGTATTTACAGTTAGTGTACTGTGTACCCTGCACAATTGCAACTACAGTATAGCTACCTGAAGACGAGTGCTTGTGTTCTTCTTCTGATCCTTTTAATAGCATAGGCAGGCTCTTGAAGTATTTATAGTTAGTGTACTGTGTACCCTGCACATTTACACCTATAGCTACCTGAAGACAAGTGCTTGTGTTCTTCTTCTGATCCTATGAATACCACAGGCAGGCTCTTGGAGTATTTACAGTTAGTGTACTGTGTACCCTGCACAGTTGCACCTACAGTATAGCTACCTGAAGACAAGTGCTTGTGTTGTTCTTCTGATACTATTAATAGCACAGCAAGCTCTTGAAGTATTTAACGGTTAGTGTACTGTGTGTCCTGCACAGTTGCACCTACATAATAGCTACCTGAAGACAAGTGCTTGTGTTCTTCTTCTGATCCTATTAATACCACAGGCAGGCAGCTTGAAGTATTTACAGTTAGTGTAATGTGTACCCTGCACTGTTGCACCTATAGCTACCTGAAGACAAGTGTTGGTGTGCTTCTTCTGATCCTATTAATACCACAGGCAGGCTCTTGAAGTATTTACAGTTAGTGTACTGTGTACCCTGCACAGTTGCATCTATAGCTACCTGAAGACAAGTGCTTGTGTTCTTCTTCTGATCCTATTAATAGCACAGGCAGGCTCTTGAAGTATTTATAGTTAGTGTACTGTGTACCCTGCACAGTTGCACCTATAGCCACCTTAAGACAAGTGCTTGTGTTCTTCTTCTGATCCAATTAATAGCACAGGCAGGCTCTTGAAGTATTTACAGTTAGTTTACTGTGTACCCTGCTCAGTTGCACCTACAGTATAGCTACCTGAAGACAAGTGCTTGTGTTTTTCTTCTGATCCTATTAATAGCACAGGCAGGCTCTTGAAGTATTTACAGTTAGTGTACTGTGTACCCTGCACAGTTGCACCTACATAATAGCTACCTGAAGACAAGTGCTTGTGTGCTTTTTCTGATCCTATTAATAGCACAGGCAGCCTCTTGAAGTATTTACAGTTAGTGTACTGTGTACCCTGCACAGTTGCACCTACAGTATAGCTACCTGAAGACAAGTGCTTATGTTCTTCTTCTGATACTATTAATAGCACAGGCAGGCTATTGAAGTATTTACAGTTAGTGTACTGTGTACCCTGTACAGCTGCACCTACAGTATAGCTACCTTAAGACAAGTGCTTGTGTTGTTCTTCTGATCCTATTAAAACCACAGGCAGCTTGAAGTATTTACAGTTAGTGTACTGTGTACCCTGCACAGTTGCACCTATAGCTACCTGAAGACAAATGCTGGTGTGCTTCTTCTGATCCTATTAATACCACAGGCAGGCTCTTGAAGTATTTACAGTTAGTGTACTGTGTACCCTGCACAGATGCACCTATAGCCACCTGAAGACAAGTGCTTGTGTTCTTCTTCTGATCCTATTAATAGTACAGGCAGGCTCTTGAAGTATTTACAGTTAGTGTACTGTGTACCCTGCACAGTTGCACCTACAGTATAGCTACCTGAAGACAAGTGCTTGTGTTTTTCTTCTGATCTGATTAATAGCACAGGCAGGCCCTTGAAGTATTTACAGTTAGTGTACTGTGTACCCTGCACAGTTGCATCTATAGCTACCTTAAGACAAGTGCTTGTGTGCTACTTCTGATCCTATTAATAGCACAGGCAGGATCTTGAAGTATTTACAGTTAGTGTACTGTGTACCCTGAACAGTTGCACTTATAGCTACCCGAAGACAGGTGCTTGTGTTCTTCTTCTGATCCTATTAATAGCACAGGCAGGCTCTTGAAGTATTTATAGTTAGTGTACTGTGTACCCTGCACAGTTGCACCTATAGACACCTTAAGACAAGTGCTTGTGTTCTTCTTCTGATCCAATTAATAGCACAGGCAGGCTCTTGAAGTATTTACAGTTAGTGTACTGTGTACCCTGCACAGTTGCACCTACATAATAGCTACCTGAAGACAAGTGCTTGTGTGCTTCTTCTGATCCTATAAATAGCACAGGCAGGCTCTTGAAGTATTTACAGTTAGTGTACTGTGTACCCTGCATATTTGCACCTATAGCCACCTGAAGACAAGTGCTTCTGTTCTTCTTCTGATCCTATTAGTAGCACAGGCAGGCTCTTGAAGTATTTACAGTTAGTGTACTGTGTACCCTGCACAGTTGCATCTATAGCTACCTGAAGACAAGTGCGTGTGTGCTTCTTCTGATACGATTAATAGCACAGTTAGGCTATTGAAGTATTTACAGTTAGTGTACTGTGTACCCTGCACAGTTGCATCTATAGCTACCTGAAGACAAGTGCTTGTGTTCTTCTTCTGATCCTATTAATAGCACAGGCAGGCTCTTGAAGTATTTATAGTTAGTGTACTGTGTACCCTGCACAGTTGCACCTATAGACAGCTTAAGACAAGTGCTTGTGTTCTTCTTCTGATCCAATTAATAGCACAGGCAGGCTCTTGAAGTATTTACAGTTAGTGTACTGTGTACCCTGCACAGTTACATCTATAGCTACCTGAAGATAAGTGCTTGTGTTCTTCTTCTGATCCTATTGATAGCACAGGCAGGTTCTTGGTATATTTACAGTTAGTGTACTGTGTACCCTGCACAGTTGCACCTATAGCCACCTGAAGACAAGTACTTGTGTTCTTCTTCTGATCCTATTAATATCACAGGCAGGCAGATTGTAGTATTTACAATTAGTGTACTGTGTACCCTGCACAGTTGCACCTATAGCTACCGGAAGACATGAGCTGGTGTGCTTCTTCTGATCCTATTAATACCACAGGCAGGCTCTTCAAGTATTTAAAGTTAGTGTACTGTGTACTCTGCACAGTTGCACCTATAGCCACCTGAAGACAAGTGCTTGTGTTCTTCTTCTGATCTTATTAATAGCACAGGCAGTCTCTTGAAGTATTTACAGTTAGTGTACCCTGCACAGTTGCACCTACAGTATAGCTACCTGAAGACAAGTGCTTGTATTTTTTTCTGATCCGATTAATAGCACAGGCAGGCTCTTGAAGTATTTACAATTAGTGTACTCTGTACCCTGCACTGTTGCATCTATAGCTACCTGAAGACAAGTGCTTGTGTGCTTCTTCTGATCCTATTAATAGCACAGGCAGGCTCTTGAAGTATTAACAGTTAGTGTACTGTGTACTCTGCACAGTTACTCCTATAGCTACCTGAAGACAAGTGCTTGTGTTCTTCTTCTGATCCTATTAATAGCACAGGCAGGCTCTTGAAGTATTTACAGTTAGTGCACTGTGTACCCTGCACAGTTGCACCTACAGTATAGCTACCTGAAGACGTGTGCTTGTGTTCTTCTGATCCTTTTAATAGCATAGGCAGGCTCTTGGAGTATTTACAGTTAGTGTACTGTGTACCCTGCACAGTTGCACCTACAGTATAGCTACCTGAAGACAAGTACTTGTGTTCTTCTTCTGATCCTATTAAAACCACAGGCAGGCAGCTTGTAGTATTTACAATTAGTGTACTGTGTACCCTGCACAGTTGCACCTATAGCTAACTGAAGACATGAGCTGGTGTGCTTCTTCTGATCCTATTAATAGCACAGGCAGGCTCTTGAAGTATTTACAGTTAGTGTACTGTATACCCTGCACAGTTGCACCTATAGCCACCTGAAGACAAGTGCTTGTGTTCTTCTGATCCTATTAATAGCACAGGCAGGCTCTTGAAGAATTTACAGTTAGTGTACTGTGTACCCTGCACAGTTACACCTATAACTACGTGAAGATAAGTGCTTGTGTTCTTCTGCTGATCCTATTAATAGCACAGGCAGGCTCTTGGAGTATTTACAGTTAGTGTACTGTGTACCCAGCACAGTTGCACCTATAGCCACTTGAAGACAAGTGCTTGTGTTCTTCATCTGATCCTATTAATAGCACAGGCAGGCTCTTGAAATATTTTCAGTTAGTGTACTGTGTACCCTGCACAGTTGCACCTACAGTATAGCTACCTGAAGACAAGTGCTTGTGTTGTTCTTCTGATCCTATTAATAGCTCAGGCAGGCTCTTGAAGTATTTACAGTTAGTGTACTGTGTACCCTGCACATGTGCACCTATAGCCACCTGAAGACAAGTGCTTCTGTTCTTCTTCTTATCTTATTAATACCACAGGCAGGCTCTTGAAGTATTTACAGTTAGTGTACTGTGTACCCTGCATAGTTGCACCTATAGCCACCTGAAGACAAGTGCTTGTGTTCTTTTTCTAATCCTATTAATAGCACAGGCAGGCTCTTGAAGTATTTACAGTTAGTGTACTGTGTACCCTGCACAGTTGCATCTATAGCCACCTAAAGACAAGTGCTTGTGTTCTTCTTCTGATCCTATTAATAGTACAGGCAGGCTCTTGAAGTATTTACAGTTAGTGTACTGTGTACCCTGCACAGTTGCACCTACAGAATAGCTACCTGAAGACAAGTGCTTGTGTACTTCTTCTGATCCTATTAATAGCACAGGCAGGCTCTTGAAGTATTTACAGTTAGTGTACTGTGTACCCTGCACAGTTGCACCTATAGCCACCTAAAGACAAGTGCTTGTGTTCTTCTTCTGATCCTATTAATAGTACAGGCAGGCTCTTGAAGTATTTACAGTTAGTGTACTGTGTACCCTGCACAGTTGCACCTACAGAATAGCTACCTGAAGACAAGTGCTTATGTAGTTCTTCTGATCCTATTAATAGCACAGGCAGGCTCTTGAAGTATTTACAGTTAGTGTACTGTGTACCCTGCACAGTTACACCTGTAGCTACCTGAAGATAAGTGCTTGTGTTCTTCTTCTGATCCTATTGATAGCACAGGCAGGCTCTTGTAGTATTTGCAGTTAGTGTACTGTGTACCCTGCACAGTTGCACCTATAGCCACCTGAAGACAAGTGCTTGTGTTCTTCTTCTGATCCTATTAATAGCACAGGCAGGCTCTTGAAGTATTTACAGTTAGTGTACTGTGTACCCTTCACAGTTGCACCTACAGTATAGCTACCTTAAGACGAGTGCTTGTGTTCTTCTTCTGATCCTATTAATAGCACAGACAGGCTCTTGAAGTATTTACAGTTAGTCTACTGTGTACCCTGCTCAGTTGCACCTACAGTATAGCTACCTGAAGACAAGTGCTTGTGTTCTTCTGATCCTATTAATAGCACAGGCAGGCTCTTGAAGTATTTACAGTTAGTGTACTGTGTACCCTGCACAGTTGCAACTACAGTATAGCTACCTGAAGACGAGGGCTTGTGTTCTTCTTCTGATCCTTTTAATAGCATAGGCAGGCTCTTGAAGTATTTACAGTTAGTGTACTGTGTACCCTGCACAGTTACACCTATAGCTACCTGAAGACAAGTGCTTGTGTTCTTCTTCTGATCCTATGAATACCACAGGCAGGCTCTTGGAGTATTTACAGTTAGTGTACTGTGTACCCTGCACAGTTGCACCTACAGTATAGCTACCTGAAGACAAGTGCTTGTGTTGTTCTTCTGATACTATTAATAGCACAGGCAAGCTCTTTAAGTATTTAACGGTTAGTGTACTGTGTGCCCTGCACAGTTGCACCTACATAATAGCTAGCTGAAGACAAGTGCTTGTGTTCTTCTTCTGATCCTATTAATACCACATGCAGGCAGCTTGAAGTATTTACAGTTAGTGTAATGTGTACCCTGCACTGTTGCACCTATAGCTACCTGAAGAAAAGTGCTGGTGTGCTTCTTCTGATCCTATTAATACCACAGGAGGGCTCTTGAAGTATTTACAGTTAGTGTACTGTGTACCCTGCATAGTTGAACCTATAGCCACCTGAAGACAAGTGCTTGTGTTCTTTTTCTGATCCTATTAATAGCACAGGCAGGCTCTTGAAGTATTTACAGTTAGTGTACTGTGTACCCTGCACAGTTGCATCTATAGCTACCTGAAGACAAGTGCGTGTGTGCTTCTTCTGATCCGATTAATAGCACAGTTAGGCTATTGAAGTATTTACAGTTAGTGTACTGTGTACCCTGCACAGTTGCATCTATAGCTACCTGAAGACAAGTGCTTGTGTTCTTCTTCTGACCCTGTTAATAGCACAGGCAGGCTCTTGAAGTATTTATAGTTAGTGTACTGTGTACCCTGCACAGTTGCACCTATAGACACCTTAAGACAAGTGCTTGTGTTCTTCTTCTGATCCAATTAATAGCACAGGCAGGCTCTTGAAGTATTTACAGTTAGTGTACTGTGTACCCTGCACAGTTGCACCTACATAATAGCTACCTGAAGACAAGTGCTTGTGTGCTTCTTCTGATCCTATAAATAGCACAGGCAGGCTCTTGAAGTATTTACAGTTAGTGTACTGTGTACCCTGCATATTTGCACCTATAGCCACCTGAAGACAAGTGCTTCTGTTCTTCTTCTGATCCTATTAATAGCACAGGCAGGCTCTTGAAGTATTTACAGTTAGTGTACTGTGTACCCTGCACAGTTGCATCTATAGCTACCTGAAGACAAGTGCGTGTGTGCTTCTTCTGATCCGATTAATAGCACAGTTAGGCTATTGAAGTATTTACAGTTAGTGTACTGTGTACCCTGCACAGTTGCATCTATAGCTACCTGAAGACAAGTGCTTGTGTTCTTCTTCTGATCCTATTAATAGCACAGGCAGGCTCTTGAAGTATTTATAGTTAGTGTACTGTGTACCCTGCACAGTTGCACCTATAGACACCTTAAGACAAGTGCTTGTGTTCTTCTTCTGATCCAATTAATAGCACAGGCAGGCTCTTGAAGTATTTACAGTTAGTGTACTGTGTACCCTGCACAGTTGCACCTACCTAATAGCTAACTGAAGACAAGTGCTTCTGTTCTTCTGATCCTATTAGTAGCACAGGCAGGCTCTTGAAGTATTTACAGTTAGTGTACTGTGTACCCTGCACAGTTACATCTATAGCTACCTGAAGATAAGTGCTTGTGTTCTTCTTCTGATCCTATTGATAGCACAGGCAGGTTCTTGGTATATTTACAGTTAGTGTACTGTGTACCCTGCACAGTTGCACCTATAGCTAACTGAAGACATGAGCTGGTGTGCTTCTTCTGATCCTATTAATACCACAGGCAGGCTCTTCAAGTATTTAAAGTTAGTGTACTGTGTACTCTGCACAGTTGCACCTATAGCCACCTGAAGACAAGTGCTTGTGTTCTTCTTCTGATCTTATTAATAGCACAGGCAGGCTCTTGAAGTATTTACAGTTAGTGTACCCTGCACAGTTGCACCTACAGTATAGCTACCTGAAGACAAGTGCTTGTGTTTTTTTCTGATCCGATTAATAGCACAGGCAGGCTCTTGAAGTATTTACAATTAGTGTACTCTGTACCCTGCACTGTTGCATCTATAGCTACCTGAAGACAAGTGCTTGTGTGCTTCTTCTGATCCTATTAATAGCACAGGCATGCTCTTGAAGAATTAATAGTTAGTGTACTGTGTACCCTGCACAGTTACTCCTATAGCTACCTGAAGACAAGTGCTTGTGTTCTTCATCTGATCCTATTAATAGCACAGGCAGGCTCTTGAAGTATTTACAGTTAGTGTACTGTGTACCCTGCACAGTTGCACCTACAGTATAGCTACCTGAAGACAAGTGCTTGTGTTGTTCTTCTGATCCTATTAATAGCTCAGGCAGGCTCTTGAAGTATTTACAGTTAGTGTACTGTGTACCCTGCACATTTGCACCTATAGCCACCTGAAGACAAGTGCTTGTGTTGTTCTTCTGATCCTATTAGTAGCACAGGCAGGCTCTTGAAGTATTTACAGTTAGTTTACTGTGTAGCCTGCACAGTTGCACCTACAGTTTAGCTACATGAAGATGAGTGCTTGTGTTCTTCTGCTGATCCTATTAATAGCATAGGCAGGCTCTTGAAGTATTTACAGTTAGTGTACTGTGTACCCTGCACAGTTATACCTATAGCTATCTGAAGATAAGTGCTTGTGTTCTTCTTCTGATCCTATTGATAGCACAGGCAGGCTCTGGGAGTATTTACAGTTAGTGTACTGTGTACCCTGCACAGTTGCACCTATAGCCACCTGAAGACAAGTGCTTGTGTTCTTCTTCTGATCCTATTAATAGCACAGGCAGGCTCTTGAAGTAATTAGTTAGTGTACTGTGTACCCTGCACAGTTGTACCTACAGTATAGCTACCTGAAGACGAGGGCTTGTGTTCTTCTGCTGATCCTATTAATAGCATAGGCAGGCTCTTGAAGTATTTACAGTTAGTGTACTGTGTACCCTGCACAGTTGCACCTATAGCTACCTGAAGACAAGTGTTTGTGTGCTTCTTCTGATCCAATTAATAGCACAGGCAGGCTCTTGAAGTATTTACAGTTAGTGTACTCTGTACCCTGCACAATTACACCTATAGCTACCTGAAGATAAGTGCTTGTGTTCTTCTTCTGATCCTATTGATAGCACAGGCAGGCTCTTGGAGTATTTATAGTTAGTGTACTGTGTAACCTGCACAGTTACACCTATAGCCACCTGAAGACAAGTGCTTGTGTTCTTCTTCTGATCCTATTAATAGCACAGGCAGGCTCTTGAAGTATTTACAGTTAGTTTACTGTGTACCCTGCTCAGTTGCACCTACAGTATAGCTACCTGAAGACAAGTGCTTGTGTTTTTCTTCTGATCCGATTAATAGCACAGGCAGGCTCTTGAAGTATTTACAGTTCATGTACTGTGTACCCTGCACAGTTGCACCTACAGTATAGCTACCTGAAGACGAGTGCTTGTGTTCTTCTTCTGATCCTTTTAATAGCATAGCCAGGCTCTTGAAGTATTTACAGTTAGTGTACTGTGTACCCTGCACAGTTGCACCTACAGTATAGCTACCTGAAGACAAGTACTTGTGTTCTTCTGATCCTATTAATACCACAGGCAGGCAGCTTGTAGTATTTACAATTAGTGTACTGTGTACCATGCACAGTTGCACCTATAGCTACCTGAAGACATGAGCTGGTGTGCTTCTTCTGATCCTATTAATACCACAGGCAGGCTCTTGAAGTATTTACAGTTAGTGTACTGTGTACTCTGCACAGTTGCACCTATAGCCACCTGAAGACAAGTGCTTGTGTTCTTCTTCTGATCTTATTAATAGCACAGGCAGGCTCTTGAAGTATTTACAGTTAGTGTACTGTGTACCCTGCACAGTTGCACCTCCAGTATAGCTACCTGAAGACAAGTGCTTGTGTGCTTCTTCTGATCCTATTAATAGCACAGGCAGGCTCTTGAAGTATTAACAGTTAGTGTACTGTGTACCCTGCAGAGTTGCACCTATAACTACCCGAAGACAAGTGCCTGTGTGCTTCTTCTGATCCTATTAATAGCATAAGCAGGCTCTTGAAGTATTTACAGTTAGTGTACTGTGTACCCTGCACAATTGCACCTATAGCTACCTAAAGACAAGTGCTTGTCTGCTTCTTCTGATCCTATTAATAGCACAGGCAGGCTCTTGAAGAATTTACAGTTAGTGTACTGTGTACCCTGCACAGTTACTCCTATAGCTACCTGAAGACAAGTGCTTGTGTTTTTCTTCTGATCCTATTAATAGCACAGGCAGGCTCTTGAAGTATTTACAGTTAGTGTACTGTGTACCCTGCACAGTTCCACCTACAGTATAGCTACCTGAAGACAAGTGCTTGTGTTCTTCTTCTGATCCTATTAATAGCACAGGCAGGCTCCTGAAGTATTTACAGTTAGTGCACTGTGTACCCTGCACAGTTGCACCTACAGTATAGCTACCTGAAGACAAGTGCTTGTGTTCTTCTTCTGATCCTATTAATAGCTCAGGCAGGCTCTTGAAGTATTTACAGTTAGTGTACTGGGTATCCTGCACAGTTGCCCCTATAGCCACCTGAAGACAAGTGCTTGTGTTCTTCTTCTGATCCTAGTAATAGCACAGGCAGGCTCTTGAAGAATTTACAGTTAGTGTACTGTGTACCCTGCACAGTTACTCCTATAGCTACCTGAAGACAAGTGCTTGTGTTTTTCTTCTGATCCTATTAATAGCACAGGCAGGCTCTTGAAGTATTTACAGTTAGTGTACTGTGTACCCTGCACAGTTCCACCTACAGTATAGCTACCTGAAGACAAGTGCTTGTGTTCTTCTTCTGATCCTATTAATAGCACAGGCAGGCTCCTGAAGTATTTACAGTTAGTGCACTGTGTACCCTGCACAGTTGCACCTACAGTATAGCTACCTGAAGACAAGTGCTTGTGTTCTTCTTCTGATCCTATTAATAGCTCAGGCAGGCTCTTGAAGTATTTACAGTTAGTGTACTGGGTATCCTGCACAGTTGCCCCTATAGCCACCTGAAGACAAGTGCTTGTGTTCTTCTTCTGATCCTAGTAATAGCACAGGCAGGCTCTTGAAGAATTTACAGTTAGTGTACTGTGTACCCTGCACAGTTGCACCTATAGCCACCTTAAGACAAGTGCTTGTGTTCTTCTTCTGATCCTATTAATAGCACAGGCAGGCTCTTGAAGTATTTACAGTTAGTGTACTGTGTACCCTGCTCAGTTGCACCTACAGTATAGCTACCTGAAGACAAGTGATTGTGTTCTTCTTCTGATCCTATTAATAGCACAGGCAGGCTCTTGAAGTATTTATAGTTAGTGTACTGTGTACCCTGCACAGTTGCTCCTACAGTATAGCTACCTGAAGATGAGCGCTTGTGTTCTTCTTCTGATCCTTTTAATAGCATAGGCAGGCTCTTGAAGTATTTACAGTTAGTGTACTGTGTGCCCTGCACAGCTGCACCTATAGCTACCTGAAGACAAGTGCTGGTGTGCTTCTTCTGATCCTATTAATTCCACAGGCAGGCTCTTGAAGTATTTACAGTTAGTGTACTGTGTACCCTGCACAGTTGCACCTATAGCCACCTGAAGACAAGTGCTTGTGTTCTTCTTCTGATCCTATTAATAGCATAGGCAGGCTCTTGAAGTATTTACAGTTAGTGTACTGTATACCCTGCACAGTTGCACCTATAGCTACCTGAAGACAAGTGCTGGTGTGCTTCTTCTGATCCTATTAATACCACAGGCAGGCATTCTGCTAGCTGCTGTATAATCAGTATATATATATATATATATATATATATATATATATATATATATATATATATATATATAGTATATATATATATATGTATATATACATCCCAGTTTTGTGCAGCTACATCTCACTGCAGTGCAGGCCATTACTATATCTGGAAGGCCAAGAAGGAGAGGCAGACAGTCACAAGCCAACAAAAGAAGGCAAGAAGGCTCTGTGTCTAGAGGCAACATTGCTGGTCATGGACATGGTGCATCCTCATCAGCACGTGGCCGTGGGACACGCTTGTCCTTTTTTTCGGCAGCTGGCCGTGTTGAGCCACAACATGCAGAAGACTTGGTAGAGTGGATCACCAAGCCTTCCTCATCCTCCTCGTCCCCTCTCACCCAGGCTCAGGGTACGTTGTCTGTCAAAGCAGCTGCCAACGCGGCCACTTCCCTCAGGCTCAATGGCATCAGTCACTCCTTCCCTAGCCCCACCATATCCTCCTGAGGAGTCCCCCAAACTGTTTGACCGCAGTGTTGGGTACATGCTCCAGGAGGATGCCCAGCGTTTTGAAGACTCCGATGATGGTACTCAGCTAAAGGAAGGCAGTAACGTGAGCCCAGACAGAGGGGATGCCCAAGAAGGACAGAAATCTGGCAGTCATGTTCCCCCAGCTGCAGCATACTGCCAGCTTTGCTCCAATGATGAGGAGGGAGGGGATGATGAGGTCACTGACTCCACATGGGTGCCTGATAGGAGAGAGGAGGAGGAGGCACATCACCAATGAGAGAGGATGCCCTCCAGGGGCCAGCTTAAGGGCAGCACACCGACTGCATCACACCGCAGAACTCCGTATGTGCAGGGTGCTGCTGTCTCTGCGCGTTATTCCAAAAGTTCTTTGGTGTGGGCCTTTTTTGAGACAAGTGCATCAGATCCCACCGCTGCTATTTGCATCATATGTCTCAATCGTATCTCGCATGGCCAAAACATCACCTGCTTGGGCATCACATGCTTGACAAGAAATATGTTGACCTGCCATGCAGTTCATTAGCAAACGTACCTAAAAGACCCACACCAAAGAACAAAGAGAACCTCTCCTTGCTCCTCATCAGCTGGGATCTCCAACCCCACTATACCTTCAGTCCTCTCTGAGACCTGCACTGAGAGGAATGAAGGTGTACAATTAGGTGTGTCACAGCCTAGTACTTGCGGGCAATCTGCTATCGGTAAACCGACGTCAGATTGTACAATGCAAATTTCCCTGCCCCAGCTGCTGCACCGCCGAAAGAAGTTCGCTCCCAGCCATCCACATGTCCAGCGGTTGAATGCTAGCTTGGCTAAATTGCTAGCACTTCAACTGATGACTTTTCAGTTGGTAGACTCTGCCTCTTTTTCTCACGGAAGGTGATTCCAGCTCTCTACTGGCATGTGGAAGGCAATGTCTTGGCCTCGCTGAACAGGGCGGTCAGCGGTAAGGTGCATATTACCGCTGACTCATGGTCCAGCAGGCATGGACAGGGATGTTACCTATCTTTCACGGTGCATTGGGTGACTCTTCTGGCAGCTGGGAAGGATGCAGGACAAGATGCAGTAGTATTGGAGGTTGTTCCACCACCACGCCTCCAAAATGCTACTACTGGTGATTCTGACACACTTCTCTCCTCCACCCCCTCCTCTTCTTCTTCCTTCATGTCCTCTTCCTGTGCTGATTTGTCCTCGGAACCAGCGGTGCTCCGTAGGTGTTCAAGGGGCTACGCAAGTACGCAGGCCAAAAGATGACATGTGGTGCTTGAGCTGGGGTGCTTGGGGGACAGGAGCCACACTGGGGCAGAGATTCTGTCAGCTCTGCAGGGGCAGGCTCAGAGGTGGTTGACGCCACACCAGCTTCAGCCAGGAATGATGGTTTGCGACAATGGCACCAACCTCCTCTCTGCCCTCTGACAGGGACAACTGACCCATGTGCCTTGTTTGGCTCACATCCTTGGTGGTGCAGCGGTTCTTGGGCAAGTACCCGTGCTTACAGGATGTCCTGAGGCAGGCCAGGAAAGTCTGTGTGCATTGCCAGTGCTCGGCTGGCTGACCTCCAAAAGGAATTTAACCTGCCCAAGAACCACCTAATCTGTGACATGCCCACCAGGTGAAACTCAAATTTGGCCACGCTGCAGCGGCTGCACACGCAGCAGAGGGCCATCAATGAGTACCTATGTGACTATGGCACCAGGACAGGGTCAAGAGAGCTTGTTTTTTTTTCCCTACGCCAGTGGGCCATGATCAGGGATGCATGCACTGTCCTGTCACCAGGAGGAGGCCACAAGGATAGTGAGCAGTAACAGTGCATGCATCAGTGACACTGTCCCCCTTGTCCACCTGTTGGAGCACACGTGGCACTGAGCAACGTCTAGCAGCCGTTTGTAGGCGATCTCCAGCTCCCATTCCTGAACGTCCAGAAACTCCAAATCTTCCTGTGCCCAGTGCACTTCCGAAATGTTCAGTAGCCCTTCTCTGAAATCCATGAATTCGTCCACCTGCCACTGCAAATCACTCCCAAAGTTAGGGTCCCCTGTCAGCTTCACATACAACAGTCCCAAGCCGCCGTAGCTTAAGCCCTCCGTTGGGCTGTCATCCGCTATCCAGGGACATGCTTGGGATACATGCCACCAGAGGGCTCTGTAGCTCTCATCCAGCTTCATCTCTGCCCAGACCAGCCTGCTTAATTCAGCTGTCTGCTCCTTGTGTGTTTTTTCTCCCAAAAACCGCACCCGCAATCTGTACTACGACCATTACCTTTCCTGGATGGAGGGGAGAACTTTTCCCTGGTGTCACTGCTCATGGTCTAGCACTTCTTTCCAGAGTTTGCAGTGAATAGAATCACACCATCCCAGCAGGACCTGCTCTGATACTGGTCCTCTGTGCTGTATCTGCATCTCTCGCAACCTCCTTCTGAATTCCTCCTCCATGGTGGCTGGTATCTGTACCTCTCCTCGCCTCTCCTGCTATCTGGACCTTGGATCCAGGTGGAAGTTTCGATGTCCCAGACTGCAGGAAGCGTCCCACTGCTTGCCACCAATGTCACAGAATGTCCCACACTCCACTTGATTGCTTGAGTGCATAAAACAAGACGAGACTTGCTTAGTTGTTAACATGGACTAATGCCGCGTACACACGAGCGGACTTTACGGCGGACTTTGCCCGGCGGACTGGATTTCGTCGGACAATTCGATGTGTGTGGGCTCCAGCGGACTTTGTTTTCTCAAAAGTTGGACGGACTTAGATTTGAAACTTGTTTAAAATTTATCCGTTGAAATCGAGTCCGGTCGAAAAGTCCGCCGTCTGTATGCTAGTTCGACGGACAAAAAGCCACGCTAGGGCAGCTATTGGCTACTGGCTATGAACTTCCTTGTTTTAGTCCGGTCGTACGTCATCACGTACGAATTCGACGGACTTTGGTGGATTGTGTGTAGGCAAGTCCGTTCATTCACAAAGTCCGTCGGAAAGTACGTCGAAAAGTCCGCCGGGCAAAGTCCGCCGTAAAGTCCGCTCGTGTGTACGCGGCATAACTCTTTATTTGAGATCTCACACAAATATATATACAGCAGGATGACTAAAACCTGAGCTAATTATCTAACATGACCTTTTGCCCAGAGTTGTGGTCACCGAGCTTCACACAGTACATTATACATTATCATAAGTACAACCACAGGACATTTTCACAATAGCAGGAGCTAATTACAATTAACAATACAAATATTGTTCTCACCCCCTCCTCAGCCTAGTCATCAACAACTATAGTAGGAGTAGACTGTTCATCTCCTAGCCAGTCCTGGAGGCTAATGTGATCAGCTCACTCAATTAACATGTTGAGTTCAGAATCAAACAAACCAATAATAGTCTTTACATATATATCCTGGGAGATATTAGGGTTAAATATTACTGTCCCATTTTAAGCAATCCAAGATATATTTTCTCACTCACCCTGTGCCAGGATAGCACAGGGTGACTTAGACATAAGAGGTGTATGGGGAGCTCAAACAAGGGCATCCCCTACTTTCCAAGGGATTCTGAGTTCCACGGGCCCTCCCGTCACACATGCACTGTCCTGTCACCATTTGAGGAGGCCACGAGGATAGTGAGCAGTAACAGTGCATGCATCAGTGACACTGTCCCCCTTGTCCACCTGTTGGAGCACACACTGCATGGAATAATGGACAGGGCACTTGAGGCAGAACAGAGGCAGGAAGAGGAGGACTTCCTTAGCTCTCAAGGCCCCCTTTATCCAGACAGTGTTTCTGCGTGCCCACCGATCATGCAGGAAGAGGAGGAGGAGGAGGATTTTGTCAGCATGAAGGTGAAGCCTGGCACTCAGCATCAGCAGCAGTCTTCAAGGGATCATTTACAGTCCCAAGAAACCCATGGACTTGTACGTGGCTGGGAGGAGGTGGCTGCAGATCATGTCGTCCTTAGTGACCCAATGCCCAAACCCATAACCCAGTGACCAAATGCCTCAGCAAACCTATGCTGCATGGCCTCCCTGATCCTGCAAAGCCTGTGGAAGGATCCTCATATTCGTGGTATCAAGGAGAGGGATCATTACTGGCTGGCAACACTCCTTGATCCACATTACAAGAGTAAGGTTGCAGACCTTATCTTGCCATCGCAGAGGGAGCAGAGGATGAAACATCTTTGGGAGGCCTTGCAGAAAGGTCTGTGCAACGCGTTCCCAGAGACTGGGAAGTTGCAAACTCCTGTTCCTGGACAACATGTTGCTGAGGCTTCGGTCAGTCAAAGAAGGAGCGGTGGAGAAGGTGGCCGTCTGACTGATGCGTTCAGACAATTTTTTAGTCCGCAGCCCCAAGGTATGATCGGTTCCAGCAACCATCGCCAGCGTCTTTTTTACATGAGGAATGGTGCAGGAATACCTAGGGGCAAGATCTGACTTGGACACCTTTCCCACCGAAAACACTCTGGGTTACTGGGTCTTGAGGATGGATCACTGGCCAGAGCTTGCACAGCATACAATTGAGCTACTGGCCTGTCTTGCATCCAGCGTTCTTTCGGAACGCACATTCAGTGCTGGTGAAGGCTTTGTAACCAATCACAGGGTGCGCCTGTCCACCGACTCGGTCGATCAACTGACCTTCATAAAAATGAATCAGTCTTGGATCACCACCAGCTACCAAGCACCTGATGCTGATGTAACCGAATAATTTTTTTTGAAATGTCAGATAACTTCAAGACTAATAGTAAGCAAAAAATCAAGCGCTGAGATGGATATAAATAAATATAAGTGAATAAGAATAAATAATTATATGAAGGCAGATTGATCAATAGAATTAAGCTGCTATCAATAAAAGGTGATCAGAATCCCACAAGGCATAAAAAACATATAAGAATTGATACGCTCTAATAAATGATCAATCAATGTATAAAAACACTGTGCTAAATGAAGATGTGCAAAAAATGGAAATATACCATTATAAAAATCACTCAAATGGGTAAATATATAAATGAATAAATAACTGACAAGTGCAAATAAAGTAAAATTCTGGTGCTAGTACATGCAAACAATCCCCAAAGTGCTAAGTAGCAATATAAGAGAAAATAAATAAATGCCAATCTGATGAATAAATACTGCCAATAAAATGTAACCATAACCCTCATGAACTAGATGACAGATACTTTTTATGATTTTTTATGATATTTTTATAGCTTATATGTCTTTGGTACACTCATGTACAATAAGGGCTATTTGTGTATTATCAATTAATTTATATATGTAGATATGTCCTTGGATCATGTACAGCGCGCGGTCACCATCAAATTGAGCCTTTTCCAGGTGGGTGCGCAGTGCCGGGTCACAATGACACAGCACAGAGATACACTCACGTGCGCCCGGTTTAGTAAAAGCATACAGGCATGCAGATCGCAGTCAGCCGCTGTGGACGAGGCTTATCACAAAAGCCGCTGCTGTTCAGCTCAATGTGTCATACAGCAGTAGATGTCCTAGGCTCCTCCTACGCATTGCGTCACTGACACGTGACTTTCTCAAGGATAAACCCGAGATGCCACAGTCTCCATATTTAAGTCCGATGGCATTCCGGTTACCATGGAGACAGCGCTGTGTTCATTGGATCATCATACTGCTTACTGCTTGTATTTATATGTATATATTTATTTAAAAGACAATGTTTAATTGTTACATACTTTAAAAAACAATTTATGGTAACAGGATAAGAAGATAACGAAGTAAAAACATAACAAAGTAAAAACATTAACCATATAATAATGGACTCCCTCCAGTGGTACATATCGGTATTGCACACTCCCAGATTTAAATGGTATGTTAAGCTGTCTCCCATAACGGAGACCAATATTACGACCCGTGATGGGGCAGACTAAAAAGGTAACTCAAATTACCATGAGTCATTGTGACCCGGCACTGCGCACCCACCTGGAAAAGGCTCAATTTGATGGCGACGGCGTGCTGTACATGATCCAAGGACATATCTACATATATAAATTAATTGATAATACACAAATAGCTCATATTGTACATGAGTGTACCAAAGACGTATAAGCTATAAAAATATCATTAAAAAAATCATGAAAAGTATGTGTCATCTAGTTCATGAGGGTTAAAAATTACATAAAATATGGGGATGAGGAAAAATTGAAAAATTAAAACTATATATGATTAAAATATAATTAAAAATTACATATGCTTATAGGACAAATTTGAGGTATTTAATAGTCTGATATGAAGCAATTAAGATCAAATTCAATGTTCAAGCCTTTAGGCACAAGAGTACCCATCTCAAATATCCATTTTGACTCGTTTTTATTGAGTTCTCTGATCTTATTTGAGCCTCTCCAGTGTGGCTTGTATCTCTGTATTGCCCAAAACTTTAAATCTGTAGGATCTCTATTGTGGTGCATAGCAAAGTGTTTGGAAACACTATGCTTAGGGAAAGCTTTTTTAATACTTTGGATATGTTCCCTTATGCGTTTCCACCTTTTTGTTCTGCCTATATATTGCAGTGAGCAAGAGCATTGCAGAACATATACTACACCTTCAGTTCTACATGATATAAAGTCCTTAATATCATATTCTTTTTCAGTGCTAGTTGATGTAAACTTATTGCACTTTTGCCCATTTTGTTGAATATTTTTACAGGCATAACACCTCTTGCAGGGAAAGAAGCCTTTCCCCTGGAAGAAGGATAATTCTGTCATTCTTTTGGGAGGTTCCGGGACATTTTTGGCTATTAAATCTCTTCGTGTTGGAACTCGCCTATATATGAAGCGGGGGTCTGTCAGGTAGAATGCTGCAGAGAGTTTTGTCTGTTTTTAGAAGAGGCCAATATTTATTGATAATTTTTTCCATTTTTTTATGTTGAACACTAAAATTCATTATCAGGGGTATGTCATTGTTAATTTTATTGTCCTTGATTTTATCTTGGATCAATAACTCTCTTGGAGTCTGATTGACTTTTTTGATTTTTCCCCAATAAATTCTTTGCTGTATCCTTTATCTTCAAACTTTTTACCCATCCATTGTGCTTGTTTTAAGTATTCTTTGTTATCAGAGCAGTTTCTTCTTAAACATATGAATTGTCCCTTTGGAATATTAATTAGCCATGGTTCGTAATGACAGCTATCAACTGGTATGTAGCTATTCCTCTCGACTGGTTTGAAGAACGTTTTGGTACTAATGGAGTTATTCTCAAGCTGTATTTCTAAATCTAAAAAGTGAACTGTTGTCTCGCTGATCTCATATTCAAGCTTGATGTTCTTCTGGTTCATATTTAATTGGTTAAAGAACTGTACTAGACTTGATTCATCCCCTCTCCATATTACTATACAATCATCAATGAATCTTTTGTAAAGTACCATATTGTCTGGAATGTCAGAAAAGTTTGTTTCTTCCTCCCATTTGGCCATGAAAACATTGGCAACACTTGGGGCATATTTGGCTCCCATTCCAATACCAGTTAATTGTCTGTAATAGTTTTCCTTATACCAAAAGTAATTGTGTTGTATTCCAAAAGCTAGGCTTCTCAAGATAAATCTTTTTTGTTTGGAAATATTTTAATTATATTTTAATCATATATAGTTTTAATTATTCAATTTTTCCTCATCCCCATATTTTATGTAATTTTTAACCCTCATGAACTAGATGACACATACTTTTTATGATTTTTTTAATGATATTTTTATAGCTTATACGTCTTTGGTACATTCATGTACAATATGGGCTATTTGTGTATTATCAATTAATTTATATATGTAGATATGTCCTTGGATCGTGTACAGCGCGCGCCGTCGCCATCAAATTGAGCCTTTTCCAGGTGGGTGTGCAGTGCCGGGTCACAATGACTCATGGTAATTTGAGTTACCTTTTTAGTCTGCCCCATCACGGGTCGTAATATTGGTCTCCATTATGGGAGACAGCTTAACATACCATTTAAATCTGGGAGTGTGCAATACCAATATGTACCACTGGAGGGAGTCCATTATTATACGGTTAATGTTTTTACTTCGTTATCTTCTTATCCTGTTACCATAAATTGTTTTTTAAAGTATGTAACAATTAAACATTGTCTTTTAAATAAATATATATATATATATATATATATATATAAATACAAGCAGTAAGCAGTATGATGATCCAATGAACACAGCGCTGTCTCCATGGCAACCGGAATGCCATCGGACTTAAATATGGAGACTGTGGCATCTCGGGTTTATTCTTGAGAAAGTCACGTGTCAGTGACGCAACGCGTGGGAGGAGCCTAGGACGTCTACTGCTGTATGACACATTGAGCTGAACAGCAGCGGCTTTTGTGATAAGCCTCGTCCACAGCGGCTGACTGCAATCTGCATGCCTGTATGCTTTTACTAAACCGGGTGCAAGTGAGTGTATCTCTGTGCTGTTTGCTTGTGTACTTTCTTCTAGTTCATTACGCAATGTTCTATTTCTCTGCTTGCTATCAAATCAATGTATTCTAATAAGGAATGAACTGCTGGGCCAATTATACTTATATTTTGGATTAATTTACCTCTGCTGAATTTTTACCTTATGACTACATTTTATTGGCCGTATTTATTCATCAGATTGACATTTATTTATTTTCTCTTATATTGCTACTTAGCACTTTGGGGATTGTTTGCATGTACTAGCACCAGGATTTTACTTTATTTGCACTTGTCAGTTATTTATTCATTTATATATTTACCCATTTGAGTGATTTTTATAATGGTATATTTCCATTTTTTGCACATCTTCATTTAGCACAGTGTTTTTATACATTGATTGATCATTTATTAGAGCGCATCAATTCTTATATGTTTTTTATCCCTTCAAGACTGCCTATGCTGATGCTGAGTGACTATCCTGTTATGCTGAGTGACAATCCTCTTCCTCCTCAATGATCCTACTGATAGCTTGTAAGAATATTTTTAGTTCTGGGGGCTGCCACCAGTGGCTAAGGCCCAATTTTTCAGTTAGTGTAGTGCGTCCTCTGCACAGTGTGCACCTAAAGCTACCTGAAGACAATTGCTGTTGTTCTGATCCTATTAATACCACAGGCAGGCAGCTGCAGTATTTACAGTTAGTGTACTGTGTCCTCTGCACAGTGTGCACCCAAAGCTACCTGAAGAAAATTGGTGGTGTTCTTCTGATCCTATTAGTACCACAGGCAGGCAGCTGCAGTATTTACAGTTAGTGTACTGTGTACTCTGCACAGTGTGCACCTAAAGCTACCTGAAGAAAATTGGTAGTGTTCTTCTGATCCTATTAGTACCACAGGCAGGCAGCTGCAGTATTTACAGTTAGTGTACTGTGTCCTCTGCACAGTGTGCACCTAAAGCTACCTGAAGACAATTGCTGTTCTTATCCTATTAATACCACAGGCAGGCAGCTGCAGTATTTACAGTTAGTGTACTGTGTCCTCTGCACAGTGTTCACCCAAAGCTACCTGAAGAAAATTGGTGGTGTTCTTCTGATCCTATTAGTACCACAGGCAGGCAGCTGCAGTATTTACAGTTAGTGTACTGTGTCCTCTGCACAGTGTGCACCTAAAGCTGCCTGAAGACAATTGCTGTTGTTCTTATCCTATTAATACTACAGGCAGGCAGCTGCAGTATTTACAGTTAGTGTACTGTGTACTCTGCACAGTGTGCACCTATAGCTACCTGAAGAAAATTGGTAGTGTTCTTCTGATCCTATTAGTACCACAGGCAGGTAGCTGCAGTATTTACAGTTAGTGTACTGTGTCCTCTGCACAGTGTGCACCTAAAGCTACCTGAAAACAATTGCTGTTGTTCTGATCCTATTAATACCACAGGCAGGCAGCTGCAGTATTTACAGTTAGTGTACTGTGTCCTCTGCACAGTGTGCACCTAAAGCTACCTGAAGACAATTGCTGTTGTTCTGATACTATTAATACCACAAGCAGGCAGCTGCAGTATTTACAGTTAGTGTATAGGGATGAGCCGAACACCCCCCTGTTCGGTTCGCACTAGAACATGCGAACGGGAAAAAAGTTTGTTCGAACACGTGAACACCATTAAAGTCTATGGGACACGAACATGAATAATCAAAAGTGCTAATTTTAAGGGTTAATATGCAAGTTATTGTCATAAAAAGTGTTTGGGGACCTGGGTCCTGCCCCAGGGGACATGGATCAATGCAAAAAAAACTTTTAAAAACGTCCGTTTTTTCAGGAGCAGTGATTTTAATAATGCTTAAAGTCAAACAATAAAAGTGTAATATCCCTTTAAATTTTGTAGCTGGGGGGTGTCTATAGTATGCCTGTAAAGGGGCGCATGTTTCCCGTGTTTAGAACAGTCTGACAGCAAAATGACATTTCAAAGGAAAAAAGCCATTTAAAACTACTCGTGGCTATTGCATTGCCAGTCCGGCAATACACATAGAAGTTTATTGATAAAAACGGCATGGAAATTCCCCACAGGGAAACCCTGAACCAAAATTTAAAAAAAAAAGACGTGGGGGTCCCCCTAAATTCCATACCAGGCCCTTCAGGTCTGGTATGGATATTAAGGGGAACCCTGGCCAAAATTTAAAAAAAAATGACATGGGGGTCCCCCTAAATTCCATACCAGACCCTTCAGGTCTGGTATGGATTTTAAGGGGACCCCGAGCAAAAAAAAAAAACGGTGTGGGGTCATACCAGACCCTTATTTGAGCACGCAACCTGGCAGGCCGCAGGAAAAGAGGGGGGGACGGGAGAGTGCCCCCCCTCCTGAACCATACCAGGCCACATGCCCTCAACATTGGGAGGGTGCTTTGGGGTAGCCCCCAAAACACCTTGTCCCCATGTTGATGAGGAGAAGGGCCTCATCCCCACAACCCTGGCTGGTGGTTGTGGGGGTCTGCGGGCGGGGGGCTTATCGGAATCTGGAAGCCCCCTTTAACAAGGGGACCCCCAGATCCTGGCCCCCCCGAGTGAAATGGTAAGGGGGTACAAATTACCCCTACCATTTCACTAAAAAACTGTCAAAATTGTTAAAAATGACGAGACAGTTTTTGACAATTCCTTTATTTAAATGCTTCTTTTTTCTTCTATCTACCCTCATCTTCTTCTTCTTCTTCTGGCTCTTCTGGTTCTTCCTCCGGCGTTCTCGTCCAGCATCTCCTCCGCGGTGTCTTATATCTTCTTCTCCTCTGGCCGCTCCGCACCCATGGCATGGGGGGAGGCTCCCGCTCTTCTCTTCATCTTCTTCTCTTCTTCATCTTCTTCATCATCTTCTTCTCTGCTTCATCTTCTTCTCTTCTTCATTTTCTTCTCCGGGCCACTCCGCATCAATGCTGGCATGGAGGGAGGCTCCCGCTGTGTGACGGCGTCTCCTCATCTGACGGTTCTTAAATAACGGGGGGCTGGGCCGCCCGGTGACCCCGCCCCCCTCTGACGCACGGTGACTTGACGGGACTTCCCTGTGACGTCACAGGGAATGCCACAGGGAAGTCCCATCATGTCCCGTGCGTCAGAGGATGGCCCCGCCCCCCGTTATTTAAGAACCGTCAGAAGAGGAGACACCGTCACACAGCAAAGCCTCCCTCCATGCCAGCATGGATGCGGAGTGGCCTGGAGAAGAAGATGAAGAAGAGAAGAAGAGAAGAAAAGAAGATGAAGAGAAGAGCGGGAGCCTCCCCCATGCCATGTGTGCGGAGCGGCCCGAGGAGAAGAAGATAGAAGGCGCCGCGGAGGAGATGCTGGACAAGAACGCCGGAGGAAGAACCAGAAGAGCCAGAAGAACCAGAAGAAGAAGAAGAAGATGAAGGAAGATAGAAGATAGAAGAAAGAAGAAGCATTTTTAAATAAAGGAATTGTCAAAAAATGTCTGTCATTTTTAACATTTTTGACAGTTTTTTAGTGAAATGGTAGGGGTACTTCTGTACCCCCTTACCATTTCACACAGGGGGGGCTGGGATCTGGGGGTCCCTTTGTTAAAGGGGGCTTCAAGATTCCGATAAGCCCCCCACCCGCAGACCCCCACAACCACCGGCCAGGGTTGTGGGGATGAGGCCCTTCTCCTCATCAACATGGGGACAAGGTGTTTTGGGGGACTACCCCAAAGCATCCTCCCAATGTTGAGGGCATGTGGCCTGGTACGGTTCAGGAGGGGGGGCACTCTCTTGTCCCCCCCTTTTTTCCTGTGGCCTGCCAGGTTGCATGCTCGGATAAGGGTCTGGTATGGATTTTTGGGGGGCACCATGCCATTTTTTTTTTTTTTGGCGCGTGGTTCCCCTTAAAATCCATACCAGACCTGAAGGGTCTGGTATGGAATTTAGGGGGGCCCCCACATCATTTTTTTTTTTTAATTTTGTCTGGGGTTCCCCTTAATATCCATACCAGACCTGAAGGGCCTGGTATGGAATTTAGGGGGACCCCCACGTCATTATTTTTTTAAAATTTTGGTTCAGGGTTCCCCTATGGGGAATTCCCATGCCGTTTTTATCAATGAACTTCTATGTGTATTGTCGGACCGGCAATGCAATAGCCACAAGTAGTTTTAAATGGCTTTCTTCCTTTGAAATGTCATTTTGCTGTCAGACTGTTCTAAACACGGGAAACATGCGCCCCTTTACAGGCATACTATAGACACCCCCCAGCTACGAAATTTAAAGGGATATTACACTTTTATTGTTTGACTTTAAGCATTATTAAAATCACTGCTCCTGAAAAAAACGGCCATTTTTAAAACTTTTTTTTGCATTGATCCATGTCCCCTGGGGCAGGACCCAGGTCCCCAAACACTTTTCATGACAATAACTTGCATATAAGCCTTTAAAATTAGCACTTTTGTTTTCTCCCATAGACTTTTAAAGGGTATTCCGTGGTATTCGAATTTGGCGTGAACACCCCAAATTGTTCGCTGTTCGGCGAACTTGTGAACAGCCAATGTTCGAGTCGAACATGAGTTCGACTCGAACTCAAAGCTCATCCCTATTAGTGTACTATGTCCTCTGCACAGTGTGCACCTAAAGCTACCTGAAGAAAATTGGTGGTGTTCTTCTGATCCTATTAGTACCACAGGCAGCTGCAGTATTTACAGTTAGCGTAGTGTGTCCTCTGCACAGTGTGCACCTAAAGCTACCTTAAGAAAATTGGTGGTGTTCTTCTGATCCTATTAGTACCACAGACAGGCAGGTGCAGTATTTACAGTTAATGTACTGCGTCCTCGGCACAGTGTGCACCTAAAGCTACCTGAAGACAATTACTGTTGTTCTTATCTTATTAATACCACAAGCAGGCAGCTGCAGTATTTACAGTTAGTAAACTGTGTCCTCTGCACAGTGTGCACCTAAAGCTACCTGAAGTTAATTGCTGTTGTTCTGATCCTATTAATACCACAGGCAGGCAGCTGCAGTATTTTCAGTTAGTGTACTGTGTCCTCTGCACAGTGTGCACCTAAAGCTACCTGAAGAAAATTGGTGGTGTTCTCCTGATCCTATTAGTACCGCAGGCAGCTGCAGTATTTACAGTTAGTGCAGTGCATCCTCTTGCACAGTGTGCACCTAAAGCTACCTGAAGAAAATTGGTGGTGTTCTTCTGATCCTATTAGTACCACAGGCAGGCAGCTGCAGTATTTACAGTTAGTGTACTGTGTGCTCTGCACAGTGTGCATCTAAAGCTACCTGAAGACAATTGCTGTTGTTCTCATCCAATTACTACCACAGGAAAGCAGCTGCAGTATTTACAGTTAGTGTTGTGTGTCCACTGCACAGTGTGCACCTAAAGCTACCTGAAGACAATTGCTGTTGTTCTGATCCTATTAAAACCACAGGCAGGCAGCTGCAGTATTTACAGTTAGTGTACTGCGTCCTCTGCACACTGTGCATCTAAAGCTACCTGAAGACAATTGCTGTTGTTCTCATCCAATTACTACCACAGGAAAGCAGCTGCAGTATTTACAGTTAGTGTACTGTGTCCTCTGCACAGTGTGCACCTAAAGCTACCTGAAGAAAATTGGTGGTGTTCTTCTGATCCTATTAGTACCACAGGCAGAAAGCTGCAGTATTTACAGTTAGTGTACTGTGTCCTCTGCACAGTGTGCAACTAAAGCTACCTGAAGACAATTGCTGTTGTTCTGATCCTATTAATACCACAGGCAGGCAGCTGCAGTATTTACAGTTAGTGTACTGTGTCTTCTGCACAGTGTAAACCTAAAGCTACCTGAAGACAATTGCTGGTGATCTCATACTAATAATACTACAGGCAGGCAGTTGATTCTGCTAGCTGCAGTACCAGTATATATATACATCCCAGCTTTGTGCAGCTTCATCTCACTGCAGGCCATTAGTATGTCTGGAAGGCCAACAAGGAGAGGCAGACAGTCACAAGCCAATAAAAGAGGGCAAGAAGGTTCTGTGTCTGAAGGCAACAGTGCTGGTCATGGAGACGGTGCATCCTCATCGGCACGTGGCTGTGGGACATGCTTGTCCTTTTTTTCGGCAGCTGGCCGTGTTGAGCCGCAACATGCCGAAGGCTTGGTAGAGTGGATGACCAAGCCGTCCTCATCCTCCTCATCTTCTCTCACCCAGGCTCAGAGTACTTTGTCTGTGTGACGGAAGGGCCCGTGGAACTCAGAATACATCTTATGTCTAAGGCACCCTGTGCCATCCTGGCACAGGGTGAGTGAGAAAATATATCTTGGACTACTTAAAATGGGACAGTAATATTTGTCCACAATATCTCCCAGGATGTATGTAGAGACTATTATTGATTTGGTTGATTCTGAACGCAACCTGTTAATTGAATGAGCTGATCACATTGTCCTCTATACAATGTAGGAGACGGGATGACTCCTATTGAAGCTCATGTTAATTAGGTTAATTAGGTTTTGTTTGTATTGTTAATTGTAATTAGCTCCAGCTATTGTGTTTATATTACTGTGTGAAGCTCGGTGCCCACAAGTCTGGGCGAAAGGTCATGTCTTAGTCACCTAGGCTGTTTAAAGGATTAGATAATTAGCTCATGTTAATTAGGTTACAGTTGTATTGTTAGAGGAGGTTCCAACAGCATATAAAGTCTTGTAATTTTGATTCTAAATAAAGTTAGTCCTGATGTACTCCAAGACTGGTGTTGTCTAGTTCTTGGGGGTTCCTATAGCCAGATCCATTGGACTTGTGTTCCAGAACTTAGGAAGCGGTATACAGACGGAAGCACTCAAGCGGAGTGTGGGACGTTCCGTAACATTGGTGGCAAGCAGCGGGAAAGCTTCCTGCAGTCTGGGAAATCTAAACCTCCAACTGGATCCAAGATCAGCATAGCAGACTTCAGTCACCCCAGCGGAGATATGGACCTGGCATCAGAATTCCCGGGGCTGCTACGGATCATCCTTTCAACATACACCAGGACTGTGTCTGAGGATGAATACCTGGAGCTTAGGCAGCAAATTCGGGTGGAGCTCTGGATTGCAGCCCTCCGTCTCGCTGGTATAAAACAGGGCAAGTGCTTTCCAACCCAAGAGCAACGGGCCAGTGACCAACGGACATTGCGGATGGCATTCCTGGGAGAGCAGCCCCAGGAGCAATGGGTGACTGAGTTGGACAGGTTGGTCCAGCAGGAGATAGAGCTGGACAATCGTTATCGGGCTCTGCAATGGCACGCAGAGGAGGGATATTTAGGGGAGACAACAGAATGCTCTCTGGAGGGATATGACTTTGGCGGCCCTGGATTGCTGTGGGAGAGCCTTACAGATCTTTTTATGTTTGGCGATGAAGGGGAACCTGACCTTGAGGACCTGAGAGAATATAGAGAGTCTATGCTCGGTCTTGCAGGGGTCTCAGAGCTCAAACCTGATCTGGACCATTTGCTAAGGAAGGAACAGCATCTGGAAAGGGCATACAGGAAACTGCTAGAACAAGTTCAGCAGCATGCCAGAGAATCGGCAGTGGAAAATCCGGAGATTGCCGTCCCCAAACCTGAAGTGCTGACAACAGGGCAGAGCTCTGCTAACCTCTGCCCAGAAATGATAGCATCTTCTGGGTTCCATGGACAGGAGATGGTGAACCTCTATCCCCGGACATCAGTTGCAGAGACATGGGATTTGATAGACTTTTCTGCTGAGGAAGAACAACCTGATGAGCCTCCAGCAGAAGAGCTGCTATCAGGGCCAAAGTTCACTGTGTTCTGCCCAGCACCAACAGTGGCTTCGGCCTTCCTGAGAGAAGAGGTAGTCGGCCTTTCTCCCACAACACTGACAGGGACATGTGATTTTCTGCCAGCAGCATCTATGGAGTTAAAACAAACTTCTCCAGCTGAAGATCTGGTAACTGAACAGAGGGTCCAAGACCTCTGTCCCACACTTTTACCAATTCCAGAGACTGGGGATTTAATAGACATTTCTGTAGAGGAGGAACCACCTGGCAAACCCCCAGCAGAAGTGCTGGCAACCGGACAGAGGGTCCAAGACCTCGGCCCCACACCTGCAGCAATTGTGGAGGCTCAGGGTGAGAAGGTGGCAATCACTTCCCAGCAGCAGATACAGGGGGAGAAGGGAGAGGAGGTGTGTGTTGTCCCTCCCCAACAGTTGGCCAGGGTGGAGGAAGTGGGCTTTCCTCCCCAGCAAAGATCCGTGTACCTGGGAGACAGTACCATCGACATGTCGTCCCAGCAGCCAGATGAGGGAATGGAAAAGGAAGCAGCCGGCTCACCTCCCCAATGGCAGCTACACAGTTTGGGAGTGGAGGAAGCCAGCCTCCTTCCCCAACGGTTAGCCGGAGCGGAGGATGCGGAGTCCCCAGCAGAAGTGCTGGCAACAGGGCAGAGTGCTACCAACCTCTGCCCAGCACCGGCAACAACTAAAGAGTTCCAGGGAGGCGGGGCAGTCGGCCTCCCTCTCCAACAGTTAGCCGGAACAGATGGTGTGGGGTTTCCAGCAGAAGGGCTGGCAACAGGGCCGAGGACTGCTGGACTCTGCCCTCAACTAACAGAGGATGGATTTCCTGTGAAGGTGGATGGGACTTCAGTCTCCACCTGTATACCCCAGGGATGCTGGGCAGTGGGCCCCGATCCCCAACAGCATGACAGAGTGAGCCCAGACACCCTGTCTTCTCTCCAGCGGCAGAAAGGATTCCAGGGAGAAGAGCCAGTCCAGGCCTCTCCCCAGCGGCAGATATGTTCTCTGAGAGAGGCAGAGGTTGGCTGGGTGAGTAATACTCTGTTTGGAACAATTTGTTTGGGGTACTGTGTGGGTACAGGCATTAGAGGACTGGAACTACTTACTAACTTCGGAGTCAACCCGTCTGGGGTCTCCTCCTGTGTTAGTCTTCTGCCGAAAGGGGAGAGATGTGACGGGAGGGCCCGTGGAACTCAGAATACATCTTATGTCTAAGGCACCCTGTGCCATGAGAAAATATATCTTGGACTACTTAAAATGGGACAGTAATATTTGTCCACAATATCTCCCAGGATGTATGTAGAGACTATTATTGGTTTGGTTGATTCTGAACGCAACCTGTTAATTGAATGAGCTGATCACATTGTCCTCTATACAATGTAGGAGACGGGATGACTCCTATTGGAGCTCATGTTAATTAGGTTAATTAGGTTTTGTTTGTATTGTTAATTGTAATTAGCTCCAGCTATTGTGTTTATATTACTGTGTGAAGCTCGGTGCCCACAAGTCTGGGCGAAAGGTCATGTCTTAGTCACCTAGGCTGTATAAAGGATTAGATAATTAGCTCATGTTAATTAGGTTACAGTTGTATTGTTAGAGGAGGTTCCAACAGCATATAAAGTCTTGTAATTTTGATTCTAAATAAAGTTAGTCCTGATGTACTCCAAGACTGGTGTTGTCTAGTTCTTGGGGGTTCCTATAGCCAGATCCATTGGACTTGTGTTCCAGAACTTAGGAAGCGGTATACAGACGGAAGCACTCAAGCGAAGTGTGGGACGTTCCGTGACAGTCTGGCAAAGCAGCTGCCAACACGGCCGCTTCCCTCGGCTCAGTGGTATCAGTCACTCCTTCCCTATCCTCACAATGTCCTCCTGAGGACATGGTGGGGATAAGGATTACTTTGTCTGGCAAAGCAGCTGCCAACACGGCCTCTTCCCTCGGCTCAATGGTATCAGTCACTCCTTCCCTAGCCCCACCATGTCCTCCTGAGGAGTCCCCCGAATTGTTTGACCACAGTGTTGGTTACATGCTCCAGGAGGATGCCCAGCGTTTTGAAGGCTCCGATGATGGTACCCAGCTAGAGGAAGGCAGTAACGTGAGCCCAGTGAGAGGGAGTGCCCAAGAAGGACAGCAATCTGGCAGTCATGTTCCCCCAGCTGCAGCATACTGCCAGGTTTGCTCCAGTGATGAGGAGGAAGGGGATGATGAAGTCACTGACTCCACTTGGGTGCCTGATAGGAGGGAGGAGGAAGGGGCACATCTCCAAGGAGGCAGGATGCCCTCCAGGAGCCAGCGTTAGGGCAGCACACCGACTGCATCACACCGTAGAGCTCCGCATGTGCAGGGCGCTGCTGTCTCTGCATGTTATTCAAAAAGTTCTTTGGTGTGGGCCTTTTTTGATTGCATCAGATCCCACCGCTGCTATTTGCAACATATGTCTCAAGCGTATCTCGCGTGGCCAAAACATCACCTGCTTGGGCGCCACATGCTTGACCAGACATATGTCGACCTGCCATGCACTTAGTTGGCAAGCGTACCTAAAAGACCCACACCAAAGAACAAAGCGGGCTTCTCCTTGCTCCCCATCAGCTGGGATCTCCAACCCCACTATACCTTCAGTCCTCTCTGAAAGCTGCACTGAGATGAATGAAGTGTAGAATTAGGTGTGTCACAGCCAAGTACATGCGGGCAATCTGCTATCGGTACACCAACGTCAAATTGTACAAGGCAAATTTCCCTGCCCCAGCTGCTATACCGCCGAAAGAAGTTTGCTCCCAGCCATCCACATGCCCAGCAGTTGAATGCTAGCTTGGCAAAATTGCTAGCACTTCAACTGCTGCCTTTTCAGTTGGTAGACTCTGCCCCCTTCCGTGAGTTTGTGGAATGTGCGGTTCCTCAGTGCAGGTTCCCAAGCGCCACTTTTTCTCATGGAAGGCGATTCCATCTCTCTACCAGCATGTGAAAGGCAATGTCCTGGCCTTGCTGGAAAGGGCGGTCAGCGATGAGGTGCATATTACTGCTGACTCATGGTCCAGCAGGCATGGACAGGGATGTTACCTATCTTTCACTGTGCACTGGGTGACTCTTCTGGCAGCTGGGAAGGATGCAGGACAGGGTGCAGTAGTGTTGGAGGTTGTTCTGCCACCACACCTCCAAAATTCTACTAGTGGTGATTCTGACACACCTCTGTCCTCCACCCCCTCCTCTTCTTCTTCCTCCATGGCCTCTTCTTGTGCTGATTTGTCCTCTGAAACCAGCAGTGCTCTGTAGGTGTTCAAGGGGCTACGCAAGCAAGCTGGCAAAAGATGCCATGCGGTGCTTGAGCTGGTGTGCCTGTGGGACAGGAGCCACACTGGGGCAGAGATTCTGTCAGCTCTGCAGGGGCAGGTTCAAAGGTGGTTGACACCACACCAACTTAAGCCAGGTATGGTGGTTTGCAACAATGGCACCAACCTCCTCTCCACCCTCCAACAGGGTCAACTGACCCATGTGCCCTGTTTGGCTCACATCCTTAACTTGGTAGTGCAGCAGGTCTTGGGCAGGTACCCGGGCTTACAGGATGTCCTGATTCAGGCCAGGAAAATCTGTATGCATTTCCACAGGTCATATAATGCCAGTGCTAGGCTGGCTGACCTCCAAAAGGAATTTAACCTGCCCAAGAACCGCCTAATCTGTGACATGCCCACCAGGTGGAACTCAACATTGGCCATGCTGCACACGCAGCAGGGGGCCATCAATGAGTACCTATGCGACTATGGCACCAGGACAGGGTCAGGGGAGCTTGTTTTTTTTCCCCACGCCAGTGGGCTATGATCAGGGATGCATGCACTGTGCTGTCACCATTTGAGGAGGCCATGAGGATGGTGAGCAGTGACAGTGCATGCATCAGTGACACTGTCCCTCTTGTCCACCTGTTGGAGCACACGCTGTGTGGAATAATGGACAGGGCACTTGAGGCAGAACAGAGGGAGGAAAAGGAGGACTTCCTTACCTCTCAAGGCCCCCTTTATCCAGACAGTGTTCCTGCATGCCCACCGATCACACAGGAAGAGGAGGAGGAGGAGGATTGTGTCAGCATGGAGGTGGAGCCTGGCACTCAGCATCAGCAGCAGTCTTCAAGGTATCATTTATAGTCCCAAGAAACACATGGACTTGTACGTGGCTGGGAGGAGGTGGCAGTGGATCATGTCATTCTTAGTGACCCAGAGGACTCTGGACCGAATACCTCAGCAAACCTACGCTGCATGGCCTCCCTGATCCTGCAAAGACTGTGGAAGGATCCTCGTATTCGTGGTATCAAGGGGAGGGATGATTACTGGCTGGCAACCCTCCTTGATCCACGTTACAACGGTAAGGTTGCTGTCACAGAGGGAGCAGAGGATGAAACATCTTTGGGAGGCCGTGCAGAAAGGTTTGTGCAACACGTTTCCAGAGCCTGGGAGGTTACAATTTCCTGGTCCTCCTGGACAACCTGTTGCTGAGGCTTCGGTCAGTCACAGAAAAAGCGGTGGAGAAGGTGGCCATCTGACCGATACGTTCAGACAATTTTTTAGTCTGCAGCCCCAAGGTCTAATCGGTTCCAGCAACCATCGCCAGTGTCTGATTCACGTGGTGCAGGATTACCTAGGGGCAAGATCAGACTTTGACACCTTTGCCACCGAAAATCCTCTGGATTACTGGGTCTTGAGGATGGATCACTGGCCAGAGCTTGCACAGTATACAATTGAGCTACTGGCCTGTCCTGCATCCAGCGTTCTTCCGGAATGCACATTTAGTGCTGCTGGAGGTTTTGTAACCGATCACAGGGTGCGCCTGTCCACTGAATCGGTCGATCGGCTGACCTTCATAAAAATGAATCAGTCTTGGATCACAGCTACCAAGAACCTGATGCTGATGTAACCAATTAATTTTTTTTATGTGAGATCCCTTCAAGACTGCCTATGCTGATGCTGAGTGACCATCCTTTTATGCTGAGTGACAATCCTCTTCCTCCTCAATTTTCATGCTGATAGCTTGTAAGAACATTTTTGGTTCTGGGCACCGCCAGCAGTGGCCAAGGCCAAATTTTTCTGCCCCTGTTTAACAGGGGCATGTACTTACAATTTTTGATGCAATACTTTGCAGCAGGGCTCATTCCTGCGCTCCAACTAGAGTATCTCTGAGGAGTTGCAGTGTTGTGACACCAGCACCAGTGCCCAAGGCCCAAATTTTCAGCCCCTGTTTAACAGGGTGTATAATTACAATTTTTTATGCAATACTTTGCAGCAGGGCTCATTCCTGCGCTCCAACTATAGCATCTGTGAGGGGTTGCAGTGTTGTGGCACCAGTGCCCAAGGCCCAATTTTTCTGCCCCTGTTCAACAGGGACATGTTATTACAAATCTTGATCTAATATTTCACACCAGGGCCCATTCCTGCGCCCACCAAGAGTAACTGTGAGGGCTTACAGTGTTGTGGCAACATCACCACCACCACCATAACCAAAGGCCCAGTTTTTCTGCCCCTGTTCAACAAGTGCAAGTAATTACAATTCTTGATATAATATTTCACAGCAGGGCCCGTTCCAGTGCCCACCAAGAGTAACTGTGAGGACTTACAGTGTTGTGGCACCAGCACCACCACCAAAGGCCCAATTTTTCTACCACTGTTCAACAATGGCATGTAATTACAATTCTTAATCTAATATTTCACAGCACGGCCCGTTCCTGCGCCCACGAAGAGTAACTGTGAGGGCTTACAGTTTTGTGGCAACACTAACACCTAAGGCCCCAATTTCTCCAGAGTATATAGGGCAGGCCCCTACTTTCAAACATCCAACTTACAAACGACTCCTACTTGCAAATGTAAGGAGACAACAGGAAGTGAGATGAAATCTACCCCAGGAAGGGAAATTCTCTCCTGTAAGAGTTAATATGGGAAAAAATGTGTCTCCTCTTCACTGATGCTTTATCACCAATCCTTGTTTCACTAAAAACCCCAAATTTTCAAAAAACATTTGTCATAGGGACAACAAAAAGTGAAGTGAAATCTTCTGAAGAGGTGCATAGACAGCAAAACAAAATTTACAGGGGTGATAACCCTTCTCCATGTTTTCCAAAAGGCTTAAAAATAGATTTTTTGGCTGGAGCTACACTTTAAAAATGTACTGATCACAATTACAAACAGATTCTACTTAACAACAAATCTACAGTCCCTGTCTTGTTTGCCCCGCCTGTATACGGCTGTTCAGAGTATATAGGGCTGGGGGGCCCCACTCCTTTCCTTTTTTTAATTTGGGTGCGGGGTCCCCCTTAATATCCATACAAGACCCAAAGGGCCTGGTAATGGACTGGGGGGTTACCCATGCCGTTTGTCTCAATGATTTTCATCCATATTGCCGGGAACCAACATTACATTAAAGCCGCAAGCAGTTTTAAATGACTTTTATTCCTTTAAAAATGTCATTTTGTGCAGGGACTGTTCTAACCATGGAAACGCGTCATTTTACAGGCATACTATAGACACCCCCCAGGTATAATATTTAAAGGAATATTTCACTTTTATTTTTTCACTTTAATGCCCCGTACACACGGTCGTATTTTCCGATGGAAAATGTCCGATCGGAGCGTGTTGTCGGAAATTCCGACCGTGTGTGGGCGCCATCGGACATTTTCCATCGGATTTTCCGACACACAAAGTTGGACAGCAGGAGATAAAATTTTCCGACAACAAAATCCGATCGCGTCAATTCCGACCGTGTGTGGCCTGTTCCGACGCACAAAGTGCCACGCATGCTCAGAAGAAATTCAGAGACGGGACAGCTCATTCTGGTAAACTTAGCATTCGCAATGGATACAGCACTTTCGTCACGCTGCAATGTTAAAAATGGTTTAATACAGCGCACTCTCTTCTTCTTTATAATGTGACAAGAATTAAGTAGTTTTGCTGCTCATATTCACACACACTTCTCACAAACTTATTTCGTTACTATTTATCTGGATTCCCTCAATATATTTTGATTTCTCACATCTGACAACATTTTTTTTATATTTTATTTTTTTTTTTTGTCTTTAATGTAGATTTTTTTTTGTGTTTCTCTTTTTTTTTTTTTTTTTTGGTGATTTTGATTTGTACTCCCGAAAATGTTTGAGTGTGTTTTTTGTGACAAGTTCCCACAACACCATTGATATGATGTTCTATTTAATCTGTAGGAGATTGTTTCGTGTTGTTGTCCCTTGTTAATTTCACATTGTACTTTAGAAATGTACCTGAATCGTCACCAACAAACTGTCCTTTTTGGATGAAAACACACACAGGAGAGTAGAATTTACCTAAAAATTTTTATTAAGGGCTCACAACTAAACAAAGAGGGAGGCAACGCTGGAGAAACTGCAGAAGTGGGTGAAGCCTTGGACCCCCAGGGCAGACATCAATTATTTAAAAGCAAAATTGGTGGCCTGAGGAGTCCTTATCTATGGGAGTGCAGTCTGGTCCAGAAGTCCCAGAGATCCGGAAAGCAGCAGATGACATCTGTGTCCCCAGGCTGTGGTCATACGAGAGACTGCATCTTCTGTCAGACCAGACTGAACCCAGGGTCATCACTCTTTGGTCTTCTTTCCACGCTTCCTTCCATGCTGTGGCTGTGGTGGTGGAGTTGTGGCAGCAGAAGGAGGAGGAGGAGGATCGTCGATCTCAATGACATCCGTCTTGGGTGTTAGTTCCCCACTCAACCCCTTACGTAGGACTTTATAAATCAGGTCCTCAGAGAGCTTGCGTTGACCCTCCTGCATGCCCTGCAATTTTGTGGCAGCCATGCAGGCAAAGGCCTCTTCAGGACTGGGGAAGGCTCTGAGGGACGCAGAAGCCTCCTGGATCAGCCTGTACGCTGAATCCTGCACGGGACTCGGAGTCGTCTTCCTGGCTCGTTTATGTGGCAGGCGGAGGGGAGGGACCTGAGACTCAGTCAGGCTGCGACTGGTCCCAGGCTTCTCTTGGCTGACACTTAGCCCCGCCTCCTCCTGGCTGCCACTAATCCCCGCCTCCTCCTGACTGCCACATTCCACAACCTCCTCCTGGCTGAGGTCTTCCTGTGTATGAAAAAGGGACATAGTTTGAGATTTTTAGTCATCAATCACACACAATTTTCACCTCCTGACTGCTGCAAATTCAATGTTAACAAATATAACAGACTATCCTTCTGAGCCCAGCAGTTTTCATTCTTGTCCCAATTTTGGGTGCCCACTACTGTCTATTGATATGTAAAACACTTTTTTTTATCAGCAATTAGTGATTAATAATAACATCTAGTAAACATCATTTATTTATTGTCCTGAAATCTGTAGAAGAATGCTATACCTGACTCCAGCTGGGCTCCTCCACTTCTTCCTGGCTGGAAGGCCCAGGTTGGACATCGGAAGCCTCAGCTGGGGTGGAAGGAAGAGTGGAAGGAAGAGTGGAGAGGGATTCCCTGACTTCAGTCTGGTCTGACAGAAATCGCAGTCTCTCGTAGTACCACAGCCTGGGGACATAAACGTCATCTGCTGCAGCTCCGGATCTCTGGGAATCCGTGACCTTCTTGCGCTCCCTAAGATATGTGCTCCTCAGGCCACCAATTTTGGCTTTTAAATAGGGGATGGTTGCCGTGGGGACCACCGGCGTCACCAACTCCAGCAGTTTCTCCAGCGCTGCCTGCCTCTTCTGTTTGTGGTTATAGTGGGGGTGTCTCACTTGCCACAGACAGGGCAGCTCCCTGTACTTGTCTATGAACAGGGGCAGGAAATTGTGGTCGTTGAACCCATCCATTTTCTCTGCAATACACAACACAATACAAACCCTAATGTCAGGCCAAACTCCCCTAATCTTGTTACAATATAGGCTTCCATTTCGAAGCAGTATAGGCCCAAGTTTAGATCCTACCTTCGTTAGCACGATCGGCGTCTCCGATGCTCCTTCCTCCGCTCACAGATCGTACGTAAGACAAACGTGTGTTACGCTTTATACACACTGCGCATGCGTATAACTCCGCCCGCCCCTGACGTTCTTCCTAGTCTATTCCCCGCCCCTTTTCGTTCGGCGCAGTGGGGGAAGAGCACATGGCGGATAGACAGCATGATCGTGATAATTGAAGCAACGAGGAGGAGGAGGAGGAAAGGCCGGAGCCTGAAATGTCCCGATCCAGAAGGAGATTAAAGGACTCAAATATGTCCTTTGGGGAGATGTTGGAGATGGTGGACATCCTGAAGAAGGCCGACTATGATGGAAAGTATGGGCCTTACCCCAACCCCAATGTCCGAAAGGCCAAGATCATGGCGAAAGTGGTCAGGAGTCTGCACCGGAAATTCGGGGTACGACGATCGAAAGATCAGCTCAGGAATCGGTGGTCGGACCTGAAATTACGAGAACATGAGCAGTATAGAAAGATCCGGAGAGTGCTGCAAAAAAGTAAGTAGTTGTGCTGTGTTCCTATTCTTTATGTTTATTACGTTCGTGCTGCTCCATGTGCTTTTAGGAACTGTTGTACAGTTTAAAATTGCAACTTTCATGTTCATGGGCACATTATTCGTTCGGATCACACATTTTTCTTTCGGACTATAAAATACCATTGTTTAGCCCATATGCATTTGGCCAGCATTTTGAGGCCCTATACTTGTCTTCAAAGAATTGGGTTGTGTAGATGGCTTTGTTACTAGAATGAAACGCAAACTAGATTGTGTGTAAGGAGAGGACACTGAGCAGCTGTTTTCACATCTGGACACTGGAGCACTAGTGTGGGACCCCAGAACACCATTTTTATTAGGGGGCCACACAGGTGCTCCAGTGTATACTATAGGGGGGCTACATCTGTGAAGCTTGTACCAAACAGGTAAAGTATTGCAGCTTGACAAAGGCCAATAAAAAATATACATCTTGGAACTCGGCTAAAATAGACAATTGTACCCCACTTCCAAGCAATGTTTCCTATTTCTAGTTCTGCCATCAAATATCTGTGTGCTAATTCTACCATTTTTGTTTTACATAGGGGAGAAAAGACTCGGAGGACACCCCTCATCCCAGGAGAACACAGACCCCCCACCTCTGGAAGAAGGTGAAATACCAACAACCCAAGAAGAAGAGCAGGAGGAAGAAGAAGATGTGGTGGAGATTGGCACCACAACAGGTGAGTGTCTGCGACCACAGGCTCAGGTAAATGAGATGGATGGTGGCAGATTTTTGAGACCTTTTTTTTTTTTTTTTTATCTCTTTTTAGGTGATCGTGATGTGAGGGATAGAGAACGCTTTACTTCTGAAAGTGCCCAGATCCTGATCGGGGAGATCATGGGGTGTAATGCCGAACTGCAAAACATCCAGCAAAAAATCAATGATGTTATTATAAAAAATAATAACATCATTGATGTTTTGGGGCGAATTTAAACCCCACAAAATCACTTGTTTTATTGTGGTCCAATCTTTTAAAATTTTTTGCAATGTTTTGAAAAGCCAAATTTGGAGGATGCACACAGTGTGCCAACATGTGCTATCTGCCATCATGGGAGATCAATGGACGCATTTTGGGGGTGCAACCCCTTCCTCAATTATAAAGTAGCGTTGAGGAAGGGCTTGCTCCCCCAAAACACATCCCTTGATCCCCCTGATGGCAGATAGCACATGTTGACATTCGTAAATTTGTGTGCATCTTCCAAATTTGGCTTTTCCAGGGGTGATTTCCCCCCATCTGAACGCTATATCAAACCCAGTTCCTAAATACTGATGTCTGATATAGCCTTCAGCTTTTACATAATGTGAACTTTGTAAGTTCAAGTTTTTTGGCTTTCTTGTTGGTTTTACACAGGCCTGTTTTATCTGAAATGGATATTTCGATTTTTGATAATGCTACTGCAAAAATTGTTATACAACAAACATGTTGGTTTGTTTTAAAAACCTTTGGTAAATGCACATGTGATTGTGCAGGTATAAAAAAGTGGCTTACTCAAGAATGTGTGGATTATTGTCTCAACACTACAACACTTTTGGGGTGATGTAATAGCTGTTTTATGCAAAAGTGGGGGTTATTTCCTAAGGGCAAATACACTTTGCACTACAAGTGCAGCTTCAGTGCAGTTGCAAGTGCACTTGGAGTGAAATGTGTTTTTGCATTTAGGAAATACCAGCCAACAGTGCTTTGTATAATAAGGTTACACAATCACGACATTTTCTGGACTCCACACATTTCTGTCAGGGTCAGCTAAAACAAACACAAGCAGTAAATGTCCACAAAGAATTTATTTATTTTTTTTATTTGAAAAAGGCTTTACATATTGTCTGGCATATTGATAGCCCCCCTACCCGCAAAGAACTCCAGGTATCGTAACCGGACATCACGGGCACTCAGGGAGGGCAAGCCAGGACGGCCACTTTCAAGCGCCGTCAGTGTTGTTGGATGTAGGATTCCGGCCTCTGGCCCAACTGAGCCAGCATAGTTGGCAGAATGTTTTCTTAAAAATTATGGAGAACACAGCATGCCAGTATTATATGGTTCAGTTTATACTCCGCCATATGGATGGGTGTCAGAAATAGTCGGAACCGGCTGGCCAGGATTCCAAATGTGTTCTCCACCACTCTTCGGGCTCTGGCCAGCCGGTAATTAAAAACCCTCTGTTCCGGGGTGAGGGTCCTCATTGGGAATGGCCACATCAGGTGGTCCCCCAGCGCAAACACTTCATCAGCAACGAACACAAATGGGAGACCTTCCACATTGTCCTCTGGAGCTGTAGAACTCCGTCTGGGCGATCACTCCACCATCGGACATCCGGCCATTCTTCCCCACGTCCACATACAAGAAGTCGTAATTAGCCGACACCACCGTCAACATCACTATACTATTAAACCCCTTGTAATTATAATAGTACGACCCCGAGTTGGGTGGTGGGACGATGTGGACGTGTTTCCCATCAATTGCCCCTCCGCAGTTAGGAAAGTCCCACCGCTGGGCAAAGTGGGAGGCCACAGTCTGCCATTCCTGTGGCGTGGAAGGAAACTGTTGAGGAAAAAACAATAAACATTACTATTTTTTCACAGAAACATGGCAAGCAGATTATACACAAACAGTATGGGGCAACCTCCAGATAGCATTTATTAAGGGGAATTTAACAACGCCAAAGTATAAGGTACACCTATCATATTCCCCCTCCACCCCTCTCATGGGCCATTTCTAACATTATAGGGGGGGAACTCTTGGACAGGTAACCCTCTTCACTTCATTGAGAGATGAATGCCTAAATACAGGGTATTACTTGGAACAGCCCCTCCTTAGTTACACTATTGGCAGCCCACTGGACAGGTAAGAAGTGTCATAATACAAAGATATAAATACACACTGTACACATTTGAGGACATTTGGACATTCTGCTATTACAAAAACTTGAAACAGTACCATTTGAAAGTATACAGGCAGGCCCTTGCACTACATGCTTTGGGGAACTCATTCATAAATCAGAGCACTAAAGAGATGGGTATAGTGTGTATGGGTTTTGGCAAAGTCAGCAGATAGATGATTGAGGATAGAGAATTGGGATCAGCTGACTTAGCAGTTGGGGGAGGGAGGGTTACTAAAAATTATTTGGGGACACCACAAAAAAAAGCCTCTGGCACTCTGCCTGAATTTAAATCAAAAATAACATTACCAAACATTTTAGGGGGTGTTTGGGGTAAAGCACTACTATGGAGCAGATAAAATACATTGTTAAGTGACTACATGAGGTGAATATAGGGCCAAGAGACACCATGCTGGGGAGGTTAGTGAAGGGCAAATATGTATGAAGGACCGAAAATAATAATTACATAAAAATCCAGCATGCATGAGGACAAAGGGGACATTCACAGCATATTACAATCATGGTAATTAGGGAATGAGGAAAGAAATACAATATATTATCAAACATTAAAGACAATAAAATGTGATATAAAAGGATAAAAATCTTACCTTCATATACTCCTTCTGCAGGACCTGTATGATGGCAGAACAGGTCTCTGGGATAATTATCCCCAGAGCCTGGAGGGAGATGCCTGTCGAGAAGTCCTGCAGACTTCTCCCTGTGGCCAAATACCGCAAGGTAGCGACCAACCTCTTCTCCGGAGTGATGGCTTGCCTCACGCAGGTATCCTGCCTGCTAATATAAGGGGACAGCGAAGCCAACAGACAGTGAAACACGGGGTCCGTCATCCTGAGAAAGTTCCTGAAATCATCAGGATTATTCTCACGGATCTCACGGAACAAAGGCATATGAGAGAACTGGTCACGCTGAAGCAACCAATTCTTGGTCCATGAACTCCTCCCCACCCTGTTCATGGACTGGACTTGTGTCAAGGTCAGGACCCCAACACCAAGCCCCCGCACAGCACGAACTCTACGAGGAGTACGCATACGAAACATGGCTAGAAAACGGTCGGCTGCTCAGAACGAAGTAACAGAACGCACTGAAGAACAGCAAGGCCTGTGAAGAGCGACCTGAAAAACAGCAACGAGCAGGCAAGATCACACAGAAAACTCCGATACGACCTGACTGCACGCACTGAAGAGCAGATACAAACCCACAAGCACAAACTGAACGGCAGAAAACGATCTGACAGCCACGAGTCTGAAAAAGCGCGAATCGTCTCTCACCAAACTTTTACTAACACGAGATTAGCAAAAAGAGTCCAAAGGGTGCCGCGCTTGGTTCTGAACCGGCCTTTTCTAGTCTCATCGTACGTGGTGTACGTCACCGCGTTCTTGGCAATCGGAAATTTTGACAACTTTGTGCGACTGTGTGTAGGCAAAACAAGTTTGAGCCAACATCCGTCGGAAAAAATCCTAGGATTTTGTTGTCGGAATGTCCGAACAAAGTCCGACCGTGTGTACGCCCTATAAGCATCATTAAAATCACTGCTCCCGAAAAAAAGGCTGTTTTTAAAACTTTTTTTTGCATTGATACATGTCCCCTGGGGCAGGACCCGGGTCCCCAAACCCTTTTTAGGACAATAACTTGCATATTAGCCTTTAAAATTAGCACTTTTGATTTTGAACATTGGAGTACCATAGACTTCAATGGGGTTCTAAAGTTTGCGCAAACTTTCGGTCCGTTTGCAGGTTCTGGTGCAAACAGAACCGGGGGGTTTTTGGCTCATCCCTATTGGCCAGTCCATCACTTTTTCCCTCAGCTTCTTTAGGAATGCAGTGGTCTTCTTGGAGGTGTGTTTGGGGTCATTATCATGTTGGAATGCTGCCCTGTTGCCCAGTCTCCGAAGGGAAGGGATCATGCTCTGCTTCAGTATGTCACAGTATAAGTTGTCATTCATGGTTCCCTCAATGAGCTGTAGCTCCCCAGTGCCAGCAGCACTCATGCAGCCCAGACTATGACATTCCCACAACCATGCTTGACTATAGGCAAGAAAAACTTGTCTTTGTACTCCTCACCTGGTTGCGGCCACACACACTTGACACCATCTGAACTAAATAATTTTATCTTGGTCTCATCAGACTACAGTACATGGTTCCAGTAATCCATGTCCTTAGTCTGCTTGTTTTCAGCAAACTGTTTGTGGGCTTTCTTGTGCATCATCTTTAGAAGAGGATTCCTTCTGGGATGACAGCCATGCAGACCAATTTGATGCAGTGTGCAGCGTATGGTCTGAGCACTGACAGGCTGACCCCCCACCCCTTCAACTTCTGCAGCAATGTTGGCAGCACTCATACGTCTATTTTCCAAAGACAACTTCTGGACCTGATGCTGAGCACGTGCACTCAACTCCTTTGGTCGACCATTGCGAGGCCTGTTCTGAGTGGAACCAGTCCTGTTAAACCGCTGTATGGTCTTGGCCACCGTGCTGCAGCTCAGTTTCAGGGTCTTGGCAATCTTCTTATAGCCTAGGCCATCTTTATTTAGAGCAACAATTCTTGTTTTCAGATCCTCAGAGAGTTATTTGCCATGAAGTGCCATGTTGAACTTCCAGTGACCAGTATGAAAGAGTGAGAGCGATAACACCAAATTTAACACACCTGCTCCCCATTCACACCTTAGACCTTTTAACACTAACGAGTCACATGGCACCAGGGAGGGAAAATTACTAATTGGGCCCAATTTGAACATTTTCACTTAGGGGTGTACTCACTTTTGTTGCCGGCGATTTAGACATTAATGGCTGTGTGTTGAGTTATTTTGAGGTAATAGCAAATTTACACTGTTATATAAGCTGTACACTCACTACTTTACATTGTAGCAAAGTGTCATTTCTTCAGTGTTGTCACATGAAAAGATATAATAAAATAAAAAAAATGTGAGGGGTGTACTCACTTTTATGAGATACTGTATAGTCTACACTAAATGCAGAGTATATATATTAGCTTGCTGTCCACCATTTTAAAAAGACTGTATCCATTTTAGAATAATATGTATATGTGACGTTTATGAGAAGTTAAGTTTCTATTTCTTATAAATGGCCTGACTTCTTTTAAATGACATGCTAGCCCCTTTCCTGTTAGCCTTTTCCTGTTATTAGTTTCTATGTGAGTTATTAATATTCTATTTTTGCTTGTTTTAAAACATCCTGTATGTCTGTATCTTTACCATATATTAATGAAAGGGTTGGACTTTTGTTGTGATGTCATTTTGGTTATATAAGTGGAAACACGGAAATAAATCATGCGGATCATTCTGAGAGCTGCATGTCTTGTATGCGTGTCATAACTTTCATCAGAATAGTCTCCAGATCTGAATGGGTTTGAAGGAACACTCTAGGCAGGATATCATACAAGGGTTCACTTGCTTATAGAACATCCCTACACCCCATCATATATATATATATATATATATATATATATATATATATATATATATATATATATATATATATATATATATATATATATATATATATATATATATATATATATATATATATATATATATATATATATATATATATATATATATATATATATATATATATATATATATATATATATATATATATGTGTGTGTGTATATGTGTGTATATATACATATATATATATACAGTGGGGGCGGAAAGTATTCAGACCCCCTTAAATTTTTCACTCTTTGTTATATTGCAGCCATTTGCTAAAATCATTTAAGTTCCTTTATTTCCTCATTAATGTACACACAGCACCCTATATTGACAGAAAAACACAGAATTGTTGACATTTTTGCAGATTTATTAAAAAAGAAAAACTGAAATATCATATGGTCCTAAGTATTCAGACCCTTTGCTCAGTATTTAGTAGAAGCACGCTTTTGATCTAATACTGCCATGACTCTTTTTGGGAAAGATGCAGCAAGCTTTTCACACCTGGATTTGGGGATCCTCTGCCATTCCTCCTTGCAGATCCTCTCCAGTTCTGTCAGGTTGGATGGTAAATGTTGGTGGACAGCCATTTTTAGGTCTCTCCAGAGATGCTCAATTGGGTTTAAGTCAGGGCTCTGGCTGGGCCATTCAAGAACAGTCACAGAGTTGTTGTGAAGCCACTCCTTCATTATTTTAGCTGTGTGGTTAGGGTCATTGTCTTGTTGGAAGGTAAACCTTCGGCCCAGTCTTAGGTCCTGAGCACTCTGGAGAAGGTTTTCGTCCAGGATATCCCTTGACTTGGCCGCATTCATCTTTCCCTCGCTTACAACCAGTCGTCCTGTCCCTGCAGCTGAAAAACACCCCCACAGCATGATGCTGCCACCACCATGCTTCACTGTTGGGACATGTATTGGACAGGTGATGAGCAGTGCCTGGTTTTCTCCACACATCAGCTTAGAATAAAGACCAAAAAGTTCTATCTTGGTCTCATAAGACCAGAGAATCTTATTTCTTACCATCTTGGAGTCCTTCAGGTGTTTTTTTAGCAAACTCCAAGCAGGCTTTCATGTGTCTTGCACTGAGGAGAGGCTTCCATCGGGCCACTCTGCCATAAAGCCCCGACTGGTGGAGGGCTGCAGTGATGGTTGACTTTCTACAACTTTCTCGCATCTCCCGACTGCATCTCTGGAGCTCAGCCACAGTGATCTTTGGGTTCTTCTTTACCTCTGTCACCAAGGCTCTTCTCCCCTGATAGCTCAGTTTGGCCGGACAGCCAGCTCTAGGAAGGGTTCTGGTTGTCCCAAATGTCTTCCATTTAAGGATTATGGAGGCCACTGTGCTCTTAGGAACCTTAGGTGCAGCAGAATTTTTTTGTAACCTTGGCCAGATCTGTGCCTTGCCACAATTCTGTCTCTGAGCTCTTCAGGCAGTTCCTTTTGACTTCATGATTCTCATTTGCTTTGATATGCACTGTGAGCTGTAAGGTCTTATATAGACAGGTGTGTGGCTTTCCTAATCAAGTCCAATCAGTATAATCAAACACAGCTGGACTCAAATAAAGGATGATCAGAATAAATGGACAGCACCTGAATTAAATATATGAGTGTCACAGCAAAGGGTTTGAATACTTAGGACCATGTGATATTTCAGTTTTTCTTTTTCAATAAATCTGTAAAAATGTCAACAATTCTGCGTTTTTCTGTCAAAATGGGGTGCTGTGTGTACATTAATGATGAAAAAAAAAAAATGAACTTAAATGATTTTAGCAAATGACTGCAATATAACAAAGAGTGAAAAATTTAAGGGGGTCTGAATACTTTCCGTCCCCACTATATATAATATATATATATATATATATATATATATATATATATATATATATATATATATATATATATGAAATACACTGCCTGCACTAAATAACCTGCCTACCTAATTTAGTTCAATCTCTCTCTCTCCGTCCAGGCCAACGTCACTACACACAGCAGCCTTTGGAAGCAGCCTTATATAGTGTGGGGTGTGGACTTAGTCCCTCTGAGCCATGAATGGCCAAAGGTACCTTGCCTTTGGCCATTTATGGCTCTCGCAGCAGAGAGCGCTGTGATTGGCCAAAGCATGCAGGTCAGGTGCATGCTTTGGCCAATCATCAGACGTCAATGCACTGCGATCTCACAGTGCATTATGGGGCATTCCGAGGTGCTCGAATTTCCCATGAACGCCCCATGTGTTTGGTTCGTTTGTGAACAAACGAACACCCGATGTTCAAGTTAAACTTACGTTCGACTTGAACCGCAGGCTCATCCCTACAGACTACCAGCATCTTGAGAAAAACTAATGTTGTTAGTCAAATATGTACAAGAAAAAACAGGCAATCACAGAAGTGCCATTTGTCCAGAGAGGAAAAGATTTTTACTCTCCATTATTCCTGGTAAAAATAAAAAAAGGTCGGGAGACCTGCACCCAGTTTCAGACTTGAAAAGTCTCAACAAGAAAATTCTAGTCAAGTCATTCAAGATGGAAAGTCTTCAATCAGTTCTTCTAGCGATAAACTTAAAAGATTGCATGTTTTCCGTTGATTTATCAGCTGCCTATCTGCACGTCCCCATACACCCTATGTTTCAAAAATGTCTTCAGTTCATGGTGAACCACCAGCATTTCCAATTCCAGAGTCTGCCTTTTGGAATTTTCATTGCCCCCAGAACTTTCACAAAAGTTCTGTTGCTAGTAATATCCTTACTGAGGGAGAAAGGCCTAAGAGTTTTATCATTATTTGGACGACATCCTCCTCCTAGCAGCCAGCCAGAAATCTCTGATTCATCACAAGAGGATATTAATTTATATACAACAGTTCGGCTGGGTGATAAATTGGAAGAAGAGCAACCTTCAACCCACCTAAAGGATGGTCTTCCTAGGAGCAAAATTGGACACACAACTAAACAGAATAGACCCACCTCAGGAGAAGTTAGCTAATTTGATTCAGAAAATGAAGAAGTTATTGGCAGCAGTATCTTTACCTGCCAGAACCTGCCTCCGTGTTCTGGGGTCTATGTCAGCAACCATTTCCATGTTTCAATGGCACAGTGGCACACGAGAACATTTGAGAATTTGTTTCTAATGCAGTGGGATGGAGTATTGATGCTTCAACCAATCTTCATCCACAAAGCAGTGAAACAGTCTATATGGTGGTGGACCCATGCTCACAACCTCAGGAGGTTCATACATATAGTTCCCCCTTTACACGAAATGGTCACATCCGATGCAAGTCTGGAAGGAGAGGGAGCTCACTATCAAGACCAGGCAGTCCAGGGACATTGGCCATTCCAGTCACAATGCATCTTCTCCAACATACTGAAAATCAGAGCCGCCTTTCAAGCCTATTTAGCATTCAGCCCATACTTCAGAGGGAAGAATGTATTGCTACACATGGACAAGAAAGTGGCAGTGACTTGCATCCAAAGACAAGGGGGCACCAGAAGTCGTACACTTATGAGAGAAGTTTGTCCCATCCTCGAATGAGCCCAGGTAAACCTAGCAGACCTGAGGGAGGTATATGTTACAGCAGCCTAGAATCGATTGACCAACGATCCAAGCAGGACCTTAGGTAATAGCAGTAATTTCCTTTTGGCCAAGGAAACCGTGGTTCACAATGCTTCTCCAACTGAACACAGAGAACCCATTGCCTCTACCAGTGACATCGGACCTACTCTCCCAAGGCCAGCTTCTTCACCCAGCTCCAGAGAGGTTACATCTGACAGCATGAAAGTTGAAAGGTCTAGACTTTTAGGCCAGGGATGTTCTCAAAGGGTAGTGGAAACATTACTTCAAGCCAGGAAGAACACTACCAACAACACTTACTAAGAGTTTGGAAAAAAATCACCTCATTTGCTCAACAACAATTTGGAGTTCAATATCTCCTGAAGTAACACAGATCCTTAAATTTCTCCAACCAGGTCTGGAAAAAGGACTAAGCTCAAGCACCCTTAAGGTACAAGTTTCAAGTGGGCCCTGAACCCTCTCATCATACAGTTTCTGAGATCCTGTTTAAAGCTAAAACCTCCTAGAAAACCTACCTTTCCATCCTGGGATCTATCCGTAGTCTTAGAGGTATTATCTCATAATCCTTTTTAACCTATGAAGTCTTTATCTTTATGGGATTTGACCTTAAAAGTAACATTCCTCATTGCTATGATCTCAGCAAAGAGGGTATCTGAAATGCAAGTGCTACTAATAAAGTAATAGCTAACTAATAAAAGAACCTTACCTGAGAGAAAGTTGTAGAAAGTCAACCATCACTGCAGCCCTCCACCCCCGGCTTCCGTCGGGGCTTTATGGCAGAGTGGCCCGACGGAAGCCTCTCCTCAGTGCAAGACACATGAAAGCCCGCATGGAGTTTGCTAAAAAAACACCTGAAGGACTCCAAGATGGTGAGGAATAAGATTCTTTGGTCTGATGAGGCCAAGATAGAACTTTTTGGCCATCAAATGGATGTAAACCCAATATCATCCTTTCTAAACTACTGCCATAGGGGTTATCTATAAGGATATACAAGCCTCCTGCATGTATCTTTACCTGTCAAATGTCTCCCCTCTGTCTGTTATGAGAGCCGAAAAACTGCATATTCTGTGGGTGGGTCTGTTGTCTAGAGCTCGGTGGGTGGCGTCGTGATGTCAGTAGACTCCCCGCCCACCTCTACACTCCCCTTGTCAATATGCATTTTCTCCTGTGCATATTTCTTATACTGAACTTCTGCTATGATCTCTAACATCCAGTGAAACGACAGGAAAGTAACCACATGACTTCAGCATGCCAAATCATGCTGAGGTGTGGAACAGCCAATCCTTGCAGAGCTGCTGAAGAAAGGAGTGGGGGTGGGAATTAAAAAACAATGCATGTCTTAGGCTAGTGCACGAGATATGTAAATCACCTGTCACTCACAGAAGGGGGAGGATTTGACAAAGTGTTTCTCTGTTTGTCAAGATTTATCTCACTGAACAATAAAAGAGGATTGCTCAGAGCTGGATTAACTCTGTGTAGCAAGACTGGGCTCAAATGATAGGAAATGTTATACTCTATATTATGACATAAAAAAAATTCGGGTTTATATCCACTTTAATTCTAAGCGGTATGTGTGGAGAAAACCAGGCACTGCTCCTCACCTGTCCAATACAGTCCAAACAGTGAATCATGGTGGTGGCAGCATCATGCTGTGGGGGTGTTTTTCAGCTGCAGGGACAGGACGACTGGTTGCAATTGAGGGAAAGATGAATGCGGCCAAGTACAGGAATATATCCTGGATGAAAACTTTCTCCGGAGTGCTCAGGACCTAAGACAGGGCCGAAGGTTTATCTTCCAACAGAACAATGACCCTAAGCACACAGCTAAAATAACAAAGGAGTGGCTTCACAACAACTCCGTGACTGTTCTTAAACACAATTGAGCATCCTCGGAGAGACCTAAAAATGACTGTCCACCAACGTTTACCATCCAACCTGACAGAACTGGAGAGGATCTGCAAGGAGGAATGGCAGAGGATCCCCAAATCCAGGTGTGAAAAACTTGTTGCATCTTTCCAAAAAAGACTCATGGCTGTATTAGATCAAAAGGGGGGTGCTTCTACTAAATACTGAGCAAAGGGTCGAATACTTAGGACCAGGTGATATTTCAGTTTCTCTTTTTTAATAAATCTGCAAAAATGTCAACAATTCTTTTTTTTTTTTAGTCAATATGGGGTGCTGTGTGTACATTAATGAGGAAAAAATGAACTCAAATGATTTTAGCAAATGGCTGCAATATAACAAAGAGTGAAAAATTTAAGGGGGTCTGAATACTTTCCGTTCCCACTGTGTGTGTATGTATATATATATATATTCAAGTTAATGTTCCACCCCAAAACTACTCTTTGTTCAGCTGCTATTGTATTGTACTGTACAATTGTTGCATGCAGCAAGGAATGGAAATTCATAAAACATGCCCGTCAGGCATAGCCTTTATGATTGGATTGCTTTTAAACTAGCACAATGTGCTGTGAGTATCATAAACCATCAATAAATGTCATTAACCCAGTCTTTTTCAGCAAGCCTTCAAGAAAAAGACATATAATCAATATTAATCTGAAGCCATGATAGATATTCTACTGCCCCATCATATGAATTAGAAAAATAACACAACTAAGAATTCCTGCATCTCTGAAGATTGCAGTAGGTAATTCAGCAAGTGGATGTGAATATTTACAGTGATCAAATATATTTTATCTTGTGAAATCTAAAACTTAATTTTACTGAAATCAAAATGTACATCTAAACTAAAATATAACATTGTTAAAGGGTAACTCCACTTTTGTGTGAAAAATAGCAATTGCATTTTTTTAAAGCAAAAAAAATTGCGACATAACCCATATTGTCATTACCTTTTCTTTTCAATATGCAGTGCTGTAATTTTCTATAAAATTCATTGCAGCTGAATATGGAACACACCCAGACAATAAATTTCCGGTCTCTGTGATTGGCTCACTGATTTTCCCAGAAGTCTGCACAAAGATACAAGTCTGATTTTAGGTATCCTCTGCAACAAAAAAATCATGTTTGGTGAGATACTCCCAAAGAGTTAATCACTTCTTAAGGGATGCATATTCTAAATGTTTCTCTTTAGAACACTGCAAGTACATTGGTTTATTGATAATGAAAAAGTCACTACCATTCAGCTTGACTGTAAAACAACTACAGAATTAGGAGTACATAAGATTTTGCCCCCAGACATTCCATAGCATAAACTTTAGTTGAAAAATCATTTAAAAGATTTTCCTGGGTCTCCAAAGTTAAAAAAAATAAGATTTGCCCATGAGGCCAGAATCATGACCCATTGGTATAAAACCCCATAGATCTTACACAAAATTGATTTGTGCATTTCCACCCCCACCCCCCCCCCCCCCCCGTATTGGCGGTGTCACCATGAGACCACCTCATTACTACATATTTTTTTTTAGAATTGCCCTTGTTTACATGACTTCTGGACGAAATTTACTGATGTCTTCCAAAAGGTGATGGATGTGTCTCTTGCAGAAAACCCAGCGGCTGGTCTGCTGAATGTTACTCCAATGTCAATTAGGAACTACAAAAACACTCTCCTAAGTACCTTCTCAGTGCAACAAAAGCCTGCATTCCAGCCATGGGGAAACACCCCCGCCACCAACACTCTCCACCACAAAAACCCTCGCCACCAACACTGATTGGCATATTTTGAGTTAACCACTTGCCGACCGCCTCACGCAGATATACTGCGGCAGAATGGCACAGGCAGGCGCCCGAGGCGGTCGGTGTTTGTCCCCCGGCGATCGGAGGTGAGGGGGAGGCCATCCATTCGTGCCCCCCCGATCACTCCCAGCCAATGGGATCATTCCTCTGCGGCTGTATGGTAAACAGCAGCAGAGGAAATGATGTCATCTCTCCTTGGCTCGGTATTTTCCGTCCCAGCGCCGAGGACAGAAGACATCGATGTGAGTGCACAAACACACACACATACAGTAGAACAAGCCAGGCACACAATACACCCCTGATCACCCCCTAATCACCCCTCCCCCCCATCACACTGACACCAAGCAGTTTTTTTTTTTCTGATTAGTGCTTTGGTGTCAGTTTGTGACAGTTAGTGTGGTAGGGCAGTTAGTGTTAGCCCCCTTTAGGTCTATGGTACCCCCCTAACCCCCCCTAATAAAGTTTTAACCCCTTGATCACCCCCCGTCGCCAGTGTCACTAAGCGATCGTTTTTATGATCGCTGTATTAGTGTCACTGGTGACGCTAGTTAGGGAGCTAAATATTTAGGTTCGCCGTCAGCGTTTTATAGCGTCAGGGACCCCCATATACTACCTAATAAAGGTTTTAACCCCTTGATTGCCCCCTAGTTAACCCTTTCACCAGTGATTACCGTATAACTGTTACAGGTGACGCTGGTTAGTTAGTTTATTTTTTATAGTGTCAGGGCACCCGCTGTTTATTAACTAATAAAGGTTTAGCCCCCTGATCGCCCGGCGGTGATGTACATCGCCCCAGGCAGCATCAGGTTAGCGCCAGTACCGCTAACACCCACGCACGCAGCATACACCTCCCTTAGTGGTATAGAATCTGAACGGATCAATATCTGATCCGATCAGATCTATACTAGCGTCCCCAGCAGTTTAGGGTTCCCAAAAATGCAGTGTTAGCAGGATCAGCCCAGATACCTGCTAACACTTGCGTTTTGCCCCTCCTCCCGGCCCAGCCCAGCCCACCCAAGTGCAGTATCGATCGATCACTGTCACTTACAAAACACTAAACGCATAACTGCAGCATTCGCAGAGTCAGGCCTGATCCCTGCGATCGCTAACAGTTTTTTTGGTAGCATTTTGGTGAACTGGCAAGCACCAGCGGCCTAGTACACCCTGGTCGTAGTCAAACCAGCACTGCAGTAACACTTGGTGACGTGGCGAGTCCCATAAGTGCAGTTCAAGCCGGTGAGGTGGCAAGCACAAGTAGTGTCCCGCTGCCACCAAGAAGAAGACAAACAGGCCAGTCGTGCCCATAGTGCCCTTCCTGCCGCATTCGCCAATCCTAATTGGGAACCCACCGCTTCTGCAGCACCTGTACTTCCTCCATTCACATCCCCAACCAAATGCAGTCGGCTGCATGAGAGGCATTTTCTTTATGTCCTCCCGAGTACCCTTACCCAATGAACCCCCCAAAAAAGATGTCGTGTCTGCAGCAAGCGCGGATATAGGCGTGACACCCGCTATTATTGTCCTTCCTGTCCTGACAATCCTGGTCTTTGCATTGGTGAATGTTTTGAACGCTACCATAAACTAGTTGAGTATTAGCATAGGGTACAGCATTGCACAGACTGGGCACACTTTCACAGGGTCTCCCAAAATGCCATCGCATTTTGAGAGACCCGAACCTGGAACTGGTTACAGTTATAAAAGTTAGTTACAAAAAAAAAGTGTAAAAAAAAAAAACACAAAAAAAATATAAAATAAAAAAAATAGTTGTTGTTTTATTGTTCTCTCTCTCTCTATTCTCTCTCTATTGTTCTGCACTTTTTTACTGTATTCTATTCTGCAATGTTTTATTGTTATTATGTTTTATCATGTTTGCTTTTCAGGTATACAATTTTTTATACTTTACCGTTTACTGTGTTTTATTGTTAACCATTTTTTTGTCTTCAGGTACGCCATGCACGAATTTGAGTGGTTATACCAGAATGATGCCTACAGGTTTAGGTATCATCTTGGTATCATTCTTTTCAGCCAGCGGTCAGCTTTCATGTAAAAGCAATCCTAGTGGCTAATTAGCCTCTAGACTGCTTTTACAAGCAGTGGGAGGGAATTCCCCCCCACCGTCTTCCGTGTTTTTCTCTGGCTCTCCTGTCCCAACAGGGAACCTGAGAATGCAGCTGGTGATTCAGCCAGCTGACTATAGAGCTGATCAGAGACCAGAGTGGCTCCAAACATCTCTATGGCCTAAAAAACCGGAAGCTACAAGCATTTTATGACTTAGATTTCGCCGGATGTAAACAGCGCCATTGGGAAATTGGGAAAGCATTTTATCACACCGATCTTGGTGTGGTCAGATGCTTTGAGGGCAGAGGAGAGATCTAGGGTCTAATAGACCCCAATTTTTTCAAAAAAGAGTACCTGTCACTACCTATGGCTATCATAGGGGATATTTACATTCCCTGAGATAACAATAAAAATGATTAAAAAAATGAAAGGAAGAGTTTAAAAATAAGATAAAAAAGCAAAAAAAAAAAAAAAAAAAAAAAAAAAGCACCCCTGTCCCCGCCTGCTCTCGCGCAAAGGTGAACGTAAGCATCGGTCTGGCGTCAAATTTAAACAGCAATTGCACCATGTATGTGAGGTATCACCGCAAAGGTCAGATCGAGGGCATAAATTTTAGGAGTGGACCTCCTCTGTAAATCTAAAGTGGTAACCTGTAAAGGCTTTTAAAGGCTTTTTAACCCTTTCATGACTAAGCCTATTTTTGAAATTTGGTGTTTACAAGTTAAAATCCGTATTTTTTGCTAGAAAATTACTTAGAACCCCCAAACATTATATATATTTTTTTAGCAGAGAATCTAGAGAATAAAATGGCGATTGTTGCAAATTTTTTAAACGCAAATTTTTGGAAAAGTGACACTTTCATGAATTTTAAAAAATCCAAACAGTAAAGATACCCCAATTTTTTTGTATAATGTGAAAGATGATGTTACGCCGAGTAAATAGATACCAAACATGTCACCCTTTATAACTGCACGCACTCGTGGAATGGCGACAAACTACGGTACCTTTGAATTTCCATAGGCGATAATTTAAAAATTTTTTACGGTTACCAGGTTTGAGCTACAGAGGAGGTCTAGGGCTAGAATTATTGCTCTCGCTCTGACGATCGCGGCGATACCTCACATGTGTGGTTTGAACACCGTTTACATATGCGGGCGCGACTTCCGTATGCGTTTTCTTCGCTGCGCGAGCTCGCGGGGACAAGGGCACTTTAAAATTTTTTTTTTTTTTTATTTAATTTATTTATTTTTGTACTTTATAAATTGTGTTTAAATTTTTTTTTTTTTTTTTTTACTTTTATTGCTGTCACAAGCAATGTAAACATCCCTTGTGACAGTAATATGTGGTGACAGGTACTCTTTATGGAGGGATGGGGGGTCTAAAAGACCCCCATCCCTCCTTTACACTTCAAAGTATTCAGATCGCCGAAAACGGCGATTCTGAATACTGTGTACTTTTTTAAATTCGGCGCCATTGGCAGCCGAGTAAACGGGAAGTGACGTCATGACGTCGCTTCCGCATTTACAACAAGAAGGCTGGAACGAAGCCGCTTGCAGCTTTGTTCCAGCCCGCCCCCAGCCGCCGAAGGCAGCCGAACGGACACCGGGCCTCCCGATCGCACGGGAGGCCCGGTAACAGCGGCGGGAGGCGGCGGGAGGGGGGATGTCCCCTCCCGCTCCTACGGTATAACAGCCGAGCAGCTTTTAGCCGCATCGGTTGTTATACACGGGTAGCCGATCGCCCGCTGTAAACAACGGTACCGGGATGATGCCTGCAGCTGCGGGCATCATCCCGGTATAACCCCGGAAAGCCGAGTACGCATATGTGCGTTCGGTCGGCGGGAAGGGGTTAAAAATGTATTCATTTTGTTGCCACTGCACGTTTGTGCGCAATTTTAAAGCATGTCATGTTTAGTATCCATGTACTCGGCCTAAGATCATCTTTTTTATTTCATCAAACATTTGGGCAATATAGTGTGTTTTAGTGCATTAAAATTTAAAAAAGTGTGTTTTTTCCCCAAAAAATGCGTTTGAAAAATCGTTGCGCAAATACTGTGTGAAAAAAAAATTAAAAAAAAAAATTAAACACCCACTACTTTAATCTGTAGGACATTTGCTTTAAAAAAAAAATATATATATATATAATGTTTGGGGGTTCAAAGAAATTTTCTTGCAAAAGAAAATAATTTTTTCATGTAAACAAAAAGTGTCAGAAAGGGCTTTGTCTTCAAGTGGTTAGAAGAGTGGGTAATGTGTGACATAAGCTTCTAAATGTTGTGCATAAAATGCCAGGACAGTTTAAACCCCCCCAAATGACCCCATTTTGGAAAGTAGACACCCCAAGCTATTTGCTGAGAGGCATGTCGAGTCCATGAAATATTTTATATTGTGACACAAGTTGCGGGAAAGAGACACATTTTTTTTTTTTTTTTTGCACAAAGTTATCACTAAATGATATATTGCTCAAACATGCCATGGAAATATGTGAAATTACACCCCAAAATACATTCTGTTGCTTCTCCTGAGTACGGGGATACCACATGTGTGAGACTTTTTGGAAGCCTAGCCGCATACGGGACACCGAAAACCAAGCACCGCCTTCAGGCTTTCTAAGGGCGTAAATTTTTGATTTCACGCTTCACTGCCTATCACAGTTTCAGAGGCCATGGAATGCCCAGGTGGCACAAACCCCTCCAAATGACCCTATTTTGGAAAGTAGACACCCCAAGCTATTTGCTGAGAGGTATAGTGAGTATTGCCTCTCAGCAATTTCCTTGGGGTGTCTACTTTCCAAAATGGGGTAATTTGGGGGGTTGTACTGCCCTGCCATTTTAGCACCTCAAGAAATGACATAGGCAGTCATAAACTAAAAGCTGTAAATTCCAGAAAATTTACCCTAGTTTGTAGACGCTATAACTTTTGCGCAAACCAATAAATATACGCTTATTGACATTTTTTTTACAAAAGACGTGTGGCCAAATACATTTTGGCCTAAATGTATGACTAAAATTGAGTTTATTGGATTTTTTTATAACAAAAAGTAGAAAATATCATTTTTTTTTTTAATTTTCGGTCTTTTTCCATTTATAGCGCAAAAAATAAAAACCGCAGAGGTGAGCAAATACTATCAAAAGAAAGCTCTATTTGTGGGAAGAAAAGGACGCAAATTTTGTTTGGGTACAGCATTGCATGACCGTGCAATTAGCAGTTAAAGCAACACAGTGCCAAATTGTAAAAAGTGCTCTGGTCAGGAAGAGGGTAAATCCTTCCGGGGCTGAAGTGATTAATGGAGCAATTAATGGCTGACCTGAAAAAGCCATCAGAAAAAAACATTTCAAAATCTGGACACTTTGGTTCTTATACAAAGACTATGATAATGTTGTAGTGGGCTCTTAAATCGGTCACTGAGGCAGCGAGCCCGAGGGACTAAACCCTCTCCCTGCCAATTCTCTTCTTAGTCATCCCCGTTTTATTGTCTTCTCTTCTTCCCTCCCCCTTTACATCCTGCTTTCTCTTTCTTAGTATTTACTTGTCTACCCCTGTGAAAATGGAAATTGAGCAATGAAGCAACAGCTACTTTTTATTGGTTGTTTAATGTTTTACTTGTGATGCTTTTGGATTTATGTACACTTACTATAGATGGTGCTAGCAAAACGAATGAATTTTATCTAAAAAAACATACATCTACTGTACCATATGTTCCACTCTGTTAGAGTTCTAAAAAAATACATTTTATTAAAAAAAAAAAAAATCAACATTGACCCACATGTAAATTATTTTGCACAGCCAATGCACATATTTTTTTGAGGACAAATGTAGAACAAAGGCTTGTTGAATTCAAGAATTATGGTATATTATGAAACCAATAAAGGGATTCACTCCCTGGGCATGCTTCTTTGCTAATATACCAAAGAGATCTGAATTTGGGATCTCTGTAAGCGTTAGATTTTCATGTGGAAGGCACACATTTCCTACTGCATGAGATAAATGGAACAACAATTTTCAGTAAAATTGTATAATATGGGGCTGTTATCAAACTGAGCTAACACCAGCTTCCAAAATTAGAACTACATGTGTCAACTATTCTGTAACAATTGTCTGATGTTAGATATCCTTTGTGACTAACAGATGATTTAACAGGTGAACAGTTGTATGCAGTACAATTTTTTAAAAGAAAGGTATGTGCAAGCTGAACTAAATGATATATGTTTTCAAATAGATTAACTTCTGTATCATCAGGTCCTTCAAGTGGCACTCATTGGGGTATTCCAAAAAAAACTATATCACATTTTGCCCATTAGATCTGATACAGTTAATCTATTTGAAAATTTACGTTGACATTAAGTTCAGTCTGCACAAGAGTTTCTGGCATTCGTGCAATGGATGGTTTATAAATAGACCCCTAGCAGCCTATTTCCCTTTAGTAAATAAACCTCATTGAGTCAACTATAAATTCTGCATCATACCAAAGTGTGCTTAATTTTTCCTTGTCAAAAGAAGTTTATTGAGTATACAATGTTATAAAGATACATAAAGTAAGTTTACAAGGATCTATAAAGTAAGCTCATTGTTTTACAGTAGGGTTTATATAGGTAAATATCATGAAATTTCAAATATTAAACATTGGGTTCACGTAAACCTAAATTAAAGATATATATAATTTCCTTAGTTACTTTTGTAGGTATTTAAATGATTTATACCTACTATACATATTGTTTACAAGTAGAGTGTATATAGGTCAAATAAATTCTGATAATGAGCTTTAATCGTAAGGTGGGGAAAAGGAAAGAGAAAGAGGAAAAAGGGTTGAAAGGTAGAGGTATGGTCCACAAGGTTGTCCTGCTCGTCAGTTTATTATTCTTTTTAGTTCTCTTTGAAGCCTTAGAATGAGTGTCTCTGTAAGTCATTTAATCTGTTACCATGGCAACAGGACAGAGTCATTGAAGTTTGACAGGAACTGTTGTTTTATCCAAGGATGCCAAAGTTTTTCAAATTTTGGAATTTGATTTTGATCGATGGCTACCATCTTAGCATGGGACATTGTATTATTCATTCTGTGAATTGTTTCTGCTAGTACCAATGTAGGAGATTTCCATGCCTTGGCCACTGTTTGTTTTGCAGCCGTTATTAGTTGGATCATAAGTTTGAATTGAGAGAGTGTTAACCATTCCGGTTTTAGATTAAGTAAAGTTAAATATGGATCTGGTTGTATTATTTTTTTAAATATTTTAGATGCAATCACGAAGACTTCCTTCCAGAAGGTTTGGATTACTGGGCACGTCCACCATATGTGTAAATGTGTGCCTATTTCTGGGCATCCTCGAAAACAAAGAGCTGAGGTATTAGGTGAATATTTTGCCACTCTAGCGGGTACAAGGTACCAGCGAGTTAGGACTTTATAATTTGTCTCCAGTGCTAAGATGTTGGGTGAAGATGACTTAGATGTGAGCCATATGTTAGACCAGTCCGTGTCTTCTAAAGTTCGTCCCAGGTCCTCCTCCCACCTCTGAACGTAAGAGGGTCTATTAAGATTTGCTACTCCATATAATTGACCTTTAGCAAATGGATCTTTTGTACAGATTGATTCAAAAATGGATAATTGGGATAATGGTGTATCCCCCTTTAGGAATGGTGTATAGAAATTTTTGATTTGGAGATATCTAAATATCTCAGAGTTTGGTAGATCATATTTTTCTCTAAGTGATGGAAATGAAAGGAATGATTTAGATGCTATGAAGTCATTTAGTGTCTGAATGCCTGATGTTGTCCAAGCTTTAAAAGAATTTGGGTAGATCCATGCCGGATAAAAGGCCGGATTTCTGATAAAAGAAAGGAGAGGATTGCGTGGAGATTGTAACTGATATTTGGTTTTTAGTTTATCCCAGAGAGATAAGAAATGTTTAGTTATGGGATTATGAATTTTAAAGCGGTCTTTAGGATCAAGCCATAATAAATTTGATATTAATAGAGGGTCATTTTCTGAAGCCTCTATAAATACCCATAATGGGATTTCCTGTTTTGCATGGTATTTGGACAGACTGGCCAAATGTGCTGCTCTGTAGTAGTTAGTAAAATTAGGGTATCCCAGGCCTCCTTTATTTTTGGGAAGATGTAGTGTGTGTATAGGTATACGTGGTTTGGAAGAGCCCCATATAAACGAAGTTGCTCTTTTTTGTACTATTCTCAAAAAATAGGAAGGAATTGGAATAGGGAGGACTCTGAATAGATAAAGCAATTTGGGTAGAATAGTCATTTTGATTGCATTAATCTTCCCTATCCAGGATAAAGGAAGTTGCGACCATTGTTTTATTAGATTTGTGATCTGTCTTAATACAGGAGGATAATTGGTTGAGAATAAGTCAGAATGAAATGCTGTTAAATGAATTCCAAGATATGGGATTGATTTTTCTGCCCATGTGAATGGGAGTGCAGCCCTAGCCGGGATCAATTCCATGTTTGTGAGTGAAATATTAAGCACTAGGCATTTCTTAGGATTAATCATAAGGCCGGATAGGGCTGCAAATCCATCAAGAGCTGGTATTAAGTTAGGACCAGAGACCTGTGGTGATGATAGAAAAAGTAATATGTCATCTGCAAATATACATAATTTGTGTGTAATACCTCCTACTTCAATGCCAGTTATAGTTTGGTTTGTTCTGATGTATTGGGCCATGGGTTCGAGTATAAGGGCAAATAATAAGGGAGATAATGGGCAACCCTGCTGGGTACCTCTTTCGATATTAAAGGCTTCAGATTTGTATCCAGCATATTTTATATAGGCTTTGGGTTTATTATATAATGCTTTGATCCATGTTAAAAAGTGGGGTCCAAAACCCCATTTTTGTAATGAATATTGCATATATTGCCAGGATACTGTGTCAAATGCCCTCTTAATATCGAGAGATAGAAAACATAAAGGGATTTTCCGTTTTTTAGCAATATGTGCCAATAACACTGCCCTGCGTATATTATCGCCTGCCTGTCTATTTGGCATGAAGCCTACTTGATCTCTATGTATTAATTTTCCTATAATGCTATTGAGGCGTTTTGCTATTATTTTTGCTAATAATTTAATATCGAGGTTTAACAGAGAGATAGGCCGATAATTCACACAGGAAGTATCATCAGAAAGGGGTTTTGGGATCATACAAACAATTGCCATTAGTGTTTCTTGCCGAAAAGAATGTCCATCTAGAAGTTTGTTAAAAGTTTCAGTGAGAATGGGAGAGAGTATTTCTGAGAATGTTTTATAGTATAAAGCCGAGTAGCCATCTGGGCCTGGTCTTTTGTTAAGTTTTAGGTCTTTTATGGCGTTAGCAACTTCATCTATAGTTATAGGCTCATCCAAACTGCTTTTTTGATTCTGAGATAACTCAGGTAAGGTTATTTTTGAGAAGAAGGATTCAGCCTCTGTAGGATTAAATTCATTGTTTGTCTTGTATAAAGTTGCGAGATGTGAGTGAAATTTATGGACTATTTTAACTGGATTACAAGTGTAAACATTTTTTGATAATTTCAAATGTATTGGTTTGAAAGATTTGTTAGTTGAATTTAATGCCCGAGCCAAATATGTACCTGGTTTGTTTGTATTCATGTAGAAATTGTGTTTGGAGCATTTGAGGGATTTATCAACTGACTCAGTGAGAAATAGATCGTATTCCAATCTAGATTTTTCCAGATGAGATTTTGTACTCTGAGATGGATTATCTTGAAATGATATGTAGGCTGCATTAAAATTGAGTTCTAGTTTTTTTGCTAGATTTTTGCGTTCCCGTTTAAATAGTGCCATTTGTCTTTGTATTGTACCACGCAAGACAGGCTTGTGAGCTTCCCACAGTGTTATTGGGGAGATGTCTGTTGTATTATTAATTGATACGTATTCCTTTAAAGCTTGTTCAATGGCCATCTGATGTAGTGGGTGTTTGAGCATTATGTCCGGTAAGTACCACGTTGGGTCATGCGCTTTTGGTATGGCTGAGGCTATAGTAGTGTATACTGCATTATGGTCAGACCACGGAATCGGAATTATATCTGATGCAATAATTTCTGGTATCATTCCTATTGTTAGAAAAATATGATCTATTCTGGTGAAGGTTTGATGAGGGTGCGAGAAATAAGTGAATTTCTTTTTCATTGGGTTACTTTCTCTCCATGAATCTACCAGATTGTATTTGGAAAGAAGTTGAGAAAAAGGTAATCTAGAGGTTATTTTGGATGGTGTAAAAGGTGATTTATCTAGAAATGGGAGGAGGACCTGGTTCGAATCCCCACACATTATCACTGTTCCTATTTTGTGTGTATTAATCACTTGTAATATATGTGAGAGGAATGGTGTAGGTTGTTTGTTAGGAGCGTAGTAGGAAATCACCGTGATTGCTGTATCCATTATATAACCCATGAGTATCAGGTATCTACCTTCTGGGTCTTTAATTTCTGATGATAAGGTGAATGGTGTGGATCGGTGAAATGCAATTAGAGTTCCCCTTTGCTTGGTACAGGCAGAAGCCGTGTAAATTTGTTGATAAAAAGGAGAAATATATTTTGGAGTAGAATCTTTGGTGAAGTGTGTTTCTTGGAGGCATACTATGTGAGCCTTCTTGTTATGGAAAGTACGGAAGGCTTTGGTCCTTTTTTGAGGGACATTTATTCCCTGAACATTCAGGGAAAGTATATTCAGTTGTGCCATGGCAACAGATCAAATAGTTTTGACTTACTTTTTGTTATGCAGAGCTGACTGCGCAGATCAACCTGTGTGGACTGAAGAGATGAATAGATAGAAAAGAAACCAGTGAATTCTGGAGTAAAGAGTAAACAAAAAACATATGAGATTAGATGATACATTGTATAAATTATTTTTTGCAAGTAATCACAATTTACCCGTGAAAGAGAATAAATATCTCTCTCAGGGGAATAAGTGCCTTCGTCACACTCCTACATAATATGGTTGGGAGAATGAGGAGGGCTAATGGGGGTACACGGATCTTCCGCTTACAGGAGAGAAGTGCTATGTCAAAAGACATCAAAATGATGTTTCATTAATTGGAGTGCAGAATATAGTTTTTGTTGAAATTATTTATTCCAGGGTGGTTGTATATGGTTAGTCTTGCCCTAGGCTAAATAATTCAGTTAGAAAGGTACTGTTAATAACTTTGGTATTGATGAAGATAGTTTGAATTATTTTGGGATTTTAACCCTTTTAGAGTAAACAATTACATATTTTATTCATATAGCTGTTTAGATATGTTAACTCATAAAATTGAGGTTGTATTGCTTCAGATTAGAATAAACAAAAACATAATTCTAGGAACTAGTTAGGTAATAATATATTTGTTTTAAGAAAAGAAAGAAAAAGCTTCAATTACTTCTGGATTATTGAACATATTTGTCCTAAAAAGTAATAAATCTATTGTTATTACCTGATAATATATAACTGAACAAGAATTTCCTTATTTCACTTATATATTCTAAGGCTATATGAATCAGAAGTAATAAGAAATATAACTGGAATGTAACATGATCCCACACAGTGTGTGACTATCAGAATGCAGTTACATTCAGTTATAAATATAGGTTTTTTATAGAGAACCATCTCTTAGTATAATAAATGAAGAGATATCAGGAATTAGGATGTCAGTCCATTGAATCTTCTTGGTCCATGGATGATGTGGCATAACGGCCTCTTTTGTGAGAATGATGATTCCCATTTTGTTCTGAAATTTTCTGGGTGCTGCCTGAAGGTGAAGATGATGCCATTCTTCTGCGTGTGGGAGTGTTGCTGCTTGTGGGTTCTGTCAGATTTAATTTTAAAAGGGTTTGTTGTAGTTCATCTGCTGATCTGCTTCTGTAAATTGTACCTTGGTAGTTAAATCTGACTGAAAAGGGGAAGCCCCATTGATACATAATGTTGTGGCGTTGCAGTTCCATTAGTTGGGGTTTCATGGATCGTCTTTTAGTAATAGTAAGTTGGGATAGGTCAGCAAAAATTTGATAATTGTGTCCTTGAAAATTAAGTTCCTTTTTTTCTCTTGCAGCAATTAGTATTTGTTCTTTCGTTCTGTAATAATGAAATTTTGTGATTATATCACGTGGGGGTCCATCTTTCTTTTTGGCTGTGAGGGCTTTGTGTACTCTGTCCAGTTCTAAACATTCAATAGGGATATCTGGCTTTAGTTCTTGTAATAGAGCAGTAATAGTAGATTGCAGGTCTGTCACAGTTTCAGGTATTCCCCTTATGCGCAAGTTTGAACGTCTGGCTCTATTTTCGTAATCTTCGAGCTTAGTTTGAAGTATTAAATTCTCTTTTTTTAATTGTTCCAATTCTGTTATATTTTCTTGGGTTGTAATTTCAATTTCATCCATTTTTATTTCTAAGGCTGCGGTGCGGTTTCCCAGCTCTCTTATTTCTTTGGTTAGGCTTTTTGTTATTTGGTCTGAGGTTTGTTTTAAAGCCTTATGAAGCATCTTTTCAAATTGTAATAATATTACTGGGGATACTGAGGAGGCTTGTGGAGAAGTTTGTGAGAGGATTTGTTCTGTATCTGACTCAAATGGAGAGTCTTGCTGTGACATTTTCTGTCTGTGAGAGCGCCCTGATGCTGTATCTTGTGAGGTGACTGGAGCTGCTTCAGCTGCAGTGAGTGCCTGTGAGCTCTTTGTGAGGTGATTTTTATTTCTGCCACGGTTTCCTCCCAGTACCATATTTCCTGCCCAAACTTTCACAGTTTGTTCCCAGGGGCAAAAAGGTTCAAATGGATACCTTTTGAGCCTGCAGGCTCCGCTTTGTCCTTCTCTTCTCTCCTCAGCGGTGTGGAGCTCTAACAATGCATGTCTGCTCCGCTAGGCTCCGCCTCCTGCCCCCCCTTGTGTGCTTAATTTTTCAACGTGACAATGATCCAAAGCACACTAGCAAATCCAGCAAGGAACAGCTCAAAAAGAAGAAATAAAGGGTTTAAACTATCTGAAACTCATTGAAATGTTGAGGGGAGATTTGAAATGGGCAGTTCATGTAAACCATGTGGGGGTTCAAGAAACCCACATACATCTAACAACTGAAGGAATTTTTCATGGATGAGTGCTTATATTTTTCTTGACTATATATTTGTGTGTGTGTCTAAGGGCTGATGGCAGTCACAGATCACATGATGGCAGACATTCACGATCTAACAGGCATCAGTTAATCATTCAAAAAGTAACTTTTTTTCTGACTTATGAACTATGAAAAGATTGTTTGCTGTTCTCAAGTAGAGATGTTCCCCTCGTGAACAGGGGAAAGGTTCTGCCCCAAACAGCAAACTCATTTGAAGTCTATAGGAGCTGAAGTTGAGAAATCAAAAGTGGCCATTTTGAAGGCTTATATGAAAGTAATCGGCCATAAAAGGGGTACTGAGTACTGCCCTGGGGGACATGTATCAATTATTTTTTTTAAATAATTGTTATTTCATAAGCAGTGATTTTAATGATGCTTAAAGTGCAACAATAAAAATGAAAAAGCTCTCAGCTGTTTGCATGAGAACATGCCTTTTTATCCATTGAAACTTTTCATTGATATTTTTATTGCGTGTGCTTGTTAGCACCATATTTTATGATTTTTACTTACTTGAATAAACCTATGGAGTACACACATGCCCCGTACACACGGTCGGATTTTCCGATGGAAAATGTCCGATCGGAGCGTGTTGTCGGACATTCCGACCATGTGTGGGCTCCATCGGACATTTTCCATCGGATTTTCCGACACACAAAGTTTGAAAGCAGGCTATAAAATTTTCCGACAACAAAATCCGATCGCGTCAATTCCGACCGTGTGTGGCCAGTTCCGACGCACAAAGTGCCACGCATGCTCAGAAGAAATTCTGAGACGGAACAGCTCGGTCTGGTAAAATTAGCAGTACAAAGTATAGGGAGTGGCGCTGTGTTAGGAGTGTGACTGGAATTTAAAAAATTCAAGTGTATAAATTAAATTACAAAATTTTTTGGTATGATCCAAAAAATTTTTTTACCAGGAAATTCTTTTCTTATTTTAGTGAAAACACCTTAATAAGTGAGAAAGTGCTTCTATATGTGCAAAAAATCGCAAATCATAAACAACACCATAAAATATAAATACATTTTCATATTGATAAATATAAAGTGATGCCAAAGGCAGTGATTATTAAACAGCAATATATAGATGTGCAGTAATCATACGCAGTAAAAAATCATTAATAGTGTGTCAAAAACGCAGCTAGAAAATCGCAAACTAAAAAATCACAGCTAAAAAATCAGAAAACCATATATTATTTGTGCAAAAATGTTCATAAAATTGTGCAAAAAGTTCTTCTTTAAGTGATAAAGTGCCGTGCTGTAACAACTGATGATCCCCCCAATGTGGTTGCACTCACCGGTGCGCACAACGTCATTTCCGCGGATCGTGGTTCCGGATACTTGAGTGGTGGAACGCAAGCGGCGGTTCATGCTGACGCTGCGGCCCCGGAATACAGGGAGATTGTAGGAAACTGTGGGCTCCCTGTGTGTACAGCTGGTTTTTCTGGATTGGGACGCTTGGAAGGAAATTGACATCCACGGGACTGGAGTGACAGGATTAACAGTATACGCTCGTACCCCAGTCACTTTGTGACTGATACATATCACTGTGTTATTTTCTGACCAGTTTATATTTTTCTATCCATACCTTGGAGTTGAACCTCCAGGTACCAGTGAAGTGGTCTTTTCCAATGCTGGCATATTGGTTATCAGCTCACCTTTTTCATCTATTTTGTCTACGGATGTAGTCATATCAATGCATTTGTAACTTCGCTATTTTGGTTTATGGGATATTTTGGGTGGGGAGGCCAGTACCCCTCCATACACTTTTAGGGTCACCATTTAATATATACCTGTGGAGGTCACTATCCCCTCATTTATCCTAATTAACCAATATCAACATTATTTACACATTTCTCACGATTGTGCACTTTAATTTATTTTATTTATCTTATATATTACTGCCAGTATCTTTTAGATGATTATTACTTTTTAGCGCCACACTTTATTATTTTCTTATTAACTGTTAATCCAGTTTAAAATGTCAACTTTCATGTTCATGGGCACATTATTCATTCGTATCAAACATTTTTCTTTCGGCCTATAAAACACCATTGTTTGGGCCATATGCATTTGCCAACATTTTTTAGGGCCTACTTGTCTGAAACTAATTTGGTTGTGTAGATGTGTTTGTTAATAGAATGAAATGCAAACTAGATTCTGTGTAAGGAGAGGACACTCAGCAGCTGTTTAGACATCTGGACGCTGGAGCACTAGTGTGAGACACAAGAACACCATTTTTATTAGGGGGTCCCACACAGGTGCTCCAGTGTATACTATAGGGGTGTCTCCATCTGTGAAGCTTGTACAAAACAGGTAAGTATTGAAGCTTGACAAAGGACATTAAAAAATTCTACATCTTGGAACTCTCCCAAAACAGACAATTGTACCCCACTTCCAAGCAATGTTTCATATTTATAGTTCTGCCATCAAATATCTGTGTGCTAAGTATACCATTTTTTTATTACATAGGGGAGAAAAGACTCGGAGGACACCCCTCATCCGAGGAGACCAGAGACCCCCCACCCCTGGAAGAAGGGGAAATCCCCCAAAGACAAGAAGAGCAGGAGAAGGAAGATGTGGTGGAATTGGCACCACAACAGGTGAGTGTCTGTGACCACAGGCTCAGGTAAAAGATGGATGCCTACATATTTATAATACATATATTTTAGGGGTTTCTATCTTTTTAGGTGATCGTGATATTGTGGATCCAGGGCATTTCACCTCGGAAAGTGCACAGATCCTGATCGGGGAGATCATGGGGTGTAATAGGGACTTGGAAAACATCAAGAAAAGCATCAATGATGTTCTTCAAAAAAATAAGAACATCATTGATGTTTTGGGGAAAGTTTAAAACCCCTCCAGAGCCCTTTCTTTTATGGTGTGCTACAATTTTTACATTTTTTGTCTAATTGGAGAAAAGCCAAATTTTGAGGATGCACACAGTGTGTCAACATGTGCTATCTGCCATCACGGGAGATCAATGGATGCGTTTGGGGGGTGCAACCCCTTCCTCAATAATAAAGTAGCTGTGAGGAAGGGGTTGCTCCCCCAAAACACGTCCCTTGATCCCCCGTGATGGCAGCTAGCACATGTTGACATTCGGCTATTTGTGTGGATCTTCAAAATTTGGCTTTTCCGGGGGTGACTTCACCCCATCTGAACGCAATATCAAACACAGTTCCTAAATACTCATGTCTGATATTGCCTTCAAGTTCTACCAAATGTGAACTTTGTAAGTTCAAGATTTGTGTCTTTCTTGTTGGTTTTAAACATGCCTGTTTTATCTTAAATGGATATTTCTACTTTTTCTTTTTTTTTGTTTCAATATTTTTATTGAAGAAATGGCAGGTTACAAATAATATGACATTGAACTATACGGCATATATACTTGTAATACATCATTACCAACAAAAACAGGAACATGAACATGAACCAAAATGCTACATATATAGTTCTCTAGGATACGTACATCAGTGGCACAATGTTTAGGACTGAAACTAAGGCATAAGGTCTGTAGTTTTTCCTAGGGACCGGGTGTTAAACCTATGCCACACGCACCCCCAACGGGAACTAACTGTGCGTGGGTGAGGTTGGAAATACCTTAGGATCATGCTTTTAACTAGCCGGTCTCTCTGTTATGGTCATCTTAGTGGTAAGTCCTATTGTTGCTGTGGATAGTCAATGTGATTTCCTTTGACTAAGATCTGTCTATGGGGATTGTGAATGTGTGTGGGGATGTATAGACTAAATAAAGAGGGTGTTAGTCAAGGAAGGAGGAGGTGGGGAATTCAAGACCAAGTGTGGGGTTTGTATGTGAGGTAATATGTACCGTATCATCCCCCAGGCCAAGCTATGAAGGTTTCAACATAATGCTGTTGTATTCTGTCGTTTCTTTAAAATGTAACCAGCAAGCCCATGTTTTATAAAATTTAGTCGGCGTATCCCGAGCTTGATGTATTAAATCTTCCATCTCAGCTATTTTCCCTATTCTACGGAGCCATTCAGAAGTGTTGGGAGGGGAAGTAGTCTGCCAGTGCGTGGTAATGCAGAGTTTCGCTGCATTTATGAGGTGTAGGGTAAGAGATTTTTTATAGGTTGTTGGTGGTATAGATGTATGATGTAGGAGATATTTGGCCGGCGTGAAGTCTGGGGTATAGGTTGTGATCTGCGAGGTAAGTCGGTGAACTTCTGTCCAGTATGGTTGGATTAGGGGACACTCAAACCAGATGTGTAGTAGAGAGCCGTGAGCAGTGTTGCATCTCCAGCAGAGTGGAGATATCTGGGGGTGGAATTTGTGAATTCTGTCTGGGGTGCTATACCACCTGGAGTATATTTTGTACCCATTCTCTTGTGCGGTTACATTTATAGATCCTTTATGAATGTGAGTATATATGTTATGCCAGTCTTCTTGTGTAAGGTCTGTGGATAATTCTCTCTCCCATTTTTGGCATGTCGCATCTTCCATGGACGGTGTGTCGGGGAACAGTAGAGAGTACATGTCTGAGATGACATGCCTCTGAGGGCTGAGACTTGTGCATAGGGCTTCGAACGGTGTATGGTCTCTATACCATTTGGACTGTGGATTCGAGCTCTGTAAAAAATGAGGAATTTGGAGATATTTGAAGAAGGGTATGTCCGTGTCAGGAAGTCGGGTTAGGATGTGTTGGAAGGATAACAATTTTCCTTTATCAAAGAAGGATTCTGCTCTGATGGACCTCGGTGAAGATCCATCATCAGTGTCAAGGTTTGTGATGCCCGGGGGAAAGTCCGGGTTCCAGTTACGTGGGGTCAGTGGACCGGGTGAGGAGGCAATGTTCATTTTTTTACAGACTGTGCGAAAAGCCTGTAATGTGGGGCCTGTCAGGGGATGTGATTTGTTTTCTTGCGGTGTTTTGTGTGGGCTTATCCATGGCAGGTGATGAATAGGCAGGGAGGAGAACTTCCCCTCGATGTCTATCCATGCTTTAGTCCTGGAGTGTAAGTGCCAGTCTATGATTCTAGCTAAGTGGCACGACCAATAATATATTTGTATGTCAGGGAGGCCAATTCCTCCTTTCAGTTTTGGGATCACTAATTTTCTCCAGTTTATACGTGAATGTTTGTCAGCCCAAATAAATTGTAGGCAAAGCCTTTTATGTGTATCAAAGAATGTCTGCGGTAATTTAATCGGGATTATTTGTAGTAAATAAAGGAGTCTGGGGAGGATGTTCATTTTTATAATTGATGCTCTTCCGAACCATGAAAAAGGGCCTCTGTTCCAGTCTTGGATGTCTTTCCTTATTGTTTTCAGAATGGGGGCATAGTTTTTAGGATAGAGGTCAGTTAGGTTACATGGAAGCTGAATCCCTAAGTAGGTTATGGCTTGAGCATCCCAACCAAACGGAAAGTTGGCTTTACAAAGGGTCACTGTGGAACCTGGTAGGGATATGTTAAGGGCTTTAGATTTGGAGAAATTTATTTGGAGATTGGACAGTTTCTTGAAAAGGGAAAAGTCTTTTAATAGATTGGGAAGTGTGGTGATGGGGTCTGTTAGGAATAGGAGAATGTCATCGGCGTACGCTGAAATTTTGTATTGTTTGTTGGCTATTTTGACTCCTTTGACATCCTGATTTGACTTAATCCTGCGGAGTATTGGTTCCATTGTGAGTATAAATATAAGGGGGATAACGGACATCCCTGTCTGGTTCCATTCAACACGGAGAAGGCATCCGACAGAACACCGTTAACCCTGATTTTTTCAGTTGGGGACGAGTAGAGGGCTAGAATGTATTTAAGCATACGTTCTTTAAACCCCAGTTTGCGTAAGACTTCCGTCATGTAGTCCCAGGCCACCCTGTCGAATGCCTTCTCCGCGTCGAGGGAAAGGAAGAAACCCGGGGTGTCGGAGGACGACAGCCAGTGGTGAATATTAATAGCTTTCAGGGTATTATCCCTGGCTTCTCGACTGGGGATGAATCCCACTTGATCTAGGGAAATCAGCGAGGGGAGTAGGGGAAGTATACGATTTGCCAAAATTTTTGCGTAGAGTTTCATATCTACATTTATAAGCTAAATAGGTCTGTAGTTGGAAACTATGGTAGCGTCTTTACCTGGTTTCGGTATCATCACAATGTGGGCTTCGAGAAGGTCCCTACATTTGTCAGGTTGGGTATATAGTGAGTTGAAAGTGTTTAGGAACTGTGGTATGAGTGTCTCTGTGAAGGTTTTATAGTAACTGACAAGTAGACCATCCGGGCCAGGGCTTTTGCCTGGTTTCAGTTGTTTAAGGGCTTCAATGGTTTCTTCCCTTGTGAAAGGTTTGTCTAACTCGGTGGCTTCTTCAGTGGTGATGGGGTGTGGGCCAAATTGTGATAGGAAGTCATCTATCAGTTTTTTCCTGTCATCATTTGGGTCAGTCGTTGGTTGAGTCTTTAAATTATATAATTTGGAATAAAATTGTTGAAAGTGGTTTGCTATACCGATTGAAGATTCTATTTTGTTCCCTTGTGGGTCTAAGATATTATGGATAGTTGAATTTGCTTTTTTGGATTGGAGGGCTCTGGCGAGCATTTTACCAGATTTGTTCCCGAATTCATAAAAAATTCTTTGCAATAAGGCAAATTTACGTCTAGTTGATTTCCCTATTTCCTCTAGGAGATCTTCCCTGGTTTTCAATAGTTCTTGGAGGTTTTGATCTGCTAACGATTGCTTGTGCTTCCCCTCTAGAGATTGGACTCTGTCCGATAGTTTGTTTAGAAGTGCTTGTCTGGCTTTGGGCTGCTGCGTGGTTATTGAAATTAATTCTCCCCTAATGACGCATTTATGAGTCGCCCATAGGATCACCGGGTTGGTGTCGGAGGATGCGTTTTCTCAAAAGTAATGCGACAAGCAATCGTTAAGTCTCTTCTGGTGTGCAATATCCGTGAGGATAGAGTTGTCTAATCGCCAGTACGAATGTCTCGTGTAGGAAGCTGGGAATGCAATGGTGATGGAGATGGGATGATGGTCCGATTTAACCATGGGATCAATTGTAGCAGTCAGAAGTGAGTCTAAGTCACGTTGAGACAGAAAAAGGTAGCCTATCCTTGTATACCTATTATGGGGCGGAGAATAGAATGTATAGTCTTTAGTATTTGGGTGCAATGTGCTCCACGCGTCATGTAGAGTTAGGTTGGCTAGTTGTGTTTTGATTGCACGGAGTGCACGATAGGTAATAGAAGATGCACCTGAAGATGTGTCCGTGGAGGGGTTGAGGGCTAAGTTGAAGTCGCCCCCAACAACCAGCAGACCCTTGGAAAATGTGGTGAGGTTTTGTAGGGTGTCGCGAAAAAAGGGGACATGCTGTTTATTGGGAGCGTAGAGGTTGGCCAATGTGATAGGCTTGTTGTGCAGTTTGCCCTTCAGAAAAATGTTTTGTGCGTTGCTATCAATCATTGTGTCGTGTATCTGTATGGGACAATTTTTGGAAATTAGGATGGAAACTCCCTTGGATTTGGCATCTTTATTGGTGGCATGGTATACCGTTGGGTAAGATGAATTAAAAAGTTTGGGAATAGCATCCGATCTGAAGTGTGTTTCTTACGGAAAAACCACATCTGTTTTGGCTTTTCGTAGTAGTAGAAGTAATTGCGATCTTTTTTCGGGGGTATTAAGTCCCTTTATGTTTAAGGAGTAGAGCTTGACCTGGGGGGTGTCACCTTTTCTAGGAAGTGGCATATCGCTATTGGGTGTTTACACAGTGCGTATGTGTAAGAGGTGTAGATGTTGCGCGAGGAAGCGAGGGGGAGGGGGTAGGTGTGGGGAGGTTGTGGGAGAGGGGGTAGAGTAGGAGGCTGATACTCCTAAACCGTAAACCGAGCAGTACCTGTATTAGTAGGTTCGGTGAGGTACAGAGTGAGGACAAAGAGAACCTGTCTAAGAGAGGCCCTCTCCGGTCCAAACTGCTGTGTGGGGGTTGAGAAAGTCTACACGAGAAAGATGTAAAGTAAAGTAAGATTGTGGTAAACCGCTACTTTCTATGCCAGGGACGGGTGAATGTGTGCATTTGGGAAGCGTTATTTGAGTTGTTGTCTTCTCTTTTTTGGTTTTCCTTATGCTCTTATCCTTGGTGCCGGATATGTGAATGATAAATATGGATATATTTCTGATTAGGTAAGTCGGGCAGACCGTTTAGGTCAGGGAGGAAGTATTAAAGTATTAATCCAATATTGTATTGTTAACCGCTATATGTGTATACATGTAAGCCCGGACCATTCATGGAGGTCTGGTATAATGGAGTTCAAACATTGAAGGTTTGCATAAACATAGACTTGTATGTAGCCGATAGCGGACCTCTGTATACTAAGAACGTAACCTGAACATGTGAATGTCTTGAGGTGTCTGACTCTCGTCCTTAATGTGACCATGAGCAGGAATCCCAAGATCTGAGGCATCTCTATATTATGTATGGGGCGAAGGGGTGTTTTCGATAGAATGGGGTATATAAATTCTCCTTGTTTTTCGTGGTGTATGGGGTCATAATCGATCATGGGAGAGTTATGCTATGATTCCCTATAGCTCGTATGACATGTCTTCATCTGCTGGGTAAAATATGAAGCATGCCTTTTTAGTCAGTGTTATGTGTGTGAAACAAGGTCAAACTTAAGAAATAAAATGAGCTAGCCTTGGTCTCCTCCACCGCCATTATCATCCCCAAGTAGGCGAATTATAGATAGAATGGGAGGGACGGTAGATAGGTGATGTGCCAGATAAGGCGCACTAGTCGGAGATAAGCGGGCTTATGTCAGTGAGTTATTTAAATATAGAAAGACATTGGGGGCAAGTTAAAAGGGTGATTGGCAGTAGGGAAGCCCCGGCCAGCCCATATTAGCATACCCTCCATACACACTCCTTTCTTATTATGTATGGCATTGAGTTAATAACATTAGGTCATTTAAATTTAAAGTTGTCGTATGTAGAGATCATGAGTAACATACCATGTTTAGTATCTGAAAGCAGAATGATTAGTTTGGGCAAAACAAGAAGCAATCCCAATGTAAAACCTGTTAGATCGATCGGGATGAAGGCGGTGTAGCAAATAAGTCATTCAATTTTTAAGGTAAAATAGCCTTGTATTGTGAGATTCACTGTCTCAGTTAGCAGATGTAAAAAGTGCAGAGACTTTTAAGTGGTAAGAAATTTGAGTTCTCAAGAGCGGGAGAATGTTTCTTACCTATTCAGATCTAGAGGTCGCAGATGTGAACGATGGGAACTGACCATCCTAAAAATGCATGTACTTAAACATTACTAAAAGAAAGAAGAGAAAAAACAAAAAAGGGAAACAAAAACAGCTTGTAACTTTTCTGCGATTGTGGTGAGTCTCTGTTCAGGTAGGCGGAGAGCGATCGTGAGTCGGGCCAAAATCATGTCTGGCTCTTCTTGATCGCGGAGAATCGGACGGGCTGGGGTCGTTGCAGTTTCCTCTGGACGATGTGTGCAATCTGTTGCCCGATGCTGATCTGCGTCTGCGATATCTGGCTTCCTGCGCTTCCATGGGTTCTTTGTGGCGTTGATCTCTCCTGGGTGGAGGGAGGCAGAATTCGGCGTACCAATTTGGGACTTCCATCATAGGGATGCCCATGGCGTCGCAAAAAGATGGCAGGTCTTCGGGTACTCTTAGTAGTGCTGTGCGGCCGTGATAGGTAGCGGAAAGACCAAAGGGGAACTTCCAACTGTATGGTATGGCTTTGGCGCGAAGTGTGTCTAGGAGTGGTTTCAGATCTCTTCTGTTCTGCAAGGTAATGCCAGAAAGATCTTGGTATATATGTATCTCTGAACCACCATGTGTGAGTTGGATCCTATTTCTCCCTTTGTGGAGTATGTCTTCTTTCAATTTGTAGTCCACCAGGCAGCACACTACATCTCTGGGGGGGTCAGATTCTCTACCTTTGGGTCTGAGTGCACGGTGGATGCGATCCAAATCTATGTTGGTCTGTGCTGGCCTGTCCAATATGTTGTTGAATAGGGCTGTAATGGAAGCTGGTCATTTTCAACAGATTCAGGCATTCCTTTGACACGGAGGTTGTGTCTTCTGCCTCTATTGTCCAAATCTTCCACATGCCTCTGTAGGTCTCTCAATTGAGTTGTGTGGGCATCCATCTTATAAGTCACTCTGCGGAGGACCGTGTGGTGCTGGGCTGTAGTTTTTTCCACATCTTGAACTCTGTCAGCAATGGCACAAATATCAATACGCAGGTTGGCTATGCCCGCTGACAGAGTATCTTTGATGTCTGCCACCACCGGTCTGAGGTCTAGGAGGCTTGGGTGTTGCTGTGTGAGCACGCTGTGGGCTCTGGAGTCTGAGGTGAGTAGGCTAGAAGTCGCTCCAGGCAGTGGTGGTGTTGAGATCTGTGAGGGAGTGTGGCGGGACGCCGCCATGTTAGTTCTCTGAGAGCGGAACAGTTTGGGGATGCTCTGGCTCACACCGCTCTGTTGATGTCCTCTTGGTGAGCGGGAGCGTGAAGTGGAGGATGTCCGTGAGGCTGTCCCCATCTTGCGGTGTCCGGCAGTGTGGTCAAACGTTTCCCTGGAGCGGAGAGGCTTTGAAGTAGCGGAAGCTAGTCTCCTAAGCGTCCATCTTCCCATGCAGCCAGGCCACGCCCCCATTTCTACTTTTTCTAATGTGACCCCAAAAATTGTTATACAACAAACATGTTGGTTTGTTTTAAAAGCCTTTTCTAAATGCACATGTGATTGTCCTAGTATTAAAAAGATTGTTAATCAAGAATGTGTGGATTATTGTCTCAAAGCTACAACACTTTTGTTGTGCTCTAATTGGTGTTTTCAGTGACAATGGGGGTTATTTCCTAAGGGCAAATCCACTTTGCACTCCAAGTGCAGTTTCAAGTGCACTTGGAGTGCAAAGTGTGTTTGCCTTTAGTAAATAACACCCAACAATGCTTTGTATAAGGTTACACAATCACGCCAATTTCAGGACTTAACACATTTCTGTCAGGGTCAGCTAAAACAAACACAAGCAATAAATGTCACCAAAGATTTGCTTAATGTTTTTTTTTAATTTGATAAAGGTTTCACACATTGTCTGGCATATTGATAGCCCCCCTACCCACAAAGAATTCAAGGTATCTTAGCCGGACATCACGGGCACTCAGGGAGGGCAAGCCAGGACGGCCACTTTCAAGTGCTGTCAGGGTTGGTTCATTTTGAATTCCGGCTTCAGGCCCAACTAAGCCAGCATAGTTGGCAGAATGTTGCCGTAAAAAGTTGTGTAGAACACAGCACGCCAGGATAATATGATTCAGTTTGTACTCCGCCATGTGTATGGGTGTAAGAAATAGGCAGAACCGGCTGGCCATGATTCCAAACGTGTTTTCCACCACTCTTCTGGCTGTGGCCAGCTGGTAATTAAAAACCCTCTGGTCCTGGGTGAGGGTCCTCATAGGGAATGGCCGCATAAGATGGTCCCCCAGCGCAAAGGCTTCATCCGCAATGAAGACAAATGGGAGTCCTTCCACATTGTCTTCTGGAGGTGGCAAGTCCAAGCTGCCATTCTGGAGACACCTGCAGAACTCCGTCTGGGTGATGACTCCACCATCGGACATCCGGCCATTCTTCCCCACGTCCACATACAGGAACTCATAAGTGGCCGACACCACTGCCAACATCACAATACTATTGAACCCCTTATAATTATAATAGTACGACCCCGAGTTAGGTGGTGGGATGATGTGGATGTGTTTCCCATCAATTGCCCCTCCGCAGTTAGGAAAGTCCCACCGCTGGGCAAAGTGGGAGGCCACAGTGTGCCATTCCTGTGGCATGGAAGGAAACTGTTGAGGAAAACAAACAAAAAATATTCTTTTTGCACATAAACATGGAAAGCAGATTAGACACAAACATTCTTGACCAACATCAAGATAACATTTATTTATGGGAATTTTTAAACACCAAAGTATAAGGTACAACTATCATATTCCCCATCCCCCCATCTCATGGGCCATTTCTAACATTATAGGGGGGAAGCTCTTGGACAGGTAACCCTCTCCACTTCATTGAGAGATGAATGCCTAAATAATGTGTATTACTTTGAACAGCCCCTCCTTAGTTACACTATTGGCAGCCCACTGGACAAGTAAGAAGTGTCATAATACAAAGATATAAATACACAGTGTACACATTTGAGCACATTTGGACATTCTGCTATTACCTATCAAGATAATAATAGTATACAAAAACTTTAAACAGTACCATTTGAAAGTATACAGGCAGGCCCTTTCAATACATGCTTTGGGGAATTCATCCATAAATCTGACCACAAAAGAGGTGGATGTAGTGTGTATGGGTTTGGCAAAGTCAGCAGATAGATGATTGAGGATAGATAGAGGATTGTTATCAGCTGACTTAGCAGTTGGGGGAGGGAGGGTTCCAAATGATTTTGGGACCCCCAAAAAAAAGCCTCTGGCAGTCTGCCTGAATTTAAAGCACAAATCACATTTAAAAACATTTTAGGGGGTGTTTGGGGTAAAGCACTAGTATGGAGCTGATAAAATACATTGTTAAGTGACTACATGAGGTGAATATAGGACCAGGAGACCATGCTGGAGAGGTAAGTGAAGGCAAATATGTATGAAGGACAAAAAAAATAATTACATAAAAATCCAGAATGCATGAGGACAAAGGGGACATTCACAGCATATTCCAATCATGGTAATTAGGGAATGAGGAAAGAAATACAATATATTATCAAACATTAAATACAATAAAATGTGATATTAAAGGATAAAAATCTTACCTTAATATACTCCTTCTGCAGGACTTGGATGATGGCAGAACAGGTCTCTTGGATAATGATCCCCAGAGTCTGGGGGGAGATGCCTGTCGAGAACTTCAAGTCCTGCAGACTTCTCCCCGTTGCCAAGTACCGCAGGGTGGTGATGAGCCTCTGCTCCGGAGTGATGGCTTGCCTCATGCAGGTATCCTGCCTACTAATATAAGGGGTCAGCAAAGCTTGAAATCATCAGGATTATTCTCACGGATCTCACAGAGCAAAGGCATGTGACAGAACTGGTCATGCTGAAGCAACCAATTCTTGGTCCATGAACTCCTCCCCAGCCTGTTCATGGACTGGACTTGTGTCAAGGTCAGGACCCCAACACCAAGCCCCCGCACAGCTCACAACTCTACGAGGAGTACGTATACGCAACATGGCTAGAATACAGTCGGCTGCTCAGAATGAAGTAACAGAACACACTGAAGAACAGCAAGGCCTGTGAAGAGTGACCTGAAAAACAGTAACGAACGAACAAGAACACAATGACAAAGTCACGCGTAGCTTGCTTGCACGCACTGAAGAGCAGATACAAACCCACAAGCACAAACTGAACAACAGAAAACAATCTGAAAAAGTGCGAATCATCTCTCACCAAACTTTTACTAACACGAGATTAGCAAAAGGAGCCCAAAGGTTGCCGCGCTTGGTTCTGAACTAGCCTTTTCTAGTCTCGTCGTACGTGGTTTACGTCACCGCATTCTTGGCGATCGGAAATTCCAACAACTTTGTGCGACCGTGTGTACGCAAAACAAGTTTGAACCAACATCCGTCGAAAAAAATCCTAGGATTTTGTTGTCAGAATGTCCGATCAATGTCCGACCGTGTGTACAGGGCATTAGAGAGTTTTTTCTTTTTTTTGGAACCGTTTTGTCTCCACATTATTATTGCCGCTTTGGGAACCAATACCGCTGTATCTCACTGCTGGATCAGTGTTTATGGTGTTGGATTGGGAACAAAAAAGAAAGGATTTCCCCAGGGTGGGGTTTTTTGGCAGCACAGTAACGAGTAAAGTCAATAATGTATGAAAAGTAGAACAAATTTATTTGTACAAAAATAGTATATCGTAAAAGTTAAAACAATGAGCTCCAGTGGGAAGTACCGTAAAAACTAAATTGGCTAAACATACATTAGCAGACATATATTCATAACAAGGCTTATTATCATGAACATTAAAGCTGACGCGTTTCAACCCATATACTCAGGGTCTTCTTCAGAGGGTCCGTCTGCTGGAAAATATACACAGATAGAGTTGATGTACATATATGGATTCCATTAATATAACAACAATTACACTCACCATGCAATACACAAATACAGTATACAATATAATTACCCAATAATGTATGTCCAGCAGGAGAGGAGAAAAACCTCCCACATGGAGATCCCTTAAAAAACTGTCTTCGGGGGGCGTGACCGGAAGCCGCTCTGGATGGCAGCCTGATTCTCCTGCTCTCCCTCAGCCCGTGAAAATCCAGCGCATAGGGGATGTTCAGCCGCTTCCACATGGGCAAATCCAGGACCACCAGATCCGCAGCAGCCAGGGGATCATCCCTACCCCCGCCAGGAACCTCCATGCACCTCCGGTCCTTCTTCCCACCGACGGACATGCCGCTTACTGGAGCGGCCAAAATGGCGCCGGATGCTCCCGCGGCCTACTCCTGGAGCCCCGCTCGGATCTCTCCGCCGCCTCATCCGCCCCATCAGCAGCCAGCGGATCGCGAGCCAGCTTCGACGGACACAACAGCCAGACCCTCTCTATCTGGAGCGGTGAGTCCCCATCCCGGACCATCTCCCACGAGGCAACACCACAGGACCCACAGGGCGCCATGATAGGCCTCCCCCCAGCAGTACACACAGTGCTCAGATGCGTTCCCTCATCTGCTGAGAACGGCATTAGATTCCTGCATCCAGGGCACTGAACCAGGCTCCCCAACCCCCTCAGACTTTTCTGTGGACTTCCCGGCCCTGCCAGATCCTATGCAACCAGCTAGCCGGATCCCACCAGAGCCTACACTGAGCCCTGCATCCTTTAGTCACACAGAGCTGGATTCACCACCCTTAAAGACCCAGAAACTAGCCCCCTCACAAACCCTCGGCTCACCCACAGAAAATACAGTATCACAGGCTACTTATGCTCAAAAAGTGTGCCTACCCGATCCCCACCTCCAGAGGATGGGTACAACAGGGGCCCCCCCGCCCGCTCAGACTCCAGCTTGGAGTGAACCATGGGACTCCCCACCAGGACCAGCGCGTCAGGCCCCAGACCTCTCTACTCTTAGCCCTCAACCTCTACCACCCCGCACATCTTCAGCGCAGTGGGCCCCAGTGCCAGTCCACCCCCAACCAGCACCCCCACATTGGCAAACATACTTGCAAACATACTTGCAGAAGACTTTAGACAACTGATAGAAGACGTAAAGTCCACGTGTCGCTCGGAAATACAAGTGCTCCAATCAGGCCTTAAACACTTAGCGGATAGAGTAGAAATGGCTGAAGAAGAAATCCAAGAGACTAAGCTAGCAGTCCACAGAACCCAACTCCAGGGAGCAGATCACCATACTATGTTAAGAGATATGCAGCGACATGTGGAAGACTTGGATAACAGGGGACGCAGAAACAACATACGAGTGAGAGGGATCCCAGAAGTCGAAGGCCCAGAAGACATTCAACATACTTTACAAGAAGTGTTTAACAATCTTCTGGGCAAAACCCATCACCAAGTTCATAGAAATGGACAGAGCCCACCGAGCCTTGCGTCCCAGGAGTACCTCCTCACAACTGAGGGACATTATATGTAGGATTAACTCTTACCCCTTGAAAGAGGACATTATGGCAAGCTCGATTAGCACGCAAAGTGACTTATAAAGATGCCCAGGTACAACTATACCCGGATCTCTCATGGATCACATTACAAAAACGCAGACTCCTTCATCCGTTACTGCGCATCTTACAAGACGAACATATCCCTTACCATTGGGGGTTCCCCTTCAGCCTTACAGCTAAAAACCAAGGCAAATCAGCCATTCTACGCTACCCGGAGGACCTAGAAGCCTTCTGCGACGCCATAGGAATCTCCGTTCCCCGACTTCCAGATTGGGATCTTGTTACCACCCCACCAACACCACCCACAACTTGGCAGAAGGTTCCTTCCGCCAACAGATCCCGGAACAGGGATACGTCTCGCAAGAATACCAAGCACAGAACTGGCTGACCCTGGCTGTAGAGACAACACCTTAAGTTACTTGTTAATGGAATATCTTACCATCAGATACAACTGGTGACTTAGCCCTGGACCTTTTAGCATACTTAGTCCCCCCCTCCATGCGCCCTAGTTTTACTTTTCAGTTTACAATATGGGCATGTCTCTGTAGAGACTTGAGAGAGTAGGAGATCCTATACCTACCTACCCCCCTCCTGGTTAATTGTTGACAGTTATAGCTGTTTTGCAATTCATGTTTTATATGACCAATTTTGGGCTCCCCTGCATCCACCCGACTGGCCCTTCGGGACCTTTGTTGGGAGGATCCCTGGAATCCCGTACCGACCTAGGCCTCTTAGCCTTCCAAGGTCGAGAGATAACAGTTGTTCGAATTTAAAAATATTTAATATGTATTAACTACCTTCTCTTCTTTTCACTTTCCCTTCTACTTTTCTTTCTCCCTTTCACTTCTTCACCATCATGTGACCCACCGCACAATCCGTGGAATCTGCCTGGCTCTCCTCTCGAAGTATGTACACCACTGATCCACAACTTCCGAAACCTCTCCTCCACATCAGGTAAGGCACCCCCCCCTTCACTTGGTATCATGGCTAAGATCCTATCTTTAAACGTCCACAGCCTAAATTCCAACAAAAAGAGACATTTGGCGCTGAGGGAGTTTAGACAATCTGGAGCGGACATTATTTTTGTTCAAGAGTAGGGATGAGCCAAACACCCCCCGGTTCGGTTCGCACCAGAACCTGCGAACGGACCGAAAATTTGCACGAACGTTAGAACCCCATTGACGTCTATGGGACTCGAACGTTCGAAATCAAAAGTGCTCATTTTAAAGGCTAATTTGCATGGTATTGTCCTAAAAAGGATTTGGGGACCCGGGTCCTACCCCAGGGGACATGTATCAATGCAAAAAAAACTTTTAAAAACGGCCGTTTTTTCGGGAGCAGTGATTTTAATGATGGTTAAAGTAAAAAAAAAAAGTTAAATATTCCTTTAAATATCGTACCTGGGGGGTGTCTATAGTATGCCTGTAAAGTGGCGCGTGTTTCCCGTGTTTAGAATAGTCCCTGCACCAAATGTCATTTTTAAAGGAAAAAATCTCATTTAAAACTGCTTGCGGGTTTAATGTAATGTCGGGTCCTGGCAATATGGATGAAAATCAGTGAGACAAACGGCACGGGTACCCCCCAGTCCATTACCAGGCCCTTTGGGTCTTGTATGGATATTAAGGGGAACCCCGCACCCAAATTAAAATAAGGAAAGGTGTGGGGCCACAAGGCTCTATATACTCTGAACAGCAGTATACAGGCGGTGCAAACAAGACAGGGACTGTAGGTTTGTTGTTAAGTAGAATCTGTTTGTCATTTTGAACGGGTACATTTTTAACGTGTTTAGCTCCAGCCAAAAAATCTTTTTTAAGCTTTTTGGAAAACATAGGGAAGGGTTATCACCCCTGTGACATTTGTTTTGCTGTCTTTCCTCCTCTTTAGAAGATTTCACCTCACTTTTTGTCCCAATGACAAATGTTTTTTGAAAATTTGGGTTTTTTTGTGGAACAAGGATTGGAAAGCATCAGTGGAAAGGAGAAATGTTTTTCCCATATTAACTCTTACAGGAGAGAATTTCCCTTCCTAGGGGTAGATTTCATCTCACTTCCTGTTGTCTCCTTCCGTTTGCAAGTAGGAGTCGTTTGTAAGTTAGATGTTTGAAAGTAGGGGCCTGCCCTATATACTCAGCATAAATTTGGCCCTTAGGTGTTGTTGTGGCCACAACAACGTAAGCCCTCACAGGGCCCTGCTGTGAAATATTAGGTCAAGAATTGTAATTACATGCCCCTGTTGAACAGGGGCAGAAAAACTGGGCCTTTGGTGGTGGTGGTGCTGGTGCCACAACACTGTAAGTCCTCACTCGCTCTTGGTGGGTGCAGAAATGGGCCCTGCTGTGAAATATTAGATCAAGAATTGTAATTACATGCCCCTGTTGAACAGGGGCAGAAAAATTGGGCCTTTGGTGGTGGTGGTGGTGGTGCTGGTGCCACAACACTGCAACCCCTCACAGACACTCTAGTTGGAACGCAGGAACGAGCCCTGCTGCAAAGTATTGCATCAAAAATTGTAATTACACGCCCCTGTTAAACAGGGGCAGAAAAATTGAGCCTTAGGCACTGGTGCTGGTCCTACAACACTGCAACCCCTCACAGACACTCTAGTTGGAACACAGGAACGAGCCCTGCTGCAAAGTATTGCATCAAAAATTGTAATTACGTGCCCCTGTTAAACAGGGGCAGAAAAATTGGGCCTTAGGCACTGGTGCTGGTGCTACAACACTGCAACCCCTCACAGACACTCTAGTTGGAACGCAGGAACGAGCCCTGCTGCAAAGTATTGCATCAAAAATTGTAATTACACGCCCCTGTTAAACAGGGGCAGAAAAATTGGGCCTTAGGCACTGGTGCTGGTGCTACAACACTGCAACCCCTCACAGACACTCTAGTTGGAACACAGGAATGAGCCCTGCTGCAAAGTATTGCATCAAAAATTGTAATTACGCGCCCCTGTTAAACAGGGGCAGAAAAATTGGGCCTTAGGCACTGGTGCTGGTGCCACAACACTGCAACCCCTCACAGACACTCTAGTTGGAACGCAGGAACGAGTCCTGCTGCAAAGTATTGCATTAAAAATTGTAATCACACGCCCCTATTAAACAGGGGCAGAAAAATTGGGCCTTAGGCACTGGTGCTGGTGCCACAACACTGCAACCCCTCACAGACACTCTAGTTGGAACGCAGGAACGAGTCCTGCTGCAAAGTATTGCATTAAAAATTGTAATCACACGCCCCTATTAAACAGGGGCAGAAAAATTGGGCCTTAGGCACTGGTGCTGGTGCTACAACACTGCAACCCCTCACAGATACTCTAGTTGGAACGCAGGAACGAGCCCTGCTGCAAAGTATTGCATCAAAAATTGTAATCACATGCCCCTGTTAAACAGGGGCTGAAAAATTGTGCCTTAGGCATTGGTGGTGGCGCCCAGAACCAAAAATGTTCTTTCAAGCTATCAGCGTGATGATTGAGGAGGAAGAGGATAATTACTCAGGGATAGTCACTCAGCATCAGCATAGGCAGTCTTTGAAGGGATCTGAGATTTCAAAAAAAATTATTCGTTTATATCAGCATCAGGTGCTTGGTAGCTGGTGGTGATCCAAGACTGATTCATTTTTATGAAGGTCAGTCGATCGACCGAGTCGGTGGACAGACGCACCCTGTGATCGGTTACAAAGCCTCCAGCAGCACTGAATGTGCGTTCCGAAAGAACGCTGGATGCAGGACAGGCCAGTAGCTCAATTGCATACTGTGCAAGCTCTGGCCAGTGATCCATCCTCAAGACCCAGTAACCCAGAGGATTTTCGGTGGGAAAGGTGTCCAAGTCTGATCTTGCCCCTAGGTATTCCTGCACCATGTAAAACAGACGCTGGTGATGGTTGCTGGAACCGATCATACCTTGGGGCTGCGGACCAAAAAATTTTCTGAACGCATCGGTCAGACGGCCACCTTCTCCACCGCTCCTTCTTTGACTGACCGAAGCCTCAGCAACACGTTGTCCAGAAACAGGAGTTTGTAACCTCCCAGTCTCTGGGAACGCGTTGCACAGACCTTTCTGCAAGGCCTCCCGAAGATGTTTCATCCTCTGCTCCCTCTGCGATGGCAAGATAAGGTCCGCAACCTTACCCTTGTAACGTGGATCAAGGAGGGTTGCCATCCAGTATTGGTCCTTCTCCTTGATACCACGAATACGAGGATCCTTATGCAGGCTTTGCAGGATCAGGGAGGCCATGCAGAGTAGGTTTGCTGAGGCATTCGGTCCGGAGTCCTCTGGGTCACTAAGGACGACATGGTCCGCAGCCACCTCCTCCCAGCCACGTACAAGTCCATGTGTTTCTTGGGACTGATCCCTTAAAGACTGCTGCTGATGCTGAGTGCCAGGCTCCACCTCCATACTGACACAATCTTCCTCCTCCTCCTCTTCCTGTGTGATCGGCGGGCATGCAGAAACACTGTATGGATAAAGGGGGCCTTGAGAGCTAAGGGAGTCCTCCTCTTCCTGCCTCTGTTCTGCCTCAAGTGCCCTGTCCATTATTCCACGCAGCGTGTGCTCCAACAGGTGGACAAGAGGGACAGTGTCACTGATGCATGCACTGTCACTGCTCACCATCCTCGTGGCCTCCTCAAATGGTGACAGGACAGTGCATGCATCCCTGATCATGGCCCACTGGCGTGGGGAAAAAAAAACAAGCTCCCCTGACCCTGTCCTGGTGCCATAGTCGCACAGGTACTCATTGATGGCCCTCTGCTGCGTGTGCAGCCGCTGCAGCATGGCCAACGTTGAGTTCCACCTGGTGGGCATGTCACAGATTAGGCGGTTCTTGGGCAGGTTAAACTCCTTTTTGGAGGTCCGTCAGCTGAGCACTGGCATTATATGACCGGCGGAAATGCACACAGACTTTCCTGGCCTGCCTCAGGACATCCTGTAAGCCCGGGTACCTGCCCAAGAACCGCTGCACCACCAAGTTAAGGACGTGAGCCAAACAGGGCACATGGGTCATTTGTCCCTGTCGGAGGGCAGAGAGGAGGTTGGTGCCATTGTCGCAAACCACCATTCCTGCCTTAAGTTGGCGTGGCGTCAACCACCTCTGAACCTGCCCCTGCAGAGCTGACAGAACCTCTGCCCCAGTGTGGCTCCTGTCCCCCAAGCACACCAGCTCAAGAACCACATGGCATCTTTTGGCCTGCGTACTTGCGTAGCCCCTTGAATGGCTACGGAGCACCGCTGGTTCCGAGGACAAAGCACAGGAAGAGGCCATGGAGGAAGAAGAAGAGGAGGGGGTGGAGGAGAGAGGTGTGTCACAATCATTAGCATTTTGGAGGCGTTGTGGCGGAACAACCTCCAACACTACTGCACCTTGTCCTGCATCCTTCCCAGCTGCCAGCAGAGTCACCCAATGCATGGTGAAACTTAAGTAACGTCCCTGTCCATGCCTGCTGGACCATGAGTCAGCGGTAATATGCACCTTACTGCTGACCGCCCTGTCCAGCGAGGCATGGACATTGCCTTCCACATGCTGGTAGAGAGCCGGAATCGCCTTCCGTGAGAAAAAGTGGCGTTTAGGTACCTGCCACTGAGGAACCGCACATTCCACAAACTCACGGAAGGGGGCAGAGTCTACCAACTGAAAAGGCAGCAGTTGAAGTGCTAGCAATTTTGCCAAGCTAGCATTCAACCGCTGCGCATGTGAATGGCTGGGAGCAAACTTCTTTCAGCGGTGCAGCAGCTGGGGCAGGGAAATTTGCCTGGTACAATCTGACGTTGGTGTACCAAAAGCAGATTGCCCACAAGTACTTGGCTGTGACACACCTAATTCTACACCTTCATTCCTCTCAGTGCAGGTCTCAGAGAGGACTGAAGGTATAGTGGGGTTGGAGATCTCAGCTGATGAGGAGCAAGGAGAGGTCCTCTTTGTTCTTTGGTGTGGGTCTTTTAGATACGCTTGCCAACGAACTGCATGGCAGGTCAACATATGTCTGGTCAAGCATGTGGTACCCAAGCGGGAGATGTTTTGGCCACGTGAGATACGCTTGAGACATATGTTGCAAATAGCAGCGGTGCGATCTGATGCACTCGTCTCAAAAAAGGCCCACACCAAAGAACTTTTTTAATAATGCGCAGAGACTGCAGCGCCCTGCACATGTGGAGCTTTGGGGTGTGATGCAGTCAATGTGCTGCCCTTAGGCTGGCCCCTGGAGGGCATCCTGCCTCGTTGGTGATGTGCCGCCTCCTCCTCCTCCTCTCTCCTATCAGGCACCCACGTTGAGTCAGTGACCTCATCATCCCCTCCCTCCTCATCACTGGAGCAAACCTGGCAGTATGCTGCAGCAGGGAGAGCATGACTGCCAGATTGCTGTCCTTCTTGGGCACCCTCTCTGTCCGTGCTCATGTTACTGCCTTCATCGAGCTCAGTATCATCATCAGAGCCTTCCAAATGCTGGGCATCCTCCTGGAGCATGTGCCCAACACTGTGGTCAAACAGTTCGAGGGACTCCTCAGGAGGACATGGTGGGGCTAGGGAAGGAGTCACTGATGACATCAAGCCGAGGGAAGAGGCCGCTGCTTTGCCAGACAAAGTACCCTGGGCATGGGTGAGAGAGGATGAGGAGGATGAGGATGGCTTGGTCATCCACTCGACCAAGTCTTCCGCATGTTGTGGCTCAACACGGCCAGCTGCCGAAAAAAAGCCCAAGCGTGTCCCACGGCCACATGCTGATGAGGATGCACCGTCTCCATGACCAGCACTAGACACAGAGCCTGCTTGCCCTCTCTTATTGGCTTGTGACTGTCTGCCTCTCCTTCTTGGCCTTCCAGACATACTAATGGCCTGTAGCTGCACTAAGCTGGGATATGTATATATATATATATATATATATATATATGTACTGATACTGCAGCTAGCAAAATCAACTGTAGTATGAGAACACCACCAACCTTCTACAGGTAGCTTTAGCTGAACACTGTGAGGTGGACGCACCCCACTAGCTTGTAGGTTTAGCTGAACACTGTGAGCAGGATGCACCCCACTAACTTGTAGGTTTAGCTGAACACTGTGAGGTGGACGCACCACACTAACTTGTAGGTTTAGCTGAACACTGTGAGGTGGACGCACCACACTAACTTGTAGGTTTAGCTGAACACTGTGAGCAGGACGCACCCCACTAACTTGTAGGTTTAGCTGAACACTGTGAGCAGGACTCACCCCACTAACTTGTAGGTTTAACTGAACACTGTGAGCAGGACGCACTGCACTAACTGTAAATAGTCTAGCTGCCTGACTGTGGTACTAATAGGATCAAAAGAACACCATTAATTTTCTTCAGGTAGCTGTATATACTGTAACAAGACAAGCCTGCCTGTCAGTAAGAAGATAACAGGAACGGATCTAGCTGAACACTGTGAGCAGGACGCACTGCACTAACTTGTAGGTTTAGTTGAACACTGTGAGGTGGACGCACCACACTAACTTGTAGGTTTAGCTGAACACTGTGAGCAGGATGCACCCCACTAACTTGTAGGTTTAGCTGAACACTGTGAGCAGGATGCACTGCACTAACTGTAAATAGTCTAGCTGCCTGACTGTGGTACTAATAGGATCAAAAGAACACCAGTCATTTTCTTCAGGTAGCTGTATACACTGTAACAAGACAAGCCTGCCTGTCAGTAGGAAGATAACAGGAACGGATCTAGCTGAACACTGTGAGCAGGACGCACTGCACTAACTTGTAGGTTTAGCTGAACACTGTGAGGTGGACGCACCACACTAACTTGTAGGTTTAGCTGAACACTGTGAGCAGGACGCACCCCACTAACTTGTAGGTTTAGCTGAACACTGTGAGCAGGACGCACTGCACTAACTGTAAATAGTCTAGCTGCCTGACTGTGGTACTCATAGGATCAAAAGAACACCAGTCATTTTCTTCAGGTAGCTGTATACACTGTAACAAGACAAGCCTGCCTGTCAGTAAGAAGATAACAGGAACGGATCTAGCTGAACACTGTGAGCAGGACGCACTGCACTAACTTGTAGGTTTAGCTGAACACTGTGAGGTGGACGCACCACACTAACTTGTAGGTTTAGCTGAACACTGTGAGCAGGACGCACCCCACTAACTTGTAGGTTTAGCTGAACACTGTGAGGTGGACGCACCACACTAACTTGTAGGTTTAGCTGAACACTGTGAGCAGGACGCACTGCACTAACTGTAAATAGTCTAGCTGCCTGACTGTGGTACTAATAGGATCAAAAGAACACCAGTAATTTTCTTCAGGTAGCTGTATATACTGTAACAAGACAAGCCTGCTTGTCAGTAAGAAGATAACAGGAACGGATCTAGCTGAACACTGTGAGCAGGACGCACCGCACTAACTTGAAGGTTTAGCTGAACACTGAGCAGGACGCACCCCACTAACTTTTGTGGGTTTAGCTGAACACTGTGATCAGAACGCACTGCACTAACTGTAAATAGTCTAGCTGCCTGACTGTGGTACTAATAGGATCAAAAGAACACCAGTAATTTTCTTCAGGTAGCTGTATATACTGTAACAAGACAAGCCTGCCTGTCAGTAGGAAGATAACAGGAACAGATCTAGCTGAACACTGTGAGCAGGACGCACTGCACTAACTTGTAGGTTTAGCTGAACACTGTGAGGTGGACGCACCACACTAACTTGTAGGTTTAGCTGAACACTGTGAGCAGGACGCACTGCACTAACTGTAAATAGTCTAGCTGCCTGACTGTGGTACTAATAGGATCAAAAGAACACCAGTAATTTTCTTCAGGTAGCTGTATATACTGTAACAAAACAAGCCTGCCTGTCAGTAAGAAGATAACAGGAACGGATCTAGCTGAACACTGTGAGGTGGACGCACCACACTAACTTGTAGGTTTAGCTGAACACTGTGAGCAGGACGCACCCCACTAACTTGTAGGTTTAGCTGAACACTGTGAGCAGGACGCACTGCACTAACTGTAAATAGTCTAGCTGCCTGACTGTGGTACTAATAGGATCAAAAGAACACCAGTAATTTTCTTCAGGTAGCTGTATATACTGTAACAAGACAAGCCTGCCTGTCAGTAAGAAGATAACAGGAACGGATCTAGCTGAACACTGTGAGCTGAGCAGGATGCACTGCACTAACTGTAAATAGTCTAGCTGCCTGACTGTGGTACTAATAGGATCAAAGGAACACCAGTAATTTTCTTCAGGTAGCTGTAAATACTGTAACAAGACAAGCCTGCCTGTCAGTAGGAAGATAACAAGAATGGATCTAGCTAAACTGAATACAGTGTATATATATATATATATATATGCAACACCTGGGATGCATATATATACACAATACACTGTAAGTGCAGCTAACTGACTGACTGTTCTGCCTAATCTATCTAACTCAAATCAAATGTCACTGTCTGTCTCTCTCTCTCTCTCAATGAATGCCGGAACACACACTACACAGGGCCGCCGTGCAGGCGGCCTTATATAGTGTGGGGCGTGTACTAAATCCCCTGAGCCATAATTGGCCAAAGCCTCCTTGGCTTTGGCCAATTACGGCTCTCTGTTCAGGCAGCGCTGTGATTGGCCAAGCATGCGGGTCATAGTGCATGCTTGGCCAATCATCAGCCAGCAATGCACTGCGATGCCGCAGTGAATTATGGGCCGTGACGCGCCACACGAATTTGGCACGAACGGCCCATATCGTTCGCAATTCGACGAACGATCGAACAGCCGATGTTCGAGTCGAACATGGGTTCAACTCGAACACGAAGCTCATCCCTATTCAAGAGACACACTTTGATAAGGGAGGTTCATTTGCATTTGCCTCTAAACAATTCCCCCAAATATACCACTCCTCAGGACCACATAAAAGAGCAGGGGTTGCCACCCTCATTAGAAATGGGTCTCCCTTTACTTGCACAGCTCACTACAGCGACCCACATGGCCACTTTGTTATCCTTCAAGTACAATGGCAAAAACAAGCAATCACTCTCTGTGCCCTTTATGTTCCCAACATTAAACAATATAACTTCCTGTCTAAAGTATTTACTCGCCTCTTTAAATCTGAACACGAGATACTAGTGGTGGGGGGGCGACTTTAATTTAACCCATTCAACAACTATGGATCGCCCCCCACCAAACACACTCTCGCATCGACTACTTTTTTGTAAATAACCTTACGCTTAGAAATACACGAGAGGCACAGATACTCCCAATATCATGGTCTGACCATGCACCTATTTTACTTAAGCTGGAACTAGGGCCCCCCAACTGTAGACCCTACAACTGGAAATTAAATACATTTCTTCTCCAACACCTCCCATCAAAAACGGAATTAGCATCCACCCTAAATTATTATTTTGCCGAAAACAACACTCCCGGCATATCCCCTCCCACACTCTGGGAAGCCCACAAGGCGGTACTTTGAGGCAGGTGTATGGCACTATCTTCTGCCATGAAAAAAGATGCCCTGACCACAAAACTTCAAACTGAAAAAAGAGCTTAGAGCATTAGAATGCCAATTACAACGGTCTCCCACCTTATCCCTCCTTAAGAAAAGCATACATTTGCGAACTACTCTGAGCGACTTAGCTATGGGACGGGTGGAAAAGGCCATCCTTAGACTAAGACAAGTGTACTATGATAAGGGCAATAAGGCACATTCCTTACTAGCGAAAAAACTACGAGATAACTCACATATGTCCACACCAGATTAAGAATAAACTAGGCTCCCTATTATCCCACCCCAAAGACATTGCCAACACTTTTGCAGATTACTACCAGGACCTCTACAATAATCCTAATATTCCTAGTAACCCCCTCCCTCACGACCTGTACCAGCGCATGCAACATTACCTCACACAGAGCGGAGTCCCACAGCTCCAAACCTCCGATCTAGCAACCTTAAATTTGCCGATCACCGAAGAAGAAATAGAGCAGACTATTAAGAATCTCCCATCCCACAAAGCTCCAGGTCCGGATCGATTGCCTTATGAATATTATAAGGCTTTCCTCCCCATCCTAGCACCACATATGTGCAAACTTTTTAATGCCTTCTATCGAGACTCTCCTATCCCATCAGACATGCAACGATCATTCATCACGTTGGTTCCTAAACCAGACAAAGATCCCACCCTATGTGCTAACTATAGACCTATCGCCTTACTGAATTCGGACCTAAAAATGTTTACAAAACTGTTATCAATCCGTCTGAACATGATCCTCCCATTCCTTATCCATAAAGACCAGGTGGGCTTTGTCCCCCTCAGAGAGGCGGGGGATAACACTAGGAAGGTGATTGATCTGGTAGATGTGGCGAACAGGGAGAACTCGGAGTCCTTGTTACTTAGCCTGGATACTGAAAAGGCCTTCAACCGCCTTGGGTGGCCCTTCCTGTTCGCTACACTACAACATGTTGGGTTCCGAGGACCTTTCCTGAGAGCCATACAACATCTCTACTCCAATCCCTCCTCACAGGTCAGGACTCCTTTTGCCCTTTCTCCCACTTTTTCGATCACGAACGGCACTCCCCAGGGATGCCCATTATCACCCTTACTATTCGCACTCTGTGTCGAGCCCCTGGCGGCCTCTATTCAAGGCAACCAGGATATTCGGGGAATTTCAGTCAGGGGTCGGGAGTTTAAGATCTCACTGTTCGCTGACGACGTGATCCTCACCTTGACCCAGCCCAGAATTTCCCTTCCAAACCTACATGCAGAACTTGACCGATACGGAGCCCTTTCGGGCTATAAAATGAATGCATCTAAATCAGAGGCCCTCCCAATCAATATCTCAGATACGGAAACAGCACATCTGAAGGCCAACTTCAGCTACCACTGGAAATCCACCTCCTTGAAATACTTAGGAGTACACATCACCCCAAAATTCAACACTCTTTACCAGGAGAACTCCCCCCCCCCCTTTTCCGCTCTATCAGAACTCTGCTTACAAACTGGAAAAAACACCATATCTCCCTGTTAGGTAGGATCGCATCGATTAAGATGACGATCCTCCCGAAACTATTATATCTCTTCCAAACATTACCCATCCCTGTCTCACACAAACACCTGAGTAAACTCCAATCTGATCTTTTCAAATATACCTGGAATTATAAAAGACATAGAATCCCTCAATCGGTAATGATGGCGGCACGCTCAGATGGAGGCCTTGCCTTTCCCAACCTTATTAAATACTACCAAGCCGCCCAACTACGTGCAATAGCTTCATGGTTCACTCAAAGGTCCTACAATAGAAATTGAAAAAATATGGTTAGCCCCGACCCACCCAAATAGCCTACTATGGAGCGCGAGTGCAGAGGTGCCTCCTGAGCGCTTACTGGGACCTATGTCCCAGCTCCGACGATTGTGGAACAAACTATCCCGTTCACATGAATTGTCCTCAGAAAAGTCAGTTCTAATGTCATTTATCTGCAACCCCAAAATCCCAGACAGTCTCACTCACCAGATGTCTTATCCATGGACGTCACGGAACCTTATCCACTATGGGAATCTGGTAGACCCCAGATCTCGCAAGCTACTGTCCTATTCTGACCTTCAGACCAAATTTGACCTACCACATCAAGCTTTTTATAGTTACCTGCAGATACGCCACTATGCCATGTCCATATCGCCTGACCTACAGTTCTCCCCCCCATCGCCTTTTGAAAATCTAATCCTGGCGGGCACGGCCCAGAAAGGTTTAATCTCTGACATCTACAAAATACTAAATGCCTATCCATTAGAAACTAAAGGTAAACATGCTTATATGATCAAATGGGAGAAGGCCCTTAATGAGGAACTCCCTATGAAGCAATGGCATACGATATGGACCCAGGTGGCAAAGAGCTCCCTCTGTACCCTATACAAGGAAAATACCTACAAAATCCTCCTTTACTGGTTTATGACTCCAGATACTCTCCATGCCATATACCCCTCTAGCTCCGATCGCTGTTGGCGATGTCAAAAAGATAGAGGGACCCTCCTCCACATTTATTGGAATATTCCACTAATCACCCCTTTCTGGGATACGGTTCAGCAGTTGCTGGCTTGTCTTCTAGAGATGCAGATCCCCATGGTCCCCAAGTTTTTTCTTTTAGGAATCCTACAGTTAAAGATCCCCGCATCTTACAAAAAATTAACACGCACATCCTCACAGCAGCACGCTGTCTTATTGCCCTACATTGGAAAAAAATTCTCCCCCCCACTCCTGAAGGTTTATACGCTAGAATTAAAAATGTGGAGTTGATGGAGAAAATGACGGCCAGGATACAGGACAGATTGGAAGCACATAATAAAGTTTGGGAGCTGTGGCATCTTCGAGAGGACCCACCATGATCAAGTAAACGAGCTATTACTAAATTCTTCTTTCCCTTACTCCCCCCTTTTCCTCCTCCTTTCTCTATCCTTCCACTCTACCTTGAGTATTCTAGTGACTCGCATAATTTTAAGCAGAATAGAAGAGAAAAAAAAAAAAAAGAAGAAAGAAGGGATTTGGTATATATATATTCTCTATTACGTATTCTTTCTTTTTGCTGTTTCACACATATTATGTGTTCTTGTACTGCAAACATTACAATAAAATGTTATTTGGAAAAAAAAAAAACTGACTTCCCCTCTTCCCCAATGGAGAGTCCTAGGCACCTCTATCACCACCGCAGCCCAGACCAGGGCAGTGAAAATAGCGATGTAACTTACGAGAGGTCACACACTCAAGCACCGCCCGCCAGGCGACCGGTCGAAAGACAAACCACACCTGCGGTGAAAATTAAAAGACGAACTAAATAAACGCCCATGACAAATGTAACATATTAATCAAGTTTGTTGTGTGGACAAAAAAGGCCACTAGGAGACTGAAGTCTCCAATATTTATCATACGTATAATGCGTATAACTCGAACCAGAAATTCAAAGCTATGTTTGTATAACAAATTCTAAATAATGTAAATAATTCGTAGAAATATATCAGGTATTAGTAAACACTCAGTCTGTGCCATACGTGAAGGTAATGATAAGGTAGTGAGGGGGGAGTGGAGAGTGATAGAGTGGGAGGGAGTGGGGGAAGGCGATGAGTGAATGGTGAAACAAGCCATGCGGTCTATGTGTATTAAATTCCACCTCTTTCCCAGGATTGAATGAGGCAATTTCGTTCGCTCCATTTTTAAAGGGCTTTGTTTCTGGAAAAACGCAATAACAATATTCTCTCCTAGATTGGCTATAGAATAGAATATAATCAAATAAAATAAAAACAATCAGTACTTCTGACCATGTCCTTTTCCCCTCCCCCCCTCCCCTGTTTAATGCACTCTTATTTTGTTTCATTTTTTCTATTTTTTTACTTATTTTTTTTATTTTTCAAACTTGATATTGCAGAGCTACCAATGTATGTGATTGAATTCTCCTGTTTTTACTGATGCTTTATATACATATAATATATGTAATGCCTAGTGGACAATGGCACCACCTCCGAATTGTGAATAGCATATACGTGTGGGGCATTGGGAGGCTTTGGGGATCGGTTCATATGGCACCATTGGTCCCCTCCTCCTCACAAGCTTGCCCTATTGTCATGTTTAAATATCACAACTTATTATTATTTTGCTTTGTGTCCCCCTTTTAAACTGCTTCTCTCCTGACCAGTGGAGCTCTGGCGTTTTCTCCGCTGTCGCTTCCGGGTCGGGGGTGATCTGTGACGTGGCTTCCCAGCAAGGGGGGGAGGAGCCGGCCTTCACAGGCGGCTCCTCCCTCCTTGTCCCCCATTGGACGCTCGGGCGGGCACCGAGCGCCGTGTTGGGGATCTCCCCCCTCTTGCCGGCGGCATTCCGGAACACTCTCGGATGCTCGTCGTCACTGCGCATGCGCGGGGCCCCGCGCGTGCGACGTGACATCAGGGGCATCGCGAGATTTCGGCGAGAGTGACGTTGTATCGGAGCCATGGCTTTTCCCGAACGCCGGGGAGGCCACACTCGGCCGCTTGGATGTCGGCCATTCCGCCTGCCATGGGGCGATTAAGGGATTGCACACACCTGTGATGGACTGCAATGAAGTACACACATCCCCACTAAATGGTAGATATAAAAGTGGTATTCGCAATACACCCTCAGTCTTTCCCTGTTTGGTGGACTGGAAGCACTCTTTGCTGTCACACAGTAAGTACACTTTCTAGCGATGTGTCTTTGCACCATTTTTTGCCCTATATAATCATGGCTCATGTGGTAACTAATCAATCCCACATTGATCCTTACTCATTTATTTATAATGATATTGTTATTTTATTTTCAATTTTTCTTGTTTATTTTAGACTGGTTGACTCAGGATTGGATACTAATCCACTGAGTCTGATACAGCTTGCGACCTATTCCGGGTTGGCTGACAAGTAACAGTCTAGTTACATGGGGCAATATGGTGCAGTCACATGCGCTACTTAACACTTTTTGAGGTAATGTTTTGCATTCATAGTTGTGTTTTTTCTTTCCTTTATTTGGGTCTTTTTGGGCAAAACCCTTTCCCCTCCCCTTTTTCGTTCACTGTTGTTTTTTTTCTCACTCATTCTGGCACATATGTCACTAACCTCCCATCCCACACACATACACCGCATGGCTTGTTTCACCATTCACTCATCGCCTTCCCCCACTCCCTCCCACTCTCTCACTCTCCACTCCCCCCTCACTACCTTATCATTACCTTCACGTATGGCACAGACTGAGTGTTTACTAATACCTGATATATTTCTACGAATTATTTACATTATTTAGAATTTGTTATACAAACATGGCTTTGAATTTCTGGTTCGAGTTACACGCATTATACGTATGATAAATATTGGAGACTCCAGTCTCCTAGTGGCCTTTTTTGTCCACACAACAAACTTGATTAATTTGTTACATTTGTCATGGGCATTTATTTAGTTTGTCTTTTAATTTTCACCCCAGGTGTGGTTTGTCTTTCGACCGGTCCCCTGGCGGGCGGTGCTTGATAGTGTGACCTCTCGTAAGTTACATCGCTATTTTCACTGCCCTGGTCTGAGCTGCAGTGGTGATAGAGGTGCCTAGGACTCTCCATTGGGGAAGAGGGGAAGACAGTTTTTTAAGGGATCTCCATGTGGGAGGTTTTTCTCCTCTCCTGCTGGACATACATTATTGGGTAATTATATTGTATACTGTATTTGTGTATTGCACGGTGAGTGTAATTGTTGTTATATTAATGGAATCCATATATGTACATCAACTCTATCTGTGTATATTTTCCAGCAGACTGACCCTCTGAAGAAGACCCTGAGTATATGGGTTGAAACGCGTCAGGTTTAATGTTCACGACAATAAGCCTTGTTATGAATATATGTCTGCTAATGTATGTTTAGCCAATTTAGTTTTTAAGGTACTTCCCACTGGAGCTCATTGTTTAACTTTTATGATATACTATTTTTGTACAAATAAATTTGTTCTACTTTTCATACATTATTGACTTTACTCGTTACTGTGCTGCCGAAAAACCCCACCCTGGGGAAATCCTTTCTTTTTTGTTTCTAGTTTCAAGGGGTGAGCAGCAATCCCTTTTCCTTCTCTCTAGTGTCCCCTCTCTTCTATGATGTTGGATTGGGGACCCCCACAGCTGCATTGGAGTGTGCCTTCATCTCTCAGTGGATATATGCGTTTCTGACCTCCTGTAATAAGAGGTCCTCCTGATCCGGTAAGCACATCTGTTTGTCTGTGGTGGAGGATATTGTCACCGATTCACCACTGGAGAATGTATTTCTTTTTCCACCATGAGGAAACTTGTCATTCTTCATTTTGGACATCTGAGTCCCTATATTTTGAAGTGGACTTTTTTCCTCATGTTATTGCGCTGCACTAACATTGTTTTTTTGATTGTTTACAGGCTTTGTGATTACCTATAGTGTTCAGCTTGCATCCATTCATTTCACCTATTTGTTTGTGCTGATTGCTTCCTGTTTATAAATAAAAATGATGAAAAATTCATTTAAATATAGTGCTTGTGGGATCCCCTTAGCCTGCCCGTAAAGTGATGCATCTGTAGAAAAAATGACATTTCTAAAGAGAAAAAAAATGAGTCAAATCACATTTAAATTGACTTGCAGTTGCAATTGCCAGCACCCGGCTATTGAAAGAAAAATAAAGAAAAAAATAGCGTGGTATGGGGTTCCCCTTTAAATCCATACCATAACCTTCAGGTATGGTATGGATTTAAAGGGGAATCCCATACCATTTTTTTAAATTGCATTTGGTCCCCCCAAAATCCAAACCAGACCCTTATCTGAGCACACAGCCTGGCAGGTCAGGAAAGTGGGGCTACGAGTGAGTGCTCCCCCTCTTGAACCATACCAGGCCACATGCCCTTAACATGGAAGGGAGCTTCCCCCCCACCCCAAAGCACCTTGTCCCCATGTTTCTACCCCACAACCCTGGGCATTGGTTGTAGGAGTCTGCCTGTGGGGGGGGCTTATTGTAATCTGGAAGCCCCCTTTAAGAAAGGGGCCTCCAGATCCCAGCCCCTCGGGACACTGTTTTTTATTTTTTTATTAAAGAAATTGTCAAAAACTGTATCTGCATTTTATTACTTTTTGACACTTTTTTGGTGAATGGATAGAGGTACTATGCATCCCATACTTATTCACATGGGGGCAGAATCTGGAGGCCCCCTTCTTAAAGGGGGATTCCAGATTCCGATAAGCCCCCTGCCCGCAGATCCCCACAACCACAGCCCAGGGTTGTGGGGAAGACACCCTTGTCCTCATCAACATAAGGATAAGGTGCTTTGGGGCGTCGGGCAGAGCCACCCCTGCTCCAAAGCACCCACATCCCTATGTTGAGGGCATGTGGTCTGGAATGGTTAGGGGGAGACACTCGCTCATCCCCCACTTTCCTGGCCTGCCAGGTTGCATGCTCAGATAAGGGTCTGGTATGAATTTTGGGGCCCCCCCACACCATTTTTTTTTACTATTTTTACCAGCAAATGTTTTCTTTTTATTTAGCGGGGAAGCCCATTGACAGCTGATAACTAATCGGTTGTTAAGGACACCACGGCCGGCTTCCTGGCCCCGCTCCTTAACAACCAGCATTTACTGCGCACTGATTGGGCAAGGCTTTGCATAATCAGGGTGAAGAATGCACTGTGCAGCACGCAGTGCATTGCAGGGCATTCGACAGGGTGAACACCCGCCGAACATCATGCAAATTTGGGTGTTCCCTGAACAGTGCAAACAGCCAATGTTCCACCCGAACCGTTCACCCAACACTATTCTCACGATAAAAGTAGCAATCAAGCACTTAGCCAAATATCTTTCAACATGATGAAATTCTTTGTTACCAATGTTATTGCCTTCTGATATTTGACTGATGTTTTTAAATCTTTAATGTACCTAATTATCACCAATGATGCAGTCACAATCAGTCACAGTGCTAGTAGCTAGTAGCATAAGCCAATGTATACGTTTGTGCTTCTATAGACCTGTTGCATTTATTCATTCAAGATATTAATGTACTCAATATATAAGTTACTCTAGGTTTGAATGTACAGTTTTGCCTATAGTTAGAACTTTTAGAGCAAAGCCAGCAAAATCATAAGACCAAACAGTACCATGCTGCACAGTAGGCATGGACATCATTAGGAGAAGAAATGCATGCAGTTAGTTTGTAATGTGTAGCACTTACTTCATCAGCAGAATTTCCCTCTGTGACAAATTCAGTTATCTAATTCCCTAAAATAAATAAGAAGTACAATGTTGTGAAAAATTGATTTTATTTATAAAGTTCTGAAGTAAATAGAGCTAAAACAAGGACAATTTTAAGCAATAAATAATTAGCACAGATTATTATTAAAAGGGAAGACTGCAGATAAACGCATATTTGTATTTTTTTTTCTCTTGCTTGATGGTATCTCTTTAAAGGAAGTAATTTACATTTTTGAAGGTGTTCAGTACTCATTTTTATTTATTTAAATAATTCTTTTTTACTAAAGTAGAACTGTGAAAAAAAAAAAAAAAAAAAAAAAGAAAATATATATATATATATATATATATATATATATATATATATATATATATATATATATATATATATATATATATATATATATATATATATATATATATATACAACGTATTATGAAGTATGCAACTAGAATTAGCACAGCAATTTTTGGTTTTCATTAGTCCCCACAACAGTTTTATTGCCTGCTGATTCTTTATTTTCCACTTCCCGTAATAGGGAGATTAGGGCGGTTCTGCTAAAGTACTGTTGTCAGCCAGTGGACAGGGTGATCTTAAAAGGACAAGTAGTTTAAATGGATTTAAAAAAAAGATCCTGTCATTAGTGAGAATTTTTCAATGTCAAGATTGCTAGAAAATTCAGGCTGAACTTTGTTGGCTTCGGCATGTGGCCTTGCTCCCTTGCTGCCAAACAAAAAACTGCAAAACCAGAATCGCCAGCCAGAGTGCGATACCTGGCACGTTCAGCTGGTAAAGAAGTGATACCTGTAAGCAGGCAAGTGTTTTTCACTCACTGACTTGTCTGGAGATGAGTTAAGATGGTAAAGGTAGAGTCTAAAAGCACATATACAGTGCCTTGAAAAAGTATTCACACCGCTTGAAATTTTCCACATTTTGTCATGTTACAAATAAAAATGTAAATGTATTTTATTAGGATTTTTTTGTGATAGACCAACACAAAATGGCACATAATTGTGTAGTGGAAGGAAAATGATAAATGTTTTTCAACATGATAAATGTTTTTCAACATTTATTACAAATAAATATCTGAAAAGTGTGGGGTACATACCACCTTTCACTGCAATTACAGCTGCAAATCTTTTTGGGGATGTCTCTACCAGCATTGCACATCTAGAGAGTGACATTTTTGCCCATTTTCTCTGCAAAATAGCTCAAGCTCTGTCAGACTAGATGGAGAGTGTCTTTGAACAGCAGAGAAGGTTTTTTGATCATGAACACATCAACTTTGTTTTAGCACCACATCCCTAGATTGGACGGCGAGGATATTGGGATTTTTTAGGTGCAAGAATAATATCAAATATATTATTTAAAAAATAATTTATTTTTTATTTTGGAAAACAAAATAAAAAATGTTTTTTTAAAAAAACAGAACAGTTGGCATGTACAATATATCACAGTATTAACAGGACAGCACTGTAAGATGGATTTCCCAACATGTTTCACCCATATGTCAGGCTTCTTCAGGGGAGACTGTCCAGTTTTGAAGTACAAGCCTTCTAGCATAAGAGACAAACAGAAAAAACAAAATCATATACATGTCAACTAATTTACAGTTATATATCATATATATTGCAAAATGTTACATCTATTTAATTACATAGCTATTTATATGCACATGCATCTCTACTTTCAGTGCGATGCTTCTTACCTGTATCACCTAAAATGGGTCCAAATGCCGCCACGCTATCTAGATGGTGGCTATCAGTGCCAAGAGAACCACATGTGACCAGCGGCCACAGGGGAATAATAGGACCAGCTATAAACTATACATTAAAGTATATCAGAAAATGTCAGAGAGGAAAATATTTTCCCAAACTGAAAAAAGCGATATAGCAAGATCAACTTACAAATACAGATTCTTCAATGAGCCTAATTCCAAGGGATTTTAAAGTACTGTCAGTAAACTGTAATGTAGATCTCCAGAGCTGATTAAAGACCATAAAAGAAGAAAAGATGTAATAAACAAGCAATTAGCTCTCAAAAAGATAAAACAGCCAATATAAAAAAGAAAGGAAAGGATTTTACAGAAAAGTATATAATGCAGCAAAATTGCTTGCTAGAGACACAAATAATGCCTCTCACGTCACTCGTCCCGTCTTCACCGGGTCCTAAGACTGAGGGAGTGGTTCTCTCCAGTAGTGAAAAAGGGGGATTCACCCATGTAGAAAACAGGGAGAAATCCATGGAGGGAAACGGAGTTATACGGAGGACACAATAGCAGCGCAGTGGATCGATCGCCCTGCCTAAAAGGCTAAGACACCCTGGGTGTCCATGTTGCCACCACATTACACAAAATGGACCAAGGCACAAAGCAGTCCGCTTGTTGTGGGTCTAGATGGATATCAGGTCAGGAAAAAGATCGTTGGAGGGTGAAGCAAAGCCATGAGCATAGAGAAGCAAGTTCATTCACAATAAACTTTATTAAATACAAAAAAGGGATGAAAAAGGGGGATTAGGTAGGAAAAAATAATAAAGAAAAATAAAAAATGATAGCACAACTTCAGAGGCAGTAGGTCAGGGAGGCAGCAATGTAAGCAATTAGAATATCTAAAGAAAGGGTTTATAACTTTATAACATTTCGTTTAATCCAGGTTAGGCTGTGGCTTTCAATAAATGAATACAACATGATTCAAATTGCAATAGTTTTTGATGATTGCTGCCTCCTTTAACATCAGTAGGGATTAGGGATGAGACGAACACCCCCCAGTTCGGTTTGTGGCAGAACATGCGAATAGACAAAAAATTTGTGTGAACACCAATAAAGTCTATGGGATTTGAATGTGAAAAATCAAAAGTGCTAATTTTAAAGGTTAATATGCAAGTTATTGTCGAAAAAGTGTTTGAGGACCCGGGTCCTGCCCCAGGGGACATGTATCAATGCAAAAAAAGTTTTAAAAACTGCAGTTTTTTCGGGAGCAGTGATTTTAAGAATGCTTAGTGAAACAATAAAAGTGTAATATTCCTTTAAATATCGTACCTGGAGGGTGTCTATAGTATGCCTCTAAAGTGGTGCATTTTTCCTGTGTTTAGAACAGTCCCTACACAAAATGACATTTCTAAAGGAAAAAAAGTAATTTAAAACGGCTTGCAGCTGTAATGTAATGCTGCCCCCCAGCCCATTACCAGGCCCTTTGGGTCTGGGAACTCCGCACCTAAATAAAAAAAAAGGCGTGGGGCCTCCAGGCCCTATATGTTATGAATAGCAGTATACAGGCGGTCACCGGGTTACAAACAAGATAGGGACTGTAGGTTTGTTGTTAAGTTGAATCTGTTTGTAATTTGGAACAGGTACATTTTTTAATTGTAGCTCCAGCCCAAAAATCTATTTTTAAGCTTTTTGGGTAATATAGGGAAGGGTTATCACCTCTGTAACATTTGTTTTGCTGTCTGTGCCCCTGTTCAGAAGATTTCACCTCACTTTCTGTTCCAATGACAATTGAATTTTGAAAATTTTGGGTTATTGGGGAAAAAAGGATTGGTGATAAAGCATCAGTGGAGACACCTTTTTCCCATATTAACTCTTACAGGAGAGAATTTCCCTTCCTAGGGGTAGATTTCCTCTCACTTCCTATTGTCTCCCTCCGTTTGTAAGTAGGAGTCGTTTGTAAGTTGGATGTTGGAAAATAGGGGACCGCCTGTATATACTATACGGCCTGCCCTATACACTCTGTGGAAAATTGGGCCTTAGGTGTTGGTGGTACCAGAACACTGTAAGCCTTCACAGTTACTCTTGGTGGGCACTGGAACGGGCCCTGCTGTAAAATATTATATCAAGAAATGTAATTACATGCCCCTGTTAAACGGGCAGAAAAATTGGGCCTTAGGTGGTGGTGTTGGTGCCACAACACTGTAACCCCTCACAGATACTCTTTTTGGGCGCAGGAATGGGCCCTGCTGTGAAATATTAGATCAAAAATTGTAATTACAATACAGTGCAGCCGTAGTGCAGTTGCTACTACTTTTATGGTGGTGTACACAGTACACAATAAAGTGCAGCCGTAGTGCAGTTGCTACTACTTTTCTGGTGGTGTACACTACACAATACAGTGCAGCCATAGTAGCAGTTGCTACTATTTTTCTGGTGGTGTACACAGTACACAATACAGTGCAGTCGTACTGCAGCTGCTACTACTTTTCTGGTGGTATACACAGCACACAATACAGTGCAGCCATAGTGCAGTTGCTACTACTTTTCTGGTGGTGTACACAGTACACAATACAGTGTAGTGCAATGTTGCAAAACAAAATATACATCATGTTCAGAAGGCCATCAAGGAGAGGCAGACGCTCACAGGTCACTAAAAGAGGGCAAGCAGTCTACAGTCAACAGTGCTTGAAAAAAGAAGGAAAAAGTGGGACTTTGAATGAGGTGGCTGACATGTGGAGGTGAATTTGAACAAATAAAGTTTATTAAGCAAGAACATTATCTGAAACATGGCAGTATATAAACCACATATACTCTGGTATACTAAATCATATTAATCCATCCACACGTAACATACAGGTGTGGTGTGGATATACAGTACATAGGTAAAAGGTTTCTATTTAATACATTGCATGAAATAAATTCATATAAAATTGCATTGGACATGGAAGTAGCACTAGCAGCAAGAGTATGGATAAATAAATAAAACAATGAGACCATAATTGATACCTCAAGTAAATAAATAGTCTATTTGAGACAAAAGTCAACTTCATAATTCTTTGTAGATATGGGTCAGCATCGCATATGTCCGACGCGTTTCATGTAAAAACACTCTTCAGGGGCGTGGCTTGGACGGGACCCGAGATGGCTGCTTGAAGAGACAGCTCCTGCACAGTGAGGACGAAAGAAGCTGAATCTGGGGTATTTGCGACTTGTCCCATGATGGGAAAGTCAAACAGGAGCACCTCCACACCCTGCACACAGAAAGAGCCCACACCGCAACTTAGCGGTAGTATTCCAGACATTTTCCGGACCCGCCAGTCCGCACTGCTAGAGGTGTCACAGGCCTCATCGCAGGCCGCGCACGCCATACAGGCCGCATCCCCGGACTCGATTAGGAGCGCCACGGACCCGCTCATGGACAGAGGCGACCACACCGATCCGTACCCAAGCCTGCTAGACCTTCAAAGAGACCTCCAGAAGGTGGCTCTGGACATCAAACACACCATGATGTCAGCAATATCCGATCTCAAAGAAGACATTCATGCCATAACCCATCGGATCAATGATGTGGAGGAGAACGCCAGACTGCAAGCCTCAGCTATCAGGCAAGTACAAAAAACGTACGATCTCCACCTGCCTCACATGTTTTAGCTACACAGACAGGTGGAAGACTTAGACAACAGGGGACGCAGGCATAACATTCGGGTGAGGGGGGTCCCGGAGGGGATTGACCAGGCCGCACTTCCCCAAACAGTCAGTACCATCTTTAATGACTTGCTTGATCGCCCGGCAGACTCCCCCATAGAAATGGAGCGTCTACACCGAGCCCTGCGTCCCCCCCCTTGAGACAACGAACCACCCAGAGACATTATTTGCTGTATTGTCAATTTCCCCCTTAAAGAGGAAATCCTCAGGAAGGTGAGAGAAAAAGGACGTATAACCTTTAATGGAACTGAGGTGAAATTATTTCAGGACTTATCACAAATCACATTGCAGAATAGACGCACCCTACGCCCCCTACTGGATGTGCTTCGTTCCCGCAACATTCAATACAGATGGAAATTTCCCTTCTGTCTTTCTGCATCAACCAGAGGTCGCACAGCCTTGTTAAGAACCCCGGAAGACCTACCCATTTTTTGCGAGCAGCTGGACATTCCACTGGTGGATATCCCTGATTGGCACTCATTCTATTTCCCCACGGAACCGTGGAAGCCAGTATCTACTAATTCTTCCCCCAAAGCTCAAAGGCAACACTCGAGACGCCGCAGGTTGGATCCTACCTCCCCTGGAGACTGCCTATCACGCCGAGACATGCCTGTACACAGCCCTGGGCGACATGACACCCCGCGACGAAACCTCCCGTTGGCATGATAACCGCCTGAACACCCTATCCACGCAAACACGGGCAGCACTAACTTTTTCTTTTTGTTCCAGCACCAATCTAGCCTTACTTTATGGAAGCTGACTTTCAGGTACCGCACCCCACAGACTCCAATGAAGGACATCGAAGATCACTGGGACTTTCCACCTCTTACCTTCTGCAGGAAGAAGGAGAAGCCTTGCATGGACTTATGTTTATGTAACCTACTCTTCCTATTTCCAGGTACTGTTCACCAGCAAACGCACACATGCTGATGGAGATAACTTCTCTATCTTACTTTGGTCACCCTCTTGGAACGTGGGTATCCGCTCCCGTGGAGAACCAATATGGTCCTAGAGGATCATCAAACTAATCCCATTTACTTTGTATCATACCAACCCAGATTAGGAGTATGCTAAGACACTCGCTTACAGATAAACTTAGCTAACTTGTGCACTTTACTCACGATCCCGAAAGGCCTGCTTCCAAAACACTCTGTCTTTTGCTCTAGGAGTTAATTAAAACCCTGTAGCGACAAAATAACCTTTAATGAGATAATTTAAAGCTACTGCCCTAGACAAACCAGCCTGCTCTCCTTCTCAAAGAGTAACTATAATTGAGACTTGGGTTACACTCACAAAATGTCTCATATAATGTTTTATTGCGGTACTGATATATGCTATCCCTACTTACATAACGTAATTTAGCCTTGCTGGAGAAGGAGTCTACACCGCGCTGTCCGGATTATTACTGTTACAGTTACTGTTATTGCTAGGCTTAGGCCTAGGTTTATGTTTTTGTTTTCTCTCAGTTCAATTTGGTACAGGTAGCCCTCTTGCTCTCAGTCAACATTGACCCAGGTCCTTATCCATTGTTATAGTGCCTAAGATCCGTCCACCTTAGATACAGTGGCCTGCTCATATAACATACCCCCTACTTAAATGCCATTTGTTTTTCATCTCCTGAAACTTAGACTACTATAGTTTTGTTTTTTTTTGTACACCCCACCCAGCCGAGGTATAACTCTCCACTCGTCCTCACCAGTGCAACAGATCTCACACCCGCTCAACCCTACGTACCCCACATAGCTGTCCGTACGGACTTGAGCTACCAACCCGGAATTTTTACTAGGTGGACAGGCACGCCTACGACCACCTCCGGTAACTGACTCGCCCAGTTCATTAACTGGTTTTTTTTCCCGTCCCCCCCCCTCCCCCCCCTTTTTTTTTTTTTTTTGTCTTCTTCTTTTTCTCCCTCTTCCCTTATTTTATACTACCCCCATCCAAACACCTCACCCCACCCCTTTCTCTTTTCCCCTTTCCTCCCCGCTCATACTTATCTTCCTTTTGTTTTATTTTCTGGAGGGGGCCGCCCCTCCGTCCGGCTCCCCGTCGTCGATCCTTGATCTCCCCCGATCGGGCAAACAGTACTAGAGGGCGGGCTAACACCCATATAAACTTCCTTCATTATTCACAATATTAACACAATGCAGAAGGGTGCCACCAGCAACTATCAACTCTCACTCAAATGCCTGTCACTTAATGTAAGAGGCCTAAACCTCCCTGAAAAGAGATCTCAAGTTCTTTCAGAACTCACAAAACACAAAGCTGACTTCCTATTACTGCAGGAGACACACTTCCGAACCAAAGCCATACCTAAACTGAAGAACCATGTATACAAACAGGCCTTACACTCTACAAATCCATCTTCTAAGACAAAAGGGGTTTCTATACTTATCTCCAAACATGCAGACTTTCAATTATCTGATACACTGACTGACCAGGAAGGCAGATACATTTTCATTAAAGGCACGTATGCGTCCAAACCCATTACAATAGCGAATATATACTGCCCAAACGACCATCAAGTCTCATTCCTCCGGAAAATCTGTGACTTACTTTCATCCTTCCAAACAGGCATTCTGATACTGGGAGGAGATTTTAATGTTCCATTGAACCCTTGCCTTGACTCCTCTACTGGCACTTCCACACTCCCATTCCGGGCCTTAAAACAAATTAAACTTCAACTACAAAACCTCACCTTACACGACTCATGGCGCACTTTATATCCGACTGATAGAGATTACACGTACTTCCCCCCACACCAGAAATATTCTAGAATTGATTATCTATTTCTATCCCAACCAGATCTCTCATATCTTTCGCAAGCTACAATAGAAAACATGTTCTTATCCGACCACCACCCCATTACGATAACCCTTTCATTCCCAGAATCGCAAAAGACTACCAAAACTTGGAGATTGAACCCATCTCTCCTAAAAGATCCTGAAACAATCCGGCAATTGAACGCCCAAATCCAACTGTACTTCCAGGAAAATTCAACCCCAGATATCACTCCGGTGATGCTGTGGGAAGCACATAAGTGCGTTTTAAGAGGCAAACTCATAGCCCTAGCCACGGCGGAAACAAAGAGACACCAAGAACAGATCAAAGCACTTACAGCAACAATCCACAGACTTGAAACAACTCACAAAAAGTCCATTTCTCAATCCACACTACAAGCCCTCTCTCAGGCAAGAGCATCTCTACTAGACGAACTGGGAAAGCGCACTAGGCGAAGATACATCCTAGGTCAAAAAGTGTTTTATGAACACGGCAACAAAAGCGGGAGACTTCTCGCTCGCACAATCCAGGCAGCTAAAACATCCTCCACTATACATCACCTCCGCACTGCAAAAGGCACACTTCTCTCCAAAAATGAGGAAATAGCCAAGCACTTTGAGGAGTTTTACTCTAAGTTGTACAACTTACCTCAAAATTCACCAGATTCCCCATCCGCTCATGACCGGTCCTTACAAATTCAAGAGTTCCTGACCCAATACTGCCCCAAGCCAATACCAACACAAAAAGCTGAGGAATTAGAACTCCCCATGACCATAGAAGAACTCAATCTTGCCATTAAACAAACAAAGGCGGGCAAAAGCCCAGGCCCTGATGGCCTACCTCTTATATATTACAAAACTTTCCTAGAGACACTTGCACCCAAAATGTTGTCGGCCTTTAATTTTCTTCCAAACCCACTCGCTACATCTGGACACATGTTAGAAGCCCAGATAGCAGTGATACCCAAAACAGACAAAGACCCAATGCTAGTTTCTAATTATAGACCCATATCGCTGCTCAATGTAGACATTAAATTGTATGCCAAAATTATAGCAAATAGATTATTACCCCTGATTCCAGACCTAGTTTTGCCCGATCAAGTAGGCTTTATCCCGGGCAGAGAGGCAAGAGACAACACCATCCGCACCCTGAATCTACATCACTGGCTCAACACATCTAATACCAAGGGATTTCTATTATCCCTGGATGCTGAGAAGGCGTTCGACAGGGTGGCCTGGGACTACATGCAAGAGGTACTCAAAGGGATTGGCCTTTTACCACGCATGTTTGCACACATAAGTGCCCTATACACCAATCCAACAGCAAAAGTTAAAGCAAATGGCCTCCTGTCGAACGCCTTCCACATCAGCAATGGTACCCGTCAGGGATGCCCTCTATCCCCCCTAATTTTTGTCCTGTCTCTTGAACCCCTTCTCAACAGAATAAGAGCCAACCCCGATATCCAGGGTATCCCCATAAACCGCAGGGAATTTAAGGTTGCCGCTTTTGCGGATGACATCCTATTATCACTCCAAACACCCCGCACATCTCTTCCTAATCTGTTGAAAGATATTAACCACTTTGGAACATTGTCCAACTTTAAAATTAACTATTCTAAATCCCAGGCCCTTAATGTCTCTCTCCCACCATTAGAAGTTACCCACTGCCAAGCCTCATTCCCATTTCAGTGGAAAAATGACTATATCACCTACCTAGGCATTAGAATCCCCCGGCATCTAACTGAGCTCTATGATCACAACTTTCTCAACGCCTTGACGAAAATCCAAATAGACCTTCAAAACTGGAGTACTCTGAATGTCTCCTGGTTTGGTCGCTCGGCATTGATAAAGATGATAATTCTTCCCCGTCTTTTGTATCTCATGCAAACGATCCCAATTCACTTGCCCCCATCTTTCTTTTTGGCCTATAAAAAAGCCTGTTCAAAATTTATCTGGAAAGGCGGACCCCCTTGCATCAAATATACGAAGCTGACATGCTCCTAAACGAAAGGGGGATTGCTTTGCCAGACCTACATAAGTACTACTTTACCTCTCTAGAGTGGTAAACTGGAAAACTCATAGACTAAGCAAACTTTGGACTATTTTGGAAAATGCCTTTAGTACTATACCCTTGCACACCCTAACATGGGTTCCAATGAAACACTACCCCCATGCTGTCAAAACACACCCGCTCATATATCCATCACTGCGTGCTTTCTCCACAGCTAAGAACTTATACCACATAGCCTCTACACCAGGGCCGTTAACCCCTCTTCGGGCCAACCCAGAGTTTCCTCCTGGAGAAACAAACTCTTTCCTAACACAAGAATGGCCACATGACGATATTTATACTCGTCACTTTTTTGTTGACGGGAGGATACGTACATATAATGAATTAAAATCCATCTCACGCACAAAAGAGTTCCCCTTCTGGTCATACAGACAGCTAAGACACTTTTTCACATCGACCAACACAAACGACATTTGGACAAGACCACTTACTCCATTCGAAATAATGTATTCTCAGTCCATTCCACAAGGTCACTTAATTTCCATGATTTATTCCTTCCTCCAAGACGATTTGCTTCGCCCACAGACGGAAACCTCAAGAATATCTTGGGGGAAAGACCTACAAGTCAATTTTTCTGACGACGACTGGGAATCTATTCTCACATATGCTCATAAGGGGTCTATGAATGTAGCAATTCAAGAGAATGGGTACAAAATTGCCACGAAATGGTACAGAACTCCCGCTCGATTACATCAATTTTCACCCTCCATCCCCAACATTTGCTGGAGATGCAATAAGGCAATAGGAAACATGTTACACATCTGGTGGGAATGCCCATTAATTCAACCGTTTTGGAAAGAGGTACACTCCATTATTACACATGTAACAACCTACTCCTTAAATTTTAACCCGGCCCAATATCTCCTCCATCACTCAACCTTGTCCAAAAAAGTTTACCACAAATCACTAGCAATGCACATGGTGAACGCCGCTAGAGTGTGTATTCCTGCACACTGGCGCTCAATTACTCCCCCGACCATTACAGAATGGTTAACCAAGGTGGCAAAGTTCGAGGAGATGGAAGAACTGATTTACATATCCCAAGACCGTATCCAAAAATTTACTGCCATATGGGCTTGTTGGTCCCATTTTAAAACCACTGATTACTATAAATCCTTCTTTCCGTCCTAAACACCCTCCCTTTTCTAGCCTAATATCCATGACCTCCATGACCCGTGGGGACGCTCGTGAGGCCTGGATCGAGGGGCGGTCCCCCCTTTCTCTCCCTTCATCTGCCTTCTTCTCTTTATTTGCTATCTTTTCTTTTCTCCCCTTCTTCCCCTATACCTTCCCCCCAATCCCTATCCCTTTGCCTTAACAATCCCTCCCCACCCATCCCTTTATTTTTTCTGAATTTGGGGTCATGCTCCATGTATGACTGTCATAACGTGCCTAATTCCCCACCACAGACACTCGAATTTGTCTCCTTATATGTAATTTACTCAAGGAACAGGACGGGTATTGGACCTCTCTGTACCAGAGACAATGGAATATCTTCACTACAGTGTTAGCAATAATGGTGCATTTCTTGCTATCAAGATTGCCCCCTCTTGTGTGTATACTTCAATCATTACATATGCATGTAAATTCAAACGTGTTACAACAATAATCTTTATGATGTATCATTGTCCAATGAGTGTACTGTATGATTCTTTCTGATATTCTTACGATGTATTGTACCTGCTATCTTATTCTTTTTTCAATAAAATCTTTTTTGTGGAAAAAAAAAAAAACACTCTTCAGGGACGGATACTCAATCTATAAAGTATAAAAAATGATAACATTAGTCTAGTTGTAAATAATATAAAGGAAAGGCAGATTGGCCCATCCTAAATACTTACAGAGGGTCCAATATCTAAAATACTGTGGCCATGCGACCTAGACCCCAAACATGATCTTTCCCGGGAGCTGAGGTAATTGAAGCCGTGTGCAGGCAGGGCACATACAACCAAATCCCACAAAGACGACACAAAGACATGCTGCTGGTAGCTATGTGAAAAAAAAAGGTGTATAAATGTGATGGTGCTGGTCATGTCAACAGTGCTGGTAATGGACATGGTCCATCCTCTGGGGCACACTTGCGCTTTTTTTCTGCTGCTGGCCGTGTTATTGAGCCAGAACATGTAGAAGATTTGGTGGAGTGGATAACAAAGCTGTCCTCATCCTCCTCATCCTCTGTCACCCAGGTTCAGAGTAGTTTTCCTTCCTATGCAGCTTCCAAAACAGCCTATTCCACCAGCTCCTTGTCCACGGTCACTCCTTCCATAGCCCCACCATCATGCATGGGGGAGTCACCCGAACTATTTGACCACAGTGTCGGGTACATGCTGCTGGAGGATGCGCAGTGATTTGAAGGCTCCAATGTTGGTTTCCAGGTTGAGGAAGGGAGTAATATGAGCCTAGAGAGAGGGGGGCCCAAGAAGGACAAGAAACTGGCAGTCATGTTCCCCCAGCTGCAGCATAGTGCCAAGTTTGCTCCAGTGATGAGGAGGGAGGGGATGATGAGGTCACTGACTCTACTTGGGTGCCTGATAGAATAGAGGAGGAGGAGGAGGCACAACTCCAATGAGGCAGGATGTCCTCTAGGGGGCAGCTTAAGGGCAGCCACCCTACTGCATCACACTGTAGAGCTCTGCAGGTGCAGGGCGCTGCTGACTCCCCGCTGATTTTGAAAAGTTCCTTGGTGTGGGCATTTTTGGACATGTGTTCAGCAGATCGCACCATTGCTGTTTGCAACCTATGTTTTATTTATTTATCACACTTGTTTAATAATAATAAAAAGGTAAACAGAGTAAGCGTAGTCAATACACAGCCAGAGTTCAGTAACTAGATTGGGTAGTCAGCCAATGCCAGAGAGCCAGAGATCAACGTAGTAGTTCCACAAGCAGGATCAGGAGCCAGAAAGGACATCAGCCAAGCAAGTCTTCAACAAGAATGCAGGAGAATTCTCTGATATGTGAACAAAGGTGAAGGCAGAGATGAAGTGAGTTGGACGGCTTTAAGTAGCCAGGACTGACGAGCAGATCATCAACAGCTGAATCACTGTGGAGAGAAAGGAGCTGGCAATTAGCCGACAGCTGAGCGGCCAGATCAGAGAAGGAAGGGCTGAGCCCAGCCCTGACAGTACCTCCTCCTCAACGACCCCTCCCCCTCAGAGGTCCACCGGGCTTGAGGGGAAAGCGTCTATGGAAATCACGGAGGAGGACAGGGGCATGTATGTCCGAGGATGAGACCCAAGAGCGTTCCTCCGGACCATACCTCTTCCAATGCACCAGGTACTGTATGCGCCCACGGAACCTATGGGAGTCAACAATGGATTGTACTTCATACTCCTCATAGTCCTCAACCTGTATAGGGTGAGGACGTGGCACTGAGGTGGTATAGCGGTTGCAGACCAAAGGTTTCAATAAGGAGACATGAAACACATTAGAGATGCGAATACTAGGAGGAAGGTCCAACGTGTAAGCCACTGGGTTAATCCTGCGAAGGATACAGAAAGTCCCAATAAACCGAGGTGCGAACTTCAAAGAAGGAACACGAAGTCGGAGGTTGTGAGACGACAGCCAGACTCTGTCCCCAACCTGGTAGGAAGGCGCAGGCAGGCGTCTGCGGTCAGCATGGAGTCTGTACCTATTGTTAGCATGTCACAAAGCCTCCTGGACTTGTGCCCAAGTGGAATGAAGGCCACGGAGATGCTCCTCTAACACAGGAATACCCTGCGGAACAAACGAGGCAAGCAACATGGAAGGTTGGAAACCATAGTTCGCCATAAACGGGGACAAACGGGAAGCTGAATTCAAGGCACTATTGTGAGCAAACTCTGCCCATGGTAAGAGGTCTGACCAGTCGTTATGATGGTCAGAAATATAGCAATGTAGGAATTGCTCCAAGGACTGATTGGCTCATTCTGCAGCCCCATTAGACTGTGGGTGATACACAGAGGAGAAAGCAAGCTGAATACCCAACTGTGCACAATAGGCTCACCAGAACCGGGACACAAACTGACTACCCCTGTATGAGACAATCACCTTGACTAGCCCATGTAAGCGGAAGATCTCCCGAGCAAAAATAGAAGCCAGCTCCTTAGAAGTAGGCAACTTCTTGAGTGGAATACAATGCAACATTTTCGAGAACCGGTCAACCACCATAAGGATAACTGTGTTGCCCTGGGAGTTGGGTAACTCCACAATGAAATCCATAGACAGGTGGGTCCAGGGCCTCTCTCCATTGGGTATGGGTTGTAGGAGGCTCACTGGAAGGTGTCCTGGAGTCTTACTCTGAGCACACACGGAACAGGCAGCTACGAAGGCGGTTACATCAGCACGTAGACTAGGCCACCAGAATTGTTGGGAAATGGCCCAAAAGAGTTGATTCTTTCCAGGGTGGCCAGCAGCCTTGGGAGAATGGTAAGTCTGGAGCACAGCAGTACGGAGATTCTCGGGAACAAAGCAGCAGTCACAAGGTTTCTCAGGAGTAGCATCGACCTGAGCAGCAAGAATTTTGTCACCCAAAGGAGAAGTAAGACTGGTGCGAACCGTAGCCAGAATATGATCAGGAGGAATCACAGGAACTGTAACCAGCTCCATCTTGGAAGTGGAGGAAAATTGTTGTGACAAGGCGTCAGCCCTTACATTCTTAGAACCGGGTAAGAATGAGACAATGTAATTAAAACTAAACAAGAAAAGAGCCCATCACGCCCTTCTGGGAGAGAGGCACTTAGCCTCAGACAAGAATGTGAGATTCTTATGGTCAGTAAGAATGAGAACCGGCACAGTGGTTCCTTCAAGGAGATGTCTCCATTCTTTCAGGGCTAAAATAATCGCCAACAGCTCTCTGTCACCAATCTCAGGATTGCACTCTGCCAGTGACAATTTCTTGGAAAAGTAGCCACACGGATGCATAGCGCACTCAGAGTTAGGACCAACTCCAGTCTCAGAAGCACCAACTTCTAGGATAAAAGGCAACATGGGATCAGGGTGTGCCAACACAGGAGCAGAAACAAAGGCAGCCTTGAGACTCTAAAAGGCCTTAATAGACTCCGGAGACCAACTCTGTTGGTTGCAGTCTTTCCTTGTCATATCAGTCAAGGGCTTGACCAGAGACGAGAGGTTACAAATAAACTTCTGATAATAGTTGGCAAAGCCAAGAAAACGCTGCAGAGGAGGTAAACCCACAGGTTGAGGCCACTGTAGGACTGCTGAAAGTTTCTCTGGGTCCATCGAAAAAACAGCAGTGGAAATGACATAACCCAGGAATTTAACCTGTTCACAATGAAATTTGCACTTTTCCAATTTACAATAGAGATTGTTCTCTCTTAGTTTCTTAAACACACGACAGACATCTGTGTGGTGGCTCTCCAGGGACTTGGAAAATATGAGGATATCATGGAGATAAACCACCACACATAACTGCAAAAAATCTCGGAGGACATCGTTAATGAACTCCTGGAAAACTGCCGGAGCGTTACAAAGGCCAAAAGGCATTACGAGATACTCAAAATAACCTGATCTGGTATTAAATGCAGTTTTCCACTCATCACCATTTTTAATCCTGATGAGATTGTATGCCCCTCTCAAATCAAGCTTTGTGAAAACCATTGCTCCATTGAGGCAGTCAAATAACTCTGTAATCAACGGAATGGGTTAGGCATTCTTAATCGTGAAATGATTGCGACCCCTATAATCGATACAAGGTCTCAGTTCACCACTCTTCTTCACAAAAAAGAAACCAGCACCAGCAGGAGAAGAGGATTTTCAGATGAAACCTCGAGAAAGTGCGTCTGCAACATACTCCTCCATGGCCTTATCCTCCAAGACCGACAAGGGGTAAACCCGGCCACGAGGGGGTATGGCACCAGGTTGAAGGTCAATTGCGCAATTATATGACCAGTGTGGAGGCAAAGTACCGGCTTGACCTTTGTCAAAGACATCGCTAAAATTGCAGTACTCCTCCGGCAGGGAGGAGAGTGAAAAGTTGCACAGGACCTTGGCTACCTTCTGGAAGCATCTCTCACTGCACTGTGGTGACCAGGACAGAACCTCAGCATGGAGCCAATCAAAAGAAAGGTTGTGCCTCTGTAATCAAGGATAACCAATAACCAGCAGAAACTTAGAGTTATTTCTTTGTTTTTGTTTTTTTTACTTTTTCTTTGTATTTTTCTAAAATATTGAATAATCTGTATCTAAAGTAAATCTTTTTAATTGTTTACATATTTTTTTGTTGCCGTTAAAGTCCCATTTAACTGGGGGTACCCTCTTTATATTGTACTCGAGGGATGTTGGCAACCTATATAGTACAGTTGGGTGTTTATTTTTTCTTTAGTTGGGTGAGGAAATAACTTGGAATTGGATTATCTCATGGTGAAGGGCCCCTACGGCCATGGACAATGGAACAGTCTCATGAGTCACATGGGCAGGCTGTAGAGGTCTCCCATCCAGAGCATCAATGGCAAGTGGAGAGTCACGCAGCTGCAGCAGAATTGAGTGCTTTGATACAGAGTCAATTAGAGTCGATTAGAGCCTGTATCTCGATTTATGACCCAGCCCAAGACAGGGTAACCGAAACCAGGGGCTTATCTTTCTGGGAAACTGGAGATGAAACAACGCCACCTAAGGTCTGTCCGTGACAGGACCTCAAGGTTCGGGCATTCCCTGAATGGGTAGGACAAAACTTCAAAAAGTGACCAGCCTGGTCACAATAAAGGCACAATCTCTCCCTCCTCCTAAGGGCTCTCTCATCCACAGATGTGTGAAGCCCAAGTGCATGGGTTCATCTTCACAGACCGACTCGGTACCAGGAGGCATGGGAGGTGAGGGAGACAAGGGTGGGACTGCAAAGCTCGGAGACAAATGTACAGGAGGCTTGCACCAGTGCTCCTTAAAAGAGAGTCTTTCTCTGAGTCTGGAGTCAATGAGGATGGCAAATGTGATCAACCTTTCCAGCTCAGTGGGTATATCTCGGGCTGTTATCTCATAATTGATATTATCCGAGAGACCATGAGAGAAGGCAGCAACGAGGGCCTCGTTGTTCCAAGCAACCTCTGCTGCCAGAGTACGGAATTCAATGGTGTAATCGGTAACAGTTCTCATACTCTGATGGACATGAGGCTCTTGGCAGCAGAAGTGGAGCGTGCAGGAACATCAAATACCCTTTTAAAGGAAGCCACAAATTCTGGGTAACTCAGGATCAATGGGTTTTTGCGTCTCCCATAGAGGGTTTGCCCAGGCCAAGGCTCTCTCAGAAAGCAAAGATATCATGAAACCTACTTTGCTTCTGTTCGTGGGAAACGCCTGGGGCAGCATCTCAAAGTATATCTCAACCTGGTCGAGAAACCCTCTGCATTGAACTGGATCACCTCCAAATCACTGGGGAAGCAGAGCGGAAACAGACATGTCTTTTATAGAGGTAATAATCGAGGCGGGTGCCTGTACAGCGACCGGAGCAGCAGCAGGTATGGCCTGCAACACAGGTTGTACTGGAGCAGCCATAGTGGAAGATTCCAGATGAGCCATGCGACTCAGAAGCATTTGTAACGCCAAGGCAAACTGATCCATGTGGTGAACCTGGTCATCCAATCTTCAAAAAATATTACCAACAAATGGACTGACTGTATCTTCTGAATTCATGGCCCTTACCTATAGTCAGAAACCATGAATCAGACCAAGACAGAAGTACAGTTTATCACACTTGTTTAATAATAATAAAAAAGTAAACAGAGTAAGCGTAGTCAATACATAGCCAGAGTTCAGTAATCAGATCTGGTAGTCAGCCAATGCCAATGTCAGAGAGCCAGAGATCAACATAGTAGTACAGCAAGCAGGATCAGGAGCCAGAAGGTACGTTAGCCAAGCAAGTCTTCAACAGGAATGCAGGAGAAGTCTCTGAGATGTGACCAAAAGCAAAGGCAGAGATGAAGTGAGCTGGACGGCTTTAAGTAGCCAGGACTGATGAGCAGATCATCAACTGAGTCACTGTGGAGAGAAAGGAGCTGGCAATTAGCTGACAGCTGAGCGGCCAGATCAGAGAAGGAAGGGCTGACACCTAGGCACCGACTTGTCTAGTCTACCAGAGATTTCTGTGAAGATAATATGTTCGGTACCCTACCCTAGATAAAAGCTAAATTAAATATATTCATAATTCCAATATTTTATAGCTATTAATGTAGATTTCACATAAACTCATAAGGCAACAAGTCTGTTGGCACCAGCACTTGAAAGACCCACATCAAAGAAAAAGGTGGACTTCTCCTTGCTCCTCATCTGCGATCTCCAAACCTACTATAGCTCCAGTCCTCTTGAAAACCTACACTGAGAGGAATGAAGGTATAGCATTAGGTGTCCCAAGTACTTGCAGCCAATCTACTAGCAGTACACCACCATCTGATTTTAGCAGGCAAATTTCCCTACCCCAGTTGCTAAACGGTAAAATGAAATTCGGTCCCAGCCATCCACATGCTCAGCATCTGAATGCTAGATTGGCCAAATTGCTAGCACTCCAACTACTGTCTTTTCAGCTGGTAGACTCTGCCCCCTTTCGTGAATTTGTGGAATATGCTGTACCTCAGTTGCAGGTTCCAAAACACCATTTCTTTTTACAGAAGGCCATTCCAGCTCTCTACCGGCATGTGGAAGGCAATGTTTTGTCTTGTTGGACAGGGCGGTCAGCAGCAAGTGTATATTACCGCAGCCTCATGGTCTACTAGGCATGGCAGGGATGTTACCTTTCCTTCACGGTGCACTGGGTAACTCTGCTGGCAGCTGGGAAGGATGCAGGACAGGATTCAGTATTGTTGGAGCTTGTTCCTCCACCACGCCTCCAAAATGACACAGCCCTCTGCTCCACCCCCTCCTCTTCTTCTTCCTCTATGGCCTCTTCTGCAGAACCAGTGGTGCTCCGTAAGCGTTCAGGGGGCTACGCAAGCACTCAGGCAAAGGGATGCCATGCTGTCCATGAGTTACATAGTTGCATAGTAGGTGAGGTTGAAAAAAGACACAAGTCCATCAAGTCCAACCTATGTGTGTGATTATATGTCAATATTACATTGCAAATATGTTGCGGTCATTCAGGTGCTTATCTAATAGTTGCTTAAAAATATCGATTCCACCTTGCTGAGACCACCGCATGTGGAAGGGAATTCCACATCCTTGCCACTCTCACAGTAAAGAACCCACTAAGTAGTTTAAGGTTAAACCACTGCTTAGGGGACAGGAGCCACATTGGGGCAGAGATTCTGTCAGCTCTGCAGGGGCAGGCTCAAAGGTGGTTGATGCCATGCCAGCTTCAGCCAGGAATGGTTGTATGCTACAATGGCACCAACCTTTTCTCCACTCTCCGACAGGGACACTTGACCCACGTTCCATGTTTGGCACACATCCTGAATTTGGTGGTGCAGTGGTTCTTGAGCAGGTACCCAGGCTTACAAGATCTCCTGAGGCAGGCCAGAAAAGTTTGTGGTCATTTCCAACACTCATACAATGCCAGTGCTCGGCTGGCTGAATGCAGGGAATGCAACCTGCCCACCAACCGCCTCATTTGTGACATGCCCACCAGGTGGAACTCAACATTGGCAATGCTGCAGCGGCTGCACACTCAGCAGAGGGCCATCAATGAGTACCTGTGTGAATATGGCACCAAGACAGGGTCAGGGGAGCTTGGCTTCTTTCCGCTACACCAGTGGCTACTGATCAAAGATGCATGCACTGTCCTGTCACCATTTGATGAGGCCACGAGGATGGTGAGCAACCACAATGCATGCATCAGTGATACTGTCCCTCTTGTCTTCCTGTTGGAGCACACACTTCATGGAATAATGGACAGTGCACTTGAGGCAGAACAGCGAGAGAAAGAGGAGGACTTCCTTACCTCTCAAGGCCCCCTTTATCCAGAAATTTTTCCTGCAGGCCCACCAAACACACAGGAAGAAGAGGAGGAGGAGGAGGATTGTGTCAGCATGGACGTGGAGGATAACACTCAGCAGCAGTCTTTAAGGGATGGTTTTCAGTCCCCAGAAACCCAAGGAGTTGTACGTGGCTGGAAGGAGGTTGTTACAGATAACGTGATCCTTAGGACTCAGAATCGAATGCCTCTGCAAACTTTCGCAGGCTTTGCAGACTCAGGGAGGCCATGCAGCGTAAGGACCCTAGGATTTGTGGTATCAAAGAGAGGGATCATTACTGGCTGGCAACCCTTCTTGATCCACGTTACAAGGGTAAGGTTGCAGAACTCATCCTGCCTTCGCAGAGAGAGCAGAGGATGAAACATCTTCAGGAGACCTTGAAGAAAGGTTTGTGCAATGCATTTCCTGGTGCTGGACAACGTGTTGCTGAGGCTTCGTTCAGTCAGAGAAAGAGCAGTGGAGAAGGTGGCCGGCTGACCAATGCCTTTAGACAATTTTTCAGTCCTCAGCGCCAAGGCCTGATTGGTTTAAGCAACCATCGCCAGCGTCTGCATTACATGGTGCAGGAATATCTAGGGGCAAGAGCAGACTGTCCACAGACTCCGTTGATAGGCTCACATTCATAAAAATGAATCAGTCTTGGATCAGCAGCAGCTATCAAGCACCTGATGCTGATGTAACTGATTGATTTTTCTATGGATGTGGGGTCCCTTGAAGACTTCCTATGCTGAGTGACTATCCTATTCCTCCTGAATCTTGATGATGCTATCTTCCAACAATATTTTTGGTTTAGGGCACCACCACCACTGCCTAAGGCCCATTTTTTCTGTCCCTGTTTAACAGGGGTGTGTAATTACAAATTTTGATCTAATACTTCACAGCAGGGCACGTTCCTGTGCCCAACAAGAGTATTTGTGAGGGGCTACAGTGTTGTGGCACCACCACCAAAGGCCCAATTTTTCTGTCCCTGTCCCAACAGCAAAAAAAAAAGGACAAGCCTGCCCCACGGCCACCTGCAGAAGATGCAAGATGTCCATGACCAGCACTGTGGACTGTAGACACAGAGACTGCTTGCCCTCTTTTAGTGGCCTGTGAGCATCTGCCTCTCCTTGGTGGTCTTCCGAACATGATGGGGATTTTGTTTTGCAACACCACACTACACTGTATTGTGTACTGTGTACACCACCAGAAAAGTAGTAGCAACTGCACTATGGCTGAACGGTACTGTGTACACCAACAGAAGAATAATAACAACTATGGGTGTACTGTATTGTGTACACCACCAGAAAAGTAGTAGCAACTGCACTATGGGTGCACGGTACTGTGTACACCAACAGAAGTGTATTAACAACTATGAGTGTACTGTATTGTGTACACCACCAGAAAAGTAGTAGCTACTGCACTAGGGGTGCACGGTACTGTGTACGGTGTACACCGCCTGAAGTATATTAGAAAAAGTACACCAGGAACGGTGTATATATACAAGACTATCTGTATATATATATATATATATATATATATATATATATATATATATATATATATATATATATATATATATTAAATACACTGCAGCTAACTGAATAACCTGCCTGCCAGAAGTATATTAGAAAAAGTACACCAGGAACGGCCTGTAGTCAGATATAGTTAAACTGTATGTAGTGGATATTAAGGAAAATTTTTATCCATACTTACCGTAATTTTCCTTTCCTGGCTCCTCCCCATGTCAGGTCCACCCTCTCTGACCCCTCCAGGATCACCTCTTTTTTAGCCCATAAAGGGCGGCTGTCTGCTCACACCAGTGTTCAAAAAATACCCGCCTCGCGATGGATAAACTGGGTGGGAATCCTCCGCCTGACATGGGGAGGATCCAGGAAAGGAAAATTTTGGTAAGCATGGATAACAATTTTCCTTATTCCTGGAACTCCCCATGTCAGCCTACTATGGCATGTACCAAGCAATATTAAGAAGGGAGGGAAGACAAAAACTAAAAAATAAGCCAAACTCTCAATGCGATGCTACTCATATTTTTTAATGAGCAACAGCCGCAGTAATAACCATAGAGCCAAATGTTTCCTCAAGCCGCATTAAGCCTATACTGCCTAAAAAGGTGTTGGGCATGCCCCAGCTTGCTGCTCTGCAAACTACCTCAGGGGCAACCTTCGCGTATGCTGCCCAGGATGCTGCCATACCCCTCGTTGAATGTGCTTTGATCTCTGAAAGAGGAGGAAGGCCCAGCGTTCTGTATGCAAATATGCCTGGTCTTGACAATACAGGAAGACAACTGTAGATGTTGCTGGCATACCCTTTTTAGGCCCCATTGGGAAAACCTACAGCTGATCTTGTTTTCAAAAGCTTTAAGTCCATTGATACCGCAGAGACCAGGTCTAACCTACTCCACTTATCATCAGCTGTATCTGCCGGAAAGGCTGGGAGAAAGATCTCCCAGTTCATACAAAATTATGTGGACACCTTAGGTAGAATGCTCGGTACCTGCCTAAGGACTATCTTGTCTGGGAGCGCCAAACAATATGGTTCTTTAGATGAGAAGGCGAACAATTCCAAGACTCTTCTGGCCGAGGTAATGGCTACCAAAAAGCAAAAAAACTGTTAAAAGAAACAATGAACAAGAGAAAGATTGATCAAACGGAGGAACCAGCAAGGTACTCAAGACTAGCGTTAAGTCCCATTTTGGGAAAAAAAAAAAAAGATTTCAATGGAGGTCTGATTTCTATGGCTGCCCCTAAAAATCAAATCACCAATGGATGTAGAGCACATCTTGTACATGACATAGCTGACAAGGTGGGGGTTTGACCCTTCAGGGAATTATAAGCTAACACCTTATCGAGACCACTCTGCAGAAACTCCAAAATGTTTGATACTGAAGAAGATCCAAGGACCCAACCCCTTTCTGTAGTATTCCAGATCTGGTGATAGGTTACACTCATGGACCTCTTACGAGCCTGTAATAATGTCTCCACTACATGGCCTGAGAGATCCAAGCCAGTTAAGGCCCCTCTCACTTCCAAGTCATTAACTTCAACCTCCTGGGGTTTGGGTGTCAGGCCCCACTCTGCAGACAGAGATTCTGACAAGGAGACAGTGGGATTGATGAGCCCAACTTTATCCTCCAAACCAGAGTGAACCACGGCTTCCTGAGACATTAAGGTAGGACTACTATTGCTGTGACCCCTTCTTGCTGAAACTTCAGCAAGATTTTGAGAGCCAATGGAAGCAGCGGGAACACATACACCAAGGGGAAGCTCAAAGGTCTGGACATAGCACCCTGATCCAACGCCTGTGGATGCCAGGTCTGGGAGAAGAAGCAAGGAAGTTGACAATTCTCCTCCGATGCCATAAGATCTATCGAAGGGGTCCCCCAGGCCCTGAAGATCTTGCGTAGGTACTTGGGGTTGTTGTGATCCCCAAAGCTTTGACTCAAGCGATCTGCTAAAACATTCTCAGGCCCTGGGAGATAAGATGCTGTAAGAGAACCAAAATTCTGCTCTACCCACAGGAAGATTTGACATGCCACTTGAAGGAGAGGGCAACTTCTTTTGCCCCCTTGATGAGACACATAAACCTTGTAGGAGCTTTGTTGGCCCTGGGCTTGGAAGGCTTCAGGGAGGTCGAACCGACTCCCTACCACTGACTGAAGCCTACTAGGCCTGTTATCACTGGCCTCTCTGAATCCTCCTTTTTTGGATCTCTTGTTAAACTGAAAGGGCTGGAAGAAGAATTCCCTGACCGGGAATCAAACCCGGGCCTCGGCGGTGAGAGCTCCAAATCCTAGGAACTATACCAACTGGGAGAGGTGTCCATTGTCTTTTTATCTTCTGCGGGATTAGGTCAAATCTGCCACTGGAAACCCGCTGAATAGCTGATTCTAAGTCTTTGTGAAGAGCAGCTTCCGTCAAATGGAACCGAACACAGACTGTGCTTAGAAGCCTTATCGGCCGACTAATGCTTCAACCATAAGGCTCTGTGGGCTGTGATGGAATGAGCCATTATCTTTGCTGTCATCTTGGCCTGGTCGACAGCCACTTCAGCCACAAACTCTACAGCAGGCTTGCCAAACTTCAAAGGAGAAGAACTGCGACTTCCCAGACTTTCATCCAAACATCCATCCACTAGCTACGCTACCCACACTCTAATGCCCTGTACACACGGTCGGATTTTCCAATGGAAAAAGTGCGATGGGATTGTGTTGTCGGAAATTACGATCGTGTGTGGGCTCCATCGGACTTTTTCCGAAATTTCCGGAATTTCCGACACACAAAGTTTGAGAACAGGATATAACATTTTCCGACAACAAAATCCGATCGTTTAAATTCCGATCGTGTGTACACAAATCCGATGCACAAAGTGCCATGCATGCTCAGAATAAATTAAGAGACGAAAGCTATTGGCTACTGCCCCCTTTTATAGTCCCGACGTACGTGTTTTACGTCACCGCGTTCAGAACGATCGGATTTTCCCACAACTTTGTGCGACTGTGTGTATGCAAGACAAGTTTGGCACAAAATCCGTCAGAAAAAATGGTGGTCGGAATGTCTGATCAATGTCCGATCGTGTGTACAGGGCATAAGGGGCGCTGCCACAGAAGTGAGTGCTACCGCCGGTCTGCAGGCTGTTCCGGCCAAACTATACAACCTTTTTAGGTCTGCGTTTATTCTGTGATCCATAGGATCCCTAAAAGAGACTGAATCCTCCAGTGGAAGCATAATGTGGTGGGCGAATCTCTGTAATGAAGCATCGACCTTAGGCGTAGTGGCCCAAGGGGTACAGCTTTGATACCCTATTATGCACATTAAGCTTCTTCTCAGGCCTCGCCCACACGTCAGTAAATGAATGGGAAGGAAGGTAATGATTTCCTTAAATACCTATAGTATCTCTGCTGTTTCTTTGGAGGCGACGATTCTTCCTGCCACTCCTTTGCATCCTAAACAGTCTCCACCAAGGGGGAACCAGAGCTAAGACTAAACGTATGCGATTCCGAGACCAATTCTGACTCAGATGGATCCTAATCGCTATCGACTTCAGAGTTAAAATGCACTGAAAACACATGATCCGAATCTGTAGATGCTGACGATAGAGCAGGACTGTGTGCTTAATGTAGGATTTAACCTGGTGTGCTTTGGCAGCATTGTCCCAGAGCCGCCCCCTTGAAGCAAGATGCACATACCTGCTTTCCTCTGAGGACCTCACCTGAGCAGGCCCAACAGGATCTTTCTTCTGCCTGGGCTGGCGATGAAGACCTATCTGAAGAAGAGGATCCTCTTCTGTGTCTGTGCCCGGATTTGATCTTTCTAGAGGCTTACCGATGTCTTGACCTCTCTTGGATCGGGTCCGAGCGACTAAGGTGAGGTAAGAGGAGATCTGGAATGCCGTGACAACAGGCGTCTATCCAGCTGCATGCAACTCTGAGATTTGTCATGTCTAGTCCCCTTTTTTACTCTGGACTGGAATGCTGATTTGGAACCTCTTTGTGGGCATTTATCCCGCACTGGGCTATTCTCTCTGTAAAACACAGAGGATGTGCTCTCTTTTAAACAAATAAAAAAAAACTTTTTTTTTAAACAAAAAATAAAATAAATGAAAACAATTAAAATAAAACTTCTCCATCCCAATCTTCAGTGCTAAGGCAGCTAGGCAGGCAGGCACATTTCCCCAGACCTATAAGGCACAGGATAATCTAAATATTATGACAGACAACTAATGCCATGTACACACGAGCAGAATTTTTGACCAGACCGGTCCGACGGTCTATACGACGGACTTTCAGCTGACTTCCGACGGACTTTCCGAACAAACGGACTTGCCTACACACGATCACACTAAAGTTTGACGGATTCGTACGTGATGGCGTATGACCGGACTAAAATAAGGAAGTTGATAGTAAGTAGCCAATAGCTGCCCTAGCATCGATTTTCGTCCGTGGACTAGCATACAGAGGAGTGGACTTTTCGATAGGAACTGGGTCCGGTAGAGTTCCGATGTAAAGATTTGAAACATGTTCCAAATCTAAAGTCCGTCAGATTTTCGACTGAAAAAGTCCACTGCAGGTCCGATGAAGCCCACATGTGGTTGAATTGTCCATCGGACTTGGTCCGTCGGACCAGTCCGGTCGGAAAGTCCGCTCGTATGTACGTGCATAACACAGCAGAAAGTAATGAGAGACCAGGAAATCAGGCTTACCAGAGCAGAGCAGCAGATTGATCAGCTGGAGGCTGAGATTAGAGTGGTAGAGCAGCGATGAATCCTCCTGCACACAGAGCAGCTCAGAGAGTGACCCTAGAGGACAGAGCCCGCTGCAAATCAGCAATGAGAATTCTGGTGTTTGCTAGACAACCCAAAGAGGAAGCTGCCTCTGACCTCACCTGTCCAACTCTGAGCTTCCTGAAAGACATCTACATGGGGGTAGTGAACTACCAGTCCCAGTGAGCCAAACCACTGTCTGAACAACAAAAACATGGAAGGAGAGAGTGCCAGCACCTGCCTAACGAAGGTACATACAGTCATTTATACTGCCAGTGACCTTTGCCAGTAATACACAGTAATTTATACTGCAACTTAATATCCCAGCACCACGGGAACCCACCTCCTCAGGAGATTTACAGCCTATATGGGGGGGTCTTCTGAGACGGGAGAGGCCGAACCTGAACAGGATGGATGGTGGATGGAGAGAATAAATAAATACAAATATATAAATAAATAAATAAATAAATAAATAAAAGGCATCCGGAGCGAGGACGGAAAAAGAACACTGGTGTGGGCAGACAGCCACCCTTTATGGGCTAAGAAAGAGGTGGTCCTGGAGGGGTCAGAGAGGGTGGACCTGACCCATAGTAGGTTGACATGGGGAGGTCCAGGAAATATATACATATATATATATATATATATATATATATATATATATATACGAAACTGTCTATATATATATATATATATATATATATATATATATATATATATATATATATATAAAATACACTGCAGCTAACTGAATAACCTGCCTGCCTGAAGTATATTATTATTATTATACAGGATTTATATAGCGCCGACAGTTTACGCAGCGCTTTACAACATTAGGGCAGACAGTACAATTACAATTACAATACAATTCAATATAGGAGGAATCAGAGAGCCCTGCTCGTTAGAGCTTACAATCTAGGAGGGAGGGTCAAGTTATACAAAAGGGTTATAGCTGTGGGGGGTGAGCTAATGGAGAAAATAGTGCAGTTGTTAGATGGAGGCAGGATAGGCTTCTCTGAAAAGGAAAGTTTTCAGGGATCGCCTAAAAGTGGATACATTTGGAGACAGTCTGACAGATTGGGGTAGGGAATTCCACAGGATGGGTGAGGCTCAGGAGAAGTCCTAGAGGCGGATATGGGAGGAGGTGATGAGGGAGCTAGAGAGCAGGAGGTCTTGGGAGGAATGAAGAGGGCCATTAGGTTGGTATTTTGAGACTAGGCTAGTGATGTAGCTGGGGGCAGAGTTGTGGATGGTTTTGTAACTTATTGTTAGTATTTTGAATTTCATTTTTTGGGTGAGTGGCAGCCAGTGGAGGGATTGGCAGAGAGGGGTAGCAGACACTGAATGGTTTGTAAGGTGGATGAGTCTGGCAGCAGCATTCATGATGGACTGAAGGGGGGATAGTCTATTTAAAGGTAAGCCAATGAGGAGGGAGTTGCAGTAGTCAAGGCGAGAGATAACCAGGGAGTGAATCAGGAGCTTTGTTGTTTCATTGGTTAGAAAGGGACGTAGTTTAGAGATGTTGCGGAGGTTGAGGTGGCAAGCTTTGGAAAGTGATTGGATGTGGGGCCGAAAGGAGAGTTCAGAGTCCAGGATAACACCTAGCACACTTACATGTGGGGATGGGTGGATGGTTGTGCCATTGCTCTTGACAGATAAGCCAGGGGAAGAGGCACGTGGGGGAGAAAATATTATAAGCTTGGTTTTTCACAATTTGAGTTTGAGGAAGTGATGTGACATCCATACAGATATGTCTGTTAGTAAGTTAGTGATGCAGGAGGAGATTGATGGAGTGAGTTAAGGGGTGGAGAGATAGATTTGTGTGTCATCAGCATAGAAATGATATTGAAAGCCGTGAGAGGCTATCAGCTGACCCAGGCGGGACCACGACAGAGAAGCAAAGAGGAGTGGAGGAAGTAGAATTGTAAGTGACGCTGAAGGTGCGTTGGGATAGGTAGGATGAGAGCCACTGAAGAGCACAGTCACGGAGACCGAGGGAGTAAAGTTTTTTTGGAGGAGGGGGTGGTCAACCATGTCAAAGGCAGCTGAAAGGTCCAGAAGTAGGAGTACAGAATAGTGTCCGTTGGTTTTTGCAGTTAGTAGGTCATTTGTGAGTTTTAAAAGAGCAGATTCTGTGGAGTGTTGAGGGCGAAATCCAGATTGAAGGGGATCAAGAAGGTTATTCTTAATGAGGTGGTCACTCAGTTGGTTGTAAACCAGGAGTTCAAGGAGTTTAGAGGAAAAGGGGAGCAAGGAGATAGGGCGTAGGTTGTTAAGATTGGTAGGGTCCAAGGATATATAGGGCTGACCAGTGCATGTTTTAGAGCATTGGGTAAGAAGCCAGAGGTGAGGGAGAGATTGAAGATGTGGGTTAGAGAGTGTAGGATGGAGTCAGAGGGCGATTGTAGCATTTGAGAGGGAATGCGGTCCAGGGGACAGGTGGTTAGGTGGGCGATAGAAAGGAGTTTAGCAACTTCGTCTGTAGTAGCAGATTTGAATAAGGGGAGTGTCAGTTGTACCTGTTGACATGGGTTTAAGTATATTAGAAACAGTACACCAGGATTGGCCTGCAGTCAGATATAGCTAAACTGTATGCAGTGGATATATATATATATATATATATATATATATATATATATATATATATACACACACAGACAGTCTCGTGGGTTGTTGGCGTGGATGGAGAGAGAGTGTCATTTAGATTGAGCAGGTGTATATAAAATACACTGCAGCTAACTGAATAACCTGCCCACCTGCTCAATCTAAATGACACTCTCTCTCCATCCACGCCAACAACCCACTACCCGGAGCCGACGTGCAGGCAGCCTTATATAGTGTGGGGCGTGGACTTAGTCCTCCTGAGCCATGATTGGCCAAAGGCACCCTGCCTTTGGCCAATTATGGCTCTCTTAACTAGGGATGAGCTTCAAGTTCGAGTCGAACTCATGTTCGACTCGAACATCGGCTGTTCGCCAGTTCACTGAACAGCGAACAATTTGGGGTGTTTGCGGCAAATTCGAATGTCGTGGAACACCCTTTAAAAGTCTATGGGAGAAAACAAAAGTGCTAATTTTAAAGGCTTATATTCATGGTATTGTCATAAAAAGTGTTTGGGGACCTGGGTCCTGCCCCAGGGGACATGGATCAATGCAAAAAAAGTTTTTTCGGGAGCAGTGATTTTAATAATGCTTAAAGTGAAACAATAAAAGTGTAATATCCCTTTAAATTTCATACCCGGGGGTGTCTATAGTATGCCTGTAAAGGGGAGCATGTTTCCCGTGTTTAGAACAGTCTGACAGCAAAATGACATTTCAAAGGAAAAAAGTCATTTAAAACTACTCGCGGCTATTAATGAATTTCCGGTCCGACAATACACATAAAAGTTCATTGATAAAAACAGCATGGAAATTCCCCACAGGGGAACCCCTAACCAAAATTTTTAACAAAAATGACGTGGGGGTCCCCCTAAATTCCATACCAGGCCCTTCAGGTCTGGTATGAATATTAAGGGGAACCCCAGCCAAAATTTTTTTAAAAAATGGCGTGGGGTCCCCCTCAAAATCTATACCAGACCCTTAAGGTCTGGTATGGATTTTAAGGGGAACCCCGCACCAAAATTTAAAAAAAAAATGGCGTGGGGTCCCCCCAAAAATCCATACCAAACCCTTATCCGAGCACGCAACCTGGCAGGCCGCAGGAAAAGAGGGGGGGACGAGAGAGCACCCCCCTCCTGAACCGTACCAGGCCACATGCCCTCAACATTGGGAGGGTGCTTTAGGGTAGCCCCCCCAAAACACCTTGTCCCCATGTTGATGGGGACAAGGGCCTCATCCCCACAACCCTTGGCTGGTGGTTATGGGGGTCTGCGGGCGGGGGGGCTTATTGGAATCTGGAAGCCCCCTTTAACAAGGGGACCCCCAGATCCCGGCTCTCCCCCGTGTGAAATGGTAAGGGGGTACAAAAGTACCCCTACCATTTCACAAAAAAAACTGTCAAAAATGTTAAAATGACAAGAGATAGTTTTTGACAATTCTTTTATTTAAATGTTTCTTCTTTCTTCTATCTTCTTTCTTCTTTCTTCTATCTTCCTTCAGTTTCTTCCTCCATCTTCTTCTTCTGGTTCTTCTGGTTCTTCCTCCGGTGTTCTCGTCCGGCATCTTCCTCCGCAGCGTCGGCGTCTTCTTCCTGTCTTCTCCTTGGGCCGCACCGCATGCATGATGGCATGGAGGGAGGCTCCCGCTGTGTGACGCTTCTCCTCTTCTGACGGTTATTAAACAATGGGGGGCGGAGCCACCGATGACCCTGCCCCCCTCTGATGCACGGGGACTTGACGGGGACTTCCCTGTGGCATTCCCCGTGATGTCAGAAGGGGGCGGGGTTACGTAACGGGTGTCAGAGGTGGCCCCGCCCCCCATTATTTAAGAACCGTCAGAAGAGGAGAAGCATCACGCAGCGGGAGCCTCCCTCCATGCCATCATGGATGCGGAGCGGCCCGAAAAGAAGATGAAGACAAGAAGATGAAAAGAAGAAGATGAAGAGAAAAATATGAAGAGAGAGGTGATTGGTAGATCGCGTTCTGGGCTTGCTGACCCGCCATTACAGAGCATCAAACAGAGGTACTACTTGTAAAGTTGGAGCTGTAGTAGGGAGCATAAGCCGTATAAGCCAATGCCTCCTCTGTAGTGCTGGCTCCTGTCCAATGAGGAGAGATACAAACTGCACTCCATCTCTTATCCCAGCTAGCTATCTCCAGAGTGGTGACATAAGCAGGAAGGAAGAGAAGCAATACACTGAGCATAATAGTATAGGGCTGCTTTCACACTGATGTGCTGCTGTTTACACACATTGCGTGTACCTGCAGCTTTCCTATGGGTTTGCTGTGCTTAGGCATAGATTTCTATTATATCCTGCAGATTTGGTGCACTTTCTGAAAGCACATCAAAACGAATGTAGGAGTTTTGTTGCGCTGTCAGAGAGTACAGCACACTTGCATGATATTATGAAAGTCTATAGCAAAGCGCAGCTAACCCAGGAAAGTTGCAGATGCATTGCACTGTATCCATGGTACCTGTACCATTACAGAACCGATCGATCTATAGGTCCAGGCCAATGGTTTATGGCCTGGACCTTCTGATCAGTTCTAAACAATCACAGAATGTCCTGTGCCTGTGTAATGTAATCTCAGGCACAGGAAATGATGCAATCTCCCCTCCTAGAGCCCTTTTCGGTTTTAGCATGAGAGAAGAGAGCACCTACCATGAGTACACAAGTACTACACTGACACCAGATCACATAGGCACATATTTAACCCCTTTATCGCCCTGTTAACCCTTTCACTCTCTGTCACAGTGTCACCAAGTACAGTGTACAGATTTTTTACTGACCACTGTATTTGTGTCACTAGTGACGCTAAACAGCGTTAGGGGCATTACCATGCTATACATGGAGTTTCCTGGAAAAGATGCAGCACCTCCACTGCCCAGACTACATAGGGAGCAGCGGCAAGATTGTTTGGGACTTGGTGTCACCTTTATTCTAAAGGTGTGCCATTTAAAAAGTGGCACAAATGTGTGAAAATTGTACACGTATAGACATTTCTTTCAATTAGGAATTGGCACATGTGGCAGTGTGCGATATAATCGCCAGGCCTTGCCCCAAGAGCCTGCTTGAGGTGCAATGAATTGCTTGTAGTGAGGTGGAAGGACAAACTGAACATTTTCGTTCTGCCTTCCATTCACGTAGACATAGCAGTCCAAACTGTAACGGTGACTGGTGTTGTTGAGAAGCTCCTCGGTGTCCACGAATACAACCTTAAAATGGGAGGGGTAATGGGGCCTCTGGTGACTCCCATGCTAAATGTATTAAGGTATGTGGCCCAAATACGGTTTTTACACAGAAGATTCAGTATCATTATAAGAAAGGCACCGTTGGAATACACATTCCCCTTTCTGTAATTTCAGATGTTATACTAGAAGACAATTTATCTGTCTGTTTTTTCTCCATAAAACATTTCATTCAATGGAATAGTGCCACACCTACATTCTCCTTTATATTCATAAAACATTTCATTCAACGGAACAGCGCCACATCTACAATCTCCTTTATAGTCATCTTAGTGCACTCCACCTAGGTGGAGGTGTACTTGTAGAGACAGCAGTTCCTTATTTGTTTTTTTGTTTTTTTGGTTTTGTTTTTTCCTTGCGCGGATTTACTCATATATTACTCTATAGTTACAATAAAAATGTAAAAATATGTAAAAAAACATAAAAAAGAAAAAAAAGACAAAAATAATTGTTGTTTTATTGAGTTAATGTTCTGTTCTTACTGTTTTATTATACTTTATAATATAGCGTAATCTTTTATTGTTACTGTATTTTTTTATTGTTAACCATTGTTTGCTTTGCAGATACACCATTTTACTGTACTGTATACTATTATATTGTAATGTTTTATTGTTACTGTGTTTTATTGTTAACCATTGTTTGCTTTGCAGGTACGCCATTGAGCTGAAGCACTGATTTGTTTATTTTGACAGCAACAGGGTTTGCTCTTACAATACGTAAAATCAGTGACTCCAGCACTGTATGAAGTGATGTCACCACCACAGTTAAAAAAAAAAGAGCATATATGGTGAAGCATAGGGGCTGGGGTGGACAAACGGGCGAATTGCCCCATGCTTCGCCATATATTTTTTACTCTTTTTTTTGGCACAGATTGCAATAAAAAAAAAGTTGTTTTATTGAGTTAAAGGGTAACTCCACTTTCCTGGGGGAAAAAATAGCAAGTAAAGAAAATATAATATAGAGTGTACAATTGCAATACAAGTCATATTGTAATTGAATGTTATTAACAATTACTTTTACTTTTCAATCTGCAACTGCTGTAATTTTCTATAAATGCAATGCAATATGGCTACAGGGAGTTGTTCTGTACACAGAGTGTGTACTGACCACTCCCCAGAAACATAATTTCCTGCTTGTGTGATTGGCTCACCAATTTTTCCAGAAGTCTGCCTAAGATATAAGTCAGATTTTAGGCATCCCCTGCAACAAAAATGTAATTTTTGGTGAGATACTTCTAAAATGAACACATCTAAATGGATGCAGGCCCTGCAGCTTTCCTCATTAGTGCCCTGCAGCTGTGGTAGCTGACTGATAATTGTGAAACCACTCCCATTAGACCCACTTAGCACAGAGGCACAGACAAACACACATGGATTTCTTTAGAATAACAAAAGGTAGGAATCTGCAACAATGTACATAGATCACCCAGGGGGAAGTTTTTTTCTCACGAAAAAGTGCAGTTACGCTTAAATGTTTTATTTATACTGTGTTTTATTGTTAACCATTGTTTGCTTTGCAGTTATGCCATTCAGTTGCAGCACCAATTTATTTATGTTGACAGCAACTGGGTTTGCTCTCACGATACATAAATTAACTCAACTCAAGCGCTGTAGGAGGTGATTTTACCACCGCCGTTAAAAAAAAAGAAGCATATATGCCGAAGCATAGGGACTGGGGTGGACAGAGGGCAGATCTCCCCTATGCTTCAGCATATGTTTTTTATTACTTTTCTTGGCAAAGATTTCATCATCCACATCGATCAATGTGAATGGAGGAATCTGAACAAAAAAAAAAAGAACAGTGCATGTATGCCCATCATTGGAATTGGGTGGATGCAGGGCAATATTCTAATAGTTCGTATACCACCGATCAATCGATGTGAATGGAGGAATCTGTAGGTTTAGGCATCATCTTGGTATCATTTTTTTCAGTCGCGGTCGTCTTTCATGTAAAAGCAATACTAGTGGCTAATTAGCTGCTAGACTGCTTTTACAAGCACTGGGAGGAGATGACCCCCCTCCTCCCACCACCTTGCGTGGTTTTCTCTGGCTCTCCTGTCCCACCGGGGAACCAGAGAATGCAGCCAGTGGTTCCACCAGCTGACCATTGAACTGACCATAGAGCTGACTGGAGAAAAGAATGTTGCCAATGATCTTTAATGGCTAAGAAATCGGAAGCTATGAGCATTTCATCACTTCAGTTTTGCCGGATATAAACAGCGCCATTGGGAAATAGGGAAAGCATCGTATCACAAATGAGACATCTAAAGTCTAATAGACCCAACATTTTTCAAAAAAGAATACCTGTCACTATCTATTACTATCATTGGGGATATCTACATTCCCTGTAATAACAATAAAAATTATAAAGAAAAAAAATGAAAGGGACAGGGTAAAAATAAAATAAAATAAAAAAGCAAAATAAATAATAATAAATAAATAATTAAAGCACCCCTGTCCCTCCGTGCTCGTGCACAAAGGTGAACACAAGCATCGGTCTCATGTTGTATGTAAACAACAATTGCACCATGCATGTGAGGTATCGCTGCAAACATTAGATCAAGTGGCAGTAACTCTAGCAGTAGACCTCCTCTGTAAACAGTGGTAACCTGTAAAGGCTTTTAAAAATGTATGTAGTTTGTGGCCGCTGCAGGTGCGTGCACAATTTTTTTTTTTACTTATATCTTTTTATTGAAAAAATTTCATAAAAAAAAGAAAAAAGATACCATCATCTATCCAGACATTATATTTATCTCATTTATACACCTAGTCAAAATATCCGAAGACAATAATATACAAAAAGATTTTTTCTTTTCCTTTTACCTAATCCCCCATTCCCCTACCCTTCCCCCCCTTCCCGCAGATTTACATCCCCCATACCCTCTCCCCCCCAATCCCCCTGCCTCACCCCCCCCACGCACCCACCAACCATCCCTCCCACTTCCACTTTCGTCCTATACAACTTCCATTCTGTCCTCCTCCAGATTCATCCATAACTTCCATATTTTTTCAAATTTTTTATGGTTACCCCTTTTCTTATAAATATATTTCTCTCTACTAATCACCTCCCTTACTTCTTTCATCCACTCTATTACCGTCGGGGGATCTTTTCTCTGCCAATTCCGAGCAATGAGTTTTTTACCCTGAAACAAACATCTGATTATTGCGGTCTGTGTATCCTTCAAGATCTCTTGCTCCTCCATCAAGCCCAATAAGCATGTCCTGACCTCCATGCTCAGCAATGTCCCAAACACAGAGTTTATTTTATCCACGATACCCCTCCAATATCTATACAGCTTGGGACATTGCCAGAACATGTGTACCAAATCTCCGCTTCCTCCTCCACATCTTTGGCACTTTGCATCAGGCTTCTTACCAATCCTAAACAGCTTCAATGGTGTATAATATGTCCTGTATGTCATATATAGATGAGAAACTATCTGTGAGGGAGAGAGGGAGATCCTGGGCCCTAATGCCAAAACATACTCCCATTGGCTATCCGATGGTGGCCCAACATCTCCCTCCCATTTAATCCTATTTTTGTTTTCCACCATACTCTCCTGACCTGATACATTCAATCTTCCATATATATCAAAAATTAGTCCTTTTGTGGAGCTAGCATTAACTAACTTCCTCAGGGAGGTCATATCACACCACACTGATTCCTTCCCACTAAATTGTGCTTCTAAGGCATGCCTAATTTGCAGATACCTATAGAATGATCAATTAGGAATCGCATATTCTTCCACTAAATCCTGGAATGATTTTAATCTCCCCGCCTTATATAGCTGTGTCAGACAATGAATGCCCTGACAATCCCACTCTTCAATAATGCCCATTTTTTTAAGTTCATTAAGATTGTTGTTATCCCATAATGGTGAGAACTCCGAGAAGCCCGCATAGCCCATTATTTTTTTAACATATACCCAGCCCTTGACCATCATCCGAGTGGTAGGACACTTGGTACCGAAGGAGTCTGCCTTCAACGCCTCTACTACTGTATCATGATTAGTATCATTCAGTAGTACATTACACCCTGCTACCTTGTTCCCTGGCCTATTACTGCCTCCCACATGTTGCATTTGAGATGCTAGGAAGTAGCATTGAGGGTCCGGCACTCCCATCCCACCCTTCTCTCCCGGCCATCACAGCGCCTGCAAGCTGATCCTTGCCACCCCATTTTTCCAAATTAACTCTCTGAACACGCTGTTCATTTTATTAAACCAATGCTTAGGAATCCACACTGGAGAGTTATGTAATATGTATAAAATTTGTGGCAGCCAGACCATTTTGATTAAATTGCAGTGACCGAGAGAGGCAACCAAATCCGACATTGCTGTTTCAATTTTTTCATAAGTGGGACCAGGTTTCCAGTTATGTATTGCCCTGGATCTCTTGTTATGGTAATACCCAGATATTTCATTTGACTTACTACTTTAATTTGGGTTGTTTGATATGGGTGTGACTCTGTGAGAGGGTCTATTGGCAAAATTACTGATTTTTCCCAATTAATTGTTAGCCCAGATAAATGGCCGAATTCCTTAACTACACCCGTGGCTGTCTTTAGGGAATCCTGTGTGTCCCCCAGGAATAATAAAATGTCATCCGCAAACATAGCAATTTTCTCCTCTCCCCTCCTTCTTTTAAAGCCCTGCACCCCCTGAGCGGTCCTTAACGCAATAGCCAAAGGCTCCATTGCTAGGGAAAAGAGCAGGGGCAACAAAGGGCACCCCTGTCTCGTTCCCCTTCTTAATTGAAACCACTCTGAGCACTCACCATTGACTCTAACCTTGACCCTTGGGCTGTCATATAATAGGCTCAACCAGTGGATGAAGATAGAGCCAAATTGAAATTCAGCTAGTACCTTCCACATATAGTGCCATTCCAAACAATCAAATGCTTTGGCTGCATCTAATGAGAGGAGGGCTCTCTTACCGCTGTTTTCTATGGGTAATTGCATATTTAAATACACTCGTCTTATGTTCGTACTTGTAGATCTATCCGGGATAAACCCAGTTTGGTCTATATGTATTAATTTAGAAATTATTTTATTTGGCCTTGTTGCAAAAGCTTTTGCCAAGATCTTCACGTCCGAACATAACAGCGATATAGGCCTATATGAAGTCACATCTAGCGGATTTTTCCCCTCCTTCAGCAAAATTATTATAATGGCTTCTGTCATAGATGTGGGTAATTTTCTATCCTCCATAGCTCCATTGAACACCTCCAAAAGTATAGGAAGTAAAACCTCCCCATATTTTTAAAATATTTCTATGGGTAGACCATCAGGGCCTGGTGCTTTCTGGTTCGCCATGTCTGCTACTACCCTTTGCAACTCTTTGAGTGTTAATGGGGCATCTAACATTTCCCGATCTTTTTTTGATAAGGGGGTTATTTTCAGTTTCCCCAAAAAATCTCACATTTCCCCCTCCACATTTGTTTGCGCCGTACTATATAAATTTTTGAAATACTTTCTAAATTCTTCTAATATTTCCGGGTGGCGTGCGCAATTTTAAAGCATGTCGTGTTGGTATCTCTGTACTCGGCATAAGATCATCTTTTATATTTTACCAAACATTTGGGCAATATAGTAAGTTTTTGAGCATTTAAATTCTAAAAAGTGTTTGCGTTTGGAAAATCCTGTGTAAAAAAAAAAAATGCAACACCCATTATTTTATTCTATAGGGCCTCTGATTTAAAAAAAAAAAATATATATATATATATATATACATATATATAAATATATAGATAGATAGATAGATAGATAGATAGATAGATAGATAGATAGATAGATAGATAGATAGATAGATAGATAGATAGATAGATAGATAGACTGTTTGGGGATTCAAAGTCATTTTAAAGCAAAAAATAATAATTTTTTCATGTAAATAAAAAGTGTCAGAAAAAGCTTGGTCTTCAAGTGTGGGTGATGTGTGTCATAAGCTTCTAATGTTGGGCATAAAATGCCAGGACAGTTCAAATACCCCTCAAATGACCCCTTTTTGTTAAGTAGACACCCCTAACTATTTGATGAGAGGCATTTTAAGTCCATGGAATATTTTACCACAGATTTTGGAAAAATTACCAAAACATTTTTTTTGTCACTTAAATTATATATTGCTTAAACATACCATGAGTATATGTGAAATTGCACCCCAAAATACATTCTGCTGCTTCTCCTGAGTATAGGGATACCACATGTGTGAGACATGTTGACAGTCTAACCATGTACAGGATCCTGAAAACCAATCACTGTCTTCAGGATTTCAAAGAGTGTAAATTAATAAGGAGGGGAAAAAAGGGGATAGGGGGAAAATGGGATTTTATATGAGACACAACACTTGGGTAGAAGGAATCAAACAAAAATAGTAGATAGGATATTTATTATTATCACAATTGGGCATGGTGCAATGGATAACAGTAATAGTAGGCCAATATGTACAAAACAGAATTATGAAAAACATGGTATGTAAATCACATAGTAATTTGAATAACATGATAGACATTATTGCACATAATAGATAATGAACCAGCAACATACCCAATAGATGAAGACATGATAACTAGTAAAATTAATTGATTGATTCAGACAGATAAAACCCATAGTAAACAACTGATTGCTGTGGCATAGCATCAAATAAAAATGCTTGACGCGTTTTGTGGGTTGTTTCCACTCATAAGGAGCAGCTATACACTGGGAGTATTTATGATGGAATTAAAATTCATAATTAATGGCAATTGATTATAAACAGGAAGAGAGGGAGCACAAAAACTATGGTCCTAACACTTTTACCTTTGGGTAAGAACGTAGATGGTATTGATGATAAAAAAGAGGCACTAGGCAGTGAAGAGCAACCCCCCCGGGAGCTGAGGTGATAGCAATGCAGGCTAAGGGAGAGCCAAGAGAACAGGAATAGGAGAACATCACCTGTGATGGCTTCAAAGGTCGGTCGTTAAAGGTATGAGCCCATAGGGCTTCTGTAACAATAAATGATTAAAGGGTATTAACATCTAGTGGACATATCAATTGATGTGAGAGGCCAGTAAGAAAGGAAAAAAGAAAAAGTGAGAAAAATAGTGGAAAGTGAAATAGAACATAGAGGACACCCAAGTGACTATAAAAAAGAATAAGGGAGATTGTGGAAAGTGTTGAAACTAGAAAACAAAAGGAAAAAACTTTATACCATAGGGTCAAAGGAAGAGTCCATGAATTAGGAATTACCTGAGGCTTAAGGTATAGTGTGAAAACAAACATAGTGGGTGAAGGTGCCAGAGGAAAACAAACCGAATAAGCTAGAGTTCATGGAGGAGTGAGAATAAAAGGTGGCCCGCCCACTGGCAGAGCCCCACCAACGTCACGCTGCATGCTAAGAGAGAGGAAACGACCATGTCCAGGCAACAAACATAGTGGTTAAAGGTGCCAGAGGAAAACACACCAAATAAGGTAGAGTCCATGGAGGAGTGAGAAAAAACGGTGGCCCGCCCGCCGGCAGAGCCCCACCAAAGTCACACTGTGTGCTAAGAGAGAGGGGACGACCATGTCCGAGCAACAAGCACTCTTAAATAGGCGCCTGACCTCCTTCATGGTGCCCGCCGATAGTAACCACGTATGTGTGCGGCGTCATGAATGACGTCACTCGTAAGACATGTGGGTGTGGCGTCGACATGCATCGATTGCGAGCCCCCAGCCCCCGATCAATGTGATCAGAGGGGGCTGGGGGATAGCCGCGGTGCACGTCACAGCTCCCGGTATGAATCATTGCACATCACCAATTTCACTTCACAGGGAAATCTGACAAGACAATAAATTCAGTATAGCAAGTGCCCTAGAACTGGCACTTGATGCAAGTCAACAAAAAATCATGGAAATAGCGACATAGATAAGAGTGGGAGGGGAAAAAAGGGAGATAGAAAAATGGGACCTATGGAGATTTTTATGTACTGTAGTTTGTCGCCATTCCACGAGCATGCACAATTTTAAAGCATTTCATGTTAGGTATCAATTTATTGGCGTAACATCATCTTTCACATTATACAAGGAAAATGGGCTAACTTTACTGTTCTCTTATTTTTTTTTATTCAAAAAAGTGTATTTATTCCCAAAAAATTGCATTTGTAAGACCGGTGCGCAAATACAGTGTAACATAAAGTATTGCAATGATCTCCATTTTATTCTCTAGAGTCTCTGCTAAAAAATATATATATATATATATTTGGGGGTTCTAAGTAGTTTTCTAGCAAAAAATACTGATTTTAACTTGTAAACAACAAATGTCAGAAATAGGCTTGGTCCTTAACCACTTGCCGACCGGGCCATAGCCGAAAGACGGCTGCAGCGCGGTCGGCTAGTTCTGGGTGGACGTCCATGGACATCCTCCCAGAATACTGCTCTCGCGCACCCCCTGGGGCGCGCACACGAGAACTTCCGTGACCGCCGGGTCCAGAGGACCCGGCGCATCACGGATCACGGTAAACGGCCGCTGATCGTGGCCGTTTACCATGTGATTGCTCCGTCAAATGACGGAGCGATCACATGTCAACAGACCGGCGTCATGTCATGACACCGGTTTGTCCCTCCCCTCTCTGTACCGATCGGTACAGTGTGAGGGGAGAGGGGGAGGGATCGGATGGCAGCACCGCTGTGGGCTGCATGTGTAGTGCCCACAGCAGTGCTCAGTGACAATTGCAGTCACATCCATCCAGCCCTCCATGCTCAGCCATCCCTGCAATACTCTGCATAATACCCTGCAATACTCTGCATAATACTCTGCATAATACTCTGCAATACTCTGCATAATACTCTGCATTATACCCTGCAATACTCTGCATAATACTCTGCATTATACCCTGCAATACTCTGCATAATACTCTGCATTATACCCTGCAATACTCTGCATAATACCCTGCAATACTCTGCATTATTCCCTGCAATACTCTGCATAATACCCTGCAATACTCTGCATAATACTCTGCATTATACCCTGCAATACTCTGCATAATACCCTGCAATACTCTGCATAATACTCTGCATTATACCCTGCAATACTCTGCATAATACGCTGCAATGCTCTGCATAATACTCTGCATAATACCCTGCAATACTCTGCATAATACCCTGCAATACTCTGCATTATACCCTGCAATACTCTGCATTATACCCCGCAATACTCTGCAATATACCCGGCACTACTCTGCAATATACCCCGCAATACTCTGCAATATGCCCAGCAATACTCTGCAATATACCCTGCACTACTCCACAATACTGTGCAATACCCCGCAATACTCCGCAATTTTTAACCAGTTCCCGCCCACAGTCATATGACGTCCTTGACTTTGAGCGCGGATATCTGAATGATGCCTGCAGCTACAGGCATCATTTAGATATCAGCTTTTTCAGCCAGAGATTTCCTACACCATAAGAATGATCAAGAATGATCACTGCTTGATCGTTCTTATGGGAGGCGAGAGGGGACGCCCCCCCTTTCGGCCACCCTCCGGTGCTTCTACCGACTCACCGCTACGATCGAAGCAAAGATCGTTTTTTTTTTTTTTATTTCAGGCTTCCCAGCCTAGAGGTGAGATGTGAGGTCTTATTGACCCCATATCTCACTGTAAAGAGGACCTGTCATGCCATATTCCTATTACAAGGATGTTTACATTCCTTGTAATAGAAATAAAAGTGATCAAAAATTTTTTTGGGGGGAAAAAAGTGTCAAACTAAAATAAATAAAGTAAAATAAACAATAAAAAGAAAAAAAAAATTTAAAGTGCCCATGTCCGTGTGCTCGCATGCAGAAGCGAACACTTACATAAGTCCCACCCACATATGAAAACAGTGTTCAAACCACACATGTGAGGTATCACTGCGAACGTTGGAGCGAGAGCAATAATTTTGGCCCTAGACCTCCTCTGTAACTCAAAACATGTAACCAGTAAAAAATTTGAAAGCGTCACCTATGGAGATTTTTAAGTAGCGATGTTTGGCACTATTCCACGAGCGTGTGCAATTTTGAAGGGTGACATGTTAGGTATCTATTTACTCAGCGTAACTTCATCTTTCACATTATGCAAAAACATTGGGCTAACTTTACTGTTTTGTTTTTTTTTTAAGCACAAAACTGTTTTTTTTCCCAAAAAAATGCGTTCGAAAAATTGCTGCGCAAATACCGTGCGAGATAAAAAGTTGCAACAACCGCCATTGTATTCTCTAGGGTCTTTGCTAAAATATATATATATATAATGTTTTGGGGTTCTATATAATTTTCTAGCAAATAAATTATTATTTTTACATGTAGGGGAGAAATATAAGAATTGGCCTGGGTGCTCCAGAACGCCTGGAGGTGCTCCGTGCATGTTGGGCCTCTGTATGTGGCCACACTGTGTAAAAGTCTCACACATGTGGTATTGCCATACTCGGGAGTAATAACAGAATGTGTTTTGGGGTGTAATTTGTTGTATGCATATGCTGTGTGTGAGAAATAACCTTCTAATATGACAATTTTGTGAAAAAAAAAATAAAAAAAACAAATCTTGATTTTGCAAAGAATTGTGGGAAAAGATGACAATTTCAAAAAAACTCACCATGCATCTTTCTAAATACCTTGGAATGTCTTATTTCCAAATAGGGGTCATTTGGGGGGTATTTGTACTTTTCTGGCATGTTAGGGTCTCAAGAAATTAGATAGGCTGTCAGTACTTCAGGTGTGATCAATTTTCAGATATTGGCACCATAGCTTTTGGACTCTCTAACATTCACAAAGACCAAATAATATACACCAAGTTGTACTTATTTTTACCAAAGATATGTAGCAGTATAAATTTTGGCCAAAATTTCCAAAGAAAAATTACTAATTTGCTAAATTTTATAACAGAAACAAAGAAAAATGCATTTTTTTACCAAATTTTCAGTCTTTTTTTCTTTTATAGCGCAAAAAATAATAAACCCAATGGTGATTAAATATTACCAAAAGAAAGCTCTATTTGTGTGAAAAAAGGACAAAAATTTCATATGGGTAAAGTGTTGTATGACTGAGTAATTGTCATTCAGTGTGAGAGCACCGAAAGCTGAAAATTGGTCTGGTTAGGAAGGGGGTTTAAGTGCCCAGTGGTCAAGTGGTTAAAGGGGTTGTAAAGGCAGAAGGTTTTTTTATCGTAATGCATTCTATACATTAAGATAAAAAGCCTTCTGTGTGCAGCAGCCCCCCTCAGCCTCTCTAACACTTACCTGAGGTCCCTCTCTGTCCAGCAATGTCCATGAGTGTCTCAGCCGTCCCATATTCTCCCTTCTGATTGGCTGTCACTGCTGTCAATCAAAGTCAGCTAGCCCGAGAAGAGGAGGATCTTGGCTGCTCTGTGCAAATCCACTGCATAAAGCAGGTATGTATAACATTTTTTTTCCCTATAAAAATAAAAAACATAAGACTCTACGATCATTTAAGTGGTTAAATCATATGAAAAAAGTTGACTGCTGTAAGAGCCCCTGTCAGTATAATACATTGTTCCAAATCATGCAATTGTTAATTTTACTGGACAGCTTGGTCTGCATGTAAATGTGAGATCATAAGACATGTGAAATAAAGAAAGCAATTCATACACTGAATACTATTATTAATCAAATAGTCAAGTAATCAAATACTAGTATTAATCAAAGACAGCTACACGACCACAATATTTACTTTGCTAGAGTGGGTCTTTAAAATCTAGCTCACGACACAATAACTTTACAGCTTAATCAAAGGCAAAATATATTTGCTGTAAACCTGGTAAAGTTCCATTGTGTGTTCCATTTATCAGAGGAAAAAAATGTTATTTTATTCTTTTAGCTGTCAGGATTAGTTCAGCTCTCACTCTAATGCCCTGTACACACGGTCAGACATTGATCGGACATTCTGACAACAAAAAACGCGGTGACGTAAAACACATACATCAGGATTATAAACGGGGCAGTAGCCAATAGCTTTCATCTCTTTATTTATTCTGAGCATGCGTGGCACTTTGTGCGTCGGATTTGTGTACACACGATCGGAAATTCCGACAACGGATTTTGTTGTCGGAAAATTTTATAGCAAGCTCTCAAACTTTGTGTGTCGGAAAATCCGATGGAAAATGTGTGATGGAGCCTACACACGGTCGGAATTTCCGACAACAAGGTCCTATCACACATTTTCCATCGGAAAATCCGACCGTGTGTACGGGGCATTACTCCCACCAGGTCAGATAGGAGTGCTGCAGGTCTAATAGATTCCAGCGCTGGTGTCATCCCCCTTTCCTCCAGGCCCTTAATTCATTCCTTAATTTTGTGACAGCAGATGTGACATTTGTTTATTCAGCGAAAACTGTAGATACAAAGTACCATATATATACCTGTATATGGAAATCTTAAATGGGGACTCAAACAGCAATACTCTGCAATCATATATTCACATAAATATACTGTATTTTAAAAATGCAGCTTACCAATTCTCCTGATTTGCAAAATAGTTTTACTCATTATTACTACTCACCAATGGAACAGAATTAAGAGCTACTAAGCTGAAGCAATAATGTATTTTTGTAGTACATTTTGTTTTCATGTATATATCTAAGGCTATGGTCACACTGTTCTGACACAGAAATTGCATGACTTCTGACCCAACTTTGCCCTGCGACTTCATTTCTGACTTCCATGCTACTTCAGTGAATGGAATCCAACTTTGAGCCTGGTATAGATCTTGAGGGGGAACCTCCACACCAAAAAAACATTTAGAAAAATGACATGGGGTCCCCCCAAGACCATACCGGACCCTTCGGTCTCAAATAGATCTTAAGGGGAACGCCACTGCAGATTTTTTTTTTTAAAACAGTGTGGGGTTCTCCCCAAAATCCATCCAAAAGAAAAGTGTAGCGTTACAAAAAAACAAGAGACAGTTTTGGAAAAGTCCTTCTTCTCCCGGTTCTTCTCCCTCCGATGGTACTTTTGGCAGCATGGGCAGGTGTCAAGTCCTGCTGGAATATGAAATCAGCATCTCCATAAAGCTGGTCAGCAGAGGGAAGCATGAAGTGCTCTACAATTTCCTGGTAGAGGGCTGAGCTGACTTTGGACTTGATAAAACACAGTGTACCAACACCAGCAGATGACATGGCTCCCCAAATTATCAAGGACTGTGGAAACTTAACACTGGACCTCATTCAACATGGATTGTGTGCTTCTCCACTCTTTCTCCAGACTCTGGGACCTTGATTTCCAAATTAAATGACAAAGCTCCCCAAATCATTATGAACTGTGGAAAATTTTGCATCTGCTGGTGTTGGTCCACTGTGTTTAATCAAATCCAAAGTCAGTGTAACCCTCTACCAGGAAATTCTAGAGCACTTCATGCTTCCCTCTGCTGACCAGCTTTATGGAGATGCTGATTTCATTTTCCAGCAGAACTTGGCACCTGCCCACACTGCCAAAAGTACCAATACCTGGTTTAATGATCATGGTATCACTGTGCTTGATTGGCCAGCAAACTCACCTGACCTAAATACCATAGAGAATCTGTGGTGTATTGTCAAGAGGAAGATGAGAGACATCAGACCCAACAATGCAGATGACCTGAAGGGCACTATCAAAGCAACCTGGGCTTCCATAACACCTCAGTAGTGCCACAGGCTGGTTGCCTCCATGCAACGCTGCATTGATGCAGTAATTCCTGCAAAAGGAGCCCCAACCAAGTATTGAGTGCATGCTATACTGTACATGGACATACTTTTCAGTATGCCAACATTTCTGCATTAAAAATCCTTTTTTTATTGGTCTTATATATTAATCTAATTTTATGAGACAACAAATTTTGGGTTTTCACTAACTGTAAGCCATAATCATAAAAATTAAAAGAAAGAAATGCTTGAAATATATCATTCTGTGTGTATTGCATCTATATAAAATAGGAGTTTCACTTTTTTAATTGAATTACTGAAATAAACAAACTTTTTGATGATATTCTAATTTTATGAGATGCACCTGTGTGTATGTGTGTGTGTATATATATATATATATATATATATATATATATATATATATATATATATATATATATACACACAGTATATACTGTATACAGGTATTAGAGGGTTTCACTGAAGATGTTGTACTTACCAGTGAGTTCAGCCCAGACAGATGATATGTTAGGGCTCATTTGGCGCACTTTTATATGAAAAGAAAGTAAGGAGCTTTGAAATTGTGTGACTTAACTTGAAATTGCACAATTTCAAAGCTGCATGTCAGTGCGACTCCAGGAGTGACTTGGCTGACATCTGTGCGACTTCATGCACAGTTGTCTATGCAAGTCGCACAAATGCATAGAATGGATTAAGATAAAAAAAGCCTGCCTTTACAATCACTTTAAAGCGGAGTTCCAGCCGCAAAAAAATGTTTTTTAAAATTCAGCAGCTAAAAACACTGTAGCTGCTGACTTTTAATAAGGACACTTACCTGTTCAGGGAGCCACAATTTTGGCTCCCTGAGGCTGATCTGCCCATCGGATCGGGTGCAGGCGCCGCCATTCCAACTAAGGGAAACCGGCAGTGGAGCCTTCAGTTTCCTACTACGGATGCGCGAGTCGCGCAACGCTTCCTGAATGGCCCTGTCATCTTCTGGGACATATCAAGGTCCAAGAAGGCAATGAGGGAGAAGAGGATGTGACTCACTGAGCAGCAGCAAGGCTGGGAGGCAATTACACAAGGTACTTCATAAAAGCTAAGAAAAAAATGTAAAATAAATAAGTATCCAAAATCGAGTGGTGGAGGGGTTCTCATTCCTTTAAGAAAAAGTTGTAAAAGTGGGTGGAACTCCACTTTAAGAAGTCCTGGGTGGTTCTTGCTCAGTGAGGAGCCATATGATCACCCCTAAAGTTGCAGGAATATTCAAGACAACAATCTACAGAGAGTAGGATACGTTGTGTCATAGTCAGCTGAAGTAAAGGAGGCCTTCAGTCTGCCTGGATAACAGTGAGTAGGCTGCAGAGTATCCAGAGAAAATGACTGTTGCTTGTGCACCCTTTCTGGTTAGAGGGACTGTTCGAAAAAAGGGCTGCCAGGCTGTGCCTTAGAGAAGAGAAGGCTCCTGTGCTGAAACCATGTGCTATCTTTTTGTGAAGGGAAACACTGCTTTATTTAGCTGCTTCAAGATAGTATCTTCATTCAAGTTGTTTAGTTCTGGGCATCCCAAAGCTCTTCCCAATCCCTATTCCAGATCTACAAAACAATAAAAACAACAAAAACAAAGACACTATCTGCCTAATTACTGTCTAATGACTGAATGAGATTGTATGTGTCTGGCTGAAAATACCCTGTGCCTGGCTGCTTACTCCATTAAGGGATCAGAACCTAGCATCAGATCTGCGGACTAAGTCAGGGGTTCGCCACAGACACTAATAAGAAAAATTTGCACTGATCATTAAAATGTGTAATGAGATAATGTAAACAACATTAAATAAATACTGTACCGCAAAATAGGTAAACTTTTTAAGCTTTTTATGTCCTCTTTCTTGTTTTTTTCTTATTTTATTGTGTATTTTATTCTTACTGGATGCATGCTTGTGTTACTGTCTCTTTAAATGTTTATTGTCACTGCAAACAAATGAACAAATTATTTCCATTTTCTTGGGAATCCTCAAGCAACAATACAAAATACAAAAAAGGAAAGGGCTTAGCATTATTTTTAGTCTTTTTAGTTTGTACTTTGACAAACTTTAATTGATGACAACATGTTCACGTGCCATCATTTCCTTATTTCACCTTCTTAAGACTGTATTTAAAATACGGTTATTGATAGAGTACTCCATTCATAAAAATGAATGTGTTCACTGGACTTTTCTATTAATGATCTGTAATGTAAACACAACTTATTGAATACATTCTGAGAAGCTGAAATGAGGACATGGCAATAATTTTCATTATTGACAATGTCTCTCAATACACAAATAGGCATGTGTTTAAAAAATCAAATGCTCATTCATTGCAGCAGGGATCCAGAAGCATTTGATTACATATCAAAAGTCTTTTGCAGGGTGGCAGGGAGACAGTGGCAGTGCTAACATCACTGTGCCATTGTCTTTATGTGATGGTGTCTAAATCATAAGACATTTTTTAGCAATTCCTAATTATCATGAGAAGCTTTAAATTACTTATTTATTTTCTGCTAGGCAAAATTAGAAGGACATGTTGGTTAATGTGAACTGAAACTGCTGTGGGAAAAGGTATTGAAGAGGACATATCAAGGATATGATGTAGAATTTGGAAAGCAGTCGCTTACATTCAAGAAGAATGACAGAAACTCTTTAAGAAGGCAGAAGCTGACCCTAGGCTATAGCACCAATGACAAGAGAGAGTATCTTAAATGCAAAAATAACTTGACCTTGCTGCTGGAAAGCTCATATACAGGAAAAGAAGGGCTGCTCTGTTTATGCACAAAGTCAAACCAGGATTTTTTTTTTTCTAAAGAAACATAAAAAGCTAATAACAATTTTAATAATAAATAAAAATTCCAATTCCAATTCAATGCCTAATATATACTAACTAGATTATTAATCATTTTAAAAATTTCTCCAAACATGGAATAACTCAATTATTTTATGTATTCATATATTGTTGACTATTTATGTAACACTTCACATATTGACATTCACATCAGTCTCTGTCCTCAAGGAGCTTGCAATCTGAAGAAACTATCTCACATGAATAATGAATATAGTATATACACATACTAGAACCAGTTTATACAGAAGTCAATTACCTTAACTGCAGCTTTTGGAGAGTAGGAGAAACCTGAGGGCCCTGAGATTACACCACCTACCTCAATGGGTCCATCTTTGCTTATTACCAGCCTGCAGGGCTATATTAAAGCCTGGATATCACCTTCACCCCCTTCTCTCTGCACTGTGATACGTGAACTTAAGTTACCTCTTTACCTGGAAAAATTTAACACCATGAGGAATTTGGGTCCCCATGAGGGACATAGCTGAACAGGCAAAGCAGAGGGTCAATGAGTAGATGGGTAGATGTGAGTTTTTGAGCGTATCTCAGGACTTGATCCCAAAAGGAATGAGTCACATTGCAGTTCCAGTGGTGGTGCATGAGAGTTAGGCGACTCAAGTTACACCAAGGGCACATAGTCAATAGTGGATTAGTCAAGTCCATATAAGCCGGTAGCCTCGAAGAAGTATGTAAGCATCAGGAAGGTCTTTAGTCCACACTTGGAGAGAGTTGATTTGATGAGGGGACATTGTCTGCAGAAGAAGTTGTACATATAAGCAGGATATAGTATAGTTCCATTTCCTCACCGCCATGTCTATCAAGGAATGTTGCAGAGGATTTTTTTGTAGAGCCCTTACACACCTTAACATAGTTTGTGAGTTGATAGTAATAGAAAACATGGTGGCTAGGGAGGTTGTATTCCAGTGAGAGCTCATTGAAGGTCTTCAGTAGGGATGAGCCGAACACCCCCCGGTTCGGTTCACAGCAGAACAGGCAAAATATTTGTGTGAACATGCAAACACTGTTAATGTCTATGGGACACGAACATGAAAAATGAAAAGTACTAATTTTAAAGGCTTATATGCAAGTTATTGCCATAAAAAGTGTTTGGGGACCCAGGTACTGCTTCAGGGGACATGTGTCAATGCAAAAAAAAGTTTTAAAAATTGATGTTTTTTCAGGAGCAGTGATTTTAATAATGCTTAAAGTGAAACAATAAAAATTAATTATTCCTTTAAATATCATGCCTGGGGGGGTCTCCTTAGTCTGCCTGTAAAATAGCACATCTTTCCCATGTACCACAACAGTACCACAGCAAAATTACATTTCTAAAGGAAAAAATGTGATTTAAAACTGCTCGTGGCTGTAATGTATTGTCGGATCCATTATAGATTAAAAAACGGTGTGGGTTCCCCCCCCCCAGTCTATTACCAGGCCCTTTGGGGCAAAAATACCAAAAAAAATGGTGTGGATGTCCCCCCCAAAATCCATACCAGGCCCTTCAGGTCTGGTATGGATATTAAGGGTGTCACGGACCTGGCCGGGACGGAGGCTGTTGGAGAGGACTGTATGCAGGCCTGTTGCCCACCGATTATGGGCCCTAGCATTTGGGGGAATGGTGCTCTCTGTGAGCTGTATGCCTGGGGACCCTGGGGTTGATGTTACTATGGATTCAGCTCCATGTCCCCCCAAAACACACAGACTCTGGAACCCTTTATATGCCATATTAGAATGGTGACTGATTTATACCATTGGGACTCGTACTGTTAAATGCTAATGTCATCAACTCTGCTATAATGTGTTTAGTGTGGCTCTAAGAGTCTTTTCACCCATTGTTGTTTATGTTAATTGAGAGAGCTGATCACATTAGCCACCAGCCCTGGCTAATAGACGAATGGTCTAGGCTGAGGAGGGGGGAGATTGTTGTTTGTATTGTTAATTGTATTAATGTGTGAAGCCCGGTGCCCACAAGACTGTCATCTGGTCTGGGTACATTTTGTAGTAAATTAGGTCATGTTAATTAGGTTAGCTTTGAGTCATCCCTGACATAAAAAGGTCTGTGAGATCTCAAAATAAAGGCAGTTCTGATGTACTCCAAGACTGGTGTTGTCTAGTTCTTGGGGTTCCTATAGCCAGATCCATTGGACTCGTGTTCCAGAACTTAGGAAGCGGTATATGACGGAAGCACTCAAGCGGAGTGTGGGGCGTTCCGTGACATTGGTGGCAAGCAGCGGGAAAGCTTCCTGAAGTCTGAAGTCTGGGACATCCAAACCTCCAACTGGATCCAAGATCAGCATAGCAGACTTCAGTCACCCCAGCGGAGATATGGACCTGGCATCAGAATTCCCGGGGCTGCTGCGGATCATCCTTTCAACGTACACCAGGACTGTGTCTGAGGATGAATACCTGGAGCTCAGGCAGCTGATTCGGGTGGAGCTCTGGAATGCAGCCCTCCGTCTCGCTGGTATAAAACAGGGCAAGTGCTTTCAAACCCAAGAGCAACGGGCCAGTGACCAACGGGCATTGCGGATGGCATTCCTGGGAGAGCAGCCCCAGGAGCAATGGGTGACTGAGTTGGACAGGTTGGTCCAGCAGGAGATAGAGCTGGACAATCGTTATCGGGCTCTGCAATGGCACGCAGAGGAGGGATAATTAGGGGAGACAACAGAATGCTCTCCGGAGGGATATGACTTTGGCGGCCCTGGATTGCTGTGGGAGAACCTTACAGATCTTTTTATGTTTGGCGATGAGGGGGAACCTGACCTTGAGGACATGAGAGACTATAGAGAGTCTATGCTCGGTCTTGCAGGGGTCTCAGAGCTCAAACCTGATCTGGACCATTTGCTAAGGAAGGAACAGCATCTGGAAAGGGCATACAGGAAACTGCTAGAACAAGTTCAGCAGCATGCCAGAGAATCGGCAGTGGAAAATCCGGAGATTGCCGTCCCCAAACCTGAAGTGCTGACAACAGGGCAGAGCTCTGCTAACCTCTGTCCAGAAATGATAGCATCTTCTGGGTTCCATGGACAGGAGATGGTGAACCTCTATTCCCAGACATCAGTTGCAGAGACATGGGATTTGATAGACTTTTCTGCTGAGGAAGAACAACCTGATGAGCCTCCAGCAGAAGAGCTGCTATCAGGGCCAAAGTTCACTGTGTTCTGCCCAGCACCAACAGTGGCTTCGGCCTTACTGAGAGAAGAGGTAGTCAGCCTTTCTCCCACAACACTGACAGGGACATGTGATTTTCTGCCAGCAGCATCTATGGAGTTAAAACAAACTTCTCCAGCTGAAGATCTGGTAACTGAACAGAGGGTCCAAGACCTCTGTCCCACACTTTTACCAATTCCAGAGACTGGGGATTTAATAGACGTTTCTGTAGAGGAGGAACCACCTGGCAAACCCCCAGCAGAAGTGCTGGCAACCGGACAAAGGGTCCAAGACCTCTGCCCCACACCTGCAGCAATTGTGGAGGTCCAAGGAGAGAATGCAGTCATCACCTCACAACTGCAGCTTGATCTGGTGTCGGTTGATGGGGCTTCAGTCCCCACCTGTATACCCCAGGAATGCTGGGCAGTCGGCCCAGATCCCCAACAGCAGGATGGAGTGAGCCCAGTCCCCCTGTCTTCTCTCCAGCGGCAGAAAGGATTCCAGGGAGAAGAGCCAGTCCGGGCCTCTCCCCAGCGGCAGATATGTTCTCTGAGAGAGGCAGAGGTTGGCTGGGTGAGTGATACTCTGTTTGGAATAATTTATTTGGGGTACGGTGTGGGTACAGGCAGTAGAGGACTGGAGCTGTTTACTAACTTCGGAGTCAACCCGTCTGGGGTCTCCTCCTGTGTTAGTCTCCTGCCGAAAGGGGAGAAATGTCACGGACCTGGCCGGGACGGAGGCTGTTGGAGAGGACTGTATGCAGGCCTGTTGCCCACCGATTATGGGCCCTAGCATTTGGGGGAATGGTGCTCTCTGTGAGCTGTATGCCTGGGGACCCTGGGGTTGATGTTACTATGGATTCAGCTCCATGTCCCCCCAAAACACACAGACTCTGGAACCCTTTATATGCCATATTAGAATGGTGACTGATTTATACCATTGGGACTCGTACTGTTAAATGCTAATGTCATCAACTCTGCTATAATGTGTTTAGTGTGGCTCTAAGAGTCTTTTCACCCATTGTTGTTTATGTTAATTGAGAGAGCTGATCACATTAGCCACCAGCCCTGGCTAATAGACGAATGGTCTAGGCTGAGGAGGGGGGAGATTGTTGTTTGTATTGTTAATTGTATTAATGTGTGAAGCCCGGTGCCCACAAGACTGTCATCTGGTCTGGGTACATTTTGTAGTAAATTAGGTCATGTTAATTAGGTTAGCTTTGAGTCATCCCTGACATAAAAAGGTCTGTGAGATCTCAAAATAAAGGCAGTTCTGATGTACTCCAAGACTGGTGTTGTCTAGTTCTTGGGGTTCCTATAGCCAGATCCATTGGACTCGTGTTCCAGAACTTAGGAAGCGGTATATGACGGAAGCACTCAAGCGGAGTGTGGGGCGTTCCGTGACAAAGGGGAACCCCGCAACATTTTTTTTAAATGGCGTGGGGGTCCCCAAGACCCTCAGGCACTATATACTCTGAACAGCAGTATGTATACTATATGGCCTGCCCTAAATACTCTGCAGAAAAATTGGGCCTTAGGTGTTGGTGATGCCAGAACATTGTAACCCCTCACAGTTACTCTTGTTGGGCACAGGAATGGGCCCTGCTGTGAAATATTATATCAAAAATTGTAATTACATGGCCCTGTTAAACAGGGGCAGAAAAATTGGGCCTTTGGTGGCGCCAGAACACTGTAAGCCCTCACAATTACTCTTGTTGAGTGCAGGAACGGGCCCTGCTGTAAAATATTGTATAAAAAACTGTAATTACATGCCCCTATTAAACAAGTGCAGAAAAATTGGCCCTTGGGTGGTGGTGCCACAATACTAACCCCTCACATATACTATTGTTGGTTGCAGGAACGGGCCCTGGTGTGAAATATTATGCCAAAAAGTGTAATTACATGCCCCTGTTAAACAGGGGCAGAAAAATTGGGTCTTGGTTGGTGGTGGTGCCACAACACTGTAATCCCTCACAGATACTCTTGTTGGGCGCAGTAACGGGCCCTGGTGTGAAATATTATATCACAAGTTGTAATTACATGCCCCTATTAAACAGGTGCAGAAAAATTGGCCCTTGGGTGGTGGTGCCACAATACTAACCCCTCACATATACTATTGTTGGGCGCAGGAACAGGCCCTGCTGTGAAATATTATACCAAAAAGTGTAATTACATGCCCCTGTCAAACAGGGGCAGAAAAATTGGGCCTTGTTTGATGGTGGTGGTGCCACCACACTGTAATCCCTCACAGATACTCTTGTTGGGCGATGGAATGGGCCCTGGTGTGAAATATTATATCACAAGTTGTTAAACAGGGGCAGAAAAATTGGGCCTTGGGTGGTCGTGTTCTTAACCTAAAATATTGTTGGAAGCTAGCATCATAAAGATTGAGAAGGAATAGGATAGTCAGCATAGGCAGTCTTCAGGGGATCCCAGATCCATAGCAAATTCAATCAGTTACATCAGCATCAGGTGCTTGATAGCTACTGATCCAAGACTGATTCATTTTTACGAATGTGAGCCGATCAACTAAGTCTGTGAACAGGCGCACTCTTTGATCCGTTACAAACCCTCCAGCAGCACAGAATGTGCTTTCAGAAAGCACGCTGGATGCAGGACAGGCAAGTATCTCAATTGCACAATGATCAAGTTCTGGCCAGTGGTCCATCCTCAAGAACCAGTAACCCAGCGGATGCTCTGTTGGAAAGGTCTCCAAGTCTGCTCTTGCCCCTAGATAATGCTGTACTATATAATGCAGATGCTGGTGATGGTTGCTTGAACTGATCAGACCTTGGCACTGAGGACTGAAAAACTGTTTAAAGGCATTGGTCAGCTGGCCACCTTCTCCACCGCTCTTCCTCTAACTGAACAAAGCCTCAGCAACACGTTGTCCAGCACCAGGAAATGGTAACCTCCCAGGGTCTGGAAATGTGTTACACAAGCCTTTCTTCAATTCCTCCTGAAGATGTTTCATTCTCTGAACCCTCTGCAAATGCAGTTCTGCAACTTTGCTCTCATTGCTGGGGGAGCACATTGCAATGGCTTCTATCCTTAAGGCTTCTATCTCTAAGTGATTCTTTCTACAAGTGATATGCACTTCAATCTCTGCTTCAAGTCCTGCCTCACCTGATCATTCCTTCTCTGTCTCTTTACAGGTATGTGTCAGCTCAACCACATCTTCCACCATTAAATGAAATTGGGATTTGCTTGCTGTCTCTGCGTGTGTGTCTTTGGTATGTGGCCTTCTCTATCTGTTGCCCTGTGTGCATAACCATGACATTGTTTTTTGTTGCTCTGGACTGTCTTACCTAAGTTTTATGTGTTGATCTTATCTTGGCCTTGCTTCCTCTGGTCTCTGCGTGTGTGTCTTTGGTATGTGTCAGCTCAACCATTTTTCCACAGTTAAATGAAATTGGGATTTTCTTGCTGTCTCTGCGTGTGTGTCTTTGGTATGTGTCGGCTCAACCACATCTTCCACCGTTAAATGAAATTGGGATTTGCTTGCTGTCTCTGCGTGTGTGTCTTTGGTATGTGTCAGCTCAACCACATCTTCCACCGTTAAATGAAATTGGGATTTGCTTGCTGTCTCTGCGTGTGTGTCTTTGGTATGTGTCAGCTCAACCACATCTTCCACCCTTAAATGAAATTGGGATTTGCTTGCTATCTCTGCGTGTGTGTCTTTGGTATGTGGCCTTCTCTATCTGTTGCCCTGTGTGCATAACCATGACATTGTTTTTTGTTGCTCTGGACTGTCTTACCTAAGTTTTATGTGTTGATCTTATCTTGGCCTCTGGCCTCTTGCTATTCTGACTTTAGAAGCAAAAAGTCCACTTTGATTGTTAGGCATTCTTATAGTCACTCATGATTAATTAATGAACTTTAACCCCACCCTTATAACAGTATAAATTTGAGCATCCTTAAGGGGTGAGCACATTGCTGGGGAAGCACATTGCAATGGCTTCTATCCTTAAGGCTTCTATCTCTAAGTGATTCTTTCTACAAGTGATATGCACTTCAATCTCTGCTTCAAGTCCTGCCTCACCTGATCATTCCTTCTCTGTCTCTTTACAGGTATGTGTCAGCTCAACCACATCTTCCACCATTAAATGAAATTGGGATTTGCTTGCTGTCTCTGCGTGTGTGTCTTTGGTATGTGGCCTTCTCTATCTGTTGCCCTGTGTGCATAACCATGACATTGTTTTTTGTTGCTCTGGACTGTCTTACCTAAGTTTTATGTGTTGATCTTATCTTGGCCTCTGGCCTCTTGCTATTCTGACTTTAGAAGCAAAAAGTCCACTTTGATTGTTAGGCATTCTTATAGTTACTCATGATTAATTAATGAACTTCAACCCCACCCTTATAACAGTATAAATTTGAGCATCCTTAAGGGGTGAGCACATTGCTGGGGGAGCACATTGCAATGGCTTCTATCCTTAAGGCTTCTATCTCTAAGTGATTCTTTCTACAAGTGATATGCACTTCAATCTCTGCTTCAAGTCCTGCCTCACCTGATCATTCCTTCTCTGTCTCTTTACAGGTATGTGTCAGCTCAACCACATCTTCCACCGTTAAATGAAATTGGGATTTGCTTGCTGTCTCTGCGTGTGTGTCTTTGGTATGTGTCAGCTCAACCATATCTTCCACCGTTAAATGAAATTGGGATTTTCTTGCTGTCTCTGCGTGTGTGTCTTTGGTATGTGTCAGCTCAACCACATCTTCCACCGTTAAATGAAATTGGGATTTGCTTGCTGTCTCTGCGTATGTGTCTTTGGTATGTGTCAGCTCAACCACATCTTCCACCGTTAAATTAAATTGGGATTTGCTTGCTGTCTCTGCGTGTGTGTCTTTGGTATGTGTCAGCTCAACCACATCTTCCACCGTTAAATGAAATTGGGATTTGCTTGCTGTCTCTGCGTGTGTGTCTTTGGTATGTGGCCTTCTCTATCTGTTGCCCTGTGTGCATAACCATGACATTGTTTTTTGTTGCTCTGGACTGTCTTACTTAAGTTTTATGTGTTGATCTTATCTTGGCCTCTGGCCTCTTGCTATTCTGACTTTAGAAGCAAAAAGTCCACTTTGATTGTTAGGCATTCTTATAGTCACTCATGATTAATTAATTAACTTCAACCCCACCCTTATAACAGTATAAATTTGAGCATCCTTAAGGGGTGAGCACATTGCTGGGGGAGCACATTGCAATGGCTTCTATCCTTAAGGCTTCTATCTCTAAGTGATTCTTTCTACAAGTGATATGCACTTCAATCTCTGCTTCAAGTCCTGCCTCACCTGATCATTCCTTCTCTGTCTCTTTACAGGTATGTGTCAGCTCAACCACATCTTCCACCGTTAAATTAAATTGGGATTTGCTTGCAGTCTCTGCGTGTGTGTCTTTGGTATGTGGCCTTCTCTATCTGTTGCCCTGTGTGCATAACCATGACATTGTTTTTTGTTGCCCTGGACTGTCTTACCTAAGTTTTATGTGTTGATCTTATCTTGGCCTCTGGCCTCTTTCTATTCTGACTTTAGAAGCAAAAAGTCCACTTTGATTGTTAGGCATTCTTATAGTCACTCATGATTAATTAATGAACTTCAACCCCACCCTTATAACAGTATAAATTTGAGCATCCTTAAGGAGTGAGCACATTGCTGGGGGAGCACATTGCAATGGCTTCTATGCTTAAGGCTCCTATCTCTAAGTGATTCTTTCTACAAGTGATATGCACTTCAATCTCTGCACTTCAGCGATTGCACAAAGCAAACAAATATACCATCTGCACTGGAAAGCACCTAACAGACTGCAGGTGACCCTGTCTCTCTAATAAGCTCTCCTTCCCCTCTGTAACATGCACTCTCTACCACTGCTTCTGACACTCCTGTCCTCTCTCCTCAAACTCTCTTACCTTCACCCCCCTCTCCACCTGCCTGCTTATACATATCACCCTGCCTTCTGTCCTCTCCCTACTACTGCTCCTACCAACTCTTGCTCATTCTAAATCCATATACTGATAAAACCTCCAGTACTCTGAGACATGCCCCTTCACATAAATCACATTCCCACATTACCTCCCTCACCCTCCTGCTTCTCCTAATCTCTGGTGACATATCCCCAAACCCTGGGCCACCATCATCTGTCTTTGCCCAACGCTCCCATCCCCCTACACTCTCTAGCAGGAGCCGCAACCCACAGAACTTGCTCTCTATTCCTCTTTCCAAAACCAGCCCCCCTTTTCCTGTGCCCTGTGGAATGCACGGTCTGTCTGCAACAAACTCACCGCCCTTCACAACCTCTTTATCACAAGTTCCTTTAACCTACTTGCCATTACTGAAACCTGGCTTCATGAATCAGATACTATTTCTCCTGCTTCCCTCTCCCATGGGGGCCTTCTCTGGACTCACTCCCCCAGACCAAGTGGACGGAAGGGAGGTGGAGTGGGAATCCTTCTGGCCCCATGCAGCACCTATCAGGTACTTCACCCACCTCCCTCTCTGACACCCCTCTCTGACACTCTCCTCTTTTGAGGCACATTGCATTCGTCTATTCTCTCCCATTTCTCTAAGAATTGCTGTCATCTACCGGCCCCCTGGACCAGTATCAGCCTTTCTTGATGACTTCTCTGCCTGGCTACCCTACTTTCTCTCTTCTGAAATCCCCACAATTATTCTTGGGGACTTCAACATCCCTGTTAACACTAACACTACTATTACTTCTAAACTTCTCAGTCTAACCTCATCCCTTGACCTGAAGCAATGGATACAGGCTCCTACTCACTCCAACGGCAACACCCTTGACCTCGTCTTCTCCTATCTGTGCACTCCGTGCAACCTTTCCAACAATCCACTCCCACTCTCTGATCACCACCTTATTAGTTTTGCTCTCTCCCTGTCTTCCACCTCTTCTCCCTCCAACCGCCTAACAGTTACACGTAGAAATCTTCGCCACCTCAACCCTTCCCTTCTCTACTCTGCTACTGATCACCTCTATGACAAAATCTCACCTCTGTCCTGCCCCAACCTAGCTACTTTCATCTACAACAGCTCACTGTCTTCCTCCCTAGAGAAGCTTGCCCCCCTCACTACATGCAGAATTAAGCCCCAACTGCTACAACCCTGGCAAACAAATTACACCAGAAGTCTCAGAAAACGTAGCCAAGCTCTTGAGTGCCTGTGGCATAAGACTAAGACCCAGGAAGACTTCACACAATATAAATCTGCCCTCCTAAAATACTACTCCTGCCTTCACACTGCCAAACAGACCTACTTTATCACACTCATTAACACCTTCTCATCCAGTCCACGTCAACTCTTCTCTACCTTCAACACTCTACTCTGTCCTCCACTGCCTCCACCCACCAACTCACTTACTGCCCAGGAGATTGCCAATCACTTCAAAACTAAGATTGATACAATTCATGAGGAGATCACCAATGCGCAAAAACCTCCCCCATGCAACACCCTATGTCCCCAGATACAATCATTACTTCCCTCATTCAACCCTGCTACTATTACTGAGGTTGCTAAACTTTTATCTAGCACTCATCTAACCACCTGCCCCCTGAATCCTGTTCCCTCGCAAATGCTACGCTCACCCTCTGACTCGATTCTACACTCTCTAACTCACATTTTCAACCTCTCCCTCTCTTGTGGTATCTTCCCAAACTCTCTAAAACATGCGCTAGTCACCCCCATACTTAAAAAGCCCTCACTGGACCCCACCAATCTCAACAACTTACGTCCCATCTCCTTACTCTCCTTCTCCTCCAAACTTCTTGAAAGACTGGTCTACAACCGACTAAGCGACCATCTGACCATGAATAAACTTCTTGATCCCCTTCAGTCTGGTTTTCGCCCTCAACACTCCACGGAAACTGCTCTCCTTAAACTCTCAGATGACCTACTAATGGCTAAAGCCAATGGACACTATTCTGTACTACTTCTCCTGGATCTCTCTGCTGCCTTTGACACAGTGGACACCCCCTCCTCCTCAAAAAACTCCACTCCTTTGGTCTCCGTGTCTGTACTCTTCGCTGGTTCTCATCCTACCTATCCCACCACTCCTTCAGTGTCACTTACAACTCTACTTCCTCCTCTCCTCTTCCTTTCTCCGTTGGGGTCCCCCAAGGTTCTGTTCTTGGAACTCTCCTTTTCTCAATCTACACCACCTCCTTGGGTCAGTTGATTGCCTCCCACGGCTTTAAATATCATCTCTACGCTGATGACACCCAAATCTATCTCTCTACCCCCTAGCTATCTCCATCTGTCTCCTCACGCATTACCAACTTACTAGCAGACATATCAGCCTGGATGTCACATCACTTCCTCAAACTCAACCTATCCAAAACCAAGCTCATGATATTTCCTCCCTCAGGTGCCACTTCCCCTGATTTCCCTGTCAATATCAACGGCTCAACTATCAACCCATCTCCCCACGTCAAGGTCCTAGGTGTAATCCTGGACTCTGTACTAACCTTTTCGACCCCACATTCTATCACTATCCAAAACTTGCCGCCTCAATCTCTGCAACATCTCCAAGATGCGCCCCTTCCTAACCAATGTCACCACAAAGCTTCTAATCCACTCCCTGGTCATCTCCCGCCTCGACTACTGCAACTCCCTCCTCATTGGTTTACCTCTAAATAGGCTATCCCCACTTCAGTCCATCATGAACGCTGCTGCCAGGCTCATCCACCTGCCACTCAGTCACCGAATTAAATTCAAGAAACTAACTATAACTTACAAAGCCATCCACAACCTGGCCCCAGCTACATCTCTAATCTAGTCACAAAATACTAACCTAATCATTCTCTTCGCTCCTCCCAAGACCTCCTGCTCTCAAACTCCCTTGTCACCTCATCCCATGCTCGTCTTCAGGACTTCTCCAGAGCCTCCCCCATCCTCTAGAATGCTCTACCCCAATCCGTCCGATTTTCTCCTACTTTATCCACTTTCAGACGATCCCTGAAAACTCATCTCTTCAGAGAAGCCTATCTGGCCCCCACCTAACAACTGTACATTTATCTTCTCAATCAGCACATCACCCACAGTTATTACCTCTTGTATCTCTTGACCTTCCCTCTTAGATTGTAAGCTCTAAGGAGCAGGGCCCTCTGATTCCTACTGTATCAAAGTGTATTGTATTTGTACTGTCTACCCTCAAGTTGTAAAGCGCTACGTAGACTGTTGGCGCTATATAAATCCTGTATAATAATAATAATAATAATAATAATAACAACTTTGCCCTTGTAACGTAGATCAAGAAGGGTTGCCAGCCAGTAATGATCCCTCTCCTTGATACCACAAATCCTAGAATCCTTTTGCAGGCTTTGCAGAATCAGGGAGGCCATGCAGCGTAAGTTTGCAGAGTCATTCGATTCTGAGTCCTCTGGGTCACTAAGGATCACATGATCTGTAACTACTTCCTCACATCCACGTACAACTCCTTGGGTTTCTGGGGACTGAAAACCATCCCTTGAAGACTGCTGCTGAGTGTTATCCTCTACATCCATGCTGACACAATCCTCCTCCTTATCCTCTTCTTCCTGTGTGTTTGGCAGGCCCGCAGGAATGCTATCTGGATAAAGGGGGACTTGAGAAGACAGGAAGTCCTCCTCTTCCTCCTGCTGTTCTGCCTCAAGTGCCCTGTCCATGATTCCATGAAGCGTGTGCTCCAACAGGAAGACTAGAGGGACAGTGTCACTGATGCATGCATTGTCACTGCTCACCATCCTTGTGGCCTCCTCAATTGGTGACAATACAGTGCATGCATCCTTGATCAGTAGCCACTGGCGTGGCGAAAAGAAGCCAAGCTCCCCTGACCCTGTCCTGGTGCCATGCTCGCACATGTACTCATTGATGGTCCTCTGCTGTATGTGCTGCCACTGAAGCATTACCAACATCGAGTTCCACCTGGTGGGCATGTCACAAATGAGGAGGTTGGTGGGCAGGTTACATTCCCTTTGAATGTCAGCCAGCTGAGCACTGGCATTGTATGACCGGAAGAAATGGCCACAGACTTTTCTGGCCTGCCTCAGAAGATCTTGTAAGCCTGGTTACCTGGTCAAGAACCGCTGCACCACCAAATTCAGGACAAATGCCAAACATGCAACATGGGTCAAGTGTCCCTGTCATGGCATTAACCACCTCTCAGCCTTTCCCTGCAGAGCTGACATAATCTCTGCCTCAGTGTGGCACCTGTCCCTTAGGCAGACCAACTCAAGCACCGCATTGCATCTTTTAGCATGACTGCTTGCATAGCCCCTTGAACTCTTACAGAGCACTGCTTGTTCAGAGGACAAATCTGCAGAAAAGGCCATAGAGGAAGATGAAGTGGAGGGCGTGGAGGAGAGAGCTGTGGCAGAATCACCACTAGCATTTTGAAGGTGTGGTGACGGAACAAGCTCCAACAACACTGAACCCTGTCCTGCATCCTTCCCAGCTGCCAGCAAAGTTACCCAGAGCGCTGTTAAGGAAAGGTAATGTCCCTACCCATACCTGCTGGACCATGAGTCAGCATTAATATGAACCTTACTGCTGACCACCCTGTCTAATGAGGCCAAAACATTGCCTTCCACATGCTGGTAGAGAGCTGGAATGGCCTATCTGTGAAAAGAAATGGTGTTTTAGAACCTGCTACTGAGGTACAGCACATTCCACAAATTCACAAAAGGGGGCAGAGTCTACCAGCTATAAAGGCAGCAGTTGTAGTGCTAGCAATTTGGCCAAGCTAGCATTGAGACACTGAGCATGTGGATGGCTGGGACCAAATTTTTTTTTACGATTCAGCAACTGAGGTAGAGAAATTTGCCTGCTAAAATCAATTGGTGGTGTACTGCTAGCAGATTGGTTGCAAGTACTTGGGACACCTATTGCTATACCTTCATTCCTCTCAGTGCAGGTTTTTGAGGGAACTGGAGGTACAGTAGGGTTGGAGATCCCAGATGAGGAGCAAGGAGAAGTCTGTCTTTTTCTATGATGTGGATCTTTCAAGTGCTGTTGCCAATGGACTGCATGGCAGGTTGTCATATGTCTGGTCAAGCATGTGGTGCCCAAGCGGCTGCTGTTCTGGTCACGCTTGATCCGCTTCAGACATAGGTTGCAAACAGCAACGGTGCAATCTTCTGCACATGTGTCAAAAAAGGCCCACACCAAGGAACTTTTAAAAGTCAGTGGGGGGTCAGCAGCGCTCTGCACCTGCGGAGCTCTGCCGTGTGATGCATTAGGGTGGCTGCTCTTAAGCTGCCCCCTAGAGGACATCCTGCCTCTTGGAGTTGTGCCTCCTCCTCCTCTCTCCTCTCATCCCCTCATTATTCTCTCCCTCCTCGTCACTGGAGTAAACATGGCAGTATGCTGCAGCTGGGGGAACATGACTGCCAGTTTCTTGTCCTTCTGTGGCACCCCCTCTTTCTAGGCTCATGTTACTCCCTTCCTCAACCTGTGAACCAACATCAGAGCCTTTAAATCGCTGCGCATCCTCCAGTAGCATATAACCGACACTGTGGACGAATAATTCCATGCATTATGGTGGGGCTACGGAAGGAGTCACTGTGGATATAGAGCCAGTGGAATAGGCCACTTTGGCAGCTGCGTTGGAAGGCAAACTACTCTGAGCCTGGGTGACAGAGGATGAGAAGGATGAGGATGGCTTCATTATTCACTCCGCCAACTCTTCTGCATGTTGTGGCTCAATAACACAGCCAGCAGCAGAAAAAAAGGACAAGCGTGCCCCACGGCCACCTGTAGAGGATGGACCACTGTTGACTGTAGACACAGAGGCTGCTTGCCCTCTTTTAGTGGCCTGTGAGTGTCTGCCGCTCCTTGGTGGCCTTCCGAACATGATGTATTTTTTGTTTTGCAACACCACACTTCACTGTATTATATACTGTGTACACCACCTGAAGTGTATTAGAAACTATACACCACTGAATGCACTGTATATATAGGCTACACTGAATGCAGATTATATACAGTATCTCACAAGTGAGAACACCCCTGACATTTTTGTAAATATTTTATTATATCTTTTCATGTGACAACACTGAAGAAATTACACTTTGCTACAATGTAAAGTAGTGAGTGTACAGCTTGTATAACAGTGTAAATTTGCTATTCCCGCAAAATAACTCAACACACAGCCATTAATGTCTAAACCGCTGACAACAAAAGGGAGTACAACCCCAAATGAAAATGTCCAAATTGAGCCCAAAGTGTCAATATTTTGTATGGCCAACATTATTTTCCAGCACTGCCTTAACCCTCTTCGGCATGGAGTTCACCAGAGCTTCACAGGTTACCACTGGAGTCCTCTTCCACTCCTCCATGATGACATCACAGAACTGGTGGATGTTAGACTTTGCGCTCCTCTACCCTCCGTTTTGAGGATGCCCCACAGATGCTCAAAAAGATCTAGGTCTGGAGACATGCTTGGCCAGTGCATCACTTTTACCCTCAGCTTCTTTAGCAAGGCAGTGGTTGTCATGGAGGTGTGTTTGGGGTTGTTATGTTATGTTGGAATACTGCTCTGCGGCCCAGTCTCTGAAGGGAGGGGATCATGCTCTGCTTCAGTATGTCACAGTACATGTCGGTATTCATGGTTCCCACAATGAACTGTAGCTCCCCAGTGCCGACAGCACTCATGCAGCCCCATACCATGACACTCCCACCACAATGCTTGACTGTAGGCAAAACACACTTGTCTTTGTACTCCTCACCTGGTTGCCACCACACACGCTTGACACCATCTGAACCAAAAAAGTTTATCTTGGTCTCATCAGACCGCAGGACATGGTTCCAGTAATCCATGTCCTTAGTCTGCCTGTCTTCAGCAAACTGTTTGTGGGCTTTCTTGTGCATCATCTTTAGAAGAGGCTTCCTTCTGGGACAACAGCCATGCAGACCAAATTGATGCAGTATGCAGCGTATGGTCTGAGCACTGACAAGCTGGCCCCCCACTCCTTCAAATTCTGCAGCAATGCTGGCAGCACTCATACGTCTATTTCCCAAAGACAACCCCTGGATATGACATTGAGCACATGCACTCAACTTCTTTGGTCAACCATGGCAAGGCCTGTTCTGAGAGGAACCTGTCCTGTTAAACCGCTGTATGGTCTTGGTCACCGTGCTGCAGCTTAGTTTCAGGGTCTTGGCGATCTTCTTATAGTCTAGGCCATCTTTATGTAGAGCAACAATTCTTTTTTTTTCAGTTCCTCAGAGTTCTTTGGCATGAGGTGCCATATTGAACTTCCAGTGACCATTATGATTTAACACACCTGCTCCCCATTCACACCTGAGACCTTGTACCACTAACGAGTCACATGACACCGGGAAGGGAAAATGGCTAATTGGGCCCAATTTGGACATTTTCACTTGTACTCACTTTGGTTGCCAGTGGTTTAGATATTAATGGCTGTGTGTTGAGTTATTTTGAGGGGACAACAAATTTACACTGTTATATAAGCTGTACACTCACTACTTTACATTGTAGCAAAGTGTAATTTCTTCTTGTGTTGTTACTTGAAAAGATATAATAAAATAATTACAAAAATGTGAGGGGTGTACTCACTTTTGTGAGATACTGTATATACTAGACTGTATATATGTATTATCACACCGCATGAAGTGCATTAGAAACAGTACACCACTGAATGCACTGTAGATATAGACTACACTGAATGCAGAGTATATATATATATATATATATATATATATATATATATATATATATATATATATATATATATATATATATATATATATATAAATATAAATACATCGCCTGAAATGTATTAGAAACAGTACACCACAAATGTACTGTAGATATAGGCTATACCAACTGAAGAGTATATATATATATATATATATATATATATATATATATATACACACACACACACACACTAGACTGTACACTGTATACTGTCTATATATAGCAATAGCAGCCGGGTTGTATGTGAGCGGTTCTCCCAGCGATCAGAGGGGAAGAGAGAGGAGAACCGCCGCCTGGATGATCAGAGCACCGGGAACATAACAGCTTTCATTTCAATAGCTGAATATTCCCTGCCGTGCACCGTCACATACAGCCCCTCCTCTTTGTCTGGGCAATTTGATAGACAGATCACCCATCCAATGCTCGGATGGGTGATCTGTCAATCAAGGTTTCCTGGACAAGGGGGAGGGGCTGTATTTGACGGCGCATGATGGGAAACACAGCTATTGAAATGAAAGAAAAATGTTATGTTCCCGGCGCTCTGATCATCCAGGCAGTGGCTCTCCTCTCTCTTCCCCTGCACAGGTAGGCTGCCTTGGTGACACAGGCTGCATTGGGGACACAGGCTGCATTGGGGACACAGGCTGCATTGATGGCAGAGGCTGCATTGGCTGGCACAGGCTGCACTGGCAGACACAGGCTGCATTGGCTGGCACAGGCTGTGTTAGCAGGCACAGGCATCGTTGGCGGCACAGGCTACATTGGCGGGCACAGGCTGCTTTGGTGGACACAGGCAGGCTGCATTGGTGGACATGGGCAGGCTGCATTGGTGGACATGGATAAAGTTGTTGTTAATATTTATTTTTATAACTTAATTCTGCATAAGTGTCATTTCATAAGATAATTTATGAGGGCATGGTTAAGGGTTTGAATTAGGGGCGGGGCAGGGTAAGGGTTGGACGGGGCAACTGGTGGTGAGTAACCCTTGTGGCCTGACTAGTAGCTCACTGTTTTTCATCTTTGTTTTTCATCTTTAATTCCATTCATTGTGTCTTATTCATTTATTTTTTCATGTATTGCTACATTGTGTCATGTTTTCATGTCTGCTCAGTTTCCCATGATTGCATTTCATGTTATCCATTTTATGAAAATTTACATATGCATACACTGTGTTTTTTCAAATCTGTTATTATTTTTCCTTCATATTTAATTAATTCTTTATTTGTTTGTCATTATAACTGGGCTTCCGTAGGTTATCACAGCTGGTATGGTTTATGAGAGGTGTGGTCTCTATTCGCTTGGCTTGGTGTTTTATCTCCAGGTGTTATATACATTCCTGATTAATTACCTCCCCTTATATACCTCATTTGTGATAACGGCCCCCTAGCTATGAGTAAGCATCTACTGATGTGAAACGCATTAGCTGCTTTTTTGTCCTCTGTATCCACTTTCATGTGACTTGCAACATTTTACAAAATAAAGGTGCTTTTTTTCATGGCAGTGTAGCCATCCAGACTTCCTCAACTCATTATCCTAGCTCAGGACTGCAGTCGGGAGCTGTAAGGTCTTATATAGACAGGTATGTGGCTTTCCTAGTCAAGTCCAATCAGTATAATCAAACACAGTTGGACTCAAATGAGGGTGTAGAACCATCTCAAGGATGATCAGAAGAAATGGACAGCACCTGAGTTAAATATATGAGTGTCACAGCAAAGGGTCTGAATACTTAGGACCATGTGATATTTCAGTTTTTCTTTTTAATTAAATCTGCAAAAATGTCAACAATTCTGTGTTTTTCTGTCAATATGGGGTACTGTGTGTACATTAATGAGGAAAAGAAATGAACTTAAATGATTTTAGCAAATGGCTGCAATATAACAAAGAGTGAAAAATGTAATGGGGTCTGAATACTTTCCGTTCCCACTGTGTATATATATATATATATATATATATATATATATATATATATATATATATATATATATATAAAAAATACACTGCCACTAACTAAATAACCTGCCTGCTTAATCTAATTCAATCTATCTCTCTGTCCACGCCAACAACACTACACACGGCCGCTATGTAAGCAGCCTTATATAGTGTTATAGTGTGGAGTGTGGACTTAGTCCCCCTGAGCCATAATTGGCCAAAGGCACCCTGTCTTTAGCCAATTTTAGCTTTCTCAGCAGAGCACACTGTGATTGGCCAAAGCATGCAGGTCAGGTGCATGATCAATCATAATACAGCAATGCAATGCGATCTGGTAGTGCATTATGGGATGTTCTGTGGCGCTCAAATTTCCCATGAACGCCCCATATGTTTGGTTTGTTTTAGAACAAACCAACACCCGATGTTCAAGTCGAACTTACATTTAACTCGAACTGCTGGGTCATCCCTAGTCTTCAGCTGGAACAAGGTAGCAGCCTTATATAGTGTTATAGTGTGGGGTGTGGACTTAGTCCCCCTGAGCCATAATTGGCCAAAAGCACCCTGTCTTTGGCCAATTTTAGCTTTCTCAGCAGAGCACACTGTGATTGGCCAAAGCATGCAGGTCAGGTGCATGATCAATCATAATACAGCAATGCACTGCGATCTCGCAGTGCATTATGGGATGTTCCGTGGTGCTCAAATTTCCCATGAACGCCCCATATGTTTGGTTTGTTTTAGAACAAACCAACACCCGATGTTCAAGTCGAACTTACATTTAACTCGAACTGCTGGCTCATCCCTAGTCTTCAGCTGGAACAAGGACTCCACTCATTGCAAACCAATAGACTTCCAGGTATCTAAAACTTTATAGTTTGCACTTTGAGGGAACATGGGCTTACTATGTATGGGTAGGAAATGGGATATGGTACTCAGGAGTTTCTGAAGTTTGTGAGATTCCCTCCAGGCTACTAGTGTGTCCTGTATCAGGATATTTTTGTGGAGTGTGGTTGGCAAAGAGGAGGATTAAGCATGTAGCACCGCCACAAGGTTGTAGGGATGGACCAAATCTGACTCCAGTGCATAATTAGAGTATACTGATGACTGGAGGATCCAATATACACTCTGGCAAAGAAGGCAGGACAAATTGTATAGCGTCAGATTGGGCAGGCCCACCGCACCTTCACTCTTAAGGAGATATAGTTTATGGAGTGCAATACATGGCTGTTTGGAGCGCCAGAGAAATACCACTAAGGCTTTATGCAGGGCCGTACATCAGCATGTTACAACAGTATAGTTAGTGTTTGGAGAGGATAAAGGTAAAAGAAATCTTAAATAAATGGCATCTCCCAAAGAGCAATATTGTTAAGGATTTCCCCGCTTCTAACTGATGACATATTTTAGTAAATAGAGGTGGAAAATTCAGTTTATATAAAGAAGATGGTTCTCAACCATTCACCGGTTCTCTTAATGCCCAAATAGGTTATGCTGTGGGAAGCCAGTAGGAGAGGACAGGATGGGATCCATGACCTGGAAGCAGAAGGGTTCAGTGGTAAAACCTTGCTCTTCGAAAGTTGATGCGTAAGCCCGAGAAGACCCTATAGGTCATGAAGATGTCTTGGATGATCGAGAAATCAGCGGGCTCTAAGGAGGAAAAAATAAGCACAGCATCCGCGAATAATGGCACATGTAGAGTCTCAACCCCTATATCAATTCCATTCAGTGATGGGTGGGAGAGATGTAGGCAGGAAAGAGGTTTGATAGCTAAATTGAATAAGGGCGAGAGAGGGTACCCCTGTAATGTGTCTTACCAACCAAGCCAATTCTGACATTTCTCTCCTACATGTAGAAATCATAATGTTTTTTGCTAGAAAATTACATAGAACCCCCAAACATTATATATTTTTTTTAGCAAAGACCCTAGAGAATACAATGGTGGCCATTGCAACTTTTGATTGTGCACGGTATTTGCGCAGCAATTTTTCAAATGCTTTTTTTGGAAAAAAAACAACAGTTTTGTGCTTTAAAAAAAAAAAAACAGTAAAGTTATCCCAATTTTTTTGCATAATGTGAAAGATGAGGTTACGCAGAGTAAATAGATACCTAACATGTCATGCTTCAAAATTGCACACGCTCGTGGAATGGCGCCAGACTTCGGTACCTCAAAATCCCCATATGTGACACTTTAAACATTTTTACTGGTTACATATTTTGAGTTACAGAGGAGGTCTAGGGCTAGAATTATTGCTTTCACTCCAACGTTCGCGGCAACACCCCACATGTGTGGTTTGAACACCGTTTTCATATATCGGCGGGACTTACATATGCGTTCGCTTCTGTGTGTGAGGGACAGGGGCACTTTAATTTTTTTTTTTTATTGTTAATTTTACTTTACATTCTTTAGTTTGACACTTTAAAAAAAATTTAAAAATTGATCACTTTTATTCCTATTACAAGGAATTTAAACATCCCTTGTAATAGGAATATGGCATGACAGGTCCTCTTTACAGTGAGTTATGGAGTCAATAAGACCCCACATCTCACCTCTAGGCTGGGAAGCCTGAAAAAAAAATAATAAAACAATCTCGGCTTTTAACAACATATAACAAAAGAATAACAAATGTTGAGTAATTGGGACCTGAATGGAGTCCATGAAACTCCAGCAAGGAGAACACAGATATTTGTTGTGATATTTCGTGATATTTGGGTATCCAATATATATAACACGTTATATATAAAACCTGTATATAAACATGCAACGTCAAATGGTGGGTAATAACCAGGACACAGAACATACCAGACATGTTTCCATCAGGTAACATGTAATTTTTTTAATGCAGAGGCCGGGCGTGACGTCATAACATCGCTCCGGCCTCCGATGATCATAGAGACTCCGGCAACCATCTGGTCTGCTGGAAATCTCTATGGTGATCATTCGGGGCTGGCGGATCCATTCTTCGACTCACCGATCGCAGCGGTGGGACGGTAGAAGCACCGGAGGGCGGCGGGGGGGACATCCCCTCCCGCCACCTGTAAGAACAAGCCCAGCCGCTATGATCATTCTTATGGTGTAGGGAATCGCTGGCTGAAAAAGCCGATATCTGAATGCTGCCTGTAGCTGCAGGCATCATTCAGATATACCCCCACAAAGTCCAGGACGTCATATGACGGCCAGCCATCGGCATGTGGTTAACCACTTCTGGACTGCCCACCGTCGTTATAGGTTGGTACTTTGAAGGAGGATATTGTTGTTATGGCAGCAGCTAGCTGCCATAACCCTGGTATCCTCCTCTTCAGCGGGCAGTCCGGTTTAAGATAAAAGTGGATCACTTCTATCGGTGGCGGGAGAGGGCGCCCCCTCCCACCGCGATCCGGTGCCCTCTGCCGCTTACTGGAGCCATCAGCAGCTGCGGAGGTGATCGCGTCTGTCCCCTGCCTGGGTATGGAGACGAGTGAGGGGAAGATGACCCCCACCCATCTCCATATCACTGCAGGGCAGAAGTGACTTCAAAACGTCACTTCCGCCCATAGCTCTTAAAGGGCCATTTTTTTCAATTTTTTTAAATGACAATTTTTTTTTATTTTATTGCATTTTATTGTAAATATGAGATCTGAGGTCTTTTTGACCCCAGATCTCATATTTAAGAGGTCCTGTCATGCTTTTTTCTATTACAAGGGATGTTTACATTGTAAAGTGACCCTTTAAAAAAAAACAAAAAAAAAAAACAGTGTAAAAATGTAAAAAAAAAAAAAAAAAAGTTAAAATAAATAGGGAAAAAAAAACATTTTTAAACGCGCCCCGTCCAGATGAGCTCACATGCAGAAGCGAACGCATACGTGACTAGCGTCCGCGTATGAAAAAGGTGTTCAAACCACACTTGTGAGGTATTGCCGTGATCAGTAGAGCGAGAGCAATAATTCTAGCCCTAGACATCCTCTCTAACTTAAAACATGCAACCTGTAGAATTTTTTAAATGTTGCCTATGGAGATTTTTAAAGGTAAAAGTTTGTCGCCATTCTACGAGCGGGCGCAATTTTGAAGCGTGACATGTTGGGTATCAATTTACTCGGTGTAACATTATCTTTCACAATACAAAAAAATTGGGCTAACTTTACTGTTGTCTTATTTTTTAATTTAAAAAAGTGTATTTTTTCCCAAAAAAGTGCACTTGTAAGACCGCTGCGCAAATACAGTGTGACAGAAAGTATTGCAATGGCTGCCATTTTATTCTCTAGTGTGTTAGAAAAAAATGTATAATGTTTTGGGGTTTTAAGTAAATTTCTAGCAAAAAAAACTGTTTTTAACTTGTAAACAACAAATCTCAGAAAGAGGCTTGGTCCTTAAGTGGTTAATTAAGTTTTAAGGGAGCAGACATAGAACCCAAAGTGACATGCCAAGCTGGGGGATAGGAATACATACTACAGACCAAGTCCAGTATGTGAACTGAGAAACCAAATTTTTCCATCACAGAAATAACTACTGAAAACTAATATTGTCAAAGGCTTTCTCAGCATCTAGGAGTTACATTAATGGAGCTTGGCATGCTCTAATGTTATCAAGACTTTGAGGATATGAAATACTGTGGATCTACCAGAGACAAAACTTACTTGCATTGCATGAAAAAGGGATAGAAGCAGCCCTGCCAATCGTGAGGCTACAATTTTAGATATTTTTAGCATCTATGTTAATTAATGATATAGGACGATAGGAGCCAGGTAGGGATGGGTCCTTCCCTTTCTTAGAGTGTAATTTAATTTACACTTGTGACCCTGTAGGGAGATACGGCCCTCCTTCCCACATAGCCCAGTAGACATGTAGGTGTTAGGGATGAGCTTCGAGATCGAGTCGAACTCATGTTCGACTCGAACATTGGCTGTTCGCAAGTTCGCCGAACAGCGAACAATTTGGGGTGTTCGCGGCAAATTCGAATGCCGCAGAACACCCTTTAAAAGTCTATGGGAGAAATCAAAAGTGCTAATTTTAAAGGCTTATATGCAAGTTATTGTCATAAAAAGTGTTTGGGGACCCGGGTCCTGCCCCAGGGGACATGGATCATGGAGCAGTGATTTTAATAATGCTTAAAGTCAAACAATAAAAGTGTAATATCCCTTTAAATTTTGTACCTGGGGGGTGTCTATAGTATGCCTGTAAAGGGGCGCATGTTTCCCGTGTTTAGAACAGTCTGACAGCAAAATTTTGAAGGAAAAATTCCATTTAAAACTACCCGGGGCTATTGCATTGCCGACAATACACATAGAAGTTCATTGATAAAAAAGGCATGGGAATTCAACACAGGGAAACCCCGAACCAAAATTAAAAAAACAAAATGACATGGGAGTCCCCCTAAATTCCATACCAGGCCCTTCAGGTTTGGTATGGATATTAAGGGGAACCCCAGCCAAAATTTAAAAAAAAAAATGATGTGGGGTTCCCCCTAAATTCCATACCAGACCCTTCAGGTCTGGTATGGATTTTAAGGGGAACCCCCAACCAAAAAAAAAAAAAAAAACGGCGTGGGGTCCCCCCAAAAATCCATACCAGACCCTTATCCGAGCACGCAACCTGGCGGGCCGCAGGAAAAGAGGGGGGGACGAGAGTGTGGCCCCCTCCTGAACCATACCAGGCCACATGCCCTCAACATTGGGAGGGTGCTTTGGGGTAGCCCCCCAAAACACCTTGTCCCCATGTTGATGAGGACAAGGGCCTCATCCCCACAACCCTGGCCGGTGGTTGTGGGGGTCTGCGGGTGGGGGGCTTATCGGAATCTGGAAGCCCCCTTTAACAAGGGAACCCCCAGATCCCGGCCCCCCCTGTGTGAAATGGTAAGGGGGTACTTACCCCTACCATTTCACTAAAAAACTGTCAAAAATGTTAAAAATGACAAGAGACAGTTTTTGACAATTCCCTTATTTAAATGCTTCTTCTTTCTTCTATCTTCCTTCATCTTCTTCTGGTTCTTCTGGCTCTTCTGGTTCTTCCTCCGGCGTTCTCGTCCAGCATCTCCTCCGCGGCGTCTTCTATCTTCTTCTTCTCGGGCCGCTCCGCACCCATGGCATGGGGGGAGGCTCCCGCTGTGTGACGGCGTCTCCTCGTCTGACGGTTCTTAAATAACGGGGGGTGAGGCCACCCGGTGATCCCGCCCCCTCTGACGCACAGGACATGACGGGATTTCCCTGTGGCATTCCCCGTGACATCACAGGGAAGTCCCGTCAAGTCACCGTGCATCAGAGGGGGGCAGGGTCACCAGGTGGCCCCGCCCCCCGTTATTTAAGAACCGTCAGACGAGGAGACTCTGTCACACAGCGGGAGCCTCCCTCCATGCCAGCATGGGTGCGGAGCAGCCCGGAGAAGAAAATGAAGAAGAGAAGAAGGAAGAAGAGAAGAGGATGAAGAAGAAGATGAAGAGATGAGCGGGAGCCTCCCCCCATGCCATGGGTGCGGAGCGGCCCGAGGAGAAGAAGATAGAAGACGCCGCGGAGGAGATGCTGGATGAGAACGCCGGAGGAAGAACCAGAAGAGCCAGAAGAACCAGAAGAAGAAGAAGATGAAGGAAGATAGAAGAAAGAAGAAGCATTTAAATAAAGGAACTGTCAAAAACTGTCTCTTGTCATTTTTAAAATTTTTGACAGTTTTTTAGTGAAATGGTAGGGGTAAGTACCCCCTTACCATTTCACACAGGGGGGGCGGGATCTGGGGGTCCCCTTGTTAAAGGGGGCTTCCAGATTCCGATAAGCCCCCCACCCGCAGACCCCCACAACCACCAGCCAGGGTTGTGGGGATGAGGCCCTTGTCCTCATCAACATGGGGACAAGGTGTTTTGGGGGGCTACCCCAAAGCACCCTCCCAATGTTGAGGGCATGTGGCCTGGTACGGTTCAGGAGGGGGGGTGCACTCTTGTCCCCCCCTCTTTTACTGCAGCCTGCTCGGATAAGGGTCTGGTATGGATTTTTGGGGGGACCCCACGCCGTTTTTTTTTTTTTTTTTGGTTGGGGGTTCCCCTTAAAACCCATACCAGACCTGAAGGGTCTGGTATGGAATTTAGGGGGAACCCCACGTCATTTTTTTTTTTTACTTTTGGCCGGGGTTCCCCTTAATATCCATACCAGACCTGAAGGGCCTGGTATGGAATTTAGGGGGACTCCCACGTCATTTTTTTTTTTTATTTTGGTTCAGGGTTTCCCTGTGTTGAATTCCCATGCCGTTTTTATCAATGAACTTCTATGTGTATTGTCGGCAATGCAATAGCCGCGGGTAGTTTTAAATGGAATTTTTCCTTCGAAATGTCATTTTGCTGTCAGACTGTTCTAAACACGGGAAACATGCACCCCTTTACAGGCATACTATAGACACCCCCCAGGTATGAAATTTAAAGGGGTATTACACTTTTATTGTTTGACTTTAAGCATTATTAAAATCACTGCTCCTGAAAAAACGGCCGTTTTTAAAACTTTTTTTTGCATTGATCCATGTCCCCTGGGGCAGGACCTGGGTCCCCAAACACTTTTTATGACAATAACTTGCATATAAGCCTTTAAAATTAGCACTTTTGATTATTCATGTTCGTGTCCCATAGACTTTAACGGTGTTCGCGTGTTCGAGCGAACTTTTTTCCTGTTCGCATGTTCTGGTGCGAACCGAACAGGGGGGGTGTTCGGCTCATCCCTAGTAGGTGTGTATCCGGGGTATACTCCTGCATCAATTTGAAAAATTCAGAGGTATATCTATCTGGGCCCAGAGCCTTATTATTAGCCATGGTGAAAAGGATCTCTTCTCTGGAGACTAGGGCATTTAATATCTCAAACTGCTCAACACTTAGAGAAGGCAGGCGGATACTGGCTAAAAGGGCGGTGGCTTTGTCGTGGTCAGCTGGATCTGCAGAGTATAGCTATGAATATAGTTGTGAATAATAATCCATACGTATAGAGGTTATTTCTGGAGTGGAAGTCTTAAGATTTCTGATCGAGTCACGCAGGGCCAAGATATGGATAGGTTGGTAGGGCCAGTTGAAGAGTCCCGCTAAGAGAAGACCATACTTATTCCCAAATTTGTGATACTGAAGGGACATAAAGGATGCTTTAACCATTTCTTGTTGATTATCCCAAATAGGGATGAGCCGAACACCCCCATGTTTGGTTTGCACTAGAACATGCGAACAGGAAAAAAGTTCGTTCGAACACGCGAACGCCGTTAAAGTCTATGGGACACGAACATGAATAATCAAAAGTGCTAATTTTAAAGGCTAATATGCAAGTTATTGTCATAAAAAGTGTTTGGGGACCTGGGTCCTGCCCCAGGGGACATGGATCAATGCAAAAAAAAGTTTTAAAAATGGCCGTTTTTTCAGGAGCAGTGATTTTAATAATGCTTAAAGTCAAACAATAAAAGTGTAATATCCCTTTAAATTTCGTACCTGGGGGGTGTCTATAGTATGCCTGTAAAGGGGTGCATGTTTCCTGTGTTTAGAACAGTCTGACAGCAAAATGACATTTTGAAGGAAAAAACACATTTAAAACTACCCGCGGCTATTGCATTGCCGACAATACACATAGAAGTTCATTGATAAAAACGGCATGGGAATTCCCCAAAGGGGAACCCCGAACCAAAATTAAAAAAAAAAAATGACGTGGGAGTCCCCCTAAATTCCATACCAGGCCCTTCAGGTCTGGTATGGATATTAAGGGGAACCCCAGCCAAAATTAAAAAAAAAAAAATGACGTGGGCTTCCCCCTAAATTCCATACCAGACCCTTCAGGTCTGGTATGGATTTTAAGGGGAACCCCGCGCCAAAAAAAAAACGGCGTGGGGTCCCCCCAAAAATCCATACCAGACCCTTATCCGAGCACGCAACCTGGCAGGCCGCAGGAAAAGAGGGGGGGACGAGAGTGCGCCCCCCCCTCCTGAACCGTACCAGGCCACATGCCCTCAACATTGGGAGGGTGCTTTGGGGTAGCCCCCCAAAACACCTTGTCCCCATGTTGATGAGGACAAGGGCCTCATCCCTACAACCCTGGCCGGTGGTTGTGGGGGTCTGCGGACGGGGGGCTTATCGGAATCTGGAAGCCCCCTTTAACAAGGGGACCCCCAGATCCCGGCCCCCCCCGTGTGAAATGGTAAGGGGGTACAAAAGTACCCCTACCATTTCACTAAAAAACTGTCAAAAATGTTAAAAATGACAAGAGACAGTTTTTGACAATTCCTTTATTTAAATACTTCTTCTTTCTTCTATCTTCCTTCATCTTCTGGTTCTTCTGGTTCTTCTGGCTCTTCTGGTTCTTCCTCCGGCCTTCTCATCCAGCATCTCCTCCGCGGCGTCTTCTATCTTCTTCTCCTCGGGCCGCTCCGCACCCATGGCATGGGGGGAGGCTCCCGCTCTTCTCTTCATCTTCTTCTTCATCCTCTTCTCTTCTTCCTTCTTCTCTTCTTCATTTTCTTCTCCGGGCCGCTCCGCACCCATGCTGGCATGGAGGGAGGCTCCCGCTGTGTGATGGCGCTCCTCGTCTGACAGTTCTTAAATAACGGGGGGTGGGGCCACCCGGTGACCCCGCCCCCCTCTGACGCACGGGACATGACGGGACTTCCCTGTGGCATTCCCCGTGACGTCACAGGGAAGTCCTGTCAAGTCACCGTGCGTCAGAGGGGGGCGGGGTCACCGGGTGGCCCCGCCCCCCGTTATTTAAGAACTGTCAGACGAGGAGCGCCGTCACACATCGGGAGCCTCCCTCCATGCCAGCATGGGTGCGGAGCGGCCCGAGGAGAAGAAAATGAAGAAGAGAAGAAGAGAAGAAGAGAAGAAGAGAAGAAGATGAAGAAGAAGAGAAGAGCGGGAGCCTCCCCCCATGCCATGGGTGCGGAGCGGCCCGAGGAGAAGAAGATAGAAGACACCGCGGAGGAGATGCTGGACGAGAACGCCGGAGGAAGAACCAGAAGAGTCAGAAGAACCAGAAGATGAAGGAAGATAGCAGAAAGAAGAAGTATTTAAATAAAGGAATTGTCAAAAACTGTCTCTTGTCATTTTTAACATTTTTGACAGTTTTTTAGTGAAATGGTAGGGGTTTACCATTTCACACAGGGGGGGCCGGGATCTGGGGGTCCCCTTGTTAAAGGGGGCTTCCAGATTCCGATAAGCCCCCCACCCGCAGACCCCCACAACCACCGGCCAGGGTTGTGGGGATGAGGCCCTTGTCCTCATCAACATGGGGACAAGGTGTTTTGGGGGGCTACCCCAAAGCACCCTCCCAATGTTGAGGGCATATGGCCTGGTACGGTTCAGGAGGGGGGGGCCGCACTCTCATCCCCCCCTCTTTTCCTGCGGCCTGCCAGGTTGCGTGCTCGGATAAGGGTCTGGTATGGATTTTTGGGGGGACCCCACGCCGTTTTTTGTTTTTTTTTGGCGCGGGGTTCCTCTTAAAATCCATACCAGACCGAAGTGTCTGGTATGGTATTTAGGGGGAACCCCACGTCATTTTTTTTTTTTACTTTTGGCCGGGGTTCCCCTTAATATCCATACCAGACCTGAAGGGCCTGGTATGGAATTTAGGGGGACTCCCACATCATTTTTTTTTTTTAATTTTGGTTTGGGGTTCCCCTTTGGGGAATTCCCATGCCGTTTTTATCAATGAACTTCTATGTCTATTGTCGGCAATGCAATAGCCGCCGGTAGTTTTAAATGAGCTTTTTCCTTCAAAATGTCATTTTGCTGTCAGACTGTTCTAAACACAGGAAACATGCGCCCCTTTACAGGCATACTATAGACACCCCCCAGGTACGAAATTTAAAGGGATATTACACTTTTATTGTTTGACTTTAAGCATTATTAAAATCACTTCTCCTGAAAAAACGGCTGTTTTTAAAACTTTTTTTTGCATTGATCCATGTCCCCTGGGGCAGGACCCAGGTCCCCAAACACTTTTTATGACAATAACTTGCATATTAGCCTTTAAAATTAGCACTTTTGATTTCTCCCATAGACTTTTAAAGGGTGTTCCGCGGCATTTGAATTTGCCACGAACACCCCAAATTGTTCGCTGTTCGGCGAACTTGCAAACAGCCAATGTTCGAGTCGAACATGAGTTCGACTCGAACTCGAAGCTCATCCCTAATCCCAAAGATTAAGCTGTCTCTTTTGCAGCAAACCAGGCCTTCCGGTGGTCATCAAGACAGGCCCGTATCAAGTCTGCCTAAACTTGTCAAAGGGTGTTGCTTGCTGGGCAAAATTGTTTGAGAGAGTGTCTTTTTAAATTGCATCACATATGAAATAATTTTGCCCTGAATAAACCCTTTCCCAGCTTCCCAATATAAATTGGGATCAGTTAAATGTTCAATATTAGAAATAGCGTATTCCTCCCATGCAGAATGAATCATGGAAATCCTAATTTTTAGTAAGTAAGTAAGAAGGGAAACACAACATATGTGGTCTGGATTGAGGGCATACATCTTCTAATGTGACAATTACAGGGCAATAATCAGGGAGATGACCATGTCATCTATAGCGGAGTCATGGGTTAATGACAATAGGGAGGATGTGCAAAAGAAGTAATCGATTCTCAAAAAGGAGTGGTGAGTAGAATGAAAACGTCCTATGCCTCTGGCGGAATAGGCAATAGATAGATAGATAGACAGACAGAGACAGACAGACAGATCATTGGTAGCAGCAAAATAAACATCTAAACACACAAGTGAAAACTAGGACTGGTACCCCAAAATAGAGGTACAACATAAAAGCAGAATCCAGTAGAGGCCTCACTTTTTTCCCCATGGAGTGGCCCAATATGACAGTGCCCTCTAGCTTCTGAACCCTGCGTAGCATGAGCTGTCTATAAAGGACATCCACCAGCGCCCGACTCCCAAATAAACGAGATGGAGGGTGTGACAGACTCACCCCGGATAGAGGCTTTTGGAGGGAACTGAATGTGAGCCTCTTGCCTACAGATTATGGGCCTTGACATTTGGGGTACCCTTGAGGTGTTATTACTTTGGCTTCGGGTCCTTGTCCCACAGGACACACAGACTCTGGGGACCCTGTATTTGCCATAGTAGCAATAGTGACTGAGTCATACTGTTGGGACTCATACTGTGAGAAGATGCTAATGTCATCAACTCCACTCACCTGTCTGATGTCAGCTATAATGTGTTTAATGTAAATGAGTTTAGTCTGGCTTACCACAGGTTCTAAGGGTATTCAACTCATTGTTGTTTGTTCTAATTAACCCTGTCTTGATGTTTATGGTAATGTGTGTTGAATGGTCAATGAGCTAGGAGACGTAGTCACCTAGGCTGTATAAAGAATTAGATAATTAGCTCATGTTTATTAGGTTACAGTTGCATTGTTAGAGGAGGTTCCAACGGCATATAAAGTCTTGTAATTTTGATTCTAAAAAGTTAGTCCTGATGTACTCCAAGACTGGTGTTGTCTAGTTCTTGGAGGTTCATATAGCCAGATCCATTGGACTCGTGTTCCAGAACTTAAGAAGCGGTATACTGACGGAAGCACTCAAGCGGAGTGTGGGACGTTCCGTGACAGTGATGGCAAGCAGCAGGACGCTTCCTGCAGTCTGGGACATCCAAACCTCCAACTGGATCCAAGATCAGCATAGCAGACTTCAGTCACCCCAGCAGAGATATGGACCCGGCATCAGAGTTCCCGGGGCTGCTGTGGATCATCCTTTCAACATACACCAGGACTGTGTCTGAGGATGAATACCTGGAGCTCAGGCAGCAGATTCAGGTGGAGCTCTGGATTGGAGCCCTCCAGCTCGCTGGGATAAAACAGGGCAAGTGCTTTCCAACCCAAGAGCAATGGGCTAGTGACCAACGGGCATTGCGGATGGCATTCCTGGGAGAGCGGCCCCAGGAGCAATGGGTGACTGAGTTGGACAGGCTGATCCAGCATGAGATAGAGCTGGACAATCATTATCAGGCTCTGCAATGGCACGCAGAGGAGGGATATTTAGGGGAGACAACAGAATGCTTTCCGGAGGGATATGACTTTGGCGGCCCTGGATTGTTGTGGGAGAGCCTTACAGATCATTTTATGTTTGGCGATGAAGGGGAACCTGACCTTGAGGACCTGCGAGAATATAGAGAGGCTATGCTCGGTCTTGCAGGGGTCTCAGAGCTCAAACCTGATCTGCACCATTTGCTAAGGAAGGAACAGCATCTGGAAAGGGCATACAGGAAACTGCTAGAACACGTTCAGCAGCATGCCAGAGAATCGGCAGTGGAAAATCTGAAGATTGCCATCCCCAAACCTGAAGTGCTGACCACAGGGCAGAGCTCTGCTAACCTCTGTCCAGCACTAACATCTTCTGGGTTCCATGGACAGGAGATGGTGAACCTCTATCCCCAGACACCAGTTATAGAGATAGGGGATTTAATAGACTTTTCTGCTGAGGAAGAACAACCTGATGAGCCTCCAGCAGAAGAGCTGGTATTGGGGCCAAACTTCACTGTGCTCTGCCTAGCACAAACAGCAGTATCTGTGGAGTTACAACAAACTTCTCCAGCTGAAGTTCTGGTAACTGAACAGGGGGGTCCAAGAACTCTGCCCCACACTTTTAGCAATTCCAGAGACTGGGGATTTAATAGACGTTTCTGTAGAGGAGGAACCACCTAGCAAACCCCCAGCAGAAGTGCTGGCAATCGGACAGAGGGTCCAAGACCTCTGCCCCACACCTGTGGCAGTTTCGGAGGCTCAGGGTGAGAAGGTGGCAATCACTTCCCAGCAGCAGATACAGGAGGAGAAGGGAGAGGAGGTGTGTGTTGTCCCTCCCCAACAGTTGGCTAGGGAAGAGGAAGCGGACTTTCCTCCCCAGCAAAGATCTGTGCACCTGGAAGACAGTACCACAGACATGTCGTCCCAGCAGCCAGATGAGGGAATGGAACAGGAAGCAGCCGGCTCACCTCCCCAATGGCAGCTACACAGTTTGGGAGTGGAGGAATCCAGCCTCTTGCCCCAACAGTTAGCCAGAGCAGAGGGTGTGAAGTCCCTGGCAACAGGGCAGAGTGCTACCAACCTCTGCCCAGCACCGGCAACAACTGTGGAGATCCAGGGAGCCAGGGCAGTTGGCTCCTCTCTCCGACGACAAGCTGATGTAGTGGAGCTGCTACTCCCAGCTGAATCGCTGGCAACAGGGCAGAGCACCGTTGGCCTCTGCCTAGCACCTACAATTTCTTCTCAGCTTCAGGGAACTGGGACAGTGGGCCCCTCTGCCCAGCAACAGGCCAAGCCATGGAATGGTAAACACCACCCAGATGAAGCGCTGGCAGACGGACAGAGAGTCAATGACCTCTGCCTCACACCTACTGAGGTCAACTATTCCTTGCAGCCAAGAAAGGAGATCATGCGGACAGACTTTGTGAGTTCATTCTGCCTGACTAACACATGTCCAGACCAGGTGGAGGTCTGGGACATTGTTAGTCAACTTTTGATGGAGGAGAAATGTGACAGACTCACCCGGGATAGAGGCTTTTGGAGGGAACTGAATGTGAGCCTCTTGCCTACAGATTATGGGCCTTGGCATTTGGGGTACCCTTGAGGTGTTATTACTTTGGCTTCGGGTCCTTGTCCCCCAGGACACACAGACTCTGGGGACCCTGTATTTGCCATAGTAGCAATAGTGACTGAGTCATACTGTTGGGACTCATACTATGAGAAGATGCTAATGTCATCAACTCCACTCACCTGTCTGATGTCAGCTATAATGTGTTTAATGTAAATGAGTTTAGTCTGGCTTACCACAGGTTCTAAGGGTATTCAACTCATTGTTGTTTGTTCTAATTAACCCTGTCTTGATGTTTATGGTAATGTGTGTTGAATGGTCAATGAGCTAGGAGACGTAGTCACCTAGGATGTATAAAGAATTAGATAATTAGCTCATGTTGATTAGGTTACAGTTGTATTGTTAGAGGAGGTTCCAACGGCATATAAAGTCTTGTCATTTTGATTCTAAAAAAAGTTAGTTCTGATGTACTCCAAGACTGGTGTTGTCTAGTTCTTGGAGGTTCCTATAGCCAGATCCATTGGACTCGTGTTCCAGAACTTAGGAAGCGGTATACTGACGGAAGCACTCAAGCGGAGTGTGGGATGTTCCATGACAGAGGGATCACGGAGCTGTCTTGAAAGGAAGTCAACAATACATAAATGTACAACTAGGCCCAGAATGTGGAGGGGGTTAAAGAGCCTGAAAATAAAAACAAACAGTCAGGTAGAGTAAAGAAACATCAATACCTTAATATAATATGTACAGCGTATCAGAAGATAGAGTATGGTGTAGCACAAAAGCAACAACAAAATAGAACAATAGATTTAAATATAAGCAAGTGAGAGCATGTAGCTCCCTTGTATGGTGCATTACAAAACCTGAAGTTGTCCCCTATATCAGCGGACTCCTGAGTGCCCTGATTTCTTAGCATATCATCCCTGTTTGTAAGGGGGCTTTGTGGGTGTGTTGACATAGTTGATTCCTGGGATTGAGTGCGAGAGGAATGATCCATATCATCCGGGTCATCTAGAGGAGGGGGGCCCCAGATTGTACAGAGCAAAAGAATTGTTTGGCCTCTAGAGGAGATGTGAAAGACAAATGTTCTCTGTCTCTTTCCTATAGTGTTGTAAAATGGCTTGCTTGTCCATATAGTTTAGGAATAAGAAAGGAATTCTGATATGTAAGATTTCAAAAGTGTGCCACATACCATAAAGAATGGAGAGAAAGAGAACCCCCTGGGGGTGGGATTTTATAGGCACTACCAAAAGACAATGAAAGTAAAAATAATAATTTTAATTTAGTCATAGAAAAATCCATGAAATATTGAACAAGGTCATGAATACTGAGAAATCAAGATATGCAAACTGAAGATACAGAATCCTATAGCCAACGCGTTTCAGAGATGAGTGTTGTCTCCTTCATTTTTGGGCTTAACAGGAAATATATAATCTAAAAAAATTCAAATACAAATAATTAACAGTAAGTTAGTACATCCATCCCAAAATCAATAGCCAAAAAAGGCCAAAGGTGCTGGTAACTTACATTTTGTTCAATTGCACATTCATGAGCTCATCTACATTCATTTTAAAAGAAAGACACTGTCACATAGAGTCTTCCGACTGTCCTACCCACATTATAGCTGCTTAAAGTGAACCTCTATAATAGAGGTAACTCCAGCCCAAAGCATATAATGGAAATATATAAGGACTATGCCCCAGATCAATAGAAAGGGATTTTGTCCCTGATTGTAGCAAAACCACGTGTACTGAGACCTACCAAATGGGAATCCTGTGAAAAAGCACATAATGTAATGAAAAAAATATAAATAAAGTGGAAAGAAAGTATAAACATGCATCCATGATCCCAAATAGGCTGTGCTATGGTCAAACGTACCTAAAATGTGAGGTCACATCAAACACCGGCAGCCAGGCTTGGGAGGACAGAAAGATCAGAAGATGCTGTCGAGTGATTCAATAAGAAAAATCACAGATCTGTTTTCTAGATCCTCCACCTGGTAATGCAGTGTTTGAAACATTATCCAATCATTCTAAAAAAAAAAAACAGACAGTTACCTGGTACAGGTGATCTTCGGCAGAAGAGATACATTGTTCAGCTTGTTGCAGGGAGCGGGACTGAGTCTGCATATCTTAGTGCAGTTGCTTCAATCCCTGAAGAACTGTTCAATTCACTGTCTCCTGGATTTTGGTTGTAAGGAGCTGCACCACCGCATGTGCAATGCGGGAGTGTGCTGAGTCGTCCCCTTGTTCACAGAGCTGCAGGGTAGACACAGGTCTGGGAGCTGCTACAGGCTCCGGAGCGGCAGCCATCTTGGATCCCGAGTCAGTGCCTACCTTGTGGAGCCGACAGGGCATAGATTTAGATTGAGTGTGGGAGCACTCCAGGTATCTTTCCAACTGGGTGCCGCCAAACTCTAGAGGTATTTGGGTCAGGAGCAGAAGTGCTGGTGGGACTTCAGATGGCTGATTTAGTGTGGATTCAGCAGGAACCAAAGGTGCTTAGGTCTCCTCCATACGGTGCTAGAACTGGAAGCCTTGACATAGATTTTAAGATCTACATTCAGTGATGAGATTGGCCTGACATTTTGTGGAGAAACCGGCTCCTTTCCTGGTTTATGTTGTGTCACTAAAGTGGCAGTTAGCAATTCAGGAGGCATTGTTGTGGAGGATACATCCGCACTGTACACCCTTACAAGATAAGGTGCCAGTAAGTTAGAGAACAATTCATAGTATTCGGAAGAGTAAGGAAAAGCCCTCTTGTAGTCATTCCAGCAAACGGAAGATACAAAGAATGCCTGTAAGCGCCATCCGGCGCTTGCATGTGCGCAGTAGCGCCAATAGCGCTAATGGGCGAACGCGTGTGCGCAATAGCGCCATTAGCGGCGCATGGGCGCACGCGGGCGCGCTCATGCGCCCCCTGTATCGCACTTGGCACCAAGATGGGCTATTTAAAGGAGACTGTTCCAATGCTGCCTCGCTGTCCGGTCTACAGCGTTTCCTGAGACCCCTGCTCCCTTGTTACCAGTTTCTCTGTATCCAGTACTTACTTGGCTTGTTCCTGACTTACCTGTTTGCTGCCTGCCCTCCAGAGTTTGGACTCTGACTATTCTCTTGGTTTGCCCTCCTGTACCTGATCTGCCTGCCAGTACCTTGACCCGGCTTGTCTGCACCTCCCTGCTGTCTGCAACCTGCTACAGGACTACAGTACTCCTCCCTGCTGTCTGCAACCTGCTGCGAGACTACAGTACTCCTCCCTGCTGGCTGCAACCTGCTACAGGACTACAGTGCACCTCCCTGCTGTCTGCAACAGGACTACAGTGCACCTCCCTGCTGTCTGCAACCTGCTACAGGAATACAGTGCACCTCCCTGCTGTTTGCAACCTGCTACAGGACTACAGTACTCCTCCCTGCTGTCTGCAACCTGCTACAGGACTACAGTACTCCTCCCTGCTGTCTGCAACCTGCTACAGGACTACAGTACTCCTCCCTGCTGTCTGCAACCTGCTGCGGGATTACAGTGCACCTTCCTGCTGTCTGCAACCTGCTTCGGGACTACAGAGCACCTCCCTGCTGACTACAGGATCCAGCTCTCTACTCCAGTGTTCCAGCCAGGCACGTGTGCCCCTCTTTACTTCTGAGCCCCTGTTCAAACCTTCAGGGGTTCCTAAGTCAGAGGTATACGAGAGGCCGTTCTCTGCACTCCGGGCTCCACCTACCAGGTACGTGACAGTACCGGACAGCCATGTCCGAGCCCACGCAGGGAACGACGCCTATGGAGGACTTATGCCATCATCTGGCTGGACTTACACAGGCTGTTAAAGACCTGCAAGATGGTTATAAACGTCTGGAAGAACGTGTTCAAGTGCTCTCTACCTCTGCTCCAGGTCCTTCCCTGGGTCCTTCTGTAGTAATGTTGCCTCTAGAACCTAAAGTTCCCACACCAGAAAGGTTCTCCAGGGACCGCAGCAACTTTAGAGCATTCTGTAACGCCTGCAAACTTTTCTTTGCACTACAACCCAGGACTTTTTCTTTAGAAACCACCAAGGTGAGGTTCGTCATCTCCCTCCTGCTGGGGAAACCCCAGGCATGGGCTCATCGACTCCTGGAGCAAAAGAACAGCTGCCTTAACCAACTGGACACTTTCTTCCAAGCCATGGCCCTTCTCTATGAGGACCCGCAACTAGCAGCTACCGCAGAAGCAGCTCTGTTCTCTCTCTAGCAAGGCCGTAGGGCGGCGGAGGACTATGCATCTGAGTTCAGGCGTTGGAGTTCCAATACAAACTGGAACAACGCCGCCCTACGCCACCAGTTCTGCATGGGACTTTCCGAGCCACTAAAAGATGAGTTGGCCCGGGTTGGCATCCCTGCGACACTTGAAGCCCTTATCAATCTTGCCATCCAGATCGACAGGCGCCTAAGAGAGCGAAGAGCTGAACGGACTGCTGGGTCCGCTCGCCCCGTCTGGATGCTTCCACGTGTGCCACAGCCTTCTGTCCACACTCCTGCTGATTCCACTGAACCAATGCAGCTAGGCCTGATCCGTCCCTCTTTGATTCCGGAGGAACGCCAACGCCAGCGAGCGAATAACCTTTGCCTGTATTGCGGAGAATCTGGACATTATGTGAAGACTTGTCCCACAAAGACTCATAAGCACTTTACTCTTTCCTCTACCTCTTCACCTGCTGTGTTAGATAATGCTACTCATTTGGCTATCCCCATCTCTCTGCAGCTTCCAGAAGGGAATACGCAAGCAACCGCCATCATTGACTCCGGGGCCTGCAGCGGGTTCATGGACTTGTCTTTTGCCCGTAGACCCCGCATACCTCTACGACCCAGAGCACAGGGACTGTCTGTACATCTGGCCGACGGATCGGCTATTAAATCTGGGCCTGTAACACAAGAAACAGTTCCTCTTAAAACCACCAATTCCGGCAATCACCAAGAACTACTCTGTCTTGATATCATCGAATCTCCCTTGTTTCCCATCATACTAGGAATGACCTGGCTCAAGGCACATAATCCGCAAATAGACTGGTCCACTGGAAAAATTAGTTTTCATTCCTCCTATTGCCAGCAACATTGTTTACAGGAAACTCCCAACATCCCATCTTCTCTGCTATGTCTGGAGACCGATGCTGAAGCCTGCCAAGCAGTTCCTAAGGCTTATGATTTTCTGGATGTATTCAGTAAGAAAGGGGCAGAGACTCTGCCACCCCATAGACCTTACGACTACCCGATTGAGTTGCTTCCCGGAGCAGAAATTCCCTTAGGGAGAATTTTTCCCTTGACCGAACTTGAACTTGGAACTCTTAAAGAATACATAGATGACAACCTGAGGAAAGGGTTCATACGCCCTTCTACCTCTCCAGCAGGAGCAGGGATTTTCTTCGTAGAAAAGAAAGACCACTCTCTACGCCCTTGCGTAGACTATCGAGACCTTAATAAAATCACAATTAAGAATTGGTATCCTCTACCCTTGGTACCAGAACTTTTCCAGCGACTTGGAACTGCATCCATCTTTACCAAATTAGACCTTCGTGGAGCCTACAATTTAGTCCGGATCCGAATCGGAGATGAATGGAAAACGGTCTTCCGTACCCGCTTCGGACATTTTGAGTATCTTGTCATGCCTTTCGGGTTATGCAATGCTCCCGCCACCTTCCAGCATTTTGTTAATGATATTTTCAGAGACTATCTTGACTTGTTAATCATAGTATACCTGGATGGCATCTTGATCTTTTCCTCCTCACTGGCTACTCATCGTGGACATGTCAGAAAAGTTCTAACCCGCCTTCGCCAGCATGGCTTGTATGCAAAACCTGAGAAGTGTGAGTTTGAACGCCAAAGCATACAGTTTCTGGGCCTGATCATTTCGATAGATGGTGTCAAGATGGATCCACAGAAGGTCTCTGCCATCTTGGATTGGCCAGCCCCGACTGATAAGAGGGGAGTCCAGCGATTTGTGGGGTTTGCAAATTTTTATCGCAAATTCATCAAGGGATTTTCTTCTATCATTTCCCCCATCACAAGTCTTACCCGGCAAGGCACCCATTTCCAATGGTCTCCTGAAGCTCAAGCAGCCTTTACTTCCTTGAAAGAACAGTTTGTTTCAGCCTCCGTCTTAAAACATCCTGACCCAGCCTTACCTTATATACTGAAAGTAGATGCTTCTGAGATAGCAGTAGGGGCAGTTCTTTCACAGAGACAAGGATCCAAGGCTCTGTTACACCCAGTGGCATTCTTCTCTCGCAGGCTAACCGAAGCTGAAAGAAATTATGATGTCGGGGACAGAGAACTACTTGCAATCAAGGCTGCACTAGAAGAATGGCGTTACCTCTTGGAAGGAGCAGCCCATCCTATTCTGGTGTACACTGATCACAAGAACTTAGAGTACTTGAAAGTTGCCAAGAGATTGAAACCATGACAAGCCAGATGGGCACTTTTTTTCACTAGATTTGCCTTTCACATCACTTACAGGCCGGGATCTAAGAATACTAAGAATACTAAACCAGACGCGCTTTCCCGGATGTTCAAAGAACCTGAAGTTTCTTCTCCTCCTGATACCATCCTTGCTCCTGGGAATTTTCTCATGCTTCAGGGAGATCTGCTTTCCCAAATTAAACAAGCTTCTTCACTGGCTCCCCATCCAACAGATGTCACTTTACAGTGGAAAGATGATCTACTTTGGTACAAGGACAGAATTTTTGTGCCACAACAGACACGGGTTGCCATCCTCAAGTCTTGTCATGACCATGAACTAGCTGGCCACTTCAGGGTACACAAAACTTCTGAACTCCTGCAGCGCATGTTTTGGTGGCCTCGGTTACAAAAGGACTGCAGACAATATATTGAAGCATGTACTACTTGCATCCAGAACAAGGGCAGCAAGACCAGGACTTGGGGACTGTTGAGGCCTCTACCTGTACCAGAAAGACCATGGAGGATGATCTCCATGGACTTCATTGTGGAATTACCACCTTCAGGATATTTCACCACCATCTTCGTAGTGGTTGATAGACTTTCTAAAATGGCTCACTTCCTGCCTATGAAGGGTACCCCATCTGCTTCCGAGACTGCGAAGATTTTTATTAAAGACATTGTAAGACTCCATGGTGTACCCGCTAATATTGTATCTGATCAGGGGGTACAATTTATATCCAAATTCTGGAAAGCCCTGTGTGGGCCCTTGAAGATTGACCTCTCCTTCTCTTCTGCCTACCATACTCAGACGAATGGTCAAACTGAACGAACCAACCAGACCCTTGAACAATATTTGCGATGCTATTCTTGCTTTTCTCAAGATGACTGGGTGCCTCTGCTACCTCTTGCTGAGTTCGCCTACAATAATTCTGTGCATTCTGCAACCAACCAATCCCCGTTTTTTGCGAACTACGGGTTCCATCCTGGCGGCTCAAGAAACCTTGAACTTCTTCAGCACCAACAACAAGCTACTTCAAGAAACAATGGCAAGGACCCAGGACTATAACAAGGAAACGTTTGACAAAAAGAGAAGAGGGGAGCTTGACCTAAAACCTGGAGATCAAGTCGGGTTGTCCACACAGAACCTGAAACTGGCATGCCCATCCAAGAAATTGGGCCCTAAGTTTGTGGGTCCCTTCCCAGTGCTGAGAAAAATTAACAGTGTGGCGTATGAGTTGAAGCTACCGGAATCTTTCCGTATTCATCCAGTCTTTCACGTGGCTTTACTCAAACCATCAGTCCCGGATCCCTTTCTTAACTGGAACACCGGTCCTCCTGAGCCTGTACTTATTAACGGCGAAGAAGAATTCAAGATAGAATCCATCATAGATTGCCGGAGGAGACGTAATCAGGTTCAGTACCTGGTGAAATGGAAGGGTTACGGCCCCGAGGAGAACTCCTGGGAACCAGAGACTAACATCCATGCCAAAAGACTAATTCTAGCCTTTAAAAGAACTCATCCAAGTAAAATGGCCCAGTTGGGCATCCGGAGGCTGCCCTTTGGAGGGGGGCAATGTCAGGAAAAGCCCTCTTGTAGTCAGTCCAGCAAACGGAAGATTAAAAGAATGCCTGTAAGCGCCATCTAGCGCTTGCACGTGCACAATAGCGCCAATAGCGCTAATGGGCAAACGTGTGTGTGCAATAGTGCCAATAGCGGCGCACGGGCGTGCGCGCGCCCCCCCGTGACACACTTGGCGCCAAGATGGGCTATTTAAAGGAGACTGTTCCAATGCTGTCTTGCTGTCCGGTCTACAGCATTTCCTGAGACCCCTGCTCCCTTGTTACCAGTTTCTCTGTATCCAGTACTTACTTGGCTTGTTCCTGACTTACCTGTTTGCTGCCTGCCCCGATCTCGGCTTGGACTCTGACTATTCTCTTGGTTTGCCCTCCTGTACCTGATCTGCCTGCCAGTACCTTGACCCAGCTTGTCTGCACCTCCCTGCTGTCTGCAACCTGCTACAGGTCTACAGTACTCCTCCCTGCTGTCTGCAACCTGCTGCGAGACTACAGTACTCCTCCCTGCTGGCTGCAACCTGCTACGGGACTACAGTGCACCTCCCTGCTGTCTGCAACCTGCTACAGGACTACAGTGCACCTCCCTGCTGTCTGCAACCTGCTACAGGACTACAGTACTCCTCCCTGCAACCTGCTGCGGGACTACAGTGCACCTTCCTGCTGTCTGCAACCTGCTTCGGGACTACAGAGCACCTCCCTGCTGACTACAGGATCCAGCTCTCTACTCCAGTGTTCCAGCCAGGCACTTGTGCCCCTCTGTACTTCTGAGCCCCTGTTTACACCTTCAGGGGTTCCTAAGTCAGAGGTATACGAGAGGCCGTTCTCTGCACTCCGGGCTCCACCTACCAGGTACATGACACCTGGTGATTTGTTAAGGGTCAGAGTAGCTATGACATCATTAATCTCCTTGATGGTAAAAGGTTGGTTTAAACCTAACAACACTTCCTGTGTTATTTTAGGTAAAGAGATTGAGTCCAGAAACTCAGCAATATGTTCTGGAGTAGGTTGAAAAAAAGAGTCATAAGTATGTAAATTATAAAATCTACCGTAGTACATGCTGAAGGTATCCGCTATATTTTGTGGATTATACCATTTATTGCCAGTAGTGGGGTGTTTTAAAAAGGGAATTCTTTGTTTAGACATTTTTTCTCTACGTTGGTTGGCCAAAAGCTTACCCGCTTTATTGCAGTGGCAATAATGATTTACCTTCAATGGCCTTAATTGATGGTTATTAGGGATGGGCCGAACGACCCCTGTTCGTTTTGCGTCAGAATTTTCAAATATCGCAAAAGTTCAGTACAGAATAACGAACCCCATTAAAGTCTATAGGACCCGAACTGGAAAAATCAAATGTGTCAATTTTGAAGGCTTATATTCAAGTAATTGGGCATATAATGGTTATGGGGGCTGGGTACTATCCTGGGGGACCTGTATCAATGAAAAAAAAGTTTGTAAAAAACATAATTCTTAAATGAGCAGTGATTTTGTAAGGGCTTACCTAGGTTGGAGTCCATGTTGCAGAGATGTATGCTCACCCTTGCAAATACACACAGCTCACAGTAACAAGGTAATAAGCTACCTGGTCTGTGAATCTGTGCATGGGGGATTGACAGGAATTTGCCAAAGCCGTAGTCAGGGATTCCAGAAGTCAGAATAAATGATAAGCGGAACACAGGAACACAGGAACACAGGAACACAGGAACACAGGAACACAGGAACACAGGAACACAGGAACTTTTGGTGAAACAAGAGACAATGAACTGGCAAAGCCCTCAGAGCGAGGCAGTGTTTTATACCCAGCTGATTGGATAAACTGTCTCAGCTGAACCAGGAGTGACAGGTACAATCAGAGTATCGCCCTCAGTACTTCATGCAGAACTAGGCATAGATGGAAAGAAGGCTGAAAGGAACTGAGGTGTGGCTCAGAGGCAAAGTAAAAGGAGCACTAAACAGGCAGTCGCGCGTTCAATACCTCCTTGAGCCACTTGGGGTCTTGGCCGTCTTCTTGGCACGGTAGGGACCATGACAGTTCCCCCCTTAGAACCACCCTCTGGGTGTAAACAGGAGGTTCCTCAAAGGCATAGTTCTCTAGGTCTAAGCCACCCTCCTCACCAGAGTAGTCAAGCATATTGTCCGGTAGGGGAATGTTCTGCCATAGGCATCCATGCCATATACACAGTCTTCATCAAAGACACGGGGAAACAATGCATCAACTGCAGTGTTAGAAGACTTTTTCTTTTTGGTCTTTGTTGTTTTAGAAGTTTTTGTAAGGGGTGCATTCGTCACTTGCAAAGCTTTTTAAAACATTACCAGATCTTGCTTACGGACCATGGTGCCATTCGAGGCATACATATAGTCAGGTGGTAGAACTTCAAGTGGGGACACTGGCACCGGAACTTCAAGCAGGGACACAGGCACCGGAACTTCAAGCAGGGACACAGGCACCAGAACTTCAATCATGGACACAGGCACCGGAACTTCAAGTGGGGACACAGGCAGCGGAATTTCAAGCAGGGACACAGGCACCAGAATGTCAAGCAGGGACACGGGCACCAGAACTTCAATTGGGGACATAGGCACCAGAACTTTAAGCGGGGACACAGGCACAGGAACTTCAAGTGGGGACACAGGCACCAGAACTACAATTGGAGATACAGGCACAGGAACTTCAAGCGGGGACAGAGGCAAAGGAACTTCAATTGGGGACACAGGCACCGGAACTTCAAGTGGAGACACAGGCACAGGAACTTCAAGCGGGGACACAGGCACTGGAACTTTAAGTGGGGACACAGGCACTGGAACTTCAAGCAGGGACACAGGCACCGGAACTTTAAGCTGGAAAGCAGGCAGAGATTTAGGGGTAGCAGGAAGGATCCTAATAGTACCCACTTGAAGAACCTTTGGCCAAGATGTGCGAGTTGGGCAGAGAGAGATAAAGTGCACTCTTTCTCCACAGTAGAAACAAAGACCATAGTCTCTCTTCCACTCTCTTTCACCTTTAGATTAGCTTGGACCGGATGGCTCCGATCTCCATGGGTTCCACATCTTCCAGGGCAGGTGTGTGTGTGTATCCTCAGAAGCGTCTAGGCCAGTGATGGTGAACCTTGGCACCCCAGATGTTTTGGAACTACATTTCACATGATGCTCATGCACTCTGCAGTGTAGCTGAACATCATGGGAAATGTAGTTCCAAAACATCTGGGATGCCAAGGTTTGCCATTACTGGTCTAGGCTATGTGGGGATAGAGCTTCATAGCTTGGCACATACTGGGATGGCTTGGAGTTGTATCTGTACAGGGTATTCCTGTCCCTGGATACCCATAGGCCACGAGAACAGAGAGCAGACTTGGGAACACTGGTTTTCTTTGAAACAGGAATGTGAGAGTCCAGAGCAAACATGAATGCTTCCCAGTTGTCCAAGAATGGACTCCTTTCCTGTAAAAGCTAATGAGTAGGGATGAGCCGAACACCCCCCGGTTCGGTTCGCATCCAGGACATGCGAACAGGCAAAAAATTTGTTCGAACAAGCGAACACTGTTAAAGTCCTTGGTACACAAACATGAATAATCAAAAGTGCTCATTTTAAAGGCTTGTATGCAAGTTATTGTCATAAAAAGTGTTTGGGGACCTGGGTCCTTCCCCAGGGCACATGTATCAATGCAAAAAGAAGTTTTAAAAACTGACATTTTTTCGGGAGCAGTGATTTTAATAATGCTTAAAGTGAAACAATAAAGGGGAATATTCCTTTAAATTTCGTACCTGAGGGGTGTCTATAGTATGCCTGTAAAGGGGCGCATGTTTCCCGTGTTTAGAACAGTCTGACAGCAAAATGAAATTTCTAAAGGAAAAAAAGTCATGTAAAACTACATGGGGTCACCCAGTTATGCCCCCCTCTGACAACACGGGAAAAGCCACAGGGAAGTCCCTGTGAAGTCCCAGTGTATCAGAGGAGGGCAGGGTCACCGGGTGGCCCCGCCCTCTGTTATATAAGATGTGTCAGAAGGACCGAAGCATCACACAGCGGAAGACTCCCACTGAGGCAGATCGTGTGGATGGAGCGGAGAAGAAGGCAGAGGAAGATGAGGGACGAGAAGAGCAGAGGAAGAAGAAGATGGAGAAGAAGATGGAGAAGATGGAGAAGAAGAAGATGGAGGAGCAGAAGAACACAGAAGGAAGACCAGAAGAAAGAAGATGGAAGAAGAAGAAATTTATAAAGGACTTGTCAAAAACTGACTCTTGGGTTTTTTAACCTTTTTGACACTTTTCTTGTGAAATGTAAGAGTACATTTGTACCCCATTACCAATTCACACAGGGGGGGCTGGGATATGGGGGTCCTCTTACTAAAAGGGGGCTTCCAGATTCCAATAAGCCCCCCGCCCGCAGACCCCCACAACCACGGGGCAAGGGTTGTGGGGATGAGGTCCTTCTCCCCATCAACATGGGGACAAGCCCCCAAAGCACCCTTCCAATGTTGAGGGCAGGTGGCCTGGTGCGCTCTCTCATTCCCCCTCTTTTCCTGCGGCCTGCTAGGTTGCATGCTCGGATAAGGGTCTGGTATGGATTTTTGGGGGGACCCCACGCCATTTAAAAAAAAAAAAATTGGCGTGGGGTTCCCCTTAAAATTCATACCAGACCTAAAGGGTCTGGTATGGAATTTAGGGGGACCCCCAGGCATTTTTTTTAAATTTTGGTTCGGAGTTCCCCTGTGGGGAAATTCCATGCCGTTTTTATCAAATGAACCTTTATGCATATTGCCAGACCGACAATTCATTATAGCCGGCACTAGCGATAGTAGTTTTACATGACTTTTTTTCCTTTAGAAATGTCATTTTGCTGTCAGACTGTTCTAAACACGGGAAACATGCGCCCCTTTACAGGCATACTATAGACACCCCCCAGGTACAAAATTTAAAGGAATATTACACTTTTATTGTTTCACTTTAAGCATTATTAAAATCACTACTCCTGAAAAAACTGACGTTTTTAAAACTTTTTTTTTGCATTGATACATGTCACCTGGGGCAGGACCCAGGTCCCCAAACACTTTTTATGACAATACCATGCATATAAGCCTTTAAAATTAGCACTTTTGATTTCTCCTATACACCCTGTCACGGAACGCCCCACACTCCGCTTGAGTGCTTCCGTCATATACCACTTCCTCCAGTCTGTATACAGATAACAGATATTCCAAGCCCTCTGAGCATCAAGACAAGGCGACACTTGCTTCACTGCTACCATGAACTCACTTTATTCAGAACCAGAATACAGTCTTATATACACAGGAGAAGATTACTCTAACAATACAAACGTAACCTAATTAACATGAGCTAATTTACTACAAAATGTACCCAGACCAGATGACAGACTTGTAGGCACCGAGCTCTCTCAATTAACATAAACAACAATGGGTGAAAAGACTCTTAGAGCCACACTAAACACATTATAGCAGAATTGATGACATTAGCATTTAACAGTACGAGTCCCATTCTAATATGGCATATAAAGGGTTCCAGAGTCTGTGTGTTTTGGGGGGACATGGAGCTGAATCCATAGTAACATCAACCCCAGGGTCCCCAGGTATACAGCTCACAGAGAGCACCATTCCTCCAAATGCTAGGGCCCATAATCGGTGGGCAACAGGCTTGCATACAGTCCTCTCCAACAGCCTCTGTTCTGGCTCTGTCTATGACATTTCTCCCCTTTCGGCAGGAGACTTACACAGGAGGAGACCCCAGACGGGTTGACTCCGAAGTTAGTCCATAGTTCCAGTCCTCTACTGCCTGTACCCACACCGTACCCCAAACAAATTATTCCAAACAGTGTATTACTCACCCAGCCATCCTCTGCCTCTCTCAGAGAACATATCTGCCGCTGGGGAGAGGCCCGGACTGGCCCTTCTCCCTGGAATCCTTTCTGCCGCTGGAGAGAAGACAGGGGGACTGGGCTCACTCCATCCTGCTGTTGGGGATCTGGGCCGACTGCCCAGCATCCCTGGGGTATACAGGTGGGGACTGAAGCCCCATCAACCGACACCAGATCAAGCTGCAGTTGTGAGGTGATGACTGCATTCTCTCCTTGGATCCTGATCTGCAGCTCGCGATAGACTGCCACCTCCTCACCTTGGGCCTCCACAATTGCTGCAGGTGTGGGGCAGAGGTCTTGGACCCTCTGTCCGGTTGCCAGCACTTCTGCTGGGGGTTTGCCAGGTGGTTCCTCCTCTACAGAAACGTCTATTAAATCCCCAGTCTCTGGAATTGGTAAAAGTGTGGGACAGAGGTCTTGGACCCTCTGTTCAGTTACCAGATCTTCAGCTGGAGAAGCTTGTTTTAACTCCATAGATGCTGCTGGCAGAAAATCACATGTCCCTGTCAGTGTTGTGGGAGAAAGGCCGACTACCTCTTCTCTCAAGAAGGCCGAAGCCACTGTTGGTGCTGGGCAGAACACAGTGAACTTTGGCCCTGATAGCAGCTCTTCTGCTGGAGGCTCATCAGGTTGTTCTTCCTCAGCAGAAAAGTCTATTAAATCCTCTACCTCTATAACTGGTGTCTGTGGATAGAGGTTCACCATCTCCTGTCCGTGGAACTCAGAAGATGCCATCAGTGCCGAGCAGAGCGCAATGAAGTTTGGCCCTAATCCCAACTCTTCTGCTGGGGGCTCACCCGATGGTTCTTCCTCAGCAGAAAAGTCTATCAAATCCCCTGTCTCTGCAACTGGTGTCTGGGGATGGAGGTTCACCATCTCCTGTCCATGAAACCCAGAAGATGTTATCAGTGCTGGGCAGAGATTAGCAGAGCTCTGCCCTGTTGTCAGCACTTCAGTTTTGGGGATAGCAATCTCCAGATTTTCCACTGCAGATTCTCTGGCATGCTGCTGGACAGGCACATTCCTCCATCCAAGATCATCCCATGCAGAAACAGGATCATCAAGGTCAGTCAGCACTTGCTGCATCCGCCATAAGACCTCCGCCTCCATAGCTGTGGGGGCAGGTTGGCAAAGCACACTATTGCTCTGCCACATTGCCGACTCTTCAGCCAGGATTTCAGGGTTGTCAGCTGGTATTTCCTGATAGTCCCAGGCAAAGGGAGCCCAGCCCTGGCACTGAGCAATGTCTAGCAGCCGTCTGTAGGCGATCTCTAGCTCCCATTCCTGAACGGCCAGAAACTCCAAATCTTCCTGTGCCCAGTGCACTTCCGAAATGTTCAGTAGCCCTTCTCTGAAATCCATGATTTCGTCCACCCGCCGCTCCAAATCACTCCCAAAGTTAGGGTCCCCTGTCAGCTTCACAAACAACAGTCCCAAGCCGCTGTAGCTTAAGCCTTCCGTTGGGCTGTCATCCGCTATCCAGGGACATGCTTGGGATACATGCCACCGGAGGGCTCTGTAGCTCTCATCCAGCTTCATCTCTGCCCAGACCAGCCTGCTTAATTCAGCTGTCTGCTTCTTGTGTGGTTTTTCTCCCAAAAACCGCACCCGCAGTCCGTACTGCGACCAGTACCTTTCCTCGATGGAGGGGAGAACTTTTCCCTGGTGTCGCTGCTCACGGTCTAGCGCTTCCTTCCAGAGTTTGCAGCGAATAGAATCACACCATCCCAGCAGGACCTGCTCTGATACTGGTCCTCTGTGCTGTATCTGCATCTCTCGCAACCTCCTTCTGAATTCCTCATCCATGGCGGCTGGTATCTGTACCTCTCCTCTTCTGCTATCTGGACCTTGGATCCAGATGGAAGTTTGGATGTCCCAGACTTCAGGAAGCTTTCCCGCTGCTTGCCACCAATGTCACGGAACGCCCCACACTCCGCTTGAGTGCTTCCGTCATATACCACTTCCTCCAGTCTGTATACAGATAACAGATATTCCAAGCCCTCTGAGCATCAAGACAAGGCGACACTTGCTTCACTGCTACCATGAACTCACTTTATTCAGAACCAGAATACAGTCTTATATACACAGGAGAAGATTACTCTAACAATACAAACGTAACCTAATTAACATGAGCTAATTTACTACAAAATGTACCCAGACCAGATGACAGACTTGTAGGCACCGAGCTCTCTCAATTAACATAAACAACAATGGGTGAAAAGACTCTTAGAGCCACACTAAACACATTATAGCAGAATTGATGACATTAGCATTTAACAGTACGAGTCCCATTCTAATATGGCATATAAAGGGTTCCAGAGTCTGTGTGTTTTGGGGGGACATGGAGCTGAATCCATAGTAACATCAACCCCAGGGTCCCCAGGTATACAGCTCACAGAGAGCACCATTCCTCCAAATGCTAGGGCCCATAATCGGTGGGCAACAGGCTTGCATACAGTCCTCTCCAACAGCCTCTGTTCTGGCTCTGTCTATGACACACCCCAAACTGTTCTATCCTAGACTTAAGAGCAAACAACAGCTCACAATTCATCTTAAAGCACACGAATGATGCAAGGCTACTGTCAAACCTCTCTGGCATCACCACAAATGGCTTAGGACATGCTGGTTCCGGGGCTGGGTGTACTGTGCCTTTAAGTAACTGAACTTCTTGCTGCAGCTTTGAAACAGTCAGGCCCAGGCTGGAGACTTGCAGAGTAAGGGAGGTGAGCATCTTGTACATCTCTGTGTACTCCATGTTGGGCAGTTCATTATGTAAGGGCTTACCTAGGTTGGAAAACATGGTGCTGAGATGTATGCTCATCAAATACACACAGCCCACGGTAACAAGGTAATAAGCTGGGCTGTGAATCTGTGCATGGGGGCTTAACTGGAATTTGCAAACGTATAGTCAAAAGGGATGAGCTTTGTGTTCAAATTTGAGTGGTGCGTCACGGCCCATAATTCATTGCTGCATCGCAGTGCATTGCTGGCTGATGATTGGCCAAGCATGCACTATGACCCACATGCTTGGCCAAACACAGCGCTGTGTATACAGAGAGCCAAGGAGGCTTTGGCCAATTATGGCTCAGGGGGTTTAGTACACGCCCCACACTATATAAGGCGTCCTCCGTGGCAGCCTTGTGCAGTGTTTAGTGGTGGAGACTGGAGAGAGATAGAAAGAGAGACAGTGTCATTTGAGTCAGTTAGCTATATATATATATATATATATATATATATATATATATATATATATAGCTACACTGTATTCAGTTTAGCTAGATCTGTTGCTGTTATTCTCTTCCTAATATACTGACAGGCAGGCAGGTGTTTTTACAGTATTTCCAGTTGCACCAACAATATAGCTACCTGAAGCCAGGTACTTGTGTAAGCTTTTGATGTATTTCCAGTTACTGTACTGTGTAGCCTGCACAGTTGCACCTACAGTATAGATACCTGAAGCCGGGTGCTTGTGTAGGCTCTTGACATATTTCCAGTTACTGTACTGTGTACCCTGCACAGTTGCACCTACAGTATAGCTACCTGAAGCCAGGTGCTTGTGTAGGCTCTTGACATGTTTCCAGTTAATGTACTGTGTACCCTGCACAGTTACACCTACAGTATAGCTACCTGAAGCCAGGTGCTTGTGTATTCTCTTGACGTATTTCCAGTTACTGTACTGTGTACCCTGCACAGTTGCACCTATAGTATAGCTAATTGAAGCCAGGTGCTTGTGTAGGCACTTGACGTATTTCCAGTTACTGTACTGTGTACCCTGCACAGTTGCACCTACAGTATAGCTACCTGAAGCCAGGTGCTTGTGTAGGCTCTTGATGTAGTTCCAGTTACTGTACTGTGTACCCTACACAGTTGCACCTACAGTATAGCTACCTGAAGCCAGTTGCTTGTGTAGGCTCTTGACATATTTCCAGGTACTGTACTGTGTACCCTGCACAGTTGCACCTACAGTATAGCTACCTGAAGCCAGCTGCTTGTGTAGGCTCTTGACGTATTTTCTGTTAGTTTACGGTGTACCCTGTACAGTTGCACCTACAGTATAGCTACCTGAAGCCAGGTGCTTGTGTAGGCTCTTGATGTATTTCCAAATACTGTACTGTGTACCCTGCACAGTTGCACCTACAGTATAGCTACCTGAAGCCACGTGCTTGTGTAGGCTCTTGATGTATTTCCAGTTATTGTACTGTGTACCCTGCACAGTTGCACCTAGAGTATAGCTACAATTAAGCCAGGTGCTTGTGTAGGCTCTTAATGTATTTCCAATTACTGTACTGTGTACCCTGCACAGTTGCACCTACAGTATAGCTACCTGAAGCCAGGTGCTTGTGTAAGCTCTTGATGTATTTCCAATTACTGTACTGTGTACCCTGCACAGTTGCACCTACAGTATAGCTACCTGAAGCCAGGTGCTTGTGTAGGCTCTTGACGTATTTCTAGTTACTGTACTGTGTACCCTGCACAGTTGGATCTACAGTATAGCTACCTGAAGCCAGGTGCTTGTTTAGGCGCTTGACGTATTTGCAGTTACTGTACTGTATACCCTTCACAGTTGCACCTACAGTATAGCTATCTGAAGCCAGGTGCTTGTGTAGGCGCTTGACGTATTTCCAGTTACTGTACTGTGTACCCTTCACAGTTGCATCTACAGTATAGCTACCTGAATCCAGGTGCTTGTGTAGGCTCTTGACGTATTTCCAGTTACTGTATTGTGTACCCTGCACATTTGCACCTACAGTATAGCTACCTGAAGCAAGGTGCTTGTGTAGGCGCTTGACGTATTTCCAGTTACTGTACAGTGTACCCTGCACAGTTGCAACTACAGTATAGCTACCTGAAGTCAGGTGCTTGTGTATTCTCTTGACGTATTTCCAGTTATTGTACTGTGTACCCTGCACAGTTGCACCTACAGTGTAGCTACCTGAAGCCAGGTGCTAGTGTAGGCTCTTGACGTATTTCCAGTTACTGTACTGTATGCCCTGCACAATTGCACCTACAGTATAGCTACTTTAAGCCAGGTAGTTGTGTAGGCTCTTGATGTTTATCCAGTTACTGTACTGTGTACCCTACACAGTTGCACCTAGAGTATAGCTACCTGAACTCAGGTGCTTGTGTATTCTCTTGACGTATTTCCAGTAACTTTACTGTATACCCTGCACAGTTGCACCTACAGTATAGCTACCTGAATCCAGGTGCTTATGTAGGCTCCTGACGTATTTTCAAGTTATTGTACCGTGTATCCTGCACAGTTGCACCTACAGTATAGATACCTGAAACCAGGTGCTTGTGTAGGCTCTTGATGTATTTCCAGTTACTGTAATGTGTACCCTGCACAGTTGCACCTACAGTATAGCTACCTGAAGCCAGGTGCTTGTCTAGGTTCTTGACATATTTCCAGTTACTGTACTGTATACCCTTCACAGTTGCACCTACAGTATAGCTACCTGAAGCCAGGTGCTTGTGTAGGCTCTTGACATATTTCCAGTTACTGTACTGTGTACCCTGCACATTTGCACCTACAGTATAGCTACCTGAAGCCAGCTGCTTGTGTAGGCGCTTGACGTATTTCCAGTTACTGTACTGTGTACCCCACACAGTTGCACCTACAGTATAGCTACCTGAAGCCAGGTGCTTGTGTAGGCGCTTGATGTATTTCCAGTTATTGTACTGTATACCCAGCACAGTTGCACCTACAGTACAGCTACCTGAAGCTAGGTGCTTGTGTAGGCGCTTGACGTACTTCCAGTTACTGTACTGTGTGCCCTACACAATTGCACCTACAGTATAGCTACCTGAAGATAGGTGCTTGTGTAGGCTCTTGACGTTTTTCCAGTTATTGTACTGTGTACCCTGCACAGTTGCACCTACAGTATATCTATCTGAAGCCAGGTGCTTGTGTAGGTTCTTGACGTATTTCCAGTTACTGTACTGTGTACCCTGCACAGTTGCACCTACAGTATAGCTACCTGAAGCCAGGTGCTTATGTAGGTGCTTGACGTATTTCCAGTTACTGTACTGTGTACCCTGCACAGTTGCACCTACAGTATAGCTACCTGAAGCCAGGTGCTTGTGTAGGCGCTTGACGTATTTCCAGTTACTGTACTGTGTGCCCTGCACAATTGCACCTACAGTATAGCTACCTGCAGCCAGGTGCTTGTGTAGGCGCTTGACGTATTTCCCGTTACTGCACTGTGTACCCTGTACAATTGCACCTACAGTATAGCTACCTGAAGCCAGGTGCTTGTGTAGGCGCT